>NC_086235.1:25402000-26011833 GCF_036321145.2 Pelmatolapia mariae | reverse complement strand
GCCGCATTCAAAATCCCTCACCAGCAGTTGTCCCGGGGCAGCCACTGACAGCAGCAGCAGACCTGACCCTGGCCTCCAAAACCCATGACATTTGTGCCTGTGACTTTTTGCGGTTTTCTCAGTTTTGTATATAGTGTGTACATTAGTTTTCATTGTAAATAGCACTTTGTAAATAGCACTGGAACAGAAGGGGTGAGCTGCCTATTGTTTCCTTGCACTGTTTTCTCCTGTTTATCACAGTTAGGGAGTTAGGTGTAGCGCTTGTCTTTTGTTTGGTTTTTGGTTTCACATAGGGTTTAGATATCACCTCCTCCTGACTTAGCTTGTTCTGTTTGTTATTTTGGCCTTTGTTCACCCCTGAGCTTCTTTATTCCAGTGTAGCAAAAATAAACCACCATTCATTAAGAAATTGGTTTTCCCTGTGTATAGTTTTGGGAACCAGGGCGGGGCAATCTTTTCAAACATATGTTGCGTTCCTGTACCCCTAGACTGGGGCGTAACATAAAGTGGGGGCTCGTCCGCTCTTTTCTTTTACCTCTCTTTTTGCTCATTGTGATTTGTGGGTTGTCTACAGTTTTTGGTTGGCGATTTTCTTGTCGTGTTGGGGGTAATATAGTCACAATGACTTTTGACGTGGATGATTTTGCACTGCAACCCACCATAGATAAGTTGGATCGATGCACAAAGGCAGATTTGTTGTTGGTGGCAAATTTGTTTAATGTTAGTGTGCCTTTAAATGCTAAGAAGGCAGAAATTAAGCAGTGCCTGACGGCACAGCTGGTGGAAATGGGGGTATTTGCGAAGTCAAAACCTCGGCCGGTTGAGGCAACTGGAAGCCTGGTGGTGGATGTGGGAGCAGAAGCTGCTGCAACCATCCCACATGCTGCCAGTGGACGGATGACGCCAGTGGCGGAGGCTCCTGCTGCCATTCAGATCCCAAACGTCAGCCCAGCCGGACAATTACCAGGATTGGTGACGGAGGATCTTAGGCTCGCCCTTCGCCTGAAAGAGGTGGAGCTTGAGGCTAAAACCAAAGAAGTTGAGCTTATGCGTCTCCGCATAAGGGCTATGGAGCTGGATCCTTCCCGACAACGCAATGTTACCTCTACCCCAGTGAGCCAAAGTGTGAGTAGGCCTTCTGATCCATTCTCCTCTGACCAATTTAATGCAAGCAAACAAATTGCTTTAGTGCCACCTTTCAGAGAAAGTGAGGTTGACTCTTACTTTAATGCCTTTGAACGCATCGCAACCACTTTGAAATGGCCCAAGGATGTGTGGAGTTTGTTGCTGCAGTGTAAATTGGTGGGGAAAGCACAGGAAGTGTGTGCGAGCTTATCCATTGATGACAGTCTGGATTATGAAATTGTGAAATCCACTATTTTAAGGGCTTATGAGCTAGTCCCTGAGGCATATCGCCAAAAGTTTCGGTCATGTGAAAAATCTGCCAACCAAACACATGTAGGGTTTGCCAGGGAGAAGACTCTCTTGTTTGATAAGTGGTTAGCTGCAAGTAAAGTGAAGGACTTTGCTCAGCTAAGGGAATTGGTCCTGCTGGAAGAATTCAAAACGTGTCTTCCAGAGAATGTTGTTGTGTATCTCAATGAGCAAAAGGTGGATTCGTTGTCTAAAGCTGCTGTTCTTGCAGACGAGTTTGTGTTAACCCATCGCGCTACGTTTTCAGCTGTGCACCGTGAATGTGCTCCGTTGTCTAAACCTGCGAGGAGTTTGAGGGTTTCTCCTAAGCGTCAAACGCGCCCTGATCAGGTTCCCATGACTGTCCGAGAATGCTTTTATTGCCATGATACTGGCCATCTCATTGCCAATTGTCCGTCTCTTCGCCGCAAAGAGCAAATTCACACATTGAAAAAGCCAAAAAGTGTTGGTTTTGTTCGGTCAGTCTCTACTCCTAACCCTGTCAGTGATGAACCAGTAAATGACAGTCTTGACAGCAGTTACCGACCTTTCATTTCACAAGGGTTCGCCTCACTGACTGGGAAAGAGGAGGATCGCGTGCCGATTGTAATTTTGCGCGACACTGGGGCTGCCCAGTCTCCCATCTTGGAAAGCGCGTTGCCTTTTTCAAGTAACTCGTTTTGTGGTGCTGATGCTCTCGTGTGGGGAGTGAAAATGAGTGTGTTACGAGCTCCGCTGCACAGAGTTTTCCTACAGTCACCTCTCGTTTCAGGCCCGGTAACAGTCGGGGTGCGCGCTCGCTTACCCGTGCAGGGGGTTACTATGATTCTGGGGAATGATCTAGCCAACGGAAAGGTTTTCCCAATCCCTGAAGTAATTGAAAACCCCGTCGATGAGTTTGTTTTTGTTTCTGAACCTGCTGCTGACAGTCTGCCCTCTGTTTTTCCTGCCTGTGTTGTCACGCGCGCCCACAAGCGCAAATACGGTGATGTTGACTTGTCTGACTCTTTTCTTTGTTCTGAAGCTGTTCCTGAGAAAGCTGAACTGCCTGTGGAAAAAGCTGAAAAATGTGTGTCTGATAAAATGCTACCTGCTACACCTGACCTGTCTTTTGAGGTAAACAAAACAGAATTTATTCGTGCGCAACAGAATGACCCGACTTTGGCCAATTGTTTACTCGCCGCAAATTCCAGCGATCAGAATCCCCGTGTTTACAGCGTTGAAAATGATGTGTTAATGCGTAAATGGCATCCTCCCTCATCTAGTGATCTAGGCTGGAATGTATTTCAACAAGTAGTTGTACCACAAAAATTCCGACCCCAAGTACTCAGCCTCGCACATGACAGTTTCTCTGGACATTTAGGAATTAGGAAAACTTACCATCGTATTCTGCGTCACTTTTTCTGGCCAGGTTTGAAGTCTGATGTGACTAAGTATTGCCATTCCTGCCATGTTTGCCAGGTCAGTGGAAAACCCAACCAGGTTATTCCTCCCGCTCCATTGCATCCAATCCCGGCTTTAGGGGAACCATTTGAGCAAATAATCATTTATTGTGGGGGTCCGCTTCCAAAAACGAAGTCAGGACATCAGTACATCTTGACTTTGATGTGCGCCGCCACACGCTTCCCCGAGGCTGTTCCGTTACGCATTATCAAAGTCAAAGCCATCGTCAGAGCATTAGTAAACTTTTTCTCCACCTTCGGTTTGCCAAAATCAGTTCAAACAGACCAAGGGTCTAACTTCATGTCCAAGATTTTCGCTCAGGTATTAAAATCGCTGTCCATCAAGCATCAAAAGTCCAGTGCGTATCACCCCGAATCACAGGGTGCGCTTGAGCGTTTCCACCAAACTCTAAAAGCCATGATGAGGAAGTTCTGCCTCGAGTCAGGCAGAGAGTGGGACGAGGGTCTGCCACTTCTCCTTCTAGCGGTGAGAGAGAGTGTGCAGGAGTCCACAGGTTTCAGTCCCGCAGAGCTGGTGTTTGGACACACAGTGCGTGGTCCCTTGCGGCTGCTTAAAGAAAAATATCTGTCCGACACAGCTATCTCCGAGCAGAGCGTATTAGATTACGTAAGTTGTTTTAGGGAGCGTCTGCAAAAAGCATGCGAAATTGCACGCGAGGCTCTTTCCGCGTCTCAGGAAAAAATGAAAAGAAAATTTGATAAAAAGTCTGTGCAGAGAAAATTTGGAGTGGGTGACAAAGTGTTGACTCTCCTACCCGTTCCTGGATCCTCTCTCCAGGCGAAGTTCTGTGGGCCCTATACTGTTGAAGAGAAACTGAGTGACACAGATTATGTTTTAGGTACCCCAGACCGTAGGAGAAAACGTCACGTGTGTCATGTTAATCTGATGAAGCCTTATTTTGTTCGTGATGCAGGTGTAAACTCCTCTTCATCCCCCGCTGCGCCGTCTGCCGTGCCAGTAGTTCTGCCAGCATCTCCGTCGCAGTATAGCCCAGAAAGTGATGGCTTAGTTTTCGTTCGTGCCGAGGGTTGCTCCCGACTCAGAAACTCTGAAATATTGGACAATTTAAAATCCCACCTAAAACATTTAGGTGAGGCTGCCCAGAACGATGTGTGTTCTCTCATCAATTCTTACCCATCTCTGTTTGCTGACACTCCGTCTCGCACTACTGTCCTCGAACATGACATAGATGTAGGTGACCACCCTCCGATCAAACAACACGCTTATCGTGTGAATCCTACCAAACGCACACTTTTTCAGCAGGAAGTTTCCTACTTGCTGGAAAATGGTCTAGCTGTCCCTAGTTCGAGTGCCTGGAGTTCCCCATGCCTTCTTGTGCCGAAGGAAGACAAAACGCCACGTTTTTGTACTGATTTTCGAAAAGTGAACAATGTGACCAAACCCGACTCCTATCCTCTTCCCCGCATGGAAGATTGTGTTGATAGGGTTGGCTCCGCAAAGTTTGTCACCAAGCTGGATTTATTAAAGGGTTATTGGCAAGTTCCCCTCACTCCACGTGCATCTGAAATCTCCGCTTTTGTCACTCCTGATCACTTCCTCCAATACACCGTCATGCCTTTTGGCCTTCGAAATGCCCCTGCCACATTCCAACGCCTTATGCACATTGTCTTAGGTGGTGTAAAAAACTGTGAAGTGTACTTAGATGACATTGTAGCTTATTCAGAGACTTGGTCAGAACACCTTGGAACACTCACTGAGATTTTTGAAAGATTAAAAGAGGCATCCCTTACCCTAAATCTTGCCAAATGTGACTTTGGTAAGGCCACTGTGACATATCTAGGGAAGCAGGTGGGTCAGGCACAGGTGCGCCCCCTTCTGGCCAAAATCCAGGCCATCCTAGATTTCCCTGTGCCTCGCACTAGACGTGAACTTCGCCGGTTCCTTGGAATGGCCGGCTATTATTGTGGCTTCTGTAAGAATTTTGCAGATGTAGTTGCGCCTCTCACCAGTCTCACAAGTGTTTCAAAACCGTTCGTATGGTCGCCCACATGCCAGGATGCGTTTGAGTCTGCCAAAGCTCTCCTCTGTAGCACTCCAGTACTTACCGCTCCTGAGTTCACACATCCGTTTAAACTCGAGGTGGATGCCAGCGCCAACGGTGCAGGTGCGGTGCTGTTGCAGCAGGACAAGCAGGGTGTCGATCACCCAATTGGTTATTTTTCAAAGAAGTTCAATGTTCACCAGCAAAAATACAGTACTATCGAGAAAGAGGCTCTTTCTCTGTTGCTTGCTCTACAGCATTTCGAAGTTTATGTCGGCTCTAGTTATCACCTGTCATTGTTTACACCGATCACAACCCCCTCGTGTTTTTGACTAGGATGCAAAATTCTAACCAAAGGCTTATGAGATGGTCCATCTTAGTGCAGGACTTTAATTTGGAGATCCATCACAAAAAAGGAACCGAAAATGTAATGGCAGATGCTCTGTCGCGCGGCTTTCTGAACTCCTAAGTGCCAAACATCTATAGGGGAGATGTTTGGTCTTGGGAAGGGGGGTGTTATGGCCCTGGCCATAATTTGTTTTGGTGGCTGTGTTTTCTTTGTCTGTGTCTTTAAATCTTTGCAGGCCCTGATTGGATGAGCTGACGGCTGCTGATTGGTCCGCGGATCATGTGGCCGCATTCAAAATCCCTCACCAGCAGTTGTCCCGGGGCAGCCACTGACAGCAGCAGCAGACCTGACCCTGGCCTCCAAAACCCATGACATTTGTGCCTGTGACTTTTTGCGGTTTTCTCAGTTTTGTATATAGTGTGTACATTAGTTTTCATTGTAAATAGCACTTTGTAAATAGCACTGGAACAGAAGGGGTGAGCTGCCTATTGTTTCCTTGCACTGTTTTCTCCTGTTTATCACAGTTAGGGAGTTAGGTGTAGCGCTTGTCTTTTGTTTGGTTTTTGGTTTCACATAAGATAAGATAAGATGACCTTTATTAGTCCCACACGTGGGAAATTTGTTTTGTCACAGCAGGAAGTGGACAGTGCAAAAGTTATGAAGGACAATTAGAATAAAATAAAATAAGAATAAATACAGTACACAACTGTACAGAATAGAATAAAAATAGAATACTATATACAGTAGAATAAAATAGAATAAAATATACAATAGGATAAAAATAGAATACAAATGCTATATACAACAGAGTGAAAAATACAACGGTGCCAGAAAGATTATTGCACATTTGTGTTATTGCACATTTGTGGATGTGTGTGTATGATCAGTTAAAGTCTTTGTTGTGGAGTCTGACAGCAGTGGGGAGGAAAGACCTGCGAAATCTCTCCGTCCCACACCGTGGGTGCTGCAGTCTCCCACTGAAGGAGCTGCTCAGTGCTGTCACAGTCTCATGCATGGGGTGGGAGATGTTGTCCAGCAGGGATGACAGCTTAGCCACCATTCTCCTGTCACTCACAACCTCCACTGGGTCCAGAGGGCGTCCTAGAACAGAGCTGGCCCTTCGGATCAGCCTGTTCAGTCTCTTCCTGTCCCCAGCAGAGATGCTGCCACCCCAGCAGACCACACCATAAAAGATGGCTGAGGCCACCACAGAGTCATAGAAGGTCTTCAGGAGTGGGCCCTCCACTCCAAACGACCTGAGTCTCCGCAGCAGGTACAGCCTGCTCTGCCCTTTCCTGTAGAGGGCGTCTGAGTTATGAGTCCAGTCCAGTTTGTTGTTCAGATGAACACCAAGGTACCTGTAGCTGTCCACAGTCTCAATGTCCATACCTTGGATGTTCAGTGGTTGCAGTGGAGGATGTTTGTGCCTGCGGAAGTCTACCACCAGCTCCTTGGTTTTACTGGCATTGATCTGGAGGTAGTTCAGCTGGCACCAGTCCACAAAGTCCTGAGTCAGTCCTCTGTACTCCTTGTCGTCCCCATCAGTGATGAGGCCGACTATAGCAGAGTCATCAGAGAACTTCTGCAGGAAGCACTGGGTGGAGTTGTCGGAGAAGTCTGCAGTGTAGATGGTGAAGAGGAACGGAGCCAGAACCGTTCCCTGTGGGGCCCCCGTACTGCAGACGACCCTGTCCGACACACAGCCCTGAGTCCTCACATACTGTGGTCGGTCGGTGAGGTAGTCCAAAATCCAGGTAGTGAGGTGATGGTCCACTCCAGAGTTCTCCAGCTTGTCCTTCAGAACCGAGGGAAGAATAGTGTTGAAGGCACTGGAGAAATCAAAGAACATGATTCTCACAGTGCTCCCAGCGGTCTCCAGGTGAGCGAGGGAGCGATGTAGGAGGTGAATGACAGCATCATCCGCTCCAATGCCAGGCTGGTAGGCAAACTGAAGTGGGTCCAGTGATGAGCTCACAAGGCGCCGAAGCTGAGCCAGGACCAGCCGCTCCAGGGTCTTCATCAGGTGGAATGTCAGAGCCACCGGCCTGTAGCTGTTGAGGTCCTTGGGGCGTGAAGTCTTTGGCACTGGTACAACACAGGAGGTTTTCCAGAGCTGTGGGACTCTTCCCAGCCTCAGGCTCAGGTTGAAGAGGTGCTCCATCACACCACACAGTTGGTCCGCGCAGGACCTGACGACCCTCGAGCTGATGCCATCTGGACCCGCTGCCTTCTTGCCATTAATCCTCCTCAGTTCCCTCCTAACCTGGGTGGTTGAGAGAGACAGGCTGGAGCCTTGTGTTGATTGTGTATTGGATGCTGTTGTTGGGGGTGGGGAGGAGTGAGCAGGGTGAATAGAGGAGGTGTGAAGTGTCTGAGGTGTCAGAGGTGGAACAGCAGCAGTGGGGGTGGGTGAGTCTGCAGCCAATGTTGGAGACTGCCTCATGGCTGAATCAAATCTGTTGAAGAAATTATTCAGTTCATTTGCCCACCTCACATCCCTCCCAGGCAGAGAGTTCTGATGTTTGTGGCCCGAGATGGTTCTGAGGCCTCTCCAGACTTCACCAACGTTATTTTGCTGAAGCTGGTTCTCCATCTTCTGCCTGTAGCTGTCCTTCCCATTCCTTATCAGTCCCCTCAACTCTCTCTGCACCCTTTTCAACTCCTCTTTGTCTTTGGATTTGAAGGCCCTCCTCTTCTGCTTGAGGACAGCTTTAATTTCCGGGGTAATCCAAGGTTTGTTGTTGGAGAAACACCGTACAGTCCTGGTAGGTACGGTGTTATCCACACAGAAATTAATATAGTCCGTAATGCATGTAGTAAGGCTGTCGATGTCCTCTCCGTGGTCGTCACAGATCACCTCCCACACAGTCGACTCAAAACAATCCTTAAGAGCCTCCTCGCTCTCCTGCGACCATCTCTGTACTGTGCGGGTGGCTGGTGGCTCCCTGCGCACTAAGGGCTCATACACAGGGACAAGGTGCACCAGGTTGTGATCAGATCTGCCCAGGGGAGGGAGAGGTGATGAACTGTATGCCTCTTCAGCATTGGCATACAGTAAGTCCAGTGTTTTATTGTCTCTGGTTGGGCAGGTCACATACTGGGTGAAGGTGGGCAGTGTGGAGTCCAGTGAGGCATGATTAAAGTCCCCTGATATTATGAGGAGGGCTCTCGGAGATTGTGTTTGCAGTCTGCTGACCACTGAGTGGAGAGTGTCACAGGCTGCATCCGCGTTGGCCGAGGGGGGGACATACGCTGTTATCGCGATAACATGCGAGAATTCCCGGGGCAGGTAGTACGGACGCATGCTAACGGCTAACAGCTCAATGTCTCTGCTGCAGAGTTGTTCTTTTACAGTGATGTGCCCAGGGTTACACCATCTGTCATTCACAAACACTGCCAGTCCCCCTCCTTTCCTCTTACCGCTGTCTCTTGTCCTGTCCGCTCGAAGCAGCTGGAATCCCGGTAGTGTCACACTCGTGTCCGGAGTTAGCGGTGTTAGCCACGACTCCGTTAGCATCATGATGCTACATTGCCGGTACTCCCTCTGTGACCAGGTTAGCGACGTGAGTTCATCCAATTTATTGTGCAAAGACCGTACATTTCCAATAATTACAGAAGGAAGAGATGGTCGATAACGTCTCCTTCTCGGGCGACGGCGCTCCTTCCCAGCACGACACCCCCATCTTTTCCTCCTCAGCTCGCTGGGAATGTCGGGTCTGTCCGCCGGCAGTACTGCTGTGGGACGCAGCGCTAACAGCTGATCCTTACTGTAAACAAAGGATCCCTGCTCTGGGTCCCCACACACGGGTGAAAAAAGTAGAAAAAAACTAAGAAAAACGACCAGAACTAGCACAAAACGGTAGAACATGGTTGCAGAGTCTAATTACTAATACGTTAGTTATAGAAAAATTACTAGAAGATAAGAAAGAAAGAAACTCGGAATGAGCAGAGCTGCTGTAACAGGCTGCCGCACACGGGGGGCGCCGGAATGAGCCAGTGTTTCGTCTAAAAAGTTCTGCTCTGCCCCAGAGTTTATGAGTGCATTGCAAGAATAAGTGAGTGTGTGGTGAACGAGCTTAGCAAAGCAACTTAGGTGGGGGAAAACATCAGCTCTAGCACCCGCCAGTATCCCCACAGTTACTGACGGGCTAACCCTTGCTCAGTCAGGGCAGGAATCAACAAAGTGTTCTTTTTTACCACACAAAAAGCACTCACCGGTTCGTTGTCTTCATCCCCGGTTGGCAGAGGAAAATTGGGCCCAACAAGGCTGCATGGGCTGTTCTTCATCCCGGGACTGCTCTTCCTCTCCGCCTTTCCACATCAGCGAAGGCAGTCTCATCATCGAACCTGCGCCCCCTGCCGGCCGCCACCCATCTTCAGACCTCTTGCTGAACTCCCGCATATGGTCGTCCAGGGTAATGCACAAGTTAACCAAGTTAGGTAAAGACTTTGACAACTCTTTAGTGGCTAACTCATGCTTGATGTTTTCATTGAGGCTGTTGAGAAAGGCCCCTCGCAGCGTGTTCTCCTTCCAGCCGGTCTCCTCCGCCAGCGGTGGAGGAGCATTAGACAAAGGTGAAGGAACCAACATACCTTTGAGGTCCGCGATGGCTTGCAGGAGCGGCACTTGTTCCTTAGCCACATGTTGGAGCATTTTCTCATGCCTTTCCAAAACCTCCGCTTGGAGAGAGCGTTGCCATTTAGCAGAATCCGCTGGGTCCATGACTGATGGGATTATTCTGTCATGGTTAGGGGAGGAAAAGGACCCAAACACGGTTTTCTGGTAAAGGTTTATTTACAAAGTCCAAAAGGTGATTCCAAAAACATCTCTTCCTTCCTTCTTCCTCTCCCAAGTGTATCTCCGTTAGTGAGATTCAGTGTGGGATCCTCTCCGTGCGATCCTCCTAGAAGAGGTGAGACAAACAGACAGCGATTAGCGGGCTTGCTAGCCGACAGCTTACTACACACACCACTCTCTGACTCTACCGATTTGGAGTAATAATCCCATGTCGACTGTTGCCGTGCATTCTGATTAAATACCTCCGGCAGAAGATGGAGAATAATTAGCGGTAGCTGGCAAGAGTAATCAGACGCCGGTGGGACAGCGACAGCGGGGCGGAACTTCTGGGTCGAAGGCCGACCGAGCCACGCCTTTCCCGGAGCGTAAACAGAGCCCCGCGGGTGGAAGAGAGGGAGAAGGGAAAAAACACACGCACACACTAAGTCGTCCGGGGAGGACTGTCCAACCATGACATCTGAAGATGGACGAGGTGGGAAAAGGGAGGTCTAGGCTTTCATGCTTGGGCGGTTGCATTTAGAGAATAAGCTGAAGATAATCCATAGATGATTTATCATCTTGTTATTGAACTTCAACTGTTATTGAAGTGGTTGTTATTCACGTTTGAACAAAGTGCATCATTCATGATGCACAGTACAATTATCCACACTTTTCAGCTCCAATTTATCATTTTTCAGGTGTTTTAATTTTTCATATTTAGTTTTTGACACTGAAGGTTTCTTAGTTTTAGATTCATCAGTTAGTCAAATTTTTTCTCCTCAATTAGTTGGCAAAGACAAGAAGGTCCATACAGAAAAACTAGCTGAAAGAATTGAAAATGATTTATGTTTTCCATCTTATAAATCTCTAAAGTTACATCAATCCACCTGTTTAACGTTGGTGGATCCTGTGTCAGCCATCTTTTGGTCAGTGCCTTTTTACTTGCAGCTAGCAGCACACCAAGTAAGTATTTATCTATACCCTTTATGTCTGAGGGTATGTATCCTAAAAATATGGATTTGAAATCAAAGGGTAAATATGTACTAAATATGTTTTGCATCACTTTATGGACTTCTCTCCAGTAGTTCTTAATATGCTTACAATCCCAAAATATATGGTAGTGGTGTGCTGTTTCGTAGCCACAGTTCCTCCAACATTCACAACTTCCATCATTATATGCACCTTTAAAGCTGAGGTAATGAAAAAACAAGCAAAAATTTTCTAGCAGAATTCCTTCCATATATGTGATTTTGTACTTTTCCAATGAAAAGAACAAATGTTTTGCCATTCCTCTTCTGTAATTGCCAGACCTCCCTCTTTCTTTTATATACTTTGAATGTTATGTTGAATAATTGCTGAGATCATGAAGACTTTTGTATATTTTTGAGATTACACCTTTCTTAATTTCTGACTTATAAGCATTTACAAAGAGTTGGATAAATGGCCTCGCTGTAGTGGGTATTTGGTTTTTAATGTTTCGAGTATAGAAGTTTCTTAACTGTAAGTATCTATAGTGGTCTTGGTTTTCTAAATGAAACGTTTGCTTTAAAGTTTGGAAACTCATGACTTCATCCTCCTTTACTATACCACATATCAATGTAATTCCTTTATCTATCCAGTTTTTAAAACTAGGGTCTATTTCATTTGGTGTAAATTCCGAATCATATGCACACCATTTTAATATTTTTATATCCTTCTCCAGCTTATTTTCTTTTACCACCATTTTCCAAACCTCTAGTGTAGCCTTTACCCAAGGATTTCTTATTTTGGAAATGTAGTCCTGTAGATTTTTATCTGCTAGAACTGCCTGTATATGCATATTGGTTATTGTTTTGCATTCAATTTCCTTCCATGCTGCTACATACGAGGGATCGCACCAGTGCAACACTGCCCTAATCATTGCTGAAGTATAGTATTTGTTTAAACATGGTAGGCCCCAGCCGCTGTTCTCTTTGGGCAGTTGTAATGTTTTGTATCATATTCTGGGTCGTTTCCCTTGCCATATAAATCTAGAGATCGCTTTATCCCATTCAATAAAATCTTTTTGATTAATCTGGAGTGGGAGGGTCTGAAACAAATATATAAATCTTGGTAAAACATTAATTTTGATGGTTTCTATTCTAGAGCTTATGCTCAGACATGAGATATGATTCCATTTTGTAAGGTCCTCTTTGATATAAATGGTTGTAATTTTTGTCAAATAGTATTTTTGTATCTTTAGTAAGTGTCACCCCCAGGTATTTAATTGAGTCTGTGTTCCATTTCAGTGGATGTGTTTGTTTGAGCTTTTCAGATGGACTATAATTATATGGAAGGGCTTCAGTTTTACTTAGATTCAGTTTGTATCCTGTCATTGGGCCAATGTTTTTAAGACAGTTCATTACCTCCGGCAGAGACTTCTCAGGTGTTTTTAGGAATAAGAGTACATCATCAGCATAGCATGCTATTTTATGTTCCACATCATTTATTGTAACACCTGCGATTTTTCTGTTTTGCCTAATATGTTGAGCAAGTGGCTTCAGAAATATAGCAAAGAGAAGAGGAGACCAGGCACAGCCTTGTTTCACTCCCCTCTCCAATGTTAGAGGTTGAGGTAGGTGACCATTTATCCTAAGCCTTGCAGTCGGGTTATCGCATAATGCCTTTACGTTATTTATTACCGGCTCATTAACACCAAATTTATGCAAGACTCTATATAGGTATTGCCAACAAACAGAGTCAAATGCCTTTTCAGCATCAAGACTGAGGATCACAGCCTGCTCTGTATGTTGTTGTATATAGTTCATTATGTGTAAAGTGCATCTTGTGTTATCCTGGGTTTGACGTTTATGTATAAAGCCAGCTTGATCATTATGTATGAGGTTAGGGAGTATTTTTTCCATTCGTTTTGCCATTATGGATGTATAGATACGGTAATCTACATTAAGTACAGAAATTGGCCTGTACGACCCACATTCTTTCTTATCCTTGGCCTCCTTCGGTATGAGAGATATAATTGCTTCTTTCCAGGTGGGTGGGATTTGTGCCTTTTCAAGTACCCAATTGCATGTTTTTCTCAATATAGGAATAAGATCCTCTTTGAATGTTTTATAAAATTTGGAAGTGAACCCATCACTTCCTGGAGATTTATTAGCTTTCAGGTTTCTTATGGCATTTATCATCATTTATTTATTAGGGGTGCAACGATACACAAAATTCACGGTTGGGTTCGGTTCGATACTTTGGTGTCACGGTTCGATATTTTTTCGATACAAAAAATGTTCATGCTTTTTTAATTTGTCATTTCTTAAAATTATAAATATATATTTTAACTCAAAAGTCCAGTTTTTAAATTTAATGTTGCTGAAACGACAAAGTAATAAAAAAATAAATATCTGATCGAGAAATCCCTCATCTTTGGAAAAGAGAGTTTATTACAGAGAAATGGCTCTTTCCAAAATAAAAGCTATACTATACGCTTCTTCTGGGGTATATTCTCAGCAGCATATTAAACATATCAGGTCCCCATAAGGAGAATCATGTGCTAACGGCTGTCTAAATGACTCGGGTAAAGTTTGTAGCATGCGTGCTTGTTGTTTTTGTCTGCTTCCACTTGTCTTTGCACTAGGATGATGTCGCAGTAAATGTGCAGTCATATTCATTGTGTTCCCACTAGTGCTGTCAGCGTTAATCTGAAATGACGTTAACGCCACATCACGGCAAATCTCCGTTAACGAGCTACCGCGGATCGCCCCGTGCGTGGGGCTGGACGGCGTCAACACGTTAACGAGCAAACTGCACTAACAGTAGTTCCCACCCATGTAATTGAGCATTGCGTGGCACATCCGACATACTGTTTTACTTTTGTCCATGACGCGCTTACCTTCAGGGTCATACTTCACATGAAGACCAAAATAGTTCCAAAGGCCAGATCTGAATGAGGGTGGGGGAGGTTCAATTTGCTATGTTGCAACGAGCTAGCTTCTGTCTTGCTAGCTTGCGCTGCGCTCAGTGGATCTGCGCTCGACAGTGTAGCCTAGGCGGAGTAGTCGAACGCAGATCCACTGAGCTCTCAACACAGACAGCATCGTCAGAAGAAAAGTTGATAAAATAAATTTAAAAATTTGTATTGTTCGATACACATGTGTACCGAACCGAAAGCACTGTATCGAACGGTTCACTATCGATACGAGTATCGTTGCACCCCTATTATTTATATAGCACTTTAAAAACGCACCAGGCAGACCAAAGTGCTGAACAACACAAAAACAAAGAAAAGCAAAACATAGTATAAAATAATAGGAGGGATGTCAGTTTCCCTCTGAGTTAAAAGCCAGGGAATAAATATAGGTTTTCAATTTGGACTTAAAGACCTGCACTGAAGACGCTTGTCTAATATGAAGGGGAAGGTTGTCCCAAAGCATCGGAGCCGCAATTGAGAAAGCTCAATCTCCTCTGAGTTTCTTACTTAGGGACTGACAACAGCAATTGATCAGCTGAATGGAGCGAGCGAGTAGGAACATGAGGCTTCAACAAATCGAATAAATAAACAGGGGACAGACTGTTTAAAGATTTAAAAACCTTAAAAAGGACTTTAAAACGGATCCTAAAAACAATAGGAAGCCAATGTATTGAAACCAGAACCGGAGTGATGCGGTCAAATTTCCTTCTACCAGTTAAAAAACGTGCCGCTGCATTTTGCACTAATTGCAAGCGTGGCAGGGTGCCCAACCTAACCCCAATTAAAAGGGAATTGCAATAGTCCAAATGTGAGGTAATAAAGGCATGAATAACAGTTTCCAAATTGCGTTTGGAAAGGAAAGGCTTTACCTTCGATAGGTGTTTGAGGTGATAGAAAGCCGATTTTACCACCCCATTTACATGACCATCAAAGGTAAGTGCGGAATCAAAATTAACACCAAGATTTATGATTGAACTTTTCAGATGGAAGGTCAAAACACCGAAATCAGCATCTGGAGAAACAATAGAGCGATTCGGGCCAAATAAAATTGCTTCCGTTTTATGATCATTAAAATTTAAAAAGTTATTTGCCATCCACAGTTTAACGTCACTGAGACAGTCAAGTAAAGATTGACAGGGAGAAGTATCCAGGTGGCTAAAAGGTAAATAAAGGTGACAATCAAACAATTTCATGCATTCTTATCATTGTTACGTTATGCATTCAGTTCTTTATTACTATTTCTGACACATACTGTGCTCACTGGCAATTCAGCTAGAATATTCTGGTCAATGATGATTCCCACGGGTGGCGCTCACGCAGGCACTGAATCGGGCAGCTTTGGGGTCCTGTGTGTTCTACTGCACAGATAGCCTGCAGAGTGCAGCTACGCTGAACTGAAGTGCTTGTGTTTTGTATTTGCAGGTGAGCACAAGTATGTATTGATAAACAGAATGATGTTGACGTATGAGAAATGTATTAGAGTAAGGTACTGTCATTAATGGAACACAATGCTAATGTCGGAGTTTGTGATTTGCATGATGTACCTGAACTGGTGTTAAACGGAATATCACATCGCAAATGATTAATAAGGGGATCGAGAGGGTAGTCTCCAGGTGCTACAATACTAGTTGGATGAGCATGCGAGTGTGCAGAATATTGTAATATGAACATTGGTAGGAAAATACTGAGTAAATGAGTACTTTGTTAACACAGGTTCAGTAGTTATGTGAAAAGTTGTCCTGTGTGTTCTGCTGCACAGATAGCCTGCAGAGTGCAGCTACGCTGAACTGAAGTGCTTGTGTTTTGTATTTGCAGTTGCGAATGAGCAAGTAAAGAGAACGATTCTGAACTCATGCACGCCTGGAAGTGTCATTTGTCCAAGTGTGCAACATATACATGCATTTTTTAACTCAAGATTAGACTACTGCAACTCCCTTTACCTGGGCCTCCAATCTGCCCTTCTCCATAAACTACAGCTTAACAAAATGCAGCAGCATGCCTTTTAACTGGTACTAGAAGGTTTGATTCTATTACCCCGGTCCTTGCTGACCTACACTGGCTGCCCATCAAATATCGGATTGATTTTAAGATTTTATTGCTTACATTCAAAATCGTAAATAATATTGCACTGTGCTATTTAACTTAACTTCTCAGCCTGTATACAGAGCACTTCGAACATCGAGTCAAATGCTCTTCGTGCAACCTAGGTCCCAGCTGAAAACCAGAGGTGATCGTGCCTTTGCCATTGCTGCACCTAACCTCTGGAACAGTCTTCCAGCTGACATCTGTGCATCGGAATCTATTCAAACTTTTAAAACATGATTGAAAACGTATTTATTTGATCTTGCATTTTAGATTAGTTAGTGATTTATTGGATGTACACTTTGTACTTTTATTGCATTTGTATGTAATTTTAACCTATTGTGTTACTGGGTTTTTACAGTTGATATTTCTGTGTAGATTTTACCTAACTTTTACACTACGTGTGAAATTTTTTTTTTTTTTACATAGTACTCACCGGTTAATTAGTGCTTTGTTTTATCTGGGAGTGTATTTGTACTTTATGTATCTGTAACCATATCTAATTAATTTTATTTCATATTTCATTATTGAGAAGCACTTTGGAGTACCTCTGGTCTTTTAAATGTGCTATACAAATAAAGTATTGATTGATTGATTGATTGATTGATTGAAAAGATACTTTATGTACTTTATATCGCGCCAAGAGGGACTAAATACAGCGAAAAGAGTAATGACCCAAGGATAGATCCCTGGGGCACACCCCAGCGCAGAGGGGCCACAGAAGATGCGGCCAACCCCAGCTTAACACAAAAACTCCCATCAGAAAGGTATGACCTTATCCATGACAGTGCCAAATTTGAAATTCCCACCCAGTGGTGTAAGCGGTAAAATAGGAGATCGTGATCAACTGTGTCAAATGCAGCTGTCATGTCCAAAAAGACAAGCACAGCATATTTCTCACGATCAGTCGCAACAAGAATGGCATTCATAACTTTGACAAGAGCTGTCTCCGTACTGTGAAAGGGCTTAAAACTAGACTGAAAGACCTCAGACAGTTGTGAATCAATCAGGTAGTCCATCAGCTGGGTATGTACAATCATCTCCAGGATCTTACTTAGGAAGGGAAGCATAGAGATAGGTCTAAAATTTGACATAACAGAACTATCTAGGCCAGGTTTCTTAAATAAGGGATGTATGACTGCATGTTTAAACCCACTAGGAACTTGACCGGTTAACTAGTATTTATAATTTTAAGAATGTAAGGTCCAACGGTAGGAAATACTTTTTAAAGAAAGGGGGGGGGGGGGAAACAACATCATCTGGGGAACCACAGGGCTTTGTATGTAGTACCAATTTCTCTAGATCGGACAGAGAAGTTGGTGCAAAGGCTTGAGCAAGGAGCATACGTCACTGAATCAGCAATAGATACTATCAGAGCTCTAAGGCTAGCAATCTTCTCCACAAAAAAGTTGATAAACTTATTGCACATAGCCTTGGAGGCCGGCAGAAGGTCACAGCTCTCCATGTTAATTACAGAATTTATAGTATTATATAAAACACGGGGGTTGTGTGAGTTGGCCGAAATAAGTTGAGAAAGATAGGCATGTTTATCAGCTTTATCCACCTTCTGATAACTTTTCCAACTACTTTTTAAGGCTTCCAAAGAGACATGCAGCCTGTCTTTTTTTCACTGTCTTTCACATCTCCTACATTGTTTTCTAATTTCTCGGGTGAAATCAGTTAGCCAAAACCTTGTCTTGGACTTACATTGTCTTAGACTCAATGGGGCAACAACATCGAGCGCAGATTTAGAAGCAAAATCAAAGTACAGAAGTAAGTCATTTGAGGTAGGCAACTCAGAAGAATACGACATGAGATTGTCAGACAATATGGAAAACTGTTTGGCAGAATCAGAGCGAAGGGCACGATAACATCGAAAAGGCACAGCCCGATTTGCAATGGCATTAAGAGAAGCAATGTCAAATAAAATAGGCATATGGTCAGAAAAAAACGCATCTTCAACACATACATTGCACACAGATAAAACATAAGATAAAACCAAGTCCAGCGTGTGTCCACGTTCTTGAGTGGCACCACTAACAGATTGGACAAAAGACAAAAAAGTCCAGGAAATCCTTGACCAAGGGCTTCCCCGGGCAGCAAATGTATATTAAAATCCCCAAGCAGGAGGATCTGGTCATAGCGGCACGCACAGTCAGCAAGGAATTCTGAAAACTCAGATAAGAACTCCTTTATATTTCGGGGGGCCAGTCAGACATTTCTAATAATAATAAGACAGGGTAGGATAGACATGTAGCACAAAATTAGCTAAAAATAACAAAATAAAACAAAAGGAGGAGAGCGATATACGGCATGCCAAACACACAGGCGCCATCATAAAACTAAATTTAGTTCCTTTTCAACTCACTTTTAAGGAATAAAGAAAAACATGACTAAAAAAAACAGCTTTTGGAATATAATGCTGAGTAACTTTACGTCCAATGGTCACATGACTGACTCTCTGCTGATGTCTCATTTCCCAGATCATTAGTGGCCACACAGTAATAAACTCCTCCATCTGTTACATTGATGCTGTATATCTCTCCTTCAGATACTTTCACAGCTCCATCTCTGCTCTTCTTGAACCAGGTGAAGCTGCTGACTGTAGGTTTGGCTCTGCTGGAGCAGGCCAGCTTCACCCAGCTGCCTACTGACACCAAACCTGATGGACCGATGGATGCTGAGGTGTCTTTGGGTGTATCTAAAAAAGAACTGTGACAGATTACATTCGTTACAAACAGCTGACTTCCCAGAAATCACATGATATGTTGACAGGATCCAACAACAAACTCTGATTGTCTTACATAAAAGACTGAGAGTCTCTTCTGTTTCTGCTGTTTTGCTGACTTTTCCTTGGTTCACAGAATATCTGACAGAGCAGCTGATATTCTTTCTGTCATGGTCTGGGTGAGTGCCAGTGTTTATCTCTTGAGCCGGCAGTTCCACCTCTCGGAGGAGCCACTGTGTTCCTGCTCATTGCTCTCACCTGTGGGTAATTAAGCCGTGGACTTTAAAGGCCACCACACTCAACCACCCTTTGCCAGATTCTCAGCTAACTACAGTTAGTGCAGGCCACCACTGTGTTTTGTACACTTTAATAGCAAACTACCTTGTCTCACCTTTTACCACTCTTTCATGGCTACTCACCAGATTACCAGACGCAAATCTCCGCCATACTACGGTGGAGAGTTCTACCTGGATAGTAGGTAGGTAAAAGGGTCTGCACACTGACAATTACCCTACAGTACACCTGTTTGGGTTTTGACAAACTTTGAAGGAGAATTCAGGCTGGACAATTCAAAACTTCAGGACAGAACACTTTAATTTGTTTTATTAATTCAAAGATTGTTTAAAAAGAAAAAAACCCATAGAAGTCAGCTTTTTATTGTTGTTGTTTTTATTAAGAGATGTATTACTTACAAGAAAGCCACCACACAAATAGGATTTGTAGAATATAATGGTGGACATTTAAGAGATTATACAGTGTTTAAAATGTGTTCACCTTTAATATGTGCATAGTCTGTTTAACACTCATCGAGAGCATTTTTCTGCACAATAATTACAACTTACTAATTATATTACGTCTGTTTTATTTTTTTAAATGCAACTTAGCAGCTTGCTGCCACAAGATAGTGACATCAACACTAAAGACAGATATTCAACATGCCCATGGAGCTGACATCCCACTTAATTCAGAAAGTTGGAGCAAGTGAAGGAGAGAGTTAAAAAGCCTCTTGACATGCTGAAGCTGGGGTGGAGGACAAGATTTAGATCACCAACATTAATAAATTGGTAATAAATAAATAAATAAACAAGAAAACAGGAATGAATATGGAGAGAAATTTGTCCCCAAAGGTTGATAAATGTGTATATGACTCACAAGTGTAAACTAAGATATAGAAATATGTACAGGAATTTGTAACTTTACAAATGCACATCCAGAGTCACACACAAATTAGAACTGATTCAATCAGACATAAAAAAGGCATCTATATGTACAAACCTTAATAAAGAGTGATCATTTCACACACTTCGTTTCTTTAAACTTCAAACTTAAAAATATGATCTTTTTTAAGAAATGATACACTGATGTTGGTAGCATTTTGTAAACATTTTATGTTAAAATGAATGTCACCAATTGATTTTTAACTCTAAACACAAGGATATTGTTTTGAATTTAATTAACAACATGATATTTCAGTACAACAAAATGCAGTACATTAAATCCAACGTAAAAAGTTCATTGAAAATGAACAGTACTTTAATTTGAAGAGGATTGTCATAATAGGCTCTCCGTACTTCTGAGTTTGCACATGTGCAGTGTGGAAGTTTGAACAACTGCCATTTTCATTTTCTTGCATCGTGCTCAGTAGCCTGGATAGAATCTGTCGCCATTTGAAAATTATTTGGTAAGTACAGCAATTTAAGGATGACAAATTTGGTTAATGTATACTAAATAATAAACACCCCACACTTTTCGGGAGTACAAATGATGTCTGGTAAATTTTTAACACTCTAGCTTGTATACTTCTCACACGTCTCAGGCATTTAACAAATATTATTTGGCCCACTTCGGTGTAATTTCCCAAAATGTTTTACGATTCATGTTAAGCTTAGTCTTGCCTACTAAGAACGAGAGTTCTAAAATTACTCAAAACATCTACCGCGCATGCTCCCTGGCATCAGGAATGACCACCGGGAGCACCAGCAATCCTGTCCGTTTAAAGAATGAAATATATGTATAGAGTATTTTAGAAACATGCATCAAATAAGTTGCTACATTGTTTGATGGAATTCTACCCTTTGTTGATATCTGGTTTAGTGTTAATCTCAGTGATTTAAGCGGTTAACAATTTGATTTGTAAAATATAAGACATGCATTCATTTTTTGCCATTAAAGTGTGTATTATGTGTAATACAGTTACATGTAATGTATTTAATTCCTTGTATCAGTTTCCATTGATTATCAGAGTGGCAGTTTGTGTGTTCCCTCCTTCATTTTAGGTTGGTCAGCTCGTTCTGTCTGTCAATAGATGCAACAAAAGTGGCTCAGATGTGGTTGTGGTTATCTTTTATTGTAACTCTTGTTATTGTTATAAATACCAGAAAATATTGTGAATGGATTTTAAGTCCATATTGCCCAGTTCTAATCTTCTATTTAATTTTAATATTTTTAGGGGTACAATTACTAATTATATTGTTGAACAGTCTAGAATTGATTAAAGCAAAAGGGAAAGCTTTCATGTATTGTCAAAATTGAAAAGCTTCTAGTTTGGGGTTCATATATTTGTTGCTCTGACTCAGAAGAGTCAGTGCCTTACCAATCATGAACCTCACTGAATGTCACTAAAGTGAGTTATCAAACATTGCTTAATTACTCATTGCTAATCACGCATACGTTAATAGTTTTGACTTTGTTTTGGAAAGAGGTGGAAAAGAACCAAAATCTTGTCTCACATTGAGTTCTTATCTCCACCAGAATACCAGCATTGATGTTCGACGGGAATGCATTCTAAAAGCTGTCTGTGTCTACTTAAATGAGAAGCCAGATGACCTGTTAAAGAAATTCTTGGTAAGTTGGAAAAGGAACTGTTGGCAGTGACAATGACATATTTTCAAGTAAATGCTTCACATTTATATTTTATTCTTCATAGGCTGTAAACAGATACTTCTCATTTTTTCTTCACCTCAGCGTAAAGTTCCTCTTGGCCATGAGCTCTCTGTGTTAAGCTGTTTTCTGGCTTGTTGACTTTCACCTGTGCGTACACCATATCCTGCTGCTGTCCTCTGTCCTGCACTGAGTCAGAGGATGCTTCATATCCCAGCTTAGAGAAGCTGATCTCTCCATAATGAATGTGTTCTTCCTCTTTTTCTGTGTTATTTGCTGGCCCTTCAACAACCTGCTCTTCATGTGATTCAATCTATAAAAATAAGAAAAATAATATCTGTGATGTAGACCTGTTGAGTCCATTCTTAATCATGTTTTTAGAAATTTGAAAGCATGTGACTGTGGCTGTTATAGAAATACAGAAGTAAATATTCATGGAAACAGGCAGGTAAACTGATTGAAAAAAATTTAGTATCTTCTTACCTGAGTGTTTTGTATAGTTTGACGCGTTGACTTTAAGCACCTGGACGACATAAGAGGCAATAAAATAAAATCTGTTTATACTAAATATATGTATGAGTAAATCTAAGCTTGATGGGGGGGGGAAAAACACATTTTATTGTGCAGCTAAAATATGAGTGACAAAATATGTTTCCTGCTGTCATGTGTGATACTTGCCAAAGAAATATTGTCAAGCAAATCAGTAAGATGACCCCAGTGATTCCTCCAAGAAGTAGCCCCGGTGTGAAGTGATCATTCTGCTCTCCTGGTACAAGATTAATATGAAACACCATGTGAGTCAAACATTGTATAATAATGTAGACACAGAGATACAGTCATTGCTAAAGTTTTTCCACATCATCTTTAAGTTTCAGTGTAGCAATGTAACTGAAAAATAAGTAAAAGCATCCAGTCAAGAAGAAAAAGGCGTCAAGGTCTGTGGCTACAGACTTTGCTTTTGATGAGAACCCAAATATAGACAAAACAAGGTGTGGAAACAATCTTAAATTTAACCAAGGGTGAGACGTTTATTTAGGCTTAACACAAGAACACAAACTAAAGAGAAAACTAGAACACAAAAGTAACATAAACTGGGAAAACTACAGGGAACCTAGAAAGCTATGAAACCTGGAGACACAAGGGAAGGTGTCACATGACCTGAAAAAAAAAAAACGAGTGACAACTTACAACATAAATACAAAACAGGGTGACGAGGGAAGAGGAAACAAACAGGGAACACAGCCGGGGTGATGAAACATAATGACAAGACGGGAGGAAGCAAAACTAAAAACACTGTTTTACTTTGACACGACCCTGTCAAAGTAAAACCGGAAACACTAAGACGCAGACTAAAAATACGTGGCTAGACACCGGGCCAGGAGGAAGGAACACACAGGGGAACGAGAAAGACTGGGGAGACAAAGAGGGAAACATGGAAACAATTAAGAAAGACAAGACACAGGGAGTGTGTGTGTGTGTGTCTGTGTGTGTGAGAGAGAGAGAGAGAGAGAGAGAGAGAGCGAGAGAGAAAGAGAGTGAGTGACACCGAGGGAGAGAGACAAGATGGGCTGGGGAGAAGATATATGATGCAGGAGGTAGACAGGGGAGACATGAAATATGAGGAGTATGTGGGAACAGAAAAGAAAGACCCAAAGGGGAACACCTACATGACAGAGAAACATACATGAATGGGAAGACAAATTTTCACAGGATGCAGGGATGACGGAAACACAAAAGGAGCCTAACACAAGAAAGCATAATACAGGCAAACATGAAAATTTCAGACGCAGAGTCAACTGAACTTTAGGCTGACTGTAACACTAAAACGTAACCTGTCTTAAAAATGCAAAAGTCACAAAACCCCAATAACCTCAAAGCTAAAAAATAGAAAACTAAAACATGACAACACAAAGAAATCACAAAACACAATAAAATCAAAATGCTGGGACAAATGACTCAGAGCCATGACAAAAGGGGAGAAAAGCAAGTCATCAGTTCTTAACAGCTCTATTAAGAAAAAAATAAAACAAAATAAGGGAAAACAAAAATAAATATACAAAGAGAAGACAACATTACCTAAAGAAATAATAATAATAATAATAATAATAATAATAATAATAATAATAATAAATAAGACCATTTAAGGTGGAAAAATAGTTTCAAGTCTAACACATGAACAACCACACATTGTAGGATAAAGTACAAGATTTGAACTTCATAAACCTAAATGTACTTCCTTCTCAACTCACTTTTAAGGAATACGACAAAAAATGATTTAAAAAAAAAAAACAGCTTTTGAAACTTAGTGCTGAGTAATTTTACCTCCAACAGTCACATGAATCTCTGCTGATGTCTGATTACCCAGATCATTAGTGGCCACACAGTAATAAACTCCTCCATCTGTTACATTGAAGCTGTAAATCTCTCCTTCAGATACTTTCACAGCTCCATCTCTGCTCTTCTTGAACCAGGTGAAGCTGCTGACTGGAGGTTTGGCTCTGCTGGAGCAGGTCAGGTTCACCCAGCTGCCTGCTGACACCAAACCTGATGGACTGATGGATGCTGAGGTGTCTTTAGGAGCATCTGGAGAAACACAAAAGGAAAGAAATACCCCATAAATCATGTTGGTCTCCTGAAACTTTTACACGTGTCCCTGCTGCTAGACACCTGAATAAAATTAGTTGGTCATTAGCAAGACTTGACTGAATGCTGAGGTGGCAATCCCTAACCCTACCTACCTACTCAAGTAAATTTAAGTAAATGTAAGTGTTTGGAAAAATGTACTTGTAAAAGTAATTTTATTGCACCGTGTTCATTCACTCATGTGCTGCTGTAACATGAAACAAATGGCTGAATTGCCACCTCAGCATGCAGTCAAGTTCTACAGAGTCTTGCAAATGACCTACTAATTTGATTCAGGTGTGTTGCATCAGGGATACATGGAAAAGTTTCAGGACACCGGCCCTCCAGAATTGCAGTTTGACACCTGTGTCTTGAAGGATTCAGTTCAACAACAAACTCTGATTGTCTTACATGAAACACTGAGAGTCTCTTCTGTCTCTGCTGTCTTGGTGTCTTTTCCTTGGTTCACAGGATATCTGGCAGAACAGCTGATCTTCTTTCCATCATGTGTGTCTGACAGAGTGATGTTCTGCTGGATTTTAGTTGTAAAGCTTCCATCTGTGTTTTCCTCTATTTTGTTGTGAGAGTCTTGTTGGAGATTCCAGGTGAGTTGAGGAGGGGAGTGTGGACAGGGAGTGAGAGCTGAGCAGGTTATAGTGACAGACTCCTTCTCCTTCATATCACCTGAGATGGTAATATTTGGTCTCCAAGGAGAATCTGTGGTTTCACATAAAATCACACTGCTCTTTGCACCACTGATTAAAATCTGCAAACCTAATGCTTTCAAAACCTGTTCTAAATTCATACTTTGATTTATAAATATAATCAAGTCCTGAACATAAAAGTGGAGCAGAAGTTATAATAAGAAACAATTTTCTGAGTGTCATGCTGGGACAATCATTACATCTTTAATACAAGATTTGCTCGAGTGATATTGATTATAATCAAACAATAGATCAAAGAGTAGATAGTAAGTACTAAAAGTTAGTTTAATATTAATGTAATACATGAACAAAAAATAAACAAACAAACATACTATTACCTCTGACTGTTATATGAATCAAATCAAATCAAATCAAATCACTTTTATTGTCACATCACATGTGCAGGTACACTGGTACAGTACATGTGAGTGAAATTCTTGTGTGCGAGCTTCACAAGCAACAGAGTTGTGCAAAATACAATAACGTAAAACAAGCAAAATATAAAAATGGCTAATCTAAAAAGTAATAAATATATGTACAATATGTAAAGGTATATACATTACTGAATGTGTATACTAAATATGTTTTTCTACGTGTGTGTGTTTGAGTGTGTATATAGTATGTATATACATGTTTTACAAATGAAATAAAGTAAACAATAAAATAAGATATATAAAATATACAGAGGTTGGTATGTGCAAAACAGTGGTATTTATATACAGTATGGAGTGCATAATGTTGAAGTTCCAGTAGTGAGGGTGAGGTGTCTATGAAGTGTTCAGCAGTCTGATGGCCTGATGGAAAAAGCTGTCTCTCAGTCTGCTGGTACGGGACCGGATGCTGCAGAACCTCCTTCCTGATGGAAGTAGTCTGAACAGTTTATGGCTGGGGTGACTGGAGTCCTTGATGATCCTCTCCGCTTTCCTCAGGCACCGCTTCCTGTAGATGTCTTGGAGGGAGGGAAGCTCACCTCCAATTATCCGTTCAGAGCACCGCACTACTCTCTGGAGAGCTTTGCGGTTGTGAGCGGTGCTGTTGCCGTACCAGGTGGTAATGCATCCAGTGAGGATGCTCTCAATGGCACAGCGATAGAAGGTCCTGAGGATGCGGGGGCTCATGCCGAATCTTTTCAGTCTCCTGAGAAAGAAGAGGCGCTGCTGCGCCTTCTTCACTGTTTTGTTTATGTGTACTGACCACGTAAGATCCTCAGCCAGATGTACACCAAGGAAGCGGAAGCTGCTCACTCTCTCCACAGCAGCGCCGTTGATGGTGATGGGGGTGTGTACTCCTCTGCACCTCCGGAAGTCCACTATCAACTCCTTTGTCTTTGCGACGTTGAGGGTGAGATGGTTGTCTTGACACCAGTGGGTCAGGGCGCTGACCTCCTCCCTGTAGGCCGTCTCATCACCGTTGGTAATAAGACCCACCACTGTAGTGTCGTCCGCAAACTTCACAATGATGTTGGAGTTTCTAGTGGCCGTGCAGTCGTAGGTGTAGAGTGAGTACAGGAGAGGGCTCAGTACACACCCCTGTGGAGCACCAGTGTTCAGTGTGATGGGGGATGAGGTGGTGCTGCCCAGTCTGACCACTTGGCGTCTGTCAGACAGGAAGTTAAGGATCCAGCTGCAGAGGGAGCTGCTCAGTCCTAGATCCTGCAGTTTCCTGTCCAGCTTCGAGGGAACGATGGTGTTGAATGCTGAGCTGTAATCTACAAACAGCATTCTCACATACGTGTCTCTCTTCTCCAGGTGTGACAGGGCAGCATGGAGTGTCAGGGCTATGGCATCATCAGTGGACCTGTTGTGGCGGTATGCGAACTGTAGAGGGTCCAGTGAGTCGGGTAGTGCAGAGCAGATGAAGTCCCTGACCAGCTTCTCGAAGCATTTGCTCACGATGGGGGTCAGGGCTACGGGTCGCCAGTCGTTCAATGAGGAGATGGTGGAGGATTTGGGTACAGGGACGATGGTGGCCATTTTGAAGCAGGCTGGGACTACAGACAGAGAGAGGGAAAGGTTGAAGATGTGTGTAAACACTCCAGCCAGCTGAGCCGCGCATGACTTGAGGACGCGGCCGGGAATCCCGTCCGGACCAGTAGCTTTGCGTGCGTTCACCCTCCTGAAGCACTTCCGCACATCCTCCTCAGACACAGTGTGCGCACTGACGTCATCCGCGGTGCGCACACTGTCCGGTCTCGTGGTGTTCGCTGTGTCGAATCTAGCGTAGAATACGTTTAGATCCTCACACAGAGAGGCCGTGGTCTGCGGTGTGCTGGTTTTCCCTCTAAAGTCTGTGATCGTGTTTAGTCCCTGCCACATACTCCGAGGGTTGTCAAAATGTTGCTCCACCTTGTCCCTGTACTCACGTTTGGCTGCTTTGATCGTCTTCCGGAGTTGGTAATGTGCGTGTTTGTAGTCCGATGTGTTCGCGGAGGCAAAAGCGGTGCTCCGTGCCGCCAGTGCTGTGCGAACATCTCTGTTAATCCAGGGTTTTTGATTTGGGAAGGATTTAACTGTTCTGGATGGGACGACATCTTCCACGCATTTTCTGATGAATCCGCAGACTGAGTCTGTGTACTCATCAATGTCTTTAGCAGCCACGTGAAACATTTCCCAGTCCGCGTGATCAAAACAGTCCCGCAGCGTAGACTCCGATTGGTCCGACCACCGGTGCACCGCCCTCAGGGTTGGAGCTTCCTGTTTCAGCTTCTGCCTGTAGGCGGGCAGGAGCAGGATGGAGCGGTGATCTGATTGGCCGAATGGGGCGCGGGGGAGGGCTTTGTATGCATCCCGGAAAGAGGTGTAGCAGTGGTCAAGAAGCCGGTCTCCACGAGTGCTGAAATGGATGTGTTGGTGGAGTTTTTGTGAGACTTTCTTCAGGTTACCCTTATTAAAGTCCCCGGTCGTGATAAACGCCGCCTCTGGGTGTGCGGTTTCCTCACTGCTGATCGCGCTGTACAGTTCCCTGAGTGCTCGGTCAGTGTCGGCTTGTGGGGGAATGTAAACCGCCGTAATAATCACTGCTGTGAATTCCCTCGGTAGCCAGAATGGCCGGCACTTAATCATCAGGTACTCCAGGTCCGGTGAGCAGAAAGATTTGACCGGGTGCACGTTCGCATAATCACACCAGCTGTTGTTGATCATGAAACATACACCACCGCCTCTGCTTTTCCCAGTAAGCTCCTGTGACCTGTCCGCGCGGTGCACAGAGAACCCCGGTAGTTGTATTGCGGAGTCCGGTACCTTGTCCGATAGCCAGGTTTCTGTGAGGCAGATCACGCAGCAGTCCCGCATCTCTCGCTGGAATGAGATCCGTGCCCGAAGCTCGCACAGCTTGTTCTCCAGAGACTGCACATTAGCCAGTAATAAACTGGGTAACGGTGGTCTGTTAGTGCGCCGTCTCAGTCGAACCAGAACGCCAGATCTTCTCCCTCTGCGTCGGCGTTTGCGGCCTCCACGGGCCCAGAACAAAGGCGTCTCAGGTGAGATGAATGGGGGGTCTGCAAACGGAGGGTCCGTGTTGCAAAACTTGAACTCCGGAAAGTGATGAGAAAGTCCATCTTTTATGTCCAGTAAGGTTTGTCGGTCGTACACAAGGAGACATGTGCTACTCGTGAAAAAATAAAGAAAAAGTAAAATTAAACACAAAAAACAGCTGTTGCTTGGGGGAGCTCGCGACGAGGCTGCCATACTCGGCGCCATCTTGGATCAAGGAGAAGAGGATCACAAGCAGCGGTCGCCTTGAATGGTTCTCTCTCTACTCTGAAGAAGTATTTGTTTGTGTAGTTTGTGGTTAAATTATAAAACAGAGTGGTGCAGTCTCTCTGACTCAGGTTCCCAGTAATACTCATTGGAGACATGCTAACTGCTCCACTACTGTTGAAGATCACATTGTTTGCATCGTTGGCAAATTCAGGATTATTTTTAATCCACACTCCAAAAATTTCACTTTTGTTGTTAAATTTCTGTCCTTCTTTGGGTCTGAAGCTACATGGGATTTGCAAACAAGATCCACTCAGTGCTTCCAGCTTCTTTGGTGCAATTATGAAGAGGTCTGCTTCATAGAAATAACCCGCCAAAGCACCTGTAAATGCAATTTAATGATTAATCCATTCACACATCAGTATTAAACAAAATAACTACATCTTATTCTACTCCCAAACAAAACTCTCATCTCTTATTAAACTATTCTCTACACTTTAGTTAGCGTGAGAAAAAATTTGTATGTGCATATTTTCATTTTAAATTAAACATTTAGCTGATATTCCAGAGATGGTAGGAACATTTCCACCACCATTTGCTGTTTGGATGTAAGATGGAAAACTTCATAATCAGAGTTTCAAAAACTGTCTATTGTAATGCTTGAAAGTGCCAGCGAAGTGTTAACATTTTGTACAAAAAACATTTTAATTTAAAGTCAGTACAAAAAGTAGGTCTATGTTCACTCTGTTAGTAAATGAAGTTTACTATGTAAAATAACTCCAATAATGACTTTGAAATACTGAAATACTCACCTGAAACAAACAGGACAATCAGTAACATGCTGACTGTCTCCATGTTCACAGACAGACTACTCTACTGCCTGGATTAAAAAAGACAATTTCATGTATGGAGCTCTAACACTGTACTTAATATTTTTAAAGCTGTTTTATCATAAAAAATGTTCCTTCTTCATTCATACAGTTCTTGTTTTTATTTTCTTGTAGGACTTTGGTTTAAAACAAGTTGAAATATAAAAAATGTAACACAAAGCAGTTTATATAAAACTGGAACATCAGTAAATAAGATTACTTTACGTGTACCTGTCAGTGCAGTGAAAGAAAAGTAAAAAGTTATTGAATAAAAGCAATAAAATGTTTCCTTACCAAACAATTCCAAGTGTAGAATTATTGTTTTGCAGTTTAAGAAGAATTACAGTGAACCGTGTCGCCCAGCCGATGTTAGAAAGAAGGATGTACAGAAAGAGAACTTGTTGTTTAAGAAGTCAGTTTGTCACAAAGCTGCCGGAGGCGTCACTTGATAAGACTTCCTTAAAATACGGTCACAGTGAAGTCACTTTTCCACAAGCACTTATATTTACATGTATCTTTTAGCACATCTGCAGTGACTGCATCAGCACTAAAATTAATCACAAAGTGTGGGAAAGGGCACAGTAACAGTACAATTTGGTTGTTGAGCAGCAACACCAGGCATTTGATTTCTGGCACATGAGTTTAGTTGTGGTAAAAACTTATTTTATATCTGAACTCAATAAATGTTAAGCCATTTTTAATTTAGCCATGTTGTAATGAGGCCACAAATGTAAATTTGGATTTGGGAAGTATTACAAATATTACAAATTGTTCATCTGAATTAGTTACACATTCTGGCTTGCTGTCGTAATGATCGTTTAAGTGGTCCAGTCCACTTAAGATCAAAGTGGGCTATATGTGGCCTGCGAGGTAAAAATGAGTTTGACACCCCTCATGTAGAGTTCTTCATGGAATGGGTTCCCATGCTCAAGGAGCTTCATGGTTACATCACCAAGCACAATGCAAAGCATGGACTATAGTGGCCTAAAGCACACCAGCACTGGACTCAGTGCAATGGAGTAGTGACTTGTCGGTCACAAACAAAACTGCTCTTAGAGCCGGATCTTTGAAGTGAACGTCGTGAGCCATGGGGTTTTTTTCCTTCTCTCATCCTCTCTCTCGCACTTTTTTTCACTCCGCACATGAGCCTTGCGCTTTGCGCTGGGCAGAGGGGGGAGGGGCGGTAGTTACACTCGTAGCAGCACAGGAACTGAGCTGGAGGGAAAGAGAGAGAAAGAGAGCCAGGGACAACGTCACATTAGGAAGGTATAGTAATCATCCAACTATTTTCAGTTGTGAATGATAAAGGATTTAGAAAGTTTATTCATGCAGGCCCATATGACAGAGAATATGCATCTTCTTTTTGTTTTCATATTTTTTCATATTTATATTTAATTGTGTTGTGGTTTGCAGTGTTTTGTGTTGTTTGACTTTAAATTAGATTAAAAGGTAAAAGCTGAAAATTTAAATAGTTAAAAGTTGAAATGTTATTTATTACATTTTATGTGGAGTGTATAAATAAAAGTATATTTACGATGGAGCCTAGAGACAAAGTATATACAAACTCCAAAACACGTACAAACTTCGAAGCACATAAAACTCCAAAACACGTAAAAACTCCATAGCACGTACAAACCCCGAAGCACTTACAAACCCTGAACCACGTAAAAACTCCAAAACACATAAAAACTCCGAAGCACGTACAAACTCCAAAACACGTACAAAACACAACAGAAGTGCTCCAGGATGCTAGGCGCAGTGTTGACCTTTTGTTACCTAGTGGCTACACAAGCCAGGATATATAAATAAAACCACGTTTTGTTTTTTGTTACATTAGTAATTCCTTTTATACATAATCTTATATTGTTGTTAATAATAAATTAATTAAAGCAACAAAACAACCTGAAGAGCCGGTTGTGAGCTGAAAGAGCCGGCTCTTTTAAGTGAGCCGAGCCGAAAGATCCGGTTCTCTAAAAAGAGCTGGAAATCCCATCACTACAATGGAGACATGTTCGCTGGAGTGATGACCTTTGACATTTACCAGGATTTGCTCATTCAGTGCTGTTCCGCTTGTCTTGTGGCCTGTTGATATCCAGCTTTAATGGTAGCTTCCTGTTGTTAATGGCAGATCGCTGAGCTACCAGGTGCTTTATAGTCAGGGTGGAAGCTGGTCTTCTGCTCAATCACACGTCTCACATGTGTTACACGTCACGCATGTCATTGGTTTTGCTATTATAGTACAGATACAGTGACTTAAAATGGACAGCAGATCTGTGATGGGCCCCTATCTGGGCTTTGTCTGGTTTTTGGACTTGATAGCATCTTTTCTAGTGACATCAAAGAACAACTCAGTCTGAAAGTAAGAACATGTATTCTTCAGTGTGATCTATGTGTACAGTACAGTTTTAAATTTTTAATTCACACATATCCATAAAAGACCCAAAGTTCTTCACAAAGAAAAAACAAAAACAGGTTATTGGAGTATTTTATAGATTTATTGACAATTAAAGACTAAAATACTCTTTTCATAAACAAGAACACTTGTTGTGACAGTCACAGTGCAGCTCTGGTGCAACCTAACTTATTCAATTTGATTGATTGGCCAGGAAGCCAAGAACCCACACATCCACTGATTTATGACAAAAGAATTATGGCAGATCTTTCAAAAATTGCAAGAACAATGGAAGGCCTGCATCTAATTTATTGTAAAATTGTTGCTCTACACATAGTCATTTGACAAAGAAATTCAATTCAGTTTTATTTATATAGCGCCAAATCACAACAACAGTCGCCTCAAGGCGCTTTATATTGTACAGTAGATCGTATAATAACAGATACAGAGAAAAACCCAACAATCATATGACCCCCTATGAGCAACCACTTTGGTGACAGTGGGAAGGAAAAACTCCCTTTTAACAGGAAGAAACCTCTGACAGAACCAGGCTCAGGGAGGGGCGGCCATCTGCTGTGACCGGTTGGGGTGAGAGAAGACAAACAGGATAAAGACATACTGTGGAAGAGAGACAGAGATTAATAACAGACATGATTCGATGCAGAGAGGTCTATTAACACATACTGAGTATGAAAGGTGACTGGAAGGAAAAGCTCAATGCATCATGGGAATCCCCCGGCAGCCTACGTCTATTGCAGCATAACTAAGGGCGGATTCAGGGTCACCTGGTCCAGCTCTAACTATATGCATCAGCAAAAAGGAAAGTTTTAAGCCTAATCTTGAAAGTAGAGATAGTGTCTGTCTCCCGAATCCAAACTGGAAGCTGGTTCCACAGAAGAGGGGCCTGAAAACTGAAGGCTCTCCCTCCCATTCTACTTTTAAATACTCTAGGAACAACAAGTAAGCCTGCAGTGCGAGAGCAAAGTACTCTAATAGGGTGATATGGTACTACAAGGTCATTAAGATAAGATGGGGCCTGATTATTTAAGACCTTGTATGTGAGGAGCAGGATTTTGAATTCAATTCTGGATTTAACAGGAAGCCAATGAAGGGAAGCCAAAACAGGAGAAATATGCTCTCTCTTTCTAGTCCCTGTCAGTACTCTTGCTGCAGCATTTTGGATTAACTGAAGACTTTTCAGCAAGTTTTTAGGACTTCCTGATAATAATGAATTACACTAGTCCAGCCTGGAAGTAATAAATGCATGAACTAGTTTTTCAGCGTCACTCTGAGACAGGATATTTCTAACTTTAGAGATGTTGCGCAAATGGAAGAAAGCAGTCTTACATATTTGTTTAATATGTGCATTGAAGGACATGTCCTGGTCAAAAATCCCTCCAAGGTTCCTCACAGTTTTTTCTGAATTAAGAAGCAGAAAGTTAGCGGCCATCCAGGTCTTTATGCCTTTAAGACATTCCTGCAGTTTAACTAATTGGTGTGTGTTATCTGGCTTCATGGACAGATAGAGTCGGGTGTCATCAGCATAGCAGTGAAAATTTATGCTATGTTATCTAATGATGCTGCCTAAGGGAAGCATGTATAATGTAAACAGAATTGGTCCTAGCACCAAACCCTGTGGAACACCATAATTGTGTGTGAAGAGGACTCTCCATTTACATGTACAAATTGGAGTCTAATAGATAGATATGATACAAACCACTGCAGTACAGTACCTGTAATACCTACAGCGTGCTCTAATCGCGCTAATAAAATATTATGGTCAACAATAGCAGGACAAGCACAGAGATGAGTCCACTGTCAGAGGCCATAAGAAGATCATTTGTAACCTTCACTAAAGCTGTTTCTGTGCTGTGATGAGCTCTGAAACCTGACTGAAACTCTTCAAACAAGCCATTCCTCTGCAGATGATCTGTTAGCTGTTTGACAACTACTCTTTCAAGGATTTTTGATATGAAAGGAAGGTTGGAGATTGGCCTATAATTAGCTAAGACTGCTGGGTCTAGAGATGGCTTTTTAAGTAAAGGTTTAACTACAGCCACCTTGAAGGCCTGTGGTACATAGCCGATTATTAGAGATAGGTTGATCATATTTAAGATTGAAGAATTAATTAATGGCAGGACTTCTTTGAGCAGTTTTGTAGGAATGGGGTCTAAAAGACACGTTGATGGTTTGGAGGAAGTAATTATTGAAGTTAACTCAGAAAGATCAATTGGAGAAAAAGAGTATAACTTAACATCAATGGTACTAAAAGTAGCTGTATCTAATATTACATCTGTGGGACTATTATTGGTATTTTTTTTCTCTAATGATTAAAATTGTATTTGTGAAGAAGTTCATGAAGTCATTACTAGTTAGCGTTAAAGGGATGGTTGGCTCAATAGAGCTCTGACTTTTTGTCAGCCTGGCTACAGTGCTGAAGAGAAACCTGGGGTTGTTCTTATTTTCTTCAATCAGTGATGAGCAGTGTTGGGCAAGTTACTTTGAAATAGTAATTCAATTATAGTTACTAGTTACTTCTTCAAAAAAGTAACTGAGTTAGTAACTCAGTTACAATATTCTAAAAGTAATTAATTACTTGGAAAAGTAACTATTGCGTTACTTAAAAAAAAAACAAAGAACGTTTAACCCTCTGGCGTCCATAGTATAATTGGCCATTTTTTTACTACTCTTGATTTTCCCTCCACATTTTACCTTTAAAAACATTTACTTTGCCTTGTTTGGTATCATTCTTTTTAGCGCAACCTCACGTGCCTGAATTTACAGTTATGTTCTCATTTTGTCATACTGTATAACCAGAATTGATCTACAATCAGACAAAAAACATAAAATCAGAGTAAAAAAAGTTTTATTTTTACTGTAACAACCATAAACATGTTTAATGAATCATATTTCATAACTTCAAATGCAAATATTAATTGTCAATTTTAAAATCCTATGCACAAGTTTTGCAAACAACAAAGTTATTTGCAGCAATTTACCTTTTACCTTGATTTTTTAAAATAACCATTTCAAACTATTTACAGAACAATCAGCTGTTCTTCAATAAGATGCCACACAAATTATTTGTGCCACTCCAAAAAAATAATTTCTGTCCACTATAAAGGAGAACATCACAGCCTGATACCTGCAGGTCTGACAGCAGCAGGTGTATCACTCCTGTTTCTACCTGGAGACAGCAGTCGCCTCATTGTTCTGACACACAACACAAAACTATCTACAACACTACACACTAACTACACAAGACAACACATTAACTACACACTCCAAACACGCTAAACGTCACAAATCTCTCACATCTCACAACTCGCTCTCTCTCTTTTCCTGCTCTCTCTCTCTCTCTCGCCGTCACTCCTAAAACTTTTTTTTGTTTTGTTTTTTGCTCATAAGCACAGAGTGCTTGCTAGCGCTAACGTGGCGAAACTATTGAGGAAAAAACGCCGCGTATATATTGTTTATCATGACTCTGGTTTTACGTGGCCTATCGACACAATTTATAAACTGGTATATATCACCCTGTTGCTTTGTCTTTAAGTGGTCATGTGATTGACTTACCACGACTACTATATTCTTCCTCAGTCAAACAGCAGCACTCATGCGATTGTTTTGCCTCCTTAGCTCCAGGTGTTGTGCTAGACAGTGATCGTGATTAGCGTCCGCGGGAGCGCGCAGCTGCTTAAAGCTGTAGCGTCCAGAAGATGCGGTAAGCTGAACACAGCTTCAACCGTCTGTTTGTTGAAAAATAGTAACGGACCGCGTTTCCTTGTTAGTAACTGTAACGCCGTTGTAACGATAGGAATAGTAATTAGTTAGATTACTCGTTACTGAAAAAACTTGTAACGCCGTTATTCCCATCACTGGTGATGAGTAGTAAAATGTTCTGGCTTTGCGGAGGGCTTTCTTATAAAGCAACAAACTACTTTGGAACCTCTATTGTGTGGTGTTTTCTTGAGATTGTAGAATACAATCTTCAGATATATGGTATATGCTTTGTATATGCTTTGTCTTCAGAATTACAATAAAACATATGAACTAGATGCTCCCAATGTCAGAAAAAATTAGTCATGAAACACCCAAAGACTAAAACAATGTAAAAGTACAGTCAGTCTTGTCCTTCATGTTTATGTTTAGCAAAAGAGGAAGTCACTGTGACAGTGTAAATCTTCACCCTTAAATGTTCTTTTTTCTGTCACTCACTCAAAGCTTGTAAGTTTAACCTTTTAATGGAGTGAAGAAATTTCAGCACAACTAAACAGCAGGTACAGACAGAATACATGCTGTTTAGGAAAGTGCAGTTTTCTTGGATGCAAAGTAAAATATGTTCTTATAAATTAAGAACATAAGAACAAGAAATTCAGTGGCTCTGTGACAGATTCACAGCCTCTGTCTCACTCTATCTCCCCCTATTCTAGCTGTGATAGGCTGCACTGCCCAGCTGGCTGCATTTAACAATTAAACTTGCATTGTTAAAGCTGAAGAGAAAAACTTCAGTCTTTGTGTGTACATCAGCTTCAGTACTAACCAGTATCACAGCAAAGCATGTCTTGTGGTATTATGTGGTTGGTTTGAACTACCATATCTATGTTTTCCATCCTGCAGTGGTTTGCTTAATGATATGCTTTTAGCTTCTAGTCAGTATTAAGTCATTACAATTTTATTTATACAGCTTCAAAGCACAAAAAACAGTCGCCTCAAGATACTTTACATTGTAAGGTACATCCTAAATTAATACATACAGAGAAAAAACAAAATAATCATAAAACCCCCTATGAGCAAACACGTTAGCGATAGTGGAAAGGAAGACCTCAATTTTAAAAGGAAGAAACCTTCAGCAGAACCCTCTCAGGGAGGGGCGACCATCTGCAGCGACTGGGGTGAGAGACTGAAGTCAGGACAAAAGACATGCTGCGGAAGAGAGCCAGAGATTAATAACACGTATGATTCAATGCAGAGAGGTCTATTAACACATAGTGAGTGAGCAGCGTGACTGAAGAAGAATACTCAATGCATCATGGGAATACCCCAGCAGCCCATGCCTATTGCAGCATAACTAAGGAAGGATTCAGGGTCACCTGATCCAGCCCTAAATATATACTTTAGCAAAAATGAAAGTTTTAAGCCTTAAAAGTAGAGATAGTGTCTATGTCTCTATTCCAAACTGGAAGCTGGTTCCACAGAAGAGGAGCCTGAAAACTGAAGGCTCTTTTAATAGTCACACTGTATCAGCAGTCATCTATTTTACATGTAGTTGTGAACCGATATAAAAAAGTAAGCTGAGAGAAGAAGGGATAAAGATGAGATTTTTCCTAAAATCTAAAGGTTTTAATCTAAACAGATAACTTTGTTTTATTTATCATTTTAACATGTATGCTAGATATGTCAAAACAACCCTACCCAACCCTGAAATCTACAGGCTGATACATATCACATGATGTCAGTTAAAAGTTTTTCTCATCTTTGTGCTGGAAACATTTTGATGTTCTTACAAAATGAAATTAAATATACTGCTTAAATCACACTGAATGATCATCATTTGTGCATAAATGCCATGAAAACATTTCTTTATATTTGACATGCCTGCATGTTAATATCCAAAGTGTTATACATAAGGAAACTTCATGTTTAGTACTGGAAAATAATTCAAATCAGAAATACTTTTCTGAATATTATGCACCAATTACTGAGGATACAATTTGAGTGAGTCTGATACATTTATTAACAAAGTGCTCAGTTTTTAAATACTGAAATTATATTTCAAACAGCACCAGGCCATAAAAAGGGCTAATCATCAGTAAATGTCTAAGCTGTAACTTAAGATCAGCAAACAATAAGTGTTTCATTGCAATGCAAATGATCATACCAAAGCTTTGAAGGAACTACATTCAGTTCACACGTAGATACACCCACTGCAAACAAGTTAGGCATCAGTACTCGAGAAAAATTAGAAATATCACATGAAGCAGATTTTGAAGGAAGTGATGAAAATAAAAGAAGTTACTCTGCTCTTACAAGATAAGCACCCAGATGTTTTGATATGATAGCCCTACATGGCTGAGCTCAAGGACAACAAGAAAGTGTCACTGTTGAACACAAAAAAAATGTCCATTAAAAAAATTCCCACTCACAATATAAGAATATCAATATTCCAAAAATCATAATTTAAAACAGTCTGTCAGGGCTCCTGGGTGTTCACCCAGTGTTTTCAGTTGTTTCATGTTCAGTTTATTCACCTGTTCAATTTCCTGTTTTCATGTTTGCTTCCTGTGTGTTATTAGTTCTATTATGTTCAGCTGTGTTCTCACCGGTCCCTAATCATTATCATTAGCCAGTGTATTTAAACCCTCAGTTTCCACCAGTTCCTTGTCATGTCATTGTAGATATTATGTTGTCATTCCCTCCTGTTTTCAGTTGTTCAGCCAGCCATTCAGTCTTTCAGTCAGTCAGTCCTGTCGTTCCTGCTCTGTTCATTCACTCGCTCCAATAAAACATCATCATTCTACACCGTGAGTCCTGCGTTTGGGTCATCTCTTCCTCACCTCCACACACAACCTCTGACACAGTCATAAATCTTAAAAAGCTGTACCTGCAACCAGATCAAAGTTGGTTTAAATCTCAACACATTCATGCATAAAATATGTGACCACATTGAAATGTCCAACGACAAAAAAGCACCATCACCACACTCAATCAGTAAATAAACTGTTATTATAGTAAGTTATATTTATAAAACCCACAGATCCTTTACCCAGAAAACCGGCACCACACTCAGCTTCCATAAATCATTGCTCTGCTAGTCAAAAGGCAGAGACACCACTTCTTTACAACATACACCAAATCATTCCACAAAAATTCCATCTTTGTCCTCCTGTCCTTCATCTTCCAGTGTACCAAGGTATATGCATCAACCAATTACTTTATGTGTGTCTGCAACCAAACCTCCTCGTTTTCACTCCCAGCACCAAACAGTCTTGCGTCAGTTGATCTCAATAGGTCACATGATAGGGTGAGGCAAGGTCTCACAATTGTTTCACCTAAAACCTCTGCTGACAATGACCCACACCCTTTTTCACACCTTGGCTCATGTGATCGGATGTATTCACAGGAGTGTGCAAGATCAAAACATCTTAACACAGAAAGTTATTAAGCATGTGTGGAACAACTCAAGTTAGTAAAAAGGCTGTTTGACTGTTATAAGTAATTATCTAGCAGTGTCCAACATATGAAACATGGAGAGTTTGAAGACAAAATAAATTTCTTATCCACTTATTTAGAGAAGAAAAAGACATCCAGCACTTCACATCACAAAATACAGAGTAAACTTTCAGCACAAATTATATTAAATATCACACAAAAACACTTTAAATTAAGTAAACATATTTTATTGAACACATTTAATAAGTTTACAGACATGTTTTGATATCAGTTTCCTTGCAGCCATTTAACCCTTTAAGACCTACCATAGAACCAAGTCCGCCAGAGCTTATATTATATTTTTACATGCTGTAGTGCCAATTTTGGGAGCATTTCAAGTTGATATACATCAATACAACCATTATAGCCCAAATTTTAAAAATATGTATGCATTAAGTGCATAGTAATTACATAAATTGCTAAAAAGTGCAATAAACTACAAAAAAATTGAAAATCGTTTTTGTTTTTTTAACATATATTTCTAGTTAGAGAAATTTAAGAGGCTTATCCCTCAAAACTGTAAATACAAAAAAGTTGCACAAACTAGTTTCCCACCACAGGAAATTTATTTGAAGTGTCTTCATAGTTTTACTTTTGAAATACACCAATTTTTATATACTGCAGGAAAAACGAAAATAAATATTATAGTCCAAATTTGCAAAAAAGCAGCATATGCATCAAAATAAACTATTTCCAGCAGTGCAATTCGAGTTCTAAGCATCCCAGAAACGACACAGAAAGTCATAAAGTCAAAGATAACTTTTAAAAACACCAGTATAGGCTCTGAGGCCCTGATAGTAAAAAAAAAACTACATTTCCGCGAAAATGACGTCACTTCCGGTTTCGGGCAGGTAATGGCGGACATGCGAAAGTTCGCGCTGACGTCTATGAACAGCTGATCGGATCGGCAAAACGTGCTTCTGGAATATTAGGTTTTTGTTGCTGCAAGCACTTTTTATGCAGTTTTTGCAAATACATATGTGGAAGGAAACTGTGACCTAGGACAAGCTGATGGCATAAGATGTAAGTAAAACTTCTCCGGTTTCATATGTAAAAAAAATTATTGCTCTAGCTTACGTGGTTGCAGAGCTACCGGGATTTAAAAATAGTTACGCAAAATGGAGCGTGCCCGCTCCGACTGGTTTTAAAGGGTTAAACAAATTACCTGTGACAACCTTTTTCATTTCAACATGTCTACAATGTAAAAAATAAATCATTCAAGAGCACACACAACATGCAAATACTGTATGAGCATGATGATAGCTAAAATAATTTTGTATGTGGAGGTTTCTAGTCATCTGCAGAAATGTCTCAACTGTCATGTAAAGTAGTTCCTTATTGGAGTGCTGCAACAGTATTTACTATTTACACGTATTTAAGAAAAATCTAAACAAAAAAGTCAACTGAAAACAGCCGTGTGAGATTAAAGCTGAACATAAAAAGCTGCAGGATGTGATATGTTTGTTTAAGTAACTACTTAAGAACAACACTAAACCAGAAAAATTACATTTTTATGTGCAGGTTCTGTGTGTGTGTTTCTTTAATACACTTTGTTAATGTAATGTTACTTTTTTCTTCACCTGAGCATAGAGTTCCTCTTGGACGTGAGTTTTTTGGCTTTTTGACTTTCACCTGTGCGTACACCATATCCTGCTGCTGTCCTCTGTACTGCACTGAGTCAGTTGATGCTTCAGATCTCATCACAGAGAAGTTGATCTCTCCATAATGGATGTTTTCTTCTTCTCCTTCTGATTTACTTGCTGGCTCTTCACTCACTTTTCTGAGGTTCCTGCTTGAAAATCAAATAGCCAAAATGAATAGAGTATCTTTCTGCTATTACAAACTCTGTCTAAACAGTCTTGGTATCAAAATATAGCTAAAACTTGTAAACATTGTTCATGAGCTGTTTAAGTATCAGAGTCAGAGTCAGAGACACTTTATTTATCCCCAAGGGGCAATTAAGATAGATGATACCTTGCCGACCGTACATACAATACACAAACATCACACTGGTGAGACAGGTCAGGCTAGGTAGCACTGGCCGGTCGACCACACGAGCAGCGACCCGGAACCAAAACAATGGAAAATGCACAACATGAGGAAAGACGAGGAGAAAAAAAGAACTCCCCCCAGACTGAGCTCCAACAGGGAGATCAGTTTGAGAACAGAAAAAAACCCCACCTCAGCACATAGCACATGAATCATCATCATCACATCTCACAACAGAGAAGACATAAGCTTCGAAGACATTTGGAGGGGGTGGGGGGGTGAGTATAGGTCTGTGTCAGAGTACATGCATATGTGTGCGTGTGTGTGTGTTCCGTGTTCAGCCGAGAGAAAGTGTCCCTTCACTCGGTTGGGCAAAAGTCAACAATCTTCGGTCGACGCAGGTGCAGAACTCTGTTATCATCGTTCCGAATGGTAGATGTCGTTCAGTGTCCTCCATCGCGGGTGTCGCCAGGCACACGACACAATCGGGTATCCGGCAGCAAACATCTCTGAAGGACAATTGGGCTCTCCTGAGCCCAGGTTTTTCGTCTAGAGTAGAGTGTCAATATCCGTTGAGGAACTAGTTGATCAGATCCACAATTCTTTGGGTTTTAGAGAACAAGACTGAGAGACTCTCTGAGGGTTAGAGTTAGACGAGATTAGACAAGGACATAGAAGCCAAGCAGGAAAGATAAGGGAGGGAGAGAGTGAGAGATCCACCAAGAGCCAAAGTAGGAAAAGAAATTATATATATATATCTTCTATATATCAGTAACATGCCGACTGCCACTATGGTCAAACACAGAAACTTGTTCTGCGCATTTGCAAACAAAAAAAGGAAGTACAGACAGAGAACCCGCTACTTAAGAAGGTGCAATCTTGCTTTAGTTGCAAAGCTGTTATAGGTGTGATGTGATTATACCAAATACAACACTGCAACAAGAGTTTTGTCCTTTCTGCAAATATCCTGTAATAGATAACACTAGATAATTACTTATAACAGTCAAACAACCTTTTTACTAACTTGAGTTAATTCCAAACATGCATAACAGCTTACAGAATACAAATAACTCTCAGTACGAATGTCACATTATATCTGTAGACATCACATATGCAGGTATTGTTAAGCTATGAACAGTCACAGCATCACTACAGGAGCGATGTGACACTCAGAGATGTTACAAAGGAATCCAGTGTTACTGCTCAGCCCAACACACAACATTTGAGGTCATAAACTACAAAAAGGGATTTTATATTTTAGTTGCATGCCAACAGCAGTAAATAAATAAATGTCTGAAAAAAATAATAGATGTGTTTCATCTTTTTGCTAGCTGTGTTTAAAACACATGTATGAAAAAATATGTTTCATTGGGGAATGACACACTGATCAAACAAAGCACGCAGCAAAGAAATTTCAGTGTACATAAACTGCTTTTGTGACTTCAATTTAATGCCTCCTTTTTAAAAGAGTTTATTTTTAAGTTGTGTGGAAGCACTGCTGTCACCAACTTGAATATAGATCATACATGAACAATCTGAACATGCAACATGATGAAGAGAACATAAACACATTTCTTCTGCACTTGAAAGTAGATACACTCTGGGCCGTCACCTGTCTGTGTTAAGCTGTTTTCAGTCTTTGACCCGTGAGTACACAAAATCCTGTTGTTGTGTGTCACCGAGAAGTAACATCGTTTTTTGGAATTCCACAAACTGCATGCTTGGATAGACTTGGACAAACTGGCAGGTCTTATAGCCGACAGCTGTCCAAGTCTGACAGCAAAAATGTCAGACTCTTTATACAACTGCAAGATGAAGTGACTGAAATGAACCCAGAAATGAAACTGGTATTTTTGGATTGCATTACACACCAGGAACCTTTGCCTCCCCAAAGCGTGAAATGGACACGTCTGTTACGTGTCTACAACAGGCGTTAAAGGTACTGAAAGATCAGAGTGAGGAGAGCACACTTCATTTACACAGAAAAACAATTATGTTCTTCCTATTTAAGAGCAGCATGATTAAAAACAGTGCAGTGTGTGACCGCTGTGCCAAGCAGAACTGCACTGTATTTAAACAAAGACATGTGAAAGGGCCAAAATCTTCCCATCTGTCACTGTCATGTTTAGAGAGCGACACAAGGAGCATGTTTGAGGTTTCAAGCGTGAAACTGTAGCTACACACTTATGCTTAGACCAGAAAAAGTGTGAAGGTAAAGCATTCACTTCTAAATCCACCCCTTTACCACTGCTTCCTACAGTCACTATCTACTCCCATGTTTGAGGTGCAGTGCAAAGAATCAGACTGAATGTCCTCTGTTAGTGTATCGGTGTTCTTCCTCAGTAGATTGACTCAGATTATCCATTCAGACACATAGTGAACAAACAGATTGCTTTTAAACTTGGATTCTTATTTACTTTGGTTTCCATCTTCAGTTTACAGTGACAAGTTACTTTGAGTTTTCCACACATGACATCCTTTATCCATTTTCCTCTTTTTCTCTCTTTAGAATCTAATTTATTATCTTCTAATTCTCTTAGCATACGTAACATATTAGCTAAGAATTAGTTCTAATGATAGACAACAAAAATATAAATGTCGGAAAAGTCTAAATAACATGCTGCAGAGATTAGATCGATATATTGGCCCGGGAATGTCTCAACATTTCCCTGAAGGTGGACGAGGTGGGAAAAAGGAGGTCTGGGCTTCCCTGCTTAGGCTGCTGCACATTTAAAATAAGCTGAAGATAATGCATGGATGATTTATCATTTATGTTATTTTAGATTTGAACTTTGATTGAACTGGTTGTCATGAACTTTTGAACAAAGTGCATCATTCATAATACACAGTACAATGCACCACACTTTTCAGTCCCAATATATCTTTTCTTCAGGTGTTTTAATTTGTCATATTTAGTTTTTGACATTAAAGGTTCCCAAATATAACTTGAGTGTTTCTTAGTTTTAAACTCGTCAGTTAGTCAAATTTTTTCTCCTCGTTTAGTCGACAAACACATTAGTTGCCAGGAACATCCCTACAGAAAAAACTAGCTATAAGAATTGAAATGGATTTATAAATATAAAAGAATTAATGTGTTTGGGATTTAGACTCTGATGACCCATCATGTTAGAATGGAATCCCAGAGATTTTGGACAGACCCCCTGAAGATTAGATGCTGGCTTTGATGAATTTAAAGGCTCAAGCTTGGATGGAGCTCTGAGGTGTCTGTGAAGTGGAGATGGGGAGGAGGTGGGTTGCACAAAGGGAGAATGACAGAGAGCACAAATGTAGAGCACACAAAGTGGTGGCTGATTGGCTCAAAGAAGCCTGGCAAGAAGTGGATTGGACAAGAGTAATTTTTTTTCAACTTTATTGAAATTACAAAGTGAATAGTCAATCATTCCAGTTCAATTTGTACAGTAGACATACAGAGCAAATAAGAGTAACAATAAACAGTACAATAAAATAAGAAGGGTAAATAATAAAGGAACGGGAAAAAAAAGAGAGGGATGTGACAGACTTCATAACAATTTTGTACTTGAAGGTTGTGACAGCTTATTTGTTAAAAATTTCTGAATGAATTTCAATCAGTGATAAACCTTTTTTATTTGAAGTTAATTTAAGAGAGTTTAAATAATATTCAATTTCAATCAAAAACAAATTAAATGAAGGGGTTGAGTTTTGAAATTTACATTTATGTAAATGAAATTTCCCTAATAAGATATAAAGATTGACAATGGCACATATTTTTTTTCTTTAGTTTCAAAATAAGTGATAACGTTCTTCCCTTCAATTTTGACTTCGTATGTTGTTTTGCACAGTATATAATTTTCAAATTCTCTCCAAAATGTAGCACTATATGAACAGCCATAAAACAAATGAGTAACACTTTCAAGTTCAGTTTTACAAAAGGTACATTTTCTATCAGTGTCACAGAATCTTGAAATGTATGTGTTGGATGGATATATGTTATGCAGTATTTTCAAATGTAAATCTCTTACTTTGTTTGTAATACAAAATCTAAAAGGAACAAGCCACGCCTTATTTGGACAAGAGTAATTGTCAGTATAAGAAAGAGGTAGTGATGTAAAGAAGGGAAAAGCAGCCTAACACCCATGTAAGACGGCAGATGATTGATCACAGATCTTGTTGAACTTCTCTGCCCTCAGCTGTGGGCTACTATTCAGCCTATGCATCAAGCTAAACATTTATGACATCATTTAGCACTCAGGAGACTGTTGTATTCTTCAGAGCTTTTACTAATGTACCTTTTGTGATCCTTTCATTCTTGTAAAATGATGCTTGGAGTAAAAGCTCCACTCCAGCCATTACTTGGTGTTTCTGCTATTCAACCAATAGATGGTGGACTTCTACATGACCAGACCAGGAATAGAAATATTTGTTGATACAGAGATTCAATTACTTAGAAGAAATGACTATGACTGGTGTTATAGCTACATATGACATTTGCAGGGAGTTTATAGATTAGCTGACCAGACCAAAGGGGGTGCTGATGCCATTGTCATAAGTAATGGACTGGTTAGAATAAGAACGCAGACTCAGAGGATTAAGCAACAACAGAACGTGACAACAGAAGGATTTCCAATTAATGATTCCAGGGCTTCAGTTCAGACAGGACCACAGGAAGTCTCTCTCTCAGTAACTCACTCTGAAGTGTTGACAGAAAAGTCCAGAGAGGAGAGATAAAGAGAAAATGTTCAAGTCAGCTGAATGGAGGATCACAAGGACACCATTCACACGTTGCACTAGACTAAATGACTTTGCAGTCATTGCAGTCAGTGTGTAAATTAAAATCACCCACCAAAAGGACTTGGTAAAATTAGCAACAATATATTAAAACAGATCAGAGAATTCATTCAGAGTCATCACAGGATTTAGGAGGTTGGTGGATAATAATGCAGCAAACTGGACTTAACTTTGAAGGAATGAAATGAGCTCAGAGTAAATAGATCAGAACTAAAGATGCACTTGTAAATCACTGCTATTCCCCCAACACAGCCTGAACACTTCAGGGCATTCAAAAATTTTAATTTTTGTGGTCCACAAAGGGGGCAGCAGTAGCTGTTGAAAGGCTATTTAATAGTAATAGCAGGAAGACAGCTGTAAGTGTAATAGAGTGTACAAATACATTAATTTCCAAACATCATGCAGTAGCAGTCTTACAGAAGTGTGGTGTTTGATCAATATTCATGGATAAACTATTACAAATAAGATGGTCAGGTTGAAGCAGCTCGTGTTAAACAGACTCAGGGCAGTGAAGGAATGATATCAAATTATCAAAGTAAATGTTTCGATTCCTGCAACACCATTTTTACACTCAAAGTAAAATGGTCATGTACAACTGTTGAAAGTCAGTTGTACGTGACCAAGGAGGAGTTTGTCATCCTGTGGAAACTTTAGTTGATGTGTTGTGATGTGACTCTGCTTATCTGACAGCTTTCAGTCTCTGGTTTGTTGGAGCGTCTTGATCTGAACCAGCTGAAGGAAGAAAAAAAAAGGAAGAAAAAAAAAAGAATCAAATCAAAGAAACCAGAAAGACTGAATTATTGTCACGGACCCGGCTCTGGAGGACTCGGGGGTCCGTGAGCAGGATGGACCATTATTATTATTATTATTGTTATTATTATTATTAGTAGTATTGTGGTTGTTGTTATTTGGGGATGTGTGTCTTTCTGCGCTATGCTGTGTTGTTCTGTGTTCCACTTATTATAAGTATAGGCAGGGTGTGGGTGTGTACATGTGTCTGCGGGTGTGGCTGGAGGATGGAGAACAGCCACATGCAGGCCTGATGGGTGTGGCCGTGCAGGAGGACTGGCCACGCCTGAAGTTCCTGCCACACACCTGTTGGTAATCAGGGCTCGTCGGGGGAGCTACTTAGGAGAGTGTTGGAGCTCCCACCGGCGCGGGATCATTGAGTTATCATCCCAAGTTAGTGTGTGTGAGTGCAAGTCAGTTCGTGCATGCCGCGGGGGGTCAGTGTTGACGGCTGTCTCTGTGGTTTTCCTGCGGGAGGAAAAGTGGACCTGAAAGGCAGCACGCACGGGGTGTGCGGAAACACGACAGCGGGGAGCACACGCACGGGAGTCAAGGGAGCGACGGGGAGTTATTGTGTTTACAGCCTTCACTGTAAATAAAGTGCACTGTTTGCATTGCAGAACCATGCGTTTTGGGTCCTCATTCCCCCATATCCCCACGGTCTGCCATACGGACCGTGACAATTATTTTGTTTTACGATGAGTTAGTTGGTTTCAAATGCGTGTGTCACAGAAACATTTGTCTCACCACTCAAATACGATCAGTGTGCTCACGAGCATTATGATTCCCACAGTCTTCACTATAGTGTAGACACCAACCAGGTTTCCACCTGTAATGCAACAAGATTTTAGAGTGATTCAGACAGTATGTAACAGAATGAACATTTACTAGTGAATAAGACCATTCAAGGTGAAAAATTATTTTCAAGCCTAACACATGAACAACCATGTGTAGGACAAAGTACAAGATTTGAAATTAACATAAAGCTAAATTTAATTCCTTTTCAACTCAATTTTAAGGAATACGACAAAAAACTGATTTAAAAAAAGATTTTGAAACTTAGTGCTGAGTAACTTTACATCCAACAGTCACATGAATGATGTCTGATTACCCAGATCATTAGTGGCCACACAGTAATAAACTCCTCCATCTGTTACATTGAAGCTGTAAATCTCTCCTTCAGATACGTTCACAGCTCCATCTCTGCTCTTCTTGAACCAGGTGAAGCTGCTGACTGGAGGTTTGGCTCTGCTGGAGCAGGTCAGCTTCACCCAGCTGCCTGCTGACACCAAACCTGATGGACTGATGGATGCTGAGGTGTCTTTAGGAGCATCTGGAGAGAAAAAGAAAAATGATATCTGTTAAATTGCGTTGTCCTATAGGATCCAGTTCAACAACAAACTCTGATTGTCTTACATGAAACACTGAGAGTCTCTTCTGTCTCTGCTGTCTTGGTGTCTTTTCCTTGGTTCACAGGATATCTGGCAGAGCAGCTGATCTTCTTTCCATCATGTGTGTCTGACAGAGTGATGGTCTGCTGGATTTTAGTTGTAAAGCTTCCATCTGTGTTTTTCTCTGTTTTGTTGTGAGAGTCTTGTTGGAGATTCCAGGTGAGTTGAGGAGGGGAGTGTGGACAGGGAGTGAGAGCTGAGCAGGTTATAGTGACAGACTCCTTCTCCTTCAGATCACCTGATATTGTAATACTGGGCCTCCAAGGAGAATCTGTGGTTTCACATCACAAACATATTAACACTAAAGAACAGTATATTACATACATGCAGTTTGAACTGATGTACATTCTCAGTTTTGGTAATATAAACTAAGACTGATCACACTGATATACACATGGATTAAAACTAAAAAGAAAATCTGAGGCTCAAAGTGTTACAGTTGTTAGTGGTTTTCTAAATGTGGACACATCAATCAATTTCTAAGAGTCCAGAAGCTAAACTGGACTTAAAAATATTAAAATCCAGTCATGAAACAGGGCATGGCAGCACAGTGATTAGCACTGTTGCCTACATGTACTCCCTGTGTACGGCTTCTTTCCACAGTCCAAAGACATGCAGTTAGTGGGCTTAGATTAACTGGTCATTTGCAGTTGCCCTTGGTTGTGAATGTATGTGCAAATGTTTTGCTGTGTATATGTGTTAGCCCTGCGACTGACTGGTGATCTGTCCATGGTGTACCCTGCCTCTCGGCCTATGGTAGGTTGGATAGGTTCCAGCCCCACTTGACCCTAACAAGGATAAGTGAAAGAGAACTGATGGATAATGAAACAATGACAATATAAGAAAGGAGGAGCTGTTGTACTTGGAAGGAAGGAATTTAAGAATAATCCTTTCTGAAGCAAAAATGTAGAATTATTTGATTTTAAAAATGTTACCAAGACTCACAGAATTGTGTTTTTCTTTTTTCCTATTTAATAAAATAACAATGAAATCTGTCAGTTTTACCCCATAGTATGTTCCTTTTTAAATTATTTGTAAATGTCTGTATCAATTTACGAAATAATGTCAGGACAATGATTTTGAGCGTGTTGTAGATCGACCAGTATCTTTGACAATGGATCAAACAATGGAGAGCAAGTATCACAACAGAGGTTTTTATAATTCAATGCTATAGATGAATTAAAAACTTCAGTCTTTACCTCTGACTGTTATTTGAAGAGGATTTTGTTGAGCTGTCGCCTTGAATGGTTCATTCTCTACTCTGAAGAAGTATTTGTCTGTGTAGTTTGTGGTTAAATCAGAAAACAGAGTGGTGCAGTCTCTCTGACTCAGGCTCCCAATAATACTCATTGGATAGATGCTAACTGCTCCACTACTGTTGAAGATCATGTTGTTTGGATATTTGTCAAAGTATACATAATTTTTAATCCACACTCCAAAGATTTTTCTTGTGCTGTTAAATTTCTGTTCTTCTTTGGGTCTGAAGCTACATGGGATTTGCAAACAAGATCCACTCAGTGCTTCCATCTGCTTTGGTGCAGTGATGAAGAGTGCTGCAGAGTCAGCATAACCATTTAAAGCACCTGTAAATTAAGTGTCATGATTAACAAACGTCTGTCCTTTGCTCTGCTGTACACTGTTTGACACAGTGTTTAAACTTTCTATCACAACATGAAACGCTGGCTCTGTCTTTCAGTTTGTTTTAAAATGGAGTTAAATTACAAATGAATCCAATGATGTCTTTGAATAACTGAACAATCAGCTCACCTGAAAAAAAGAAAACAATCAGTAAAATGCTGACTGTCACCATCTTCACACACAGAAACTCGTTCCTGGAATCATAAAAAAATAAAAATAAAATCCACAAAAAGTTAATGATTATGATTGAGTGACAGTGGAGCTGTGTGCTTTGAAAATAGCTGAGATATAACAACAATAATGTAACAGAGTTTAAGTCTGAGATTAAAGCACAACTTTTTAAAAAATGACATCATGTCTCAGTCAGTTCACTGAAGGAAAAATAAGAAAAAGTCTAGTTTATAAAGTTTAGAAATAAAAGAAATAAAATGTTTCTTTCATAATAAGCATGTGTTTTACTGTAACATTAGGCAGTTTCTAAGAAAGTTTATAAAGACGACATGCACTTTAAGAACAACACAAGCCAGAAATAACAAATGTGTTTTAGTTTAGAAAGTTAAGAAGTAAAATGTTTCTTTACCTCACATTAGACCTGATGATTGTCTTATGAGTGAAATGAAGCAGCCTTCAGCAGAACTACTGTAAACTGTAAAATACAAATTATCATCTGAGGAAGTACATGTAGAGACACCCACTGACTGTAGCGCTGCATAATGAAATCAGTTTTGTGCCGCCTGCTTATTTCCTGTGGAAGAAGTCAGATGTTGCCCTTAAAGACATTTTTAACTTTTGGTCTGTTGAAGCCTCTGACCTTAACCTTACACAACTGATTTAATCATTCTCAGTATGATATATATGTACAACCTGTGCTAACACAAATCAAGACTATGAAACACTATCTTTCTCTCTCTGTATACACACACACACACACACACACACACACTTGTTGTTATCTGGATAGTTTCTATGCTGACAGCTTTAGGGTTACAGGGTTGTAAGGTGTTGTTATCCATAGGGGTATGGGTTACTCCACACATTTGTGGAACTTCATATAAAACTCCAGCATCAATTGCTGCTTGCCATTTTACCTCTGGGCCCTGAGAAGTGTGTGTGCTACTGGAGTGGTGAAACTGGAAGATAGAAGTGGCAAAGCGGTGGGACCTGTGGGGCTTGTTGGTATCACATGTCACATGTTCCAAAAGTAATGCATTATACTAACATTTTCAGTAACACTGTACATATTACTGTACAATAATGCTGTTACTTGCGTAGACACAGCCCAGCAGACTGAGCCTGAACTTCTACAGATAACAAAGACAGTGATTAGCAGTCAGCCTCCATTTCTGCATGTACACATTTCTACCTGATCATTTTAAAATTTCTTTCGGATGGTTTTCAAATTTGTTTTGAGCTGTTTTGTGTTTTGAAAAGGAAAAAATTAACCGAACTTACCTGAAGCTGTTTGAAGAAGTTTCTCTCCTTGTTAAATAAAAAATTATCTGTGATTAATCACATATTTTAGAAAACTCAGTTTCATTAGCCACACTCAGGCCTGATTACTGCCAGACCCGTTGAATCAGGAAATCACTTAAACAGTGTCTGCCAAAGTAAAGAAGTTTAAAAGACCTCAACAAGCATCACAACATGTCACAACCTAAAGAAACAACCAGGAAACAAAGTCAGTGACATCTATCAGTCTGGAAATGGTTAAAAAAAACATTTCAGAAGCTTTGAGATTCCAGTGAACCACAGTGAGAGCAATTATCCACAAATGGAGAAAACCAGAAGCTGTTGAACCTTCCCAGGCTTCCAAGAGAAAAACATCTGAAGAACTGCAGGCCTTACATGCCTCAGTTAAGTTCAGAGTCTGTGATGCAAAAATAAGAAAATGAAATGTTACTTCCTTTTCTTTAAAATGAAGTGTTACTTTTCTTTATCATATATTTATGGTGTATGTCTGATAAATATGTTCCATAAGTACATAAATACACAAGAAAAAGATTAAACAAAAAGCAAATGTTTCACTGGAAACTTTTAATGATACATCACAAGGTGTATTAGAGCACTGGTCACCAACTTCAACACACATCTGACTTGAATATCCTGAAAACACCTGATGACCTTGTAGGTCATCAGGTTCCCTGTGATGACCTACAAGGAAACATTTCTCTGTAACAACATTTGTTCAACCGCACCCTAATTTCCTTTGCACTTTTCTTCTGTTCTCAGTCTTGCACACTTACTTGCACACTCAGTAGATACAATGAGAGTTCATACTCTCTGGGCCTTCAAGTCTCTGCGTTACGCCGTTGCACACGTTGATCTGTGAATACACTAAATCCTGCTTCTGTGTGTTGTTCTGCACTGAGTCTAAAGAAGGTCTCTGCTTGGAGGAGTCAGTTTCATCATAATGAACATCTTCATTTTCTGCTGTTCTAGCTGCTTCTTACAAAAGACACATTCTGTGAAATCAAACGGACAAAACAGATCAAACAACCTGTGCCGCAGCCAGAGATCAGGCTGACAGTGATTATCACAATATGCAATGAGGAGGTGGAGTAAAACTGTATTCCACCTTATTTTGTTTGTTTCTTCATCAGTTAATAATGATGCAATGAGTTGATACCATCAGAATAACCACTACAATGTGTGACAGTCGGCATATCTCAGACGTGGTCAAACACAGAAACTAGCTCCCTGCGGTTGCAAACAAAAAAAGGAAGTACAGACAGAAAACCCGCTACTTAAGAAGGTGCAATCTTGCTTTAGTTGCAAAGCTGTTATAGGCCTGACGTGATGATACCAAATACAACACTGCAGCAACAGTTTTGTCCTTTCTGCAAATATCCTGTAATAGACAACACTAGATAATTACTTATAACAGTCAAACAACCTTTTTACTAACTTAAGTTAATTCCAAACATGCATAACAGCTTACAGAATACATATAACTCTCAGTACGAGTGTCACATTATATCTGTAGACATCACATATGCAGGTATTGTTAAGCTATGAACAGTCACAGCATCACTACAGGAGCGATGTAGTGACACTTTACAAAGGAATCCAGTGTTACTGCTCAGCCCAACACACAACATTTGAGGTCAAATACAAAAAGGGATTTTATATTTTAGTTTCATGCCAACAGCAGTAAATAAATAAATATCTGAAAAAATAATAAATGTGCTTCATCTTCATTCTAGGAGAGTTTAAGACATTTGTACGAAAAAATATGTTTCATTAGGGAATGTGAGATTATTATATTATCTTATGCCACGTTATACCCCTAATCAAAGATTGTGAAATCATTATGTAGTTTTAGGTTGCACTTAACTATTGACTTAGAAGAAGGTGACAACTATTAGATTTATTAGACTGATTTGTATTACATTAGGCTGCTGATTTATTGTGAATGAATGATATTGTTTTATGATGCATGATACTGCTGCGTTATAAGAAATACTGTTTTCAGAGAACCATGGCCTTATTTGTCTGATTGGAAAAGAACAAAACATACTGCACAGGAAGCCAAGGTCAGAACTTAGGCTCACTGAGAGAGAAAGAATGTGGATGTTTAGGTTTTATGACTTTGGAGGGGGGCTGAAGCTATAAGAATGTGAGAAATGCTCAGACAGGTCGAGATCATGCAGACACCCTCCCGCGCTCATCTCCCCTCTGGATGGTTAATGCTCAAAAGTGTTTGTATGGAATAATAAGAATTGTATGAATTAAAGTGATTGTTGATTGAGCATTTATACACCGAGTGTTGTTCTTCCTTCAGCCCAAAGATCAAAGAACTGAGAATTTTAACAGGAACGACATACAAACTGATCAAAAAAAGTAAGCAACAAAGAGATTTCAGTGTAAATAAACTGCTTTTGTGACTTCAATTTAATGCCTCCTTTTTAAAAGAGTTTATTTTCAAGTTGTGTGGAAGCACTGCTGACACTAATTTGTATATAGATCATGCATGAACATGTCAGGGCTAACAGATGGATTCAAGTGCAGACTGCGTTCTGGCAAGCAAAAGGTTGACAATTTATTAACACAGAAGGGAAACCACAGTATATATAGAGTGAATGGGGCAGGAAGGAATCCACACTCGCTCTCCACTCAGTCCAAACTCCGCCATTCCTTTTCTCACGCACACTCGCTTCTCCACAGCCACTCTTGCTCCAATTTCCACTTATGTCGACACACACAGGGATCACAGGTCAGGGTCCATCACCAGTTTCGGGGTGATCTAAACACGAAGAGTCCGATTAGATCAATATGCCACACAACACCGAGAGAGTTTCTCTTAGAAGGAGAGCTGAGAGCACGAGCACGGGAGGTTCAACATTCCAGCGCTGACTACTCTGTGCCGCAGCGTTAAATAGGCAAGGGGGGCGCCGCCTGATCAGCAACAGGTGTAGTAATCCCCGCAGGTGCGTGGGCCAAGGGTGAGAGCCCACAATGACCTCCACCCAGGGAAGCAGGAGAGAAAACAAAACAAACCTGTGGCCAACATGAGCGAGCCAGAGAGGCACAGGGACCATGACAGAGCAATCTGAACATGATGAAGAGAACATCCACACATTTCTTCTGCACCAGGAAGTGTTGTTTTAAGTCTGTGCAAAATAAGACCCATGTAGTTGATATTGTAACTAACAGTGTAGGGACTAACGCATTATTAAGTAACGTGTTACAGTAACTAAGTTATTATTGTGGTAACGAGCACGGTAACTAGTTATTATGCCAAAATCAGAACCGCGTTAATCGTTACTGGGATTTAGATAGTGTCGTTATTCGTTACTTCATGTGGTGGCTATTGTGAAGCTTCCACAGATTCAGTAACATTAGTGGTGGAGGCCAGCAGGTGGATGAGAGAAAGGGCGAGGCGGCCGCTGTCCGAGTGTCAGATGAACTGAACTTCAGGTAAGAAGTTAAGAATGAGTTTTAATGATAGACAGCAAAAATATCTAAGTTGAAAAAGCCTAAATTAACATGCTGCAGAGATTATCAATACGCTGGCCCGGGAATGTCTCAACATTTCCCTGAAGGTGGATGAGGTGGGAAAAAGGAGGTCTGGGCTTCCCTGCTTAGGCTGCTGCACATTTAAAATAAGCTGAAGATATTGCATGGATGATTTATCATTTATGTTATTTTAGATTTGAAGGAAAATTTGAAGGAAATTTAAAACTGCTGGCTAAGGGTAAACGTAAATACAGTAAGATCATAATTCACGTCGGCAGTAATGACACCCGGTTACGCCAATCGGAGGTCACTAAAATCAATATTGAATCGGTGTGTAACTTTGCCAAAACAATGTCGGACTCTGTAGTTTTCTCTGGTCCCCTCCCCAATCAGACCAGGAGTGACATGTTTAGCCGCATGTTCTCCTTAAATTGCTGGCTGTCTGAGTGGTGTCCCAGAAACGATGTGGGCTTCATAGATAATTGGCAAACCTTCTGGAGGAAACCTGGTCTTGTTAAGAGAGATGGCATCCATCCCACTTTGGATGGAGCAGCTCTCATTTCTAGAAATATGGACCAATTTATTAAACCCCCCAAAATATGACTATCCAGAGTTGGGACCAGGAAGCAGAGTTGCAGTCTTACACGCCTCTCTGCAGCTTCTCTCCTCCTGCTACCCCCCCAAAAACCCATCTCCATTGAGACTGTGTCAGCTCCCAAAAAGACAAAAAACAAACCAAAAACCAGCAATAAACAACTTAAACATAAAAAATCACAAAGAAAGAACAATACAGAATCCACATCTGAACCAAAGAGTAAAACAGTGAAATGTGGATTATTAAATATTAGGTCTCTCTCCTCCAAGTCTCTGTTAGTACATGACTTAATAATTGATCAACAAATCGATTTACTCTGCCTTACAGAAACCTGGTTGCAGCAGGATGATTATGTTAGTTTAAATGAATCAACACCCCCGAGTCATTCTAACTACCAGAAACCTCGAAGCACAGGCCGAGGGGGCGGTGTGGCAGCAATTTTTCACACCAGTCTATTAATTAACGAAAGACCAAGACAGACTTTTAATTCATTTGAAAGCCTGATGCTTAGCCTTGTCCAACCCAGCTGTAAAACTCAGAAACCAGTCTTACTTGTTATCATCTATCGTCCACCTGGGCCTTACACAGAGTTTCTCTCTGATTTCTCAGACTTTTTATCTGATTTAGTGCTCAGCTCAGATAAAATAATTATTGTGGGTGATTTTAACATCCATGTAGATGCTAAAAATGACAGCCTCAACATGGCATTTAATCTGTTATTAGACTCAATTGGCTTCTCTCAAATGTAAAAGAACCCACCCACCACTTTAATCACACTCTAGATCTTGTTTTAACATATGGCATAGAAACTGAACATTTAACAGTGTTTCCTGAAAACCCTCTGCTGTCTGATCATTTCCTGATAACATTTACATTTACAATGATTGATTACACAGCAGTGGAGAGTAGACTTTATCAAAGTAGATGTCTTTCTGAAAGTGCTGTAACTAAGTTTAAGAATATAATCCACCCACTGTTATCATCTTCAATGCCCTGTACCAACATAGAGCAGAGCAGCTATCTGAACGCTACTCCAACAGAGGTCGATTATCTTGTTAATAATTTTACCTCCTCACTACGTATGACTCTGGATACTGTAGCACTGTGAACTAAGGCCTCAAATCAGAAGTACCTGACTCCATGGTATAATTCTCAAACACGTAGCCTAAAGCAGATAACTCGTAAGCTGGAGAGGAAATGGCGTGTCACAAATTTAGAGGATCATCATTTAGCCTGGAGAAATAGTTTGTTGCTTTATAAGAAAGCCCTCCGCAAAGCCAGAACATCTTACTATTCATCACTGATTGAAGAAAATAAGAACAACCCCAGGTTTCTCTTCAGCACTGTAGCCAGGCTGACAAAAAGTCAGAGCTCTACTGAGCCAACAATCCCTTTAATGTTAACTAGTAATGACTTCATGAACTTCTTCAGAAATACAACTTTTATCATTAGAGAAAAAATTACCAATAATCCTCCCACAGATGTAATATCGTCTACAGCTACTCTTAGTACCATTGATGTTAAGTTAGACTCTTTTTCTCCAATCGATCTTTCTGAGTTAACTTCAATAATTACTTCCTCCAAACCATCAACGTGTCTTTTAGACCCCATTCCTACAAAACTGCTCAAAGAAGTCCTGCCATTAATTAATTCTTCAATCTTAAATATGATCAACCTATCTCTAATAATCGGCTATGTACCACAGGCCTTCAAGGCGGCTGTAGTTAAACCTTTACTCAAAAAGCCATCTCTTGACCCAGCTGTCTTAGCTAATTATAGTCAATCTCCAACCTTCCTTTCATATCAAAAATCCTTGAAAGAGTAGTTGTCAAACAGCTAACAGATCATCTGCAGAGGAATGGCTTATTTGAAGAGTTTCAGTCAGGTTTCAGAGCTCATCACAGCACAGAAACAGCTTTAGTGAAGGTTACAAATGATCTTCTTATGGCCTCTGACAGTGGACTCATCTCTGTGCTTGTCCTGCTAGACCTTAGTGCTGCGTTTGATACTGTCGACCATAATATCCTATTAGAGCGATTAGAGCACGCTGTAGGTATTACAGGTACTGTACTGCAGTGGTTTGTATCATATCTATCTAATAGACTCCAATTTGTTCAAGTAAATGGAGAGTCCTCTTCACACACTAAGTTCAGTTATGGTGTTCCACAGGGTTCAGTGCTAGGACCAATTCTATTTACATTATACATGCTTCCCCTAGGCAGCATCATTAGAAGACATAGCATAAATTTTCACTGCTATGCTGATGACACGCAGCTCTATCTATCCATGAAGCCAGGTATCACAGACCAATTAGTTAAACTGCAGGAATGTCTCAAAGACATAAAGACCTGGATGGCCGCTAACTTTCTGCTTCTTAATTCAGATAAAACTGAGGTTATTGTACTTGGCCCTGAAAATCTTAGAAATATGGTATCTAACCAGATTCTTACTCTGGATGGCATTACCTTGGCCTCCAGTAACACTGTGAGGAACCTTGGAGTCATTTTTGACCAGGACATGTCCTTCAACGCACATATTAAACAAATATGTAAGACTGCTTTCTTCCATTTGCGCAACATCTCTAAAGTTAGAAATATCCTGTCTCAGAGTGATGCTGAAAAACTAGTTCATGCATTTATTACTTCCAGGCTGGACTACTGTAATTCATTATTATCAGGATGTCCTAAAAACTCGCTGAAAAGCCTTCAGCTGATCCAAAATGCTGCAGCAAGAGTACTGACAGGGACTAGAAAGAGAGAGCAGATTTCTCCTGTTTTGGCTTCCCTTCATTGGCTTCCTGTTAAATCCAGAATTGAATTCAAAATCCTGCTCCTCACATACAAGGTCTTAAATAATCAGGCCCCATCTTATCTTAATGACCTTGTAGTGCCATATCACCCTATTAGAGCACTTCGCTCTCGCTCTGCAGGCCTACTTGTTGTTCCTAGAGTATTTAAAAGTAGAATGGGAGGGAGAGCCTTCAGTTTTCAGGCCCCTCTTCTATGGAACCAGCTTCCAGTTTTGATTCGGGAGACAGACACTATCTCTACTTTCAAGATTAGGCTTAAAACTTTCCTTTTTGCTAAAGCATATAGTTAGGGCTGGACCAGGTGACCCTGAATCCTCCCTTAGTTATGCTGCAATAGACGTAGGCTGCCGGGGATTCCCATGATGCATTGAGTTTTTCCTTTCCAGTCACCTTTCTCACTTACTATGTGTTAATAGACCTCTCTGCATCGAATCATATCTGTTATTAATCTCTGTCTCTCTTCCACAGCATGTCTTTATCCTGTTTTCCTTCTCTCACCCCAACCGGTCGCAGCAGATGGCCGCCCCTCCCTGAGTCTGGTTCTGCCGGAGGTTTCTTCCTGTTAAAAGGGAGTTTTTCCTTCCCACTGTCGCCAAAGTGCTTGCTCATAGGGGGTCATATGATTGTTGGGTTTTTCTCTGTATTTATTATTGTGCTATCTACTGTACAATATAAAGCGCCTTGAGGCGACTTTTGTTGTGATTTGGCGCTATATAAATAAAATTGAATTGAATTGAATTGAATAGATTTGAACTTTGATTGAAGTGGTTGTCATGAACTTTTGAACAAAGTGCATCATTCATAATACACAGTACAATGCACCACACTTTTCAGTCCCAATTTATCATTTTTTTTTCAGGTGTTTTAATTTGTCTTATTAGTTTTTGACATTAAAGGTTCCCAAATATAAATTGAGTGTTTCTTAGTTTTAGACTCGTCAGTTAGTCAATTTTTTTCTCCTCGACTAGTCGGCAAAGATATTAGTCGCCACGACTATTTATGGCTTCATTGAGCGGTCAGGAGACTGTCGTATTCTTCAGAACTTTTACTAATGTACCTTTTGTGATCCTTTCATTCTTGTAAAATGATGCTTGGAGTAAAAGCTCCACTCCAGCCATTACTTGGTGTTTCTGCTATTCGACCAATAGATGGTGGACTTCTACATGACCAGACCAGGAATAGAGATATTTGTTGATACAGAGATTCAATTACTTAGAAGAAATGACTGTGACTGGTGTTACAGCTACATATGACATTTGCAGGGAGTTTATAGATTAGCTGACCAGACCAAAGTTGATGCTGCTGCCATTGTCATGGCAGCAGCAAGTAATGGACTGGTTAGACTAAGAACGCAGACTCAGAGGATTAAGTTCAGTGTGTTTATTTACAGAGAAGCAACAACAGAATGTGACAACAGAAGGATTTCCAATCAGTGATTCCAGGGCTCCAGTTCAGACAGGACCACAGGAGGTCTCTCTCTCAGTAACTCACTCTGAAGTGTTGACAGAAAAGTCCAGAGAGGAGAGATAAAGAGAAAATGGTCAAGTCAGCATGGGACGACTGCAGGATCACAAGGAGACCATTCGCATGCAAATGACTTTGCACTGTTAACAGATTCTGAGGTTGTACAGTTAGAGAGATCATCAGTGTGTTAATTAAAATCACCTACCAAAGGGATTTGGTCAAATTTGCAACAATATATTAAAACAGAAAACAGACAGAATTAATTCAGAAAGTCATCACAGGTGGATAATAATACAGCAAACTGGACTTTCATGCTTAAATTTGAAGGAATGAAATGAGCTCAGAGTAAATGGATCATAACTGAAGTTGTACTTGTAAATCACTGCTATTCCCCCAACGCAGCCTGAACACCTCAGGGCATTCCAAAATTTTCTTTTCTGTAGTCCACAAAGGGGGCAGCAGAAGCTATTGAAAGGTTATTTAATAGTAATAGCAAAAACACAGCTGTACTTCTAATAGAGTGTAAAATTGCATGGCTTTCCAAGCATTATGCTGGATCAGTCTTACAGAAGTGTGGTGTTTTATCAATATTCATAGATAAAGTATGAAAAATAAGATGGTCAGGCTGAAGCAGCTCCTGTTTAACAGACTCAGGGCAGTGAAAGAATGATATGAAATTATCCACAAAGTAAATGTTTCAATTCCTGCAACAGCATCTCTACACTCAAAGTAAAATGGTCATGTACAACTGTTGAAAGTCACTGCATGGAATTAAGTGATAATTGAAGGTAGAGTTTTTCATCCTGTGGAAACTTTAGTTGATGTGTTGTGATGTGACTCTGCTCATCTGACAGCTTTCAGTTTCTGGTTTGTTGGAGCGTCTTGATCTGAACCAGCTGAAGGAACAAAAAAAAGAATCAAATCAAAGAAACCAGGAAGACTGAATTATTTTGTTTTACGATGAGTTAGTTGGTTTCAAATGCGTGTGTCACAGAAACATTTGTCTCACCACTCAAATATGATCAGTGTGATCACGAGAATTATGATTCCCACAGTCTTCACTATAGTGTAGACACCAACCAGGTTTCCACCGGTAATGGAAAAAACAGTAAATACGATTGTTTTAGGTGAAAAAATAGTTTTTCAAGTCTAACACATGAACAGCCACATGTTGTAGGATAAATTACAAGATTTGAACTTCATGAAGCTAAATTTACTTCCTTTTCAACTCACTTTTAAGGTACACCTCAAAAAATGATTTAAAAAAAACAGCTAAATGCTGAGTAACGTTACCTCCAACAGTCACATAAATCTCTGCTGATGTCTGATTACCCAGATCATTAGTGGCCACACAGTAATAAACTCCTCCATCTGTTACATTGAAGCTGTAAATCTCTCCTTCAGATACTTTCACAGCTCCATCTCTGCTCTTCTTGAACCAGGTGAAGCTGCTGACTGGAGGTTTGGCTCTGCTGGAGCAGGTCAGCTTCACCCAGCTGCCTGCTGACACCAAACCTGATGGACTGATGGATGCTGAGGTGTCTTTAGGAGCAACTGGAGAAATAAAAGAGAGAAGGTGATATCCCATATACCATGGTGTCCTGAAGGATTCAGTTCAACAACAAACTCTGATTGTCTTACATGAAACACTGAGAGTCTCTTCTGTCTCTGCTGTCTTGGTGTCTTTTCCTTGGTTCACAGGATATCTGGCAGAGCAGCTGATCTTCTTTCCATCATGTGTGTCTGACAGAGTGATGGTCTGCTGGATTTTAGTTGTAAAGCTTCCATCTGTGTTTTCCTCTATTTTGTTGTGAGAGTCTTGTTGGAGATTCCAGGTGAGTTGAGGAGGGGAGTGTGGACAGGGAGTGAGAGCTGAGCAGGTTATAGTGACAGACTCCTTCTCCTTCAGATCACCTGGGATTGTAATATTGGGCCTCCAAGGAGAATCTGTGGTTTCACATCACAAACATATTAACACTAAAGAACAGTATATTACATACATGCAGTTTGAACTGCTATAGATTCTCAGTTTTGTCAATATAAAGTACAACTGACATTTAAATCGATGAAAACTGAAACTGATTCTAAATTGCCCATAGGTGTGAGTGTGAGTAGGAATGGTTATCTGTCTCCCTGCAACAGACTGGTGACCTGTGCTGGATGTGCTCCACCTCTCCCCTTATGACACCTGAAATAGATTCCTGCCCCCCTGCAACTCTGATAAAGACAGGAGGAAAAGGACGGATGGAGAGACAGCTAGGTCTTAAATCCAATAAATTGGAGGAAATGTGGGTATGTATTTAAGATGGACTGAGTTGAAGACAAACACTGTTCTCTGGTCTGAGCAGTCAACAAGTCAAACTGCTTTTCGAAGTCTGTTTCCTGAGCTAAAGATGAAAGGGAACATCCTACCTTTTATTTGTACTTAAAGAGTCCAGGAGCTAACTGGACTTAAACATATTTATAACATAATGAAACAATGAAAATATAAAAAAGGAGCAAAGGAAGGAATTTGAGAGCAATCCTGTCTGAAGCATAAATGTAAATATTTGACTTTCAAAACTTTACCAAGTCTGAGAGTTGTTTTTTTTTTTTCTTCTTTCCGTTTTTCTTTAAAAAAATGACAATAAAACTTGTTTGCTTTAACCCATAGTATGTTCTTTTATAAATGATTTGTAAATGTGAGTATAATGTCATTCACCCATTCACACACTGGCAATGGCAAGCTACATTGTAGCCACAGCTGCCCTGGGGCGCCCACCAGTAGGCAAACAGGGATTAGTATCTTGCCCAAGGATATTTGGCAGGCAGCCAGGAGGCAGCCAGGAGGCAGCCAGGAGGCAGCCAGGAGGCAGCCAGGAGGCAGCCAGGAGGCAGCCAGGAGGCAGCCAGGAGGCAGCCAGGAGGCAGCCAGGAGGCAGCCAGGAGTCTGTATGTTTTATGTAGAAACAAACTGACATTTTCCCTCTCGTTTCTACATAAAGCTTTTCAAGACATAAACAGAAAAAGTCTCTCTGTGTTCACTTTGCTTGAAGAAACAAATAATATTATAAATTATTCGAAAATGTCTTAGATTGACCAAATAAACAGCTCACCTGAAAAAAAGACGACCATCAGTAACATCCCGACTGTCACCATGTTCAGAAACTCATTCCCTGCATTTGTGAATAAAAATGATTTTTTATTTAAATGATTTCACACATGGAGCTTTTATACTGTACTGGTGTGTTTCAAAACAAGTTAACAATAAAAACTTTCATCAGCAGATTTTCTTTCTTTTATTACCATAGATGAAGAAAATCTAAAGAGCTGTGTGATTTGAAACCACTTGAAATAAGAAAACAATAATATAACAGTTCCTGGAAAACTGAAGAATCAATAAACAAATAAATAAGTGAAGATCTCACAGTGAAATGAAAATGTTTTAGCTGCCAGTACAGTGAAACATTTAGCCTAGTTGTCATTAGATAAAAAAAAAGAAGTACAAAAAAACACATGTTTCAATAAGTCGGTTTTGTCTGGTTGCAAAGCTGCTAGAGGTGTGACATGATGCCCCTGAAATACAGCAGTGCAAAAATTTTCAGTTTTTAGCTTCATGCAAAAATCCTGTGAAAGAGGAAGTCAGACATGACAGCTGCTTAAGTCTGAAATTACTTCCTCACACTCAAAGACTTTTTACTACCATGAGTTATTCCAAGAATGTATAAGTTGAGAGTAGATACACTCTGTGCCATCACCTGTCTGTGTTAAGCTGTTTTCAGTCTTTGAACTGTGAATAAATCCTGCTGTGTGATGTCCTGCACTGAGTCTAAAGTCTCTGCTTGAAGAAGCCAGTCTCTCTGTAACGGACGTCTTCATTTTCTGCTGGTCTTCTGCTTCTTGAGGAGACAGACTCAGTGAAATCAAACATACCAAAGTTGAATTGTAATGTTGAGCTGGAGGAAAACTCTCATGCACTTCATTTTGATACTAATCTGTAAAGCATTTTAATTTACAACCAGGACATGAAGAGTTGGCTCTGTCTTCATATTATTTTAGCTTTGTTTCTAAAAAAAATTAGATTGTTAAAATAGTCTGTATCTTTAAAAACTGCTGGAGCAGGTCAGCTCACCTGAAACAACGAGAACGATCAGTAAAGTTGTATGATTTCAGAGCAAAATGAAGTCATCTTTAGCACAGTTACAGTAAACCATGCTGACTAGCTGTTTTCATGATAGATAGAGTGACCTTTACATATCAACTGACTATCACGCTGCATAAAGAGGTTAGTTTTGTCCTTTATTGTTATATGTGATAAATGAGGAAGTCAGCGATTCTTGTTTCTTAGAAGTCTAAAATGATGTGCACACCCTCAAAAAAAGAAAAAGAAGAAATCCTAACTTCATTCATCCAAAGCCTCCAAGTTTAATCTTACAGAATAAGTTTAATTTCTCCCAGTATGAATACCACATTGTACTGTAACAGCAGCTGTCATTGATGAGCTCTACTAACACATGATGAGAGAATTAATGATAAAAAATGCTTTTCTGCTAAAAACCATCATCTTTCTCTTATCTTAAAAACAATACATTAAAGTGTCATTAAATGAGATCTGTGTCTATCAGATATGTGTCTCGTAGACAAACCAGTGAAGTGATGTAAATTATATAATCTACTCATGTTTGATATATTGATAGAAAAAGACAACATTGTATTGGGGAGAGATGGACTATATTTACTTAAACTCATAGTTCACATGTGAAAAAGTGACCAAATGTCATAAACTGCTGTGAATAGTGCCTCTGTGCTTTATTTCAGTCCCTCCATGATGGCTCCTCTTCTTTCTCAGATTTCTGCGGCCTGAGGTATTCATTAAGCACATTATCAGTTGTGGCATCTTCCTCATATACTCATTAATGGTTGCTGTTTCATCCTGTACAGGTGGTTCTGACATTGGCTAGTCATCGACGTCCTTTCTTCCACCTAGCATACAGTATTATAGTACTGGACTTGGGTTTAAATCCTCCATTCAACTTCCTTGTCTCAATGTCAGTGGCTTCTCATCCTTTGACCAGCTTATTATTCCAGCAGGGCATAGGTGTTAATTGCTGAAATCTTGCTCTTGGTTATCAACACCTACACCCCTCCCATTCACATTCAAGTCCTCAGGACTTGCCTGATCCTTCGCAGGTATTTGGTGGTTTCAGCTTTCCTAGCGCCATTTTGTCTGGAGTGTTGTATTCTTGGAGTACTATCCCCTCTTTTTAGTTTGTTACCATACAACTACACTTCTCCAGTCCAAATGTCATTTGGATGTCATTGCTGTAGATCCCAGTTGTTAACATCCGTGAATCGATGTCTTGTTCACTCCCCCAGACCAGGCCCCCCAATGCTATACATATATATTACTAGCTGTGTAAGGCCAGCAGCAGCTTCTGGTACAGGTTATTCTTCCTCAGGACATGGAGGAGGTACAGCTGCTGCTGGGCCTTGTTTACCAGGGCGTGTTGTGGGTCAGGTGAGGTCAGTGGAAATGTGGGTGCCCAGAAACCTAAAGGTGGAGACAGATTCCACCCATTCTTTATTTATAATGAGAGGGGGGTGGACCTGTTTGCGCCTCCTAAAGTCGATTATGAAGAAGACATAAACATGGATGAACAATTTAAACTGTTGACCAGCAAGCACAAATAACCTTCCAACACACGCTCTGATCGAGCCAAATAGAAGTGGCGCTGGAGCAGTGAGATTAAAGAATCACTAACACATGCACGTGTCTTGTGGAGTGAATAAAATACATTCTGGCTGCCAAGGGGAGGTAGATGAGGTGCAAAGAAAGTTGCAATGAATTTAGTTATTTACGTTACCTCGAGTGTTGAGAAACGTATGAAATGCATGAATTTAAATTTTGAATGAAAATAACCTGAACTGACTAGAAAAGAAACAATAACACCATTTTAGTTTTGCATAACTCATAAAACAAGTAAAAGTACAAATGCGTACTTAATAAATTTACGCAACTTTTTTGTAGTAATATTAATTGTATGTTAAAGGAGATAGAGATAGAGAATAGGATGTAAAATACAGGATGCAAAGTCAGTCATCACTAAGGGAGTCTAAGGGAGTGCATGAAGTCCAGGTGCTGGTTTTCCTTTGTGCCTGTCTGATGCCACAAAGTCATAACATCCTTCATGAATATGGCATGGATCTCCAGCTTTGGCTGGAGGCAGTAATATAAGGAATGAGAGAACTGAACGCTATTATTTTAGTCACGCTGTCTCAGTTCTTTTCACTCTAAGTATCAGAAGGTAATGTGGTAACATCTGAACTGATGTGTTTACAGATAGCTCTGATTTTAAAAGCTGTAGGCTGCAGCGATTGCTCTAACACTGTGTAAAAATATAACAGGGCTCAGTGCTGGTTCTAATAATCTATTCTTCACATATGCTTGGCAGAGTGTAAATACTGAGGCTGAATGGCCTTTGTACAAGTGCACGTACACTTCTTAGAAGTGCAAAACTATCAGCACAAACAGTGGTGTAGAAAAAGCCAGGCAGCAAGCCCGTGTCTGTCTAACCAATCAGAGAGCTCCTTAAGTTGCACTACTCGGCTAATTTATGATTCTTCAGAAATTTGGAAATGAAATAGCTAATCCAATAGTTAATCTGTTATCTAATTTTATAGCTAATCTGATAGTTAATTAGTTAGCTAATAGGAAAGGTAAATGCAGTGAGGAAATGGATTTTTAAATGAGTAGAATCATCATTCTAAATGTCAGAAATAAATCTTTGAATTTTGAATCAAATTTCTTATTTCTCTTTTTTTAAATTGCAACAAAAAGATTTAGAAAATTGTTTTTTTTTTTAATTTGGATTTCAAAAATGGTTTTTGAAATGATTGTTGAAAAATTTAAATGAGTTTAATAATTTTTTGTGAAATCTATTTCTGATGATTTATTCATAGATTATGAATTCATTTTGAAATTGATTTATAATTATTCATTTTTTCATTTAATTTTCTAATAAAGAGTTCATTGTGACAGTGAAACAAATGTTTGCTGTATTTGATAATAAGAACCCTTATCATCACTAAAGAAACATTGAACTCTTGACTTTGTTCAGGATAAACCAAGCAGATGGTGTCTTGAAGAATGGCTAAAGCGAACTGTAACTTGCCAACAGACAGGCGAGGATCAGATGACTTGAGAACAGTTGCTAAACTGGCATAAGAAGCAACCTTCTTATTACAACCTTCTTATGCAGGAGGTGGAAGAAGCAGTTCCCAGAGAGCTGCTGGGAGGATATGGAGGCAAAGGCATAGCATGAACATAGCATGCTAGGCTGGAGGGATCGAAGACGTCATTGATGGCATGTAGAGATGCATGACTGTCTGTCTAAAGGACTGCACCACATCCATGCAGCTAGTAGATGGAGTAGATAGTAGATAGAGCTAGTAGACCCAGATAGCAAATAGGCTTGGTTCTGGTTCCTTTTTGTCTGCGATTGATTGATTTGGAAGAAGCAGAAACACCAGCAATGACATCGGCATTGACTTTTACACCGTGGGAAAGTGAAAGTGATGTAATGAATAGACAAGTAGCCAAACACCTGGGAAAGCAGACATATGAGTGAATGCAGACCTCTCTATTGAACCAATGCACATGCTTCACTACAATACCTACAATAGCATATCTGCAGATGTTGTCAACATCTGTCATGGTCTGGGTGAGTGGCTGTGTTTTTTCATAGAGCTAGAGTTTTCACCCGTGGGGTGGAGCCCCTTCATTCCAATCACAGTCTGCATCTGTTTGCAATTTGGGCTACCTGCACTTAAGAGCAGCGCTCTCAGTGAGTCCTGGCCAGATCTTCTGCTAACCTGCTTTAGTGCGAGGCCTCCAAGTTTTTCTATGCATCATAGTTTTCAGCGTATGTGTCATGGTCCTGGGCCACGTTGGCCCAGTATTCTTAGTTTTCATGTGTTTTTGTACTTTTGTTCTTTCATTACGCCATGGTTCCTAGGTTCTGCCAAAATGTTCCTTATTTGATTACCCCCTGTGTGCCCCTCTGTGTATCTATGAGCCCTCGTTTCCCATCCTTGTGTTTCATTCAATGTTTTTCCCCAGCCCGTTATCTCTGTCCTCTCTCTCTCCGCCTGTCTGAACCTCTGTGCACTTCCTGTTTTACTTTGACAGTCCCTGCGTCACGTTGTGTTCACTCCTGCCCTGTCTCGTTATGATTATCAGTGTCACCTGTGTTCCCCGTGTATTCCCACTTCCCTCGTTAACCCTCTGTGTATTTATGTCTGCGTCTCCCTCAGTTCCGTGTCGCGTTCTCCCTCATGGCTGTGTTTCCCTGTGTGTCTCCAGTTATCCATGTCCCAGTTTAGGGTTGTTATATTTTTTGTACTAGCCTGCAATAAAGCAGTGTTTTGAGTTCACTTTCGTCTCGGTGAGTTTTGCGTTTGGGTCCTTCTCCTGCCTTTACACAGCCGAAACCATGACAGTATGCTTACCTGGTGTTTTTCTCCTTGTAATTTTCAGGAATTCTCTGGTCCACCATTTCACTATCAGCAATACTCACCATTTCCAGATGCTGGTCTGCTAGGTAATCACAGTCACTGCCAAGCCACTTGGATTTCCATTCACCTGCCTGACTCCTTGCCATTGCTCAACGGATTCACAGTACTCACGCCCTCTGGACCCTCGGCTTCTCGACACTCACCCAGACCAGTCTAACTAGCTTTTTGTTTCATTTCATAGTTCAGACATAGTACTCAGGTTTGAGATCATTTAGTTCACAGCCATCTCCTGACTGTTTTGGTTGTTTGAAAATAAAATCTTATTATAACGTTTGAACCTTTGACTCCGTGTTGTGTCTGCGTTTGAATCCGTTCTCTTGGGTTTTGGCCACCTGGCCCTAACAAACATATTGTTTTAGTAGGCAAGTTTCAGCTGAAGTGAAGTTTGAAGCTTAAGTTTAAGAACTTAGTTTATGACATTTTATTCACTTTGTTCACATCTGAAACTATGAGTTTAGCTACATATAGTTCATCTCTCCCCCACAGAGTGCCTGTTCTCTTTTTCTATCAGTATATCAAACATGAGTGGACTATGTAATTTCCATTACTTCACTGGTTTGTTTAACAGACACAAATTATTTTTATTTTATGACATTTCAATGTATTTTCAATGAAATGATTCAGATGATGATGTTTAGTAGAAAACTCATTTCTATCACTTATTCTCTCAGCATCATGTGTTATTATACCTTGTAAATGATAAACTTAATCACTGTAAATTTACAGGCTTTGAATGAGTCACAGAAAAATGATTAATATGAGCATGTCACTTTAGATGTTCACAATACAGTAACATCTGACTTCCTGTTTTGCACGATATAAGCAGGAAGGACAAAACTGACTTCATTATGCAGTGTGATAGTCAGTTGATGCATGTGACACTCTTTCTATCATGAAACTTGTTGCTATGGTTTATTGTAACTGTGTTAAAGAAATTCATTTTGCTCTGAAATCATAGAACGTAATGTTCAGCTTCTCTGGTACTGAAATGTTTTGATTTCTCTGCTGTATTTTGGCATTTCTCTCATACTCCACTGACAGATATATTCAGGAATTTCATTGACTGGCGTTTGAGTTTTATTCACAAAAACTCAAACACTGTGTTATTATAGTTTTTATTTTTCAGCTACTTTGTACTCATAGAAGTGAATAATCACTTCTATTTGATATGATTCAACTATGGTTGCAGAGGGGAAGTTTTTATTGTGAATTAAAGACAATCAAAACTTTGTACTATCAACAAATCATTAATTAGCTAGTATTTTTGTATATTTGCCAATCCAGGGAGTCAGTTTCTGTCTGACAGTAGGCACATTAATGATCGTTCTCTTTGTTTCAGGCGAGCTGACCTGCTCCAAAGATACAGACTATTTTAACAATCTAAATTTCTTTTAGAAACACAGCTAAAAAAACAAACAAAACCTGAATCCAAATCTTCATGTGCTGGTTGAAAATCAGCAGAAAATGAAGACCTCCATTATTGAGAGACTGGCTTCTTCAAGCAGAGACTTTAGACTCAGTGCAGGACATCACACAGCAGGATTTACTCACAGTTCAAAGACTGAAAACAGCTTAACACAGACAGGTGATGGCACAGAGTGTATCTACTCTCAACTTATACATTCTTGGAATAACTCATGGTAGTAAAAAGTCTTTGAGGGTGAGGAAGTAATTTCAGACTTAAGCAGCTGTCATGTCTGACATCGTCTTTCACAGGATTTTTGCATGAAGCTAAAAACTGAAGATTTTTGCACTGCTGTATTTCAGGGACATCATGTCACACCTCTAGCAGCTTTGCAACCAGACAAAACCGACTTATTGAACTTTCTTGAACTACATGGCTTTTTTTTACTTCCTTTTTAATCTAATGACATATATGTTAAGTTGGCTAAATGTTTCACTAAAAACATTTTCATTTCACTGTGAGATATTCACTTGGGTGCATTTGGTGAGGAAACATTTTACTGCTGCTTGTCACAAAAACTTTTGTTTATTCTTCTTTTGCTGAGAGATACATACACATTTTATTTATTGATTCTTCAGTTTTCCAGGAACTGTTATATTATTGTTTTCTTATTTCAAGTGGTTTCAAATCACACAGCTCTTTAGATTTTCTTCATCTTTGGTAATAAAAGAAAGAAAATCTGCTGATGAAAGTTTTTATTGTTAACTTGTTTTGAAACACACCAGTACAGTATAAAAGCTCCATGTGTGAAATCATTTAAATAAAAAATCATTTTTATTCACAAATGCAGGGGATGAGTTTCTGAACATGGTGACAGTCGGGATGTTACTGATGGTCGTCTTTTTTTCAGGTGAGCTGTTTATTTGGTCAATCTAAGACATTTTCTTCAAGCAAAGTGAACACAGAGAGACTTTTTCTGTTTATGTCTTGAAAAGCTTTATGTAGAAACGAGAGGGAAAATGTCAGTTTGTTTCTACATAAAACGTACAGACACAGAAACATAATGATACTAATACTTTGATCAAAGTTTGTTTAAAATTGTGTTGGGAGCAAAATTCTTTTTATTATTTTTTTTTTACAGTATTCAATGTGTGAATGGGTTAACCATGAAACTATCCTTACAGGTGCTTTGGCTGACTGCCCTGATGCCCTTTTTATAACTGCACCAAAGAAGCTGGAAGCACTGAGTGGATCCTGTTTGCAAATCCCATGTAGCTTCAGACCCAAAGAAGAACAGAAATTTATCAGCACAAGAAAAACCTTTGGAGTCTGGATTAAAAATGATTCTAGATTTTGGATTTATCCAAACAATGTGATCTTCAACAGTAGTGGAGCAGTTAGCATCTATCCAATGAGTGTTACTGGGAACCTGAGTCAGAGAGACTGCACCACTCTGTTTTCTAATTTAACCACCACATACACAGACACATACTTCTTCAGAGCAGAGAGAGAACCATTCAAGGCGACAGCTTCTTGTGATTCTCTTCAAATAACAGTCAGAGGTAACTAATTCTTGCTTTTTCATAGTTAACGCAAACAATATGTTTTTTACTTTTGTTCTTGATTGTTAGATTTTTTGTGAGTCTATGTCTGTTGAGGATATATTATATTATAGTCACAATTATTGTCTTAACTAACAGCCGGAATGGTGTTATTATTATATATATACTTATTATCATATACTTATTTATAATATTTGCTCTGCTCTGCTCAAAATCCGATTTCTAAAATTATCTATGAATTTTGGATAACGAGATCACCGGATGAAGTTTGAAGATTTATACATGTCTAAAGTGTAGTGTGCTCTTCATTTCTAATATGCATGTGATGTGAAACCACAGATTCTCCTTGGAGGCCCAATATTACAATCCCAGGTGATCTGAAGGAGAAGGAGTCTGTCACTATAACCTGCTCAGCTCTCACTCCCTGTCCACACTCCCCTCCTCAACTCACCTGGAATCTCCAACAAGACTCTCACAACAAAACAGAGCAAAACACAGATGGAAGCTTTACAACTAAAATCCAGCAGAACATCACTCTGTCAGACACACATGATGGAAAGAAGATCAGCTGCTCTGCCAGATATCCTGTGAACCAAGGAAAAGACACCAAGACAGCAGAGACAGAAGAGACCCTCAGTGTTTCATGTAAGACAATCAGAGTTTGTTTTTTGGATCCTGTCAACATATCATCATTTATAGGAAGTCAGCTATTTACAATGAATAATGGGGATTTGTGTTAATATTCTTCTCCAGATGCTCCTAAAGACACCTCAGCATCCATCAGTCCATCAGGTTTGGTGTCAGCAGGCAGCTGGGTGAAGCTGACCTGCACCAGCAGAGCCAAACCTCCAGTCAGCAACTTCACCTGGTTCAAGAAGAGCAGAGATGGAGCTGTGAAAGTATCTGAAGGAGAGATTTACAGCTTCAATGTAACAGATGGAGGAGTTTATTACTGTGTGGCCACTAATGATCTGGGTAATCAGACATCAGCAGAGATTCCTGTGACTGTTGGAGGTAAAGACAAATATAAAACTTGGTAATCAGGACTTTATTAAAGTCTTTGGAATCTGCATAAAAGACAGTCCAGAAATTTAGGCAAGAGTCATGTGTAAATATCTGCTTTTACCTTTATTTTTTAAGTGTATATTATTTTGCTGTTTGTTTTTATACCTGTACATGTAAGTATATATCTAACTTAGACCCATCTCACACAAATGAAAGGTTCAGTCACTTATATGGTTTGGATTTGGTTCTTTCTTTTGTTTCTCTCTATAGGAATGATCAAGCCTGTATTATGGGGGGCTGCTATTGGAGCGATCATTGGGATCATCATTCTCATCTGTATGGTTTTCATCCTTTGGTAAGACTCCCAGATACATGTTTCTGTGTTTTAAATCCATAGTAGCTTTTATGTAACTGGAAAATAAAACCAAAACATGCAAGATACCGGTGTGTATGCCCCACATGGTTGATGTCAGGAATTCTGGAGTAAGTTAGATGAAGTATCTCCAGGGTGGTGATTGTAGAAGACTTAAATGTAGGTGATGGAAACAAAGGTGATCGGGAGGTTCTGGATAGGTGTGGTGTTAAGAGATGCAGAGGGATAGATGGTAATGGATTTTGTGAGAGAATGTAAATGACTGTGTAAATGACATTGTACTTTAAGGAGAGAGGGACATAGAGTGACGTATAAGAGTTTAATACATCTTGTGGCAAAAGTGCACTCTGAAAGAGACAGGAGACTCTCCAGCTCCACTTTGAAAAGTGAAGTGAATAAAGGCAGATTAAATGTTGGTGGATGTTGAAGATGAAACAATGTTGCACAGTTTTCATGGAAGAGTTGAGTCTCCAGGTGGTAGACAGGAGTAACCAGAAAGTTACTGGGAAAGTACAGCCGAAGTTAGTGAGGTAATCTGCCAAAGAAGTGTATCCTCTGGACAGAAGAAAGAAGAGAATGAGACTCGGTGTGGAATGAGAAAGCACAGGAAAGTATTCAAAGAACGAGGTTAGTAATGAAAAGGTTGGATCTGGGATACTGACAAAGTAGGTGGGACTTGTCTACATCTAAGACTAATATGTAATTATTATTCAACAGCTTTCAGACATTTTTGAAGACATTTGTTCAAAACTGTATTGCAATACATAATAATGCTGATATTACTTCTTCACGTACTACTGATGCTAGTAATAATATTATTAATAGTGATTCAGTAATTGTTATTAATAATATTATTATAATTGAAAATTTAAATGTAAAGAGCTCCACTGTTTTTTGTAGGTATCTGAAGTCAACACATGTAGCTTCACATCCGACACAGGTGGGTTAACTGAATTTCATTGTGTAATATTTTCTGTGTTTTTTATGATTCTAGGACGTAGATTTAGCTGAGGTGATTCATAGTAAGTGAGGTAGAAATGTGAAATGTGACCCTTTGTTGTGTCTTTTATTTCGCTTTTTACTGTTTGATGTGGGAAGACACCTGATGTTTTAATGCATAGGACTATATATTAATTATTGAATTTGGTCTGATCTCTGGCTGCAACATTGGACTTCATAGCAGTTCTACGTTTACTGTGTTCAGTAAAAGATGGTTATTTTAATGGTAACAGAATTAAGTGGGTAAGACCTTTTATCCCACTCAACTTTGGTCTGTTTGTTTTCGCAGAGTCTGTCTCTTGAAGAAGCAGCCAGAACAGCAGAAAATGAAGACGTCCATTACAATGAGATCGAGGTCTCGAAGCAGAGGCCTTCTTTAGACTCAGTGCAGGACAGCACACAGCAGCAGGATGTGGTGTATTCACAGGTCAAAGTGTGCAAGACTGAAAAAAGCTTAACACAGACAAGTAATCGAGAGTGCATCTACTCTCAAGTGCAGAAAAAATGAGAGTGCGGATGTGTCTGTGGTTAAACAAACGTTAATACAGAGAAATATTCTCTTGTAGTTAAATACAGGGAACCGGATCAATATGCTTAAGCTGATAATGTCTGATGGTTGTTAACAGCAGTGAATAGTGCTCCCACAGGAGACTAAAGTAAACAAAGGAGATATCAAAGTGACTCACATTAGCAGTTTATTTCCAGTAAAATATGTTTGTTCTGTGGAGCTCATTTATCATACATACTACATTTTCAGTGCTTCTAAAATGAAGAATATCAAAAAAATAAAAAAAAAAGCTCAGTATGCAACTAAAAAATAAACTCCACCTTCTGTATGTATGACCCAAAATGTTGTGTGTTGGGTGGGGAAGTAATAATGGGTTCCTTTGTGGTCACTTAGTTTGTTAAATGCGTCACTCTTGTAGTGATCTGTTTCTGTCCACCACTAACTAGGAGAGAAATTACAGTCTTGAACCCTCATTTTTTGCATTTTTCTATGGTTGACATGAATCATTATTTAGAGATTGTGTCATGGTCCTGGGTCGGTGAACCAGTGTTTTTGGTTATGTACTTTTACTTTTGATAGTTTTGTATTATGACTGTTGTTTTGGGTTTCCTAGGGTTTAGTGGTGTTCCCTCTGTTTGGTGTCTTCCCTGCTTGTGCATCCCCTTTGTAGTAGGTCTCTGTGTTTAGTCCGCGTCTCTGAGTCTGTGTCATTACGTGTATGTGTTTCCTGTTTTACTTTGAAGGTCTCTGTCTTATGTCAGTGTGTTCTGTTTACGTTTCCCCTGCCTCGTCAGCTGTGATGTCTTCCAGGTGTGTTCCCCTCCTGTTTCCCATCCCCTGATTCCTGGTGTGTGTATTTATAGTGTGTGTTACCTCGTCCTTGTTGCTGGTTTGTCTGTGTTGTTCACCTTGGTCTTCCTGCGTCTCTCCGTCCATTTCCCCGTACTTCCCTGCATCTTCGTTCTGGTTTGTTTTGTTAGCTCTGCACAGTTTAGGTTTTCCAGTTTCATGTTCACCCGCCATTGTTGTTTGTTTCTACTCCTGTTAATAAATACTCACCTGCACTAGAGCTGCCGCATTTTGGGTCCTTTCTACAAACTCCGCACGTCTGCCACACCGGACGTGACAGATAGATTACAATCTAATAAAAAACAACAACTTGTTTTCTGAAGACTTCTGAAAAATTTTTTGTGCCATGATTCACACCTGAGTTACATGTTATACAATCAGGCTTTCATAAACTCAGATCTTAAGTAAAAGAATGACTGAAAGAATGAAGATATAAATGCATCGATCTATAAATGAATTTATAAAGTTTAGCAAGTCTAAACTGGGTGAAAAACTGTATGCCAGCTCTTCCTCTACAGTGGGTCTCCAATTAGAGAGACGGACACAAAATAAGAGTTCTTTATTCAACTCAAACTTATACGTTATAGTTCCAAATAAAGTCAAAGGAGTCTATCTTCTTTTGTTTTAAAAAGTGTATTTTTTTCATGAAGCTTCTTGCTAGTTTGCATCCATCCTTTACTACCACCTTGTGACAGCAGTTGTCTATTGTCTCTGAATGTAGGCTTAACTGTACTTGACTGCAGGCAATGAATCCTTGTATTGTGGTAGTGTGGTTGAGTCCATCTGTGTAAGTATTTGCCTACAGAGAAGGATTTTCAGTCTGCATGAACCTGCTCCTGTGCAGTCCTCCAAAAACCAAACAGCATGTAGCTTTTTAGCATTCATAGGTTGAATGCAGGTTTCTTGACACAAGGGCCAGAACAGACCCATCTGCCGTTCTGGAGTTTATCAGGAACAGGAGAAGCATTAAAAAACATCAAATAGCTGAATGACAGACCAACAACAGCATAAGCAAGAGTAGTCTACAGACTGGCTGTGCCACATATTTTAGACACTGCCTTCATCTAGAACAGTGGTTCCCAAAGTGGGGGGGCACAAAGCCATTGCAGGGGGGGGAATTCAAAACAACAAAAAAAGAATGCTTGGACATTGCTAGCATAATGGACAGGTTTTTTGATGGGGCTTCCACATAAACGCAAAGCAGAAGATGGAGCATTGCCAAATATGCTTCCAAACCAGCTTTCTTCCAAGCTAAAGACTAGAAAATATAATGAAGAATATCTTGTCTTTGACTTCACCTGCACAATGGCGGTGCCAGGGTAGTTATCCCCGACAGAATTTGTTTCCCCTGCATCGAGAGCACGCGCTGGGCTGTCCAAATCACGGACAAACAGTATCCCACAGTTGCATCAGCATCCCATTTTGCACAGAGAGGCATTTTTCGAAAAATGTATTGATAGCAATGTTGAATATTATTACACAGTTAAAAAAACCAAACAAAAATAACAACTACATGTAAAATAATTACACCATAAAGATGTTTTGTTATTTAAAAGAGGAAGTAGCTTATTTTATCGCTACTTGTAAGTTATTGTAATTTACTTTTATTTTTTCCATTGTTTACAAAAGGTTTGGGGTGTGAAATAAACTGCAATGGGGTTTGAAAACAAAATATGGGTGTGTTTAGGATGTGCCGGGGGGCAGTGCTCCAGGTACACAGGCCCTCCATAGCTCCCTTCTTCTCTGCCAGTGAACTGCTAATGGAGAAATAAACTTTTAAGATATTTTCAGGCAAAATTGTAGCTGTGTAAACTTCAAATATCTCCTCGATTTATCAAGACATCAACATATTTCCAAAAGTGCTCCGACGTTTTCAGAGACGTCTGTCTTTTTTTTTTTTTTGTTGTTGCCTGTCCCGTTTGGCTCTTTTGCCATCAGAATTATTGTCTAAAGGTGAAGAAAGATGCCCAACGGATTTACTTTACCAAATGGACCATCCCAGCCTTGCCGTAATGGTCTATTTGATTCACCTTTTATTGTTTATTTTATTTTCACTTGCTGAATACGGGACAGACTTGACTGGGGAAAAGAAAGGGGAGAAAGAAAGAGGGAAAGAAAAACAGCTGAGAAGAGGGACGAGGATAAAGGGCAAAAAACAAAAACCAACAAAATAAGCAGACAAAAATACATATATCGATCACCTGGATCACCTGTTGAGAATGAAAAAAGAAAACAAGCAGAAGAAAACGAGAGTAATAGAATAAACAACATCACGATGATCTATGTGAATATAACAGTAAATACTAAATATTAAACATTATTGTGCAGCACGTAAGATCAACAGCGCACAGTGTGCTTTGAGGTAGGAGCCAAAAAGGGTGTAATTTGTGTGTGTGATCACCTGTGTGTACACCTGTGAGCATGAGCGCACTTGTATTTAAAAGGTTCCTTCATGTAATGATCTGCTAGAGGGTGTGGGGAGCCACAGCCCCGTCCTTCAGGGCATGAAGCAGGTATGGAGGAGATCAAACTCCAGACATCCAGAGGCCCCCAGAACACAAGAGACCAAGGAAGACCAACAGAGGGGCAGCCGCGCCACTGTCCCAGAAAGAGCTGAGGAGAGCCCCAGATGAGGGGTCACTCAGCAGCTGCGGAGCAGAAGCCAGGGGGGGTTGCAGTGACGTGCCCGTGAGCTCCGCCGGCAGCCAGCTGTGCCAGAGTTACCGAGCCCCAGGCCGAGAGGCCGAGGGCACCCCACCCCCGAAGTGGCCCGAGTGAGCCCCAGGCTCCAGGCCCCGACAAGCAGCCACCAGGAGTGAACTGGTGTGTACCTGGACGCCCATCCCCGTACACAAAGAACCACCAACGCACCGATGTCTGAGGGCGTCTGCCACTGGCAGGGGGAGTGGTGGGGGAGATAGGCCTCCATACCTTGGAGGGCCTGAGATGTCCCCAGAGAGGTGGCGTCTGATACCCAACCTGACATATAGACACAGACATACAGGCACACACAGATACAAACATCCATTCCCACCCTCATGCTCTCATAGGCAATTACTCCACACTCAACCAACGTGGAGACAGACATAAATAGACACTGTACACACAATCACACTCCCCGAGCGTACTCTAAGCCCCAGGTCTAGGTACCCTTGCCCCTGGAGGGGGAAACTGTACCCAGACCCAGGTAGTGTTACCATCTTCCCTGGGGTGGAGAGAAGCAGACCGCACCGACTCGGCAGCAGCAGCAGGGAGGCCCCACATTCCAGACCCCAATCGGACGGCCAATTCCTCCTCCTAGCCCCCCTGCTCCAACAGGCCGCAGAGAACGGGGGTGTGTGAAGACTCCAAACCTCCCTCCGCCCGCTCATATGTAGTGTTGATGCATGTGTGTTCTAAGGTGCATTTAAAACCCAGGAGGGCATGGAGCTACCTGCCAGAGAGCAGCAGGTAAGCGCATAGCCCCTCCTGATAGCCCTCAATGTCTACATTTATTTAAAATTGAGAGGTGGGCAACGACGCCAGGGGTGAGGTGTACACCCTGATGGTCTTTTGGATTCCGTGTAGCGTGCCCACCCCCAAGATCCTATATGTGTGTGTTATGAGAGTGTGAGTAATGTGAATGTCTAAGTTGTGGGATAAAAATGAGGCACAGGCAGCCATGAGGGGACAGAGGGAGGGGGATGCCTGCACCCTGGTGACACACCTTTACCCCAAGGCCCTATATGTGTGGGTGATTGTGGTGGAGCGGGAAGAGGGAGGCAGCTGGAGATGGGGAAGGAAGGGAGGGGCAAGTGACCCCTCCCTGGGGCCAGCTCCCCCACTGACCCCAGTAGGCACCCCCATACTCTGCAACCCGCCAGGGAAAGGGGGCCCAGGCCCATCCGGACCGATACCCAGTTCAGCAGCGCCGCCAGGCCCCACAGAGCCCAGGACAGCCCACCCGACCCCACCACAGAGAAAACTGCACCCACCCCGTCATCCAATCATCCTCCAGACTACACAAGACAATAGACGCCCAGGCTGAGATCTTCCTCCACCTCTCCTGTATCTCCCCCTCCTGCAGAGTGAGTTCCTGAAGAGAGGAGACCTCCTGCAAGATGTAACAGCCTCCCCCACCAGTTGAAGAGCCCCCCAGGTGGCGACACACCAACCAGGACCCAAGCCCCCAAGGCCCAACCAGGGCCCCAGCCCAGAGACGGAGCACCCCAGAACCCGGAGACGTCTGTCACCCACCAGCTCGATAGCAGACCGGGAGGTCGAGGATCACTAGAGCCCGGTTAGAACAGTGGACTCCCGGCACATCATTTTCAAACCTCGCGGTCTTTCACTACTCAGGGTTAAACATGATATATAAATCACCCAGATAACTTCTATATGTTAATGTTTGGCTTATGTCTGTGGGGCTTTTTATGTTCCTGAGTAAATCGGTTTGGCTGAGATTAGCTGACTCAGAATTAAATCTAACATTAAAAATATTTTAATTCAGGAGGAAACATTTTCACCAGGAACAAAACCAGCATGTTAATACGTGGAGATTCTGAAGGCTGCTTCACAAATGATAAGATTATATTTTAAATATTTGTTCAGTTCTCTTCCAAACCCCAGCAGCTGTCTGTTGTAATTTTTGAGTGTCTACTAAAATAAAAATAAAAACGTTCTAAGATCTTACCTGTTTGTTTTTATTCAGGCATACATGTACACTATTTTTATTAATAGAGCTACTGAAGTTAAACATGATATATAAGTCACTTAGATCACTTCTAAATCTTAATGTTTGGTTTGTTTCAGTGTTTTATTTGTTTCTGAGTAAATCGGTTTGGCTGAGATTAAAGTTAAGCTTCATAACATATTAATAACAGTTAAATTAAGCCGGGACGGCAGTAAAAACTCCAGACCTGTGACATCATCAAGTATGCTGGTGTTCCAATTGTACAAATCGTGAGTCCGTACTCGCGTTCTTGGCAAGTCCGGACTCACGTACTTGAGAATTGAGAGAGGGCACCTGTTTCCTGGTTCCCATTATGCTCTCTGTGTGTCATTTCCTATTAGTAGTTAGCTTTAGCATGAGCATTAGCCCAAGGCTAAGTAAACTATAATAATAATAAACTATTTTAGAAATATTTTTAACCAAAATTTAATAAACTTTAAAACTTTCAAAGAATGTGGAGATTTAGATTTCCCATTTTTTACTGTAAAGTACAAAAGTGTGTGTGTGTGTGTGTGTGTGTTCTAGTTACATAATCTATTACTTAATCTTTGTACATAATGACATAAATTTTAATTCGTTTTAATTCCCTTGACAAACTCCTTTGTACTTGATTAAGACATCATTTTATATAGTTTTTTTCTTACATTTCACACATTTTTGTCCTTTTTTTTTTTTTTTTTTTACAATAATTAAATAAATCAGACTAGCACGGATACTAGTGTTAAAAAATACTCCAGTAAAAGTTGAAGTACTGATTGAACTTCTTTACTCAAGTAAGAGTGAAAAAGTACAGTACAAGTCTTAATGTACAAGCTGTGATCAGCTGAACTGCTGCTTTTGTGGATTTGCATAGTTGTTCTGGCTGATTTCCATCCTCTACACTGATAGTGTACTTGTTTACTCTGTAGTATACACTACACAACCGTCATCTGCTTAATTTCAAATTTATCTCTACTACGCTTTATGTAACTTAACTCTGACCATGAGCACCAAAGTCATTGTGCACTGGTCAAATACACATAACTGGAAGATCCAATTTTGTACAAGTTTGAACCATCTAGCTGTTAATTTGAGGTGAGTTTGGCAGTTTTGTCCCTGGAATTAACCAGTTTATCTTAGGTTGTAGCTCGGTTTGAAGTGCACTTGGATACCGTGCTTGGAGAAAATTCTCCTGTGTCCCTCTGATAAACCTGCTACATAAGACATACATATGAAAATGTTCCGTTTGTCCTTCTGATTCCCCCTAGTTGGTGTCTGACTTTCTTTCCTGTGCATCTTTGCTGATTTGATGAAAGCACAGTTGTAATAAACACATGTTTTGGGGGTTTTCTTTAAATGAGTGTTCTTTTTCTTTCCCTTCTGGCTTAGGGGGAATGTTTTCTCCCTGGTGTTGCAAGTTTGTGAGGATCATTTAAAACTCACAAACTAAGCAACATAGTGTATGCTGTGCAGTGCAACGAGGAGTGTTCTGACCTCTACATTGGAGAAACCAAACAGCCACTTCATAAACACATGACACAACATAGAGGAGCTACTCAGGTCCACCTCAACAGGACAAGACTCAACTGTACATCTGCATCTAAAGGATAAAGGTGCAAATGTTCCCATTTTGGACCAGAATATAAATGATTTGAAAGAGGACCGATAGAGGCCATCTATGTCCACTGTAAATGATAATTATTGAACAGAGGTGGTGGCTTACGACACCAACTGTCACTTGATCCCTTCCCAGGTATCTCACCTCTACTCACATTTTGCGTCACATGATAGGGTAAGACAAGGTTTCACAATGGTTTCACTGAAAATCTCTGGTTTGGTGGTAATGACCCAAACCTTTTTTCTCACCTTGGCTCATGTGATGAGGCATATAATTAATACTCACACAAGGATCCTCTTCAGGTACAACCCTCACTAGGGTTTAAATAACTGGGATCTTCAACCATGTGGTTTTAGAACTGAAGAAGCATCTCAGATTAGAGATGCAATGTCTTCAAGAGACGAAGAATTCTTGTCGCTTGCTTTCCAAGTGACTTAGACTTCCATGGAATAAAAGACTGAGAACCTACACAGATATCTCAATTGCTATTTCCATGTCTTATTTAATACAGGATGGTATTCACTTTCAAGCATTTGTAATTGGATGGGCAAAATTCCACAGAGGGGGCAGCTTGATGTGACTCTGCTCATCTGACAGCTTTCTGTCTCTGGATTGCTGGAGCATCTTGATCTGAACCAGCTGAAGGAAAAACAACGAAATCAATGAAAAAGAATGAATCCCTTTTGTTTTACTACAGACCAGTTATTCTGTACTTTCAACTGAGTGTATCACAGAAACATTTTTCTCACCACTCAAACATGCCCAGTGTGCTCACAAGCATTATGATTCCCACAATCTTCACTATAGTGTAGACACCAACCAGTATGCCAGCTGAAATCAAACCAGATTTTAGTGTTAAATGTATGTATGAAGTGACAGAATGAAAATAACTAACTTACTTTACCGTCATTGTAAGTAACAGTCACATGACTCTCTGCTGATGTCTGATTACCCAGATCATTAGTGGCCACACAGTAATAAACTCCTCCATCTGTTACATTGAAGCTGTAAATCGCTCCTTCAGATACTTTCACAGCTCCATCTCTGCTCTTCTTGAACCAGGTGAAGTTGCTGACTGGAGGTTTGGCTCTGCTGGAGCAGGTCAGCTTCACCCAGCTGCCTGCTGACACCAAACCTGATGGACTGATGGATGCTGAGGTGTCTTTAGGAGCATCTGGAGAAAAAGATGCAAGTTAGATAACTATTTTTCACTATAGTATTCAGTTGGCTCTCGTTCATTGCTATGGTATGATTTCTCTGCACCTCATACTGACAGTACACTTTTTATGATTTCTTTATAGTATACACTATATAACCATCATCAACTTAGCTTCACATTTATCTCTACAACCCTTTATGCTGCTTAACTCTGACCATGAGCACCATAGTCATTGTGCACTAGTCACTTTAAATCCAACACAGAGGTACTTTCACCCCACTGCACATGGAGTTGAAAACTTGCAGCAGAGTTAAAATCTTTTTAACTCTGCTGCTACAAGGACAGATGCACAAAATCTTTACCACCAGCAGCGCTAATTTTACACTCCCTAATGTATCACATTTAAATTTGTATTTATAGAATTAGTTTCACATTTTGACTGCTGTAACACAATCATTTCAGGATAAATTAAGTATTTCTTTTCTTCTTTTTTAAAATTTCATGGACAGCCGGGCTGTCCTTATAAAAACTACTTAAAAATTATATCCCACGAATCATGATGAGCTGACAAGATCCAACAACAAACTCTGATTGTCTTACATGAAACACTGAGAGTCTCTTCTGTCTCTGCTGTCTTGGTGTCTTTTCCTTGGTTCACAGGATATCTGGCAGAGCAGCTGATCTTCTTTCCATCATGTGTGTCTGACAGAGTGATGGTCTGCTGGATTTTAGTTGTAAAGCTTCCATCTGTGTTTTCCTCTATTTTGTTGTGAGAGTCTTGTTGGAGAGTGAGGTGAGTTGAGGAGGGGAGTGTGGACAGGGAGTGAGAGCTGAGCAGGTTATAGTGACAGACTCCTTCTCCTTCAGATCACCTGAGATTGTAATACTGGGCCTCCAAGGAGAATCTGTGGTTTCACATCATAAACATAGTTTAAAAAAAGAGTTTAATTGGTGCAAAGATTGTGTACAAGGATTTCTATAAATTCTATAAGTGACAATGAGAGGTGAAAACAAGTTTAGCTGATTTGTATTCTAAAGTTGCACAAACACTACTGCTTTCTCTAGGTTTGTATGTAAGATCTCCCAAACAAGTAACAATTGAAAATAAAATAAAATAAATAAATGATAATAATAAAAGGTCAATCAAATGAACCAATGCAGCAAGACTGTGATGATCCACTTGGTAAATTAAATCCGTTGGGCATCTTTCTTGGCCTTCAGACAATAAATTTGATGACTAAAGAACCAAACAGGTTCTTTATTCGTAGGGAAATAGCTGTGTGCTGAATCATTTTTAAGGTCAGGTTCTGGCCTTAAAAATTATTTTGTATATTATGCAACAATGAAAACTATGTTTGTCTCAGACTTAGAAAAATTCAATGTTCTTTCTTTCTTTCTTTCTATTTTACTTATAAAATAATCTAATTTCCCAGTTTTAACCCTTGATATGTTGTTTGTACATGGTTTGTAAATCCCTATATTTGGGTTCTGGGCTTTTAAAAAAAATCTTTCTGAAAATTTCACACATTTTTTAAATGAAATAAATCAGAACAGTCATTGTGACTGCAGGGTTACTGCAACTTTCAGAATGAAGGCATATATTTTTATGTTAGAAATGAATTCAAAATTCTTTACCTCTGACTGTTATTTGAAGAGAATCACAATGAGCTGTCACCTTGAATGGTTCATTCTCTACTCTGAAGAAGTATGTGTCTGTGTAGTTTGTGGTTAAATTAGAAAACAGAGTGGTGCAGTCTCTCTGACTCAGGTTCCCAGTAATACTCATTGGATAGATGCTAACTGCTCCATTACTGTTGAAGATCACATTGTTTCTGGTAACTCTATGATAACTTTTAATCCACACTCCAAAGGTTTTTCTTGTTGACAGGGGATTTCTTTAAATCACCCTGCCGTTCTTCAGCTGAGACGTCTGAGTTAGAAAACACACAAACACTGCAGTTCCATTTTTACTCGCGAGGGCAGCCATGGACGCACGACCTGCGTCTCATCACTGCCTGCGTTCTTTATTTATACAAGTCTGTGTCTGTGTGTGTGTGTGTGTGTGTGTGGTACAAATATAACAACGTCACTCCAGTAGCGGGACTTTCCCTTTTCTACATCTGTATGTTCTCGTAAAAGAGCTGAGCTTGGTCTTCTCTACATCTAAGTGTTAAAAACAACAGGATGCGGTTAGTATCTGCAGAAGTTCAGCACACAAGTTACTAGGTGAAAAGTCATGCAGAAATATGCTTCACTGATAAATATAAAGAATACATTTCATGTAACTGATCAAAACATAATTATCTTCTGACACTTGTGCTGATAAATTTCTGTCCTTCTTTGGTTCTGAAGCTACATGAAATATGCAAACAAGATCCACTCAGTGCTTCCATCTTCTTTGGAACCGTTATGAAGAGGTCTGCTCCATCATGACAATCAGGCAAAGCAGCTGTAAGTACAGTGTCATGGTTAACAAAATGCTGTTCTTTTCATGTTTGCAGTTCAATGTTTATATGTAAGTGTTAAAGTTTTAATCAGGACATGAACAGTTGACTCTGTCTTCAAAGGTCTTCCATTTTGTTTCAAAATGAGGTTAAATTAAAAAATCTTTTCAACAATGCCTTTGAATAACTGAACAATCAGCTCACCCGAAAGAAAGAGACCAATCAGTCACACCGACAGTCAAAATGTTCGCAGACAGAAACTCCTTCCCTGTGTTTACAAATAAAAAAAAGCAACGACAATAATTAGATAAACAGATAAAAAAGAAATAAAATCATTGTTTTGAATCATTTCACATGTGGAGCTTTTACAGAATGTTGTCTTTACACCAACTTTTCAATACAAACTCACTCTGTCCAATCACATTTTTCATCCGTAGCAGTGGTTTGTGTCATTTTTGTAATTTTTAAGTACACCTGTGGAATTATGTGAAAATAACTGAAATGCAATAAAAGCAACATATCTCAGAGTTCATGTCAAATTAAAACACTAAATAAATTATTTGATGCATTATTTAGTTGCGGTTAAAAAAAAAGAAGGTAAAATGTGCCTTACATAAGTGTGGAGTGTTAGTGTAAGATTTGTCACTATGACCCAGAGTTTTGAGTTTTGGGAATGTTTAGGAGATTTCTGCTTTGTTATCCTTGTATTATAGTTCCATATTTTGTATTTGTCGTCAGTTAGCATTTGTTATTATGTTGGTTAGTTTAGTCTTTGCCATCCTGTGTTTCTATGTGAAGTAAGTCTTGTCTTTGTGTGTCTGTCTGGTTTCTCTGTTCTCTCTTGGTCCCTCACTCTCTTCCTTGTCTTGTCTCTGTCTCCTCCCTCTGTTCCCTGTATTTTGCCAGTTTGGATCTCAGTGTGTTTCCCATGTTTTCCTGTGACTGGTCTCTCTCTGTTTCTGGATTTATTGTGATAGTCTCTTGTCCCGTGTGGATTATGTTTGGTTTTGCCTCCCCTGCTTCATTAGTCAGACTCATTCCAGCTGTGTTTCCACCTGTTGTATTTCCCAGTTTAGGCTCCTTATCATTTCCTAGTTTCTACATGTTCGATTAATCCAGCAATAAAGTTTTTGAGTTCAGCCCTGTTTTGTGTTCTGCATTTTGGATCCTATCCTGCCTGCTTCCCACAGCATTACACAACAGGTTTATACTATTTTTAAAGTAAACCATGCACCATCGTTGTTAGGAGGAAGTTTAGAAACAGGACATGCTGATTAAGAAAACCTGTTAGCATGTTCACATGCAGGCACGAGCTTATTCCCTTTTTAGCAAGCAAAAAAACCTAGCTGTTTTAATGAAATAAAAGGCAATAAACAACCGATTCTGTCAATTTATACACATTTACAATAAAATGTTCTTTGTGTAGATTCTTGTAACAGAGATTTTAATATGGAGAGTTAATTTATTTCCTGGTTAAATAAAGCTTTAAATAAAAATGTAATTAAATAAATAAAGAAGAATAACAAAATAAGTTTTAGTTTAAAACTTAAGAATAAAAAGCTGTAAAATGTTTGCTTACCCCACATTAAGTCTGCTGATGGTCTTATGAGTAAACTGAAGCAGCCTGTAGCAAATTTCAGGAAGAACATGTAGAGACACCCACTGACTGCACTGCACTGCATAATGAAGTCAGTTTTGTCCTTCCTGCTTATTTCCTGTGAACTAAGTCAGATGATATCCTTAAATATATCTTTAACTTGTATTTGTCAAAGCCTCAAAGCTTAACCTTGCAGTACTGTTTTAGTCATTCTCAGTATTAATATACAACTTTTGCTAATACAAATGATGCTGACATCAGAAGCAACATACTTGTAATGCACTGTAAAATAATCATATTAAAAATGAGAAAAGCAATAGCATAATATTATTGTGAAGTAAATGTTTTAGGTGGCTCGACATGGGTGAACAAAGCACATAGTCTGGGCTGACAGAATGGAAACGGTCTTTGTTGCTGCCCACACAAAACCCTGCCCCAGAATAAACAGCCACTGTTACTCACCACAGCCGGCTGCTCTGAAGTCCTGGAATCTGGCTGTGGTGAGGAGTGTTGGCAGCGTGGACGTTGCTTCCTCCTCAAAGGCGGGACCCACAGGCTGGGCAGCGAATCCTCCAGTGGGCCGGGCAGGTAAGCGATTGCAGTTGAAGGATGAAGGTACAGGGTGTTGAGAAGAAAGTCCTGTATTAGCGGGTAAAGTGAATTCAGTAGACAGGGGAGACCTAAAACCAGTCGCTGTAGCTGGCTTGCACGATGATACTTGGAAAAAGGAGAGGTGCATTAAAAATATCTTGGCTTGTTCTTTCTGTTCTTTATGTTTTGTTGTTTTTGGTTTTGCTTTATTTGTAATGTTTATACATTGAAGATTTCTGTTGTTTGCAAAGAGTCCTATTGGCATGACTGAGCTTCAATTCTTTCCCTGGAATCCAATCATCTGTCTGCAGTATGTACACACCAGCACAACCTGTCACACCAATCCAGAACCTCCATTAAGTAACAGAAAGATAAACTTTATGGCTCACCGAACTTATCTTCTTGTGATTCCAAGTATTCTTGTGACATTCATCAGTTTATTTTATTTCTGTGCTGAATCTCAATCATGGTAATCCTGCCTACCCAACCAGCCCTACTATGTGCTAACATCGCTGTCTGCGCTCCACCTACTCCAACTGCAAACTCATGGATCCACCTTTGTCAGTTCTTCTCTGTTACTAATCATACCTTTAACCAAGTGTAAGTAAGTTTTTTCTCCCATCACTAACAATCTGACACATTATTTAGTCTCCTAAAGTTTGTTCTCCACTTTAGAGCAACCAAGAACTTGCTGCAGTTTTGAAAAGTGAAATTCAACTAACTGGTTAGTACAACACTTTGCATTAGCAGATGTCTCTGTGTGTTACATCCTTACAGTTTATGGATGCTGCTCACTAACCATGTTTGGTAGCATTAACACTTCGCCCTCTCATCCAAATATGGTCACTTCATTGTTACCTTACCTATCATTGTTATCTTTTTTGTACAGTATATGGTCTGCATAATAATTTTTTGAGAAGAAACAAAATTAAAACACCAAGTATAAAAAAGGCACATTAGTAAATATTCTGTCTGTCATCTCACACAGCTTACAGAAACAGTGACTATTAGAGGTGAGGTCATTGATCTAAATATTGAGTACCAATGCTTCTGGTACTGGATGTGTGATAACATCAACACTTTGTTTAATCCTCTATTAGGGTTGAAAATTATTGATTTTTTTTAAATTAAATTATTAGATAAAGCTGTTTTATTATTTTATTTATACACAATGCAATTGTGCTCATAAACGAGTTGGCGCTCTGTTTTGAGGGTAATAAGCTTAATCCGGCATTATGACTGGGCTGAAATATTGAAAAGTGGGCGTACAGCGTTTGAGGGTCCTTTTGGCCTCATGCTTACACATACACTGATAATGGTTAGAATAGTCTCAGGAAGTCCGAACAAGATGTCCTGAAATGGGCCTTAGAAATCAGCAGATAGCCAAGGCTGCGCAGGGGTTGTTTTTCAGATACGAGGTGTGGTCAGACTGAACGGGGAGGATTCGCAGCAGACTGCCACGTTTGTGTTGGGAGAAGATAGCCATAATAATCTTTGTGATTGTGGCAGTATAAAACCTGTACTGCCTGATTCAGTGTCATCTTTTCTTTGAAGCAGTTCCCTGGTTCACGCAAAGGTACAGTACCGTAGAACTTGTAATTTCAACTGCTGAAGCAAATTAAATCTTTTCAAACAACAGATATTTTCTCCTGAATTCCTTCTGAAAATTTTAAATATGACACCTCTAAGTTCAGTATGTAGCCCTCTGAACTGCGATATATAAATCATTTTTTAGAAATGAAAAAATATACCTAAAACATGCACTATGAAAAATCTCTTTGACAGGCACATTTACGTTCCATGTCTCCAAAAATCGACTTTGGTGTGACTTACTCATTGTGGAACGTAAGTCACACTGAGGTAATGGTCATTTGAATTGTTCAGTATTGGCAAATTGATGTTAATTCATCTCATAATGCTCATTGAGACACTGTTTGCAGTGCAAAAGTAATCAACAATAACTTCTCATCCTTCACAACGACATGGTAGATCTTGTGAAACACCAGCATATCCCAATGGACTTTTATACAAACAATCAAATCTGCACGATAAGTATTTCAATGGTGTTTTGCCCATCTAACATTTAACACCTTGGTGTTGATTGGTAACTGAAGAGTCTCTGCTATCGTACAGCCCCAGTCCAATGCATTTAAAGGAAGCATTTTACCTGGGCCAGTGGTCAGTTGCTTGACATGGTCACGTGTCTCCCAACTGAAAGCAATATGACTTTGATGTTTTATTGTCAATGTTTTAGTTACATTTTTGAAACTTTTAAAGTGTTTTTTAAAGAAGTTGTGTTTTGCTTCATAGCGCATGCACCAGCTATGCAAAAGTGGTCCTGTTTTGAGTCTACATGTAGGATAATACATCATGAAGATATCTTGGAAGGATAATTCTGTTGTTCTTCAGGTGAACAACAGAGGTGAGCTGTTCTGTTGAACTACTTCCGCATGATTTCACCCACAAACACCATTCCAACTTTAAAATGTTCTCCCATTCTTGTTCCATCACTCTATAACTCAGCTCTTTCACATCTCTTACCGTTGTCCTAAATTGAATGTTTAACGTTTGCATGAATCACGAGGGCAGAACATGGGTTGCTATCGTTGCTAAGGGCACTCTGAACAGAGCACGCACTGAAAAGTTTGAATCTGTTGTTCATGTCTGAACAAATGCTTCTTACTCGCTCAATTTTCACTCCATCCACACAAATTATACATCAAAACGTATGTATTGTTGTTGGTTTTGTGAAAATGTCACCGTCGTTATTGTGGGAGGTACCGTTCTCTCGCAAATTGCCTCAGAGCAACACAAGGTCGGAAAACTCCCAATTCAAAGTCTACAGAGACTTCATGAAAATTAGAGCTGAAATTCTGTAACGGGAGGCATTTTCACCCCCTCATATCTCCTAAACCATGGGCTGGAGAGACATGAGCTTTGTGCCAATAAATCTTCAGACACTGCTGACGCTCATGGTGAAATGTATTTTGCATGTGGTGTGAAATGCCCATGTAGAAAGGACGGCACTGTGACACTGGACTTGCTCTTACTCTGGGTTCCCTCTTTATTCTGGTAACTGATACAGAGATAACAGCACAGCGTCGACATCAACAGTGTGTTATGGAACTGCAACATTCAGTCCTGTTAACAAGGATTAGAACAGTTACAATCTCATAGAAAATATTAGCACTAGAAAGCAGAAAGCACCCGACAACCTAACTAGTATTAGCTTACCATGCTCACCAAAAATACTACTTGTGAATAAAGTTACTAATAAACCAAAACAGGGGTGATTTTAGCCAAATGAATGGCTATGGGTGCTTTGATTCATGGGTCAAATGAATCAAAGCACCCCCAAAGATTTCTTACTTTTTTTTGGCAATATTTGCTGTTTGTGTGACACACTACTAAAAGTATAAAAAGCATACAGTACGTAATTGAGATGGAACATTTTAACAACAAAAGTATAGATAACCCCCCCCCTCCCAAAATGGTTTGTTCCAGCTCGGCTCTTCCCTGCTCTGGCTCTAGCGCCGTTGCTGCCAGAGAGATGGTGGCTGAGACGCAGCGGAGCGGAGGTGGAAGCGCCTGCCTTAAAACAGGACATATTAGCTCCATTTAACCTTCAGTTACTCTTTATATAGTTAGGTAGGAGTCAGGCCATGTTTCTTTTTAGCTGAAAAACATTGCATCCAGGTAACCTGCTGGGTTGAAAATGTGTTTCCCGACTATGTTTGCTACCCTACAATCCGTCCTTATCTGTAGTAAAATCAGCGATATTTGTTCAGAATCAGAATCAGAAACTTTATTGTCATTGTCACTGGTACAACGAAATTAAGAAAGGTCCCCGATCATTGCGTCATCTCTAACAATATCAGAAAATAAATAAAACAATAAAATTTCAATAAATAAAATAAACAAAATAATAAATAAAATAAACAAAATACTTAAAAATACTAATAAGACATATCAGTAAACATTCACATACATTCCCACATACATGCCTCAGACCGCGAATGGATTAACACAAGAGTGGCGTGATGGACATTATTTTGCAGTATTCAGATGTGTTATTGCGGTTGGATAAAAGCTGTGTTTGAGTCTATTTGTCCTTACACTGATTGCCCTGTACCGTCTGCCTGAGGGCAACAGTTCAAACAGGGAGTGACCAGGATGTGAGGTGTCTTTAATGATGTTTTGGGCCTTTTTAAGACAGTGGATGTTGTGTAGAACTTCCAGTGTGGTGAGTGGACAGCCAGTGATCTTTTGGGCAGTGTTAATGATCCCTCGTAGTGCTTTCCTCTGAGCTCCTGTGCAGCTAGTGTACCATATGCAAATGCAGTAGGTTAGAACACTCTCAATGGTGGCTCTGTAGAAGGACACCAGCAGTCTCTGTGTGATGTTATTCCTCCTGAGAATTCTCAGGAAGTACAGTCTCTGTTGGGCCTTTTTCAGCAGCTCGGAGGTGTTCACACTCCAGGAAAGGTTCTCCTCTATATTGACTCCCAGGAAGCGGAAGCTTGCCACCCTCTCTACGCAGTCCCCATTAATGAGTAGTGGTTGGATCTCTGCCTTTTTCCTTCTGAAGTCTATTATGAGTTCTTTGGTTTTTGAAGTGTTGAGGAGGAGGTTATTGTCCTTACACCATGACGTCAGCTGCTCCACCTCATCTCTGTACATAGACTCGTCACCCTTGGAAATGAGCCCCACCACAGTGGTGTCGTCTGCGAATTTCACAAAGATGTTGCTGTGGTGGTGAGGAGTGCAGTCGTGTGTGTAGAGAGAGTAGAGCAGTGGACTGAGAACACAGCCCTGGGGTGAGCCAGTGCTGAGACTCAGGGCTGAGGATGTGTGATGGCCAACTCTGACTCTCTGTCTACGGCCCGAGAGGAAGCTATAGATCCACGTGCAGGTGCTGTATGGAAGCCCCAGGTCTTGTAGCTTGGCCACCAGTTTGTGTGGGAGGATGGTGTTAAAAGCTGAGCAGTAATCCACGAAGAGCATCCGCACGTAGCTCCCATGCTCTTCCAGGTGTGTTATGGCAGCATGGAGTGCTGTGGCTACAGCGTCTTCCGTGGACCGGTTTGCTCTGTAGGCAAACTGGTGTGGGTCCAGGCTGCGGGGCAGTGCTGCTGTGATGTGTCTGTGGACCAGCTTCTCAAAGCATTTCATTACCACTGGGGTGAGTGCCACCGGTCTGTAGTCATTCAGGCCAGTGATGTGGGGCTTTTTAGGCAAGGGGACTATGGTGGAGGACTTCAGGCAGATAGGGACAGTCGCCTGTGCGAGGGATTTGTTGAAGATCCTGGTGAAGATCCCAGCCAGCTGTTCTGCGCAATCCCTCAATATTCTACCTGGCACACCATCAGGACCCGCCGCCTTCTTCGAGTTAACAGCTTGCAGCATGCGCCTCACCTCGTGCTCTTCCAGGATGAGGGTGGTGCTGCTGTGGGCGGCGTGTTGCTGCTGTGGCTCCAATACCATCGGTGCCATGGTCTCAAAGCGGGCGAAGAAGATATTTAGCTCCTCCGCCAGCGCCAGGTCACCTTCCGCAGCTCCGAGATTGATCTTATAGTTGGTTAGATGCTGGATGCCTTGCCACACCTGCCGGCTGGTGTTACTCTCCAGATGGTCCTCAATCCTCCTCCTATAGTCCCCCTTCGCCTCTCTGATGCCTCTCTTCAGGTTGGATCGGGCTGTGGTGTAGTGATCCCTATTGCCAGACCTGAACGCAATGTTCCTCTCCTTCAGCAGCTGCCTGACCTCCCGGGTCATCCAGGGCTTTTGGTTGGGATAAGCCCGGATACATTTAACTGCTGTAACAGTGTCTATGCAGTGTTTTATATAGCAGAGAACACTGTCTGTGAACATTTCCAAGTCCTGATGTTCAAAGATATCCCAGTTAGTCCTGTCAAAACAGTCCTGCAGCTGCTGAGAGGCACCCTCTGGCCATATGGTAATATTCTTTGTGATGGTAGGAGCAGTTTTCTTGAGGGGGGCATATGCAGGGATTAAAAACAGTGACAAGTGGTCAGACTGACCCAGATGTGGCAAAGATCTGGCCCTGTAGCCCATTTTGATGTTGGAATAAACTTTGTCCAGAATCTTGTCACCCCTAGTGGCACACTTGACGTGCTGATGAAATTTGGGGATTGCTGTTTTTAAGTCTGCGTGATTGAAGTCCCCTGCTACGATATGTACAGCGTCAGGGTAAATGCTCTGTTTATTATTGATGTTTGTGTGCAGGAGTGCGATCGCCGAGTTAGCATTAGCATCAGGTGGTATGTAAACAGCTGTTATTATGACAACGGTGAACTCCCTAGGTAGGTAGATGGGCCTGTATTTTACAGTCAGATATTCAATGTCCGGTGAACAGTGACGGTCTGTTATCACTGTGTTGGTACACAAGCTGTTGTTCACATACATACAGAGCCCCCCTCCTTTGCACTTACCGGAGTCCACTGTTCGGTCATGTCGCTGTGTGGTGTAGCCTGCTAGCTCAATAGCAGAGTCTGGAATGGATTGATGTAGCCAGGATTCAGTGATAAGAAGGATGCATGAGTCTTTGATGAAGTTATTCGCTGCTATTTGCAACCTCAATTCATCCAACTTGTTCGCGAGGGATCTGGCATTTGTGATGAATAGGCTGGGGAACGGTGGTTTGAGTGGCTGCCTCCGTAGCCTGGCTAGCGCGCCGGTCCTGCAGCCTCGCCGTCTTCTTCTCTCTCGACGCCGCCTGCGCCTCAACCCCGAAGGGATAACAATCCATGGGGAGCCCAGACTCCTTGCTATTTCCACCGGTATCTTGTGTAAGCGGACAAATTTGCTAGTCACGCTCTCGCGGTAGCTTACTCCAATCTTGAGGAGATCATGTCGGCTGTAGATGTTATTCGCTTGGCTGGTAGAACACAAAAACAAACATACGGCGTACAAAATCATCCAAACATAGCATCGATCGGTGGAACGCTGAGCTGCTGCAATTACGTGCGCCGCCATTCCCATTGTTGTTGCTCCTCCTGGAGCAACAACAATGCTCCAGGAGATTTCTGTCAGAATCTGCAGAATCTCCAACAGTTTCACTGGATGGCCAGGAAGCGTTCACGATGTCTTCTCGGGCGCTTCTCCGGTGCTGATGACCGTCCTGTTGCTCCCATTGAAATGTATACAGCCTATTTAAAATCTAAAACTTAACATTGTCCATAGCCTGCTGTTTTTACCACCGTCCTGTTTGAAATGTAATGAGAGAAACTGGTTATTTTGTCATATGTGCATGTGCCGATATTGAACCCAAGGTACTAACTAGCTAACTGACTGGATGCCCATTAACCTTATAGCTCCTGTTGTGTGTGTGTGTGTGTGTGTGTGTGTGTGTGTGTGTGTGTGTGTGTGTGTGTGTGTGTGTACAGAGAGACAGCCAGGTTCACAATGGATATGAGGAAGTTTTTTCAAAAAAAGGAGCCACATTCAGGTAAAAGTGTAAGATCAAATGATCCATCAATAAAGGATAATGTTGGATCAGTGTTTCAATATTTATATCCTTTATTAGATGTACATGTGGTTTGGTTATTGGCCTTTTGGTTGAAGGTACACTGAGAGAGGACTTTTTTTTATTAGTGATCTTAATAGTTTTGTAATCTAATTGAATATAATCTATTTGTGTATGATTGTCAGTCCAAAGAGGGAGAGAGGAAAGAGGAGAACATGAGGAGAAAGTACAAGGTCAGGAAGAACCAGGTAAGAAAACAGACAGGGAATACTAACAGGCAAAACAGAAACTGTTAAACTGGCAAAGGAAAAAAACCCCAACTAATTTTACTCACAATCTGGAAGTTGTGTTCTCCCTATATTAAAGCTGCTATACAGAATCTGCAAAACAAACTGGGTTGTCAGCCCTGGCACTGTATTACCATATTGAGCTTAAGTCAGAGGAAGTCACAGTTGCCAAAAACTTTTTGAAGCTGAAGAGTGAGGCTGGTGCTATTCCAGATATGTTAACATTGTACAATCTTCTGGATAATCAGATCTTCCCCACACTGAAAACTGTTATTCAGGTTGCCCTAACAAACCTAGTTAGCAGCTGTAGCTGTGAAAGGTCTTTTAGTGTCTTGAGTCAGCTCCATACCTGGCTGAGAAGGACCATGGGTCAAAGCAGACTCCAGCACCTGGCTGTGATGTCAGTTGAGAAAGAGATGCTTGAGAGACTTGACCACCAAAATGTGATAGATAGATTTGCCAACCTCAAGGTGAGGCGACATAGGTTAAAAGAAAAGGAAAAAATCTGCAGAGCCATAGGAGTATCTGCAGCAAAGATCTTTTCATACATTGTATACATTGTACCATAAGCCAAGGTGTCTCAATTTTTAAAACTTTTTAATAATATTTTGTAAATTCAAGGACTCTTCTATTTTTGGAGTGTATTTTTTATGTGTCTGTATTATATTATACATACACATTAAAAGTGAATCTCTGTCCAAAAAATGCACTGTTTACTTTTTACTCACTGTGAGCATCATTCATTATTCTCCCGCAGTAATTAATTTTTTTTTTAAATTCCAATCCATTCTTCTTTAGCAGCATTTAAATAACCTTTATCAGATTTGATGGTTTTGTTACAGACTTTTCAAAAAAGTGTTTTGCTTTTCTTTCACAAATGTGGGATTAAATTGTGTTAAAATGTACAAAACAGTGATGTCATGTTTTGTGACGAGGACCCAGGCACAGAGAGACTTGATGAATTTAGGAATCTTATGATTTAATAAAGAAATTTGCAGACTTGCACAGAGATGGTAAAATTATGATGACTGATAATGGAGATGAAGACAACAGACGATGAGGACAGGGAGGAACAGGGTTTAAATGCACCAAGGAGACAGTCAGAGGGAACTCGGGACAACTGGAGACATTTAAGGATGCAGGGACTGACAGACACAGGGAAGAAGTCTCATCGTGACGAGTAAAGTTTACCTTGCCTGGATGGGCAGCTCTCTGGGTGCTCAGCACCCCCAAAGCTCTGATCCTAGAATCGCCCCTGCACCAAAATGACTGTAACTTTCAAGATACATGGTAGTACTGCTCATGATAAAAATAGTAATCTTACCAATTACTACTATGAGAATGTTTTTACTAATGAACATACAAAACTGACAACAGCATCACTAACGAGCACCTACCTCCAGATTGGGATTATTTTCCTTTGCTGAGGCATGTACTGTGCAGTGATTTGAAAAATTAACAATGTAGTTGTGGTATTTGTCCACCAGGTGGCTCCAACTATTCAGAAAGCACATCAATTTTGAGGAGATTTATTAAGCTGTTTTCTAACTCTGTTACACCTGCCTCCCTGCTCTCACAGATTGGAACACCTTAAACTCACCCAAACCAACCTCCTCCTCACACGTGCCTCTACCTGCAAACAAGTAAGCCGCTGCAAGTTAATCACTCCGGATATTTCCTGCAACACGTTTAAGACTTCACACTGATACCACTGTCCTCTGTTTCAGCCCTTTTGACCATCGCTCACTGACCTGTCCCCAGACTGCAGCCCATGTTTGGCTTCCAGCTCTGAATATCACAGTTTAAGCCTCAGTTCACCTATGTTAGCCACCGCTGCTAGCCCCAACTCAGGAGTAATTAATTCCCTGTCATAGCAGCTTCCTTGTTTCACGTATTAATCATCACTCCCCTGTTCATAGTGAGCCACTCATAGTGAATTCATAGTAAATGTTACTATCTCTCCAAGTACCCGCATTACTCATAGCTGAATTGTATTTTGTGTGTTCCCTGGCATTAGCCCTGCCCTGTTCATTAGTCTCTTGGAAATAGATGTTGTTAATTCACCCTTGTATATAGTCACTGTTTCACTGTATAGAATCCCACATATTTATTAAAATATATTTCACGCAGCTCCTTGTGTCTGAGTTTTATCTGTTCCGTGGGTCCACTCTGCCTCTGACGGCCTATGCCATGACATCAACTCCATTAAACACACGTGCTCCTAACCAAAGATCAGGTGAAAACAGTCCGTGTATGTGAATCAATTCAGAGTAAACCACACATGCTTTCTAACTGAACAGGTGAAACATCCACAAACGTCAATCCACGATCAAACAAACATATTGCTAATAGAACATCCGGTAAAAAAGTTGATTTGCATTACTCAATTTGGAGTCAAACATATGTGCTCACCAACCTTTTTTTGGATAAAACATTTGTGCATCGGATTTGTTAAAAACACACTACCCTGGTCAATTATACCAGCAGTCCCCAACCCCTGGCCTCGGGCCGATACTGGTCCATGAGTCGTTTGGTACCCCGAGAGTTGAGACTCAGGTGTGAAATTCATGGTTTTCAGGGTTGTTATCGGTTTTTAGCGTTATTTTTTTTTTCATTAACTCAGTTTCCCTAGTTCTTTTCCCAGTGTTATGAATAATTTTTTTTTTTTTTTTGGTACCAGTACTGGTTTTATTTTGTTGTATTTATCCGCAACACCTTAAAGATCGGTACGTGAAAATATTGTCTGACATAAACAATGTTGTGGCACAAAAAAGGTTGGGAACTGCTGAATTATACTACCTAAAAGCAGCTATTGAGCAATGCTAAATTTAGTTTAGTGATATATACCTTAATGCTGTCTGTGAGTAGCAGTGTTGGTCAAGTTACTTGAAAAAAGTAATCATTAACAGATTACTGATTACTTCTCCAAAAAAGTAATCCTGTTACTTTACTGATTACTTATTTTCAAAAGTAAATAGTTACTTAGTTACTTTTAAAATACATGATACACAACCTGAATGGGTAATAAAGCAATAGATCTTTCAGCCCAATTCGATTTTTTCTGCATAATCCATCATATAAAATGTAATCAAATTAAAAAGTCTCTTTTAAAAACTTGTTTTATTAGTTTTAATCTTTTCACTTTATGCACATTTCATCAAGCAAAAATTAAATTATATGCAACAGTCTTTAAATTGAAGAAATTTGTTTAACATTTAAACCTATTTCTTGTATATTCTAGAATATAAAATAAAATAGAGAGAATTATTGATTTATGATTGTATTTTGATTACATTTCTGATTTGATCACAACAGAAATAACTATCAGTAAAAGCACCTATACATAACTCTGTCAGTCTATGCTACTTTACACCCACAAAGGCTGGATTTCAGGCCTTTTGCTTAATTTCTGGTTGAAGCTAAGCCAAGGGACCTCAGGCTTCTTGACAATAATTATTGAATAACTATTGTTATATAATTATTTTATTTACAGGATTTTCAGTTGCAGTTTCCAAGAATGCTTGTAATGTCATATCAGTGAGAGGTCTGAGTTTGTATGCATATAAAGTGCTGACTAAACCACCCTGAGAACACACTGAGGGCTGAATGAGAACATAAATGAAAAACACTAAACGCAAACATCCTTATTTTAAATGCTAAATTCTTACTTCAGTAAGTCTATTGTCCCGACATTTCTATAAAATGTAAAAAGAAACATATTTAAAAAGCTGTACCAGAGTACCAAAAGCCTGTTGAAAGGGTTTCATCATCAACAGAAAGATTCAAAAAAGATAAAAAATATTTTGAAAAGTATTTGATTTGACAAATCACCATGGCATATATAGAAATACAAAAAGTAGAAGGTGAGATTTAACAGAAATAGCTTATTTCCAATCTCCAATCCTATTAATTAATATCATACCATCAAAATTCAGACTTGTTGCTTCATTAAAAATGACGTATCATTTATTGAGCTCAGATACAAAATAAGTGCTGTCTTTAATAACTACACTCACATCAAAAAATCACACGCCTGGTGGTGCTCCTCAACAACCAAAATGTGTTGCTACTGAGGCCTTTTTCACACTTTGTGATTATTTTAAGTGCTGATGCAGCCAGTGCTGATGTGCTAAAAGATACATCTAAATATCTGTGCTTGTGACAATGAGACTTCACTCAGTTTCAAGGACTGTATTTTGGGGAAGTTGGTCAGGGAGGAAGTTGGTTGAGTCCTCCAAGCAAAATTTTAGCTCTCTGCGTGAGTGTTCTGCTCATTGTTTGTCTTTTGGAGTCACGATTAACCATATGTTGATGAAAGAGCACAAATGTGGTTAGATAAAAATTTTATTTTAATACTTGTGTTGAGGAACTGATAAAGAAGCTAAAAGGTAAGTTATTTTTAAACTTTTTGCCAGTCCTGTCTATGCAGATGTAACTTACATGAAGCTCCTACCATATCCCTAAGCCAGTGTGATGCTGCATACCATAATTTCTCTTAGTTCGCTTTAAAAGAACAGAAAAAATATTTTTCTTCTATAGAACTTTTCTACCCTATTTGAGCACTATAAGCTCATTCACCGCTTCACACAAGCCTTTTTTCTATTTTTAAGTGCTTTCTATTCAGCATTTACACACACAGACATATATTCATGTATGCAGAAGCAACTCAGCCTTCAGAATCTTGCCCAAGGAAACTTTGACATGCTATGTAGACTCCATTCAGCTTGTGTTTTCTTGTGCATCTTCTGTTAATGTGCTTCTCTAACAGAAAACATCCTTACTCCTTTCTCTCTTCCTTAGGTAGTCTGTTTCCAACACTGTTTTTACAGTATATTATAGTCTACTACTCCACATAGCATGTTTTATTTATGATATCATACATATCGTCTTGTGTTTCTAGGGGAAACCAGAACGCATTACAAATTCACTTCAGTGCTTCCAGCTCCCAAGTAATTAGTGCTTCCATGAGATTTTGCCTTGCCCAGGTAACTTCAGGGTAAAACCTGGGTTTTCTTGTACCGCAATATCGTTCACTTCTTAGTGGTGTATATCACCATACTGAAAACACATTTCTAGAAGATCCCTCAGACCTCTGTGGGGAATTAGGAGAGTGTAAAATGGGGTAAAATTCTTTCAGTTGTGTATAAATTCTGTGTGTTTTTCTGTTGACCATCAGTAATAAATTCTAAGACATAGCTTTATTCCTTGAGGGGTTTTTTTCAGTTGGCAATGAACAATTTACATTTTTATTGTTCTATAAGCATAAAAATATGATCCTAAAACAGGACTATACTTGTTGATGAAATTGGAACATAGACTAAGCCTATGTTTGAATTTTGCTTGGATATTTATACTCTATTCTCAAACCCTTAAACAGCACAGAGCTGAAAGAATAAAAACAGTTTATGTTTGGAGTTTTAGCTTCAAATCAGCTCGGTGTGCCACTGTTTCACAGCCTGTTTTTTTTCTATTCACAGCCTGTTTTAAGCAGATTGTATGATTTTATGTGTTCTGTAGTTTACTGAATTGTTTGACCATAAAAATATATAAACAATTATATGTACTGTTTAAAATTGTGAATTAAATTACGAGCATCCCAAGAGTAAACACTTGGATACAAAAGAGCAGTCAGTTGTTTTTACTTAAGGAATGCACGTATTCTGATTATATTTTAACATTTTGACCACCCTGGTTTACACACTGTAAAAGTAATTTGAGTAACTTTCCATTGTAATCACTGAACTGATGCATAAAATAAATGTTACAACTAAATTAAAAGTTTTTAGAGATTGAGAAAAAGGTAGAATGGGAACTTTGGTATTTTTACAGTTTTGAGGCAGCATGTCTGTTACCCAAGTATTTTTTTTTCAATGAACACAAAAGTCCAAGTGGACAAAGTAGAATGGCGGTTCAAGATCAGAACAGGCAATTAAAAAGCTGAGGGGCAAAGACCAAGCCATCAGCCAGCAAGGTGGAAATGAGCTGCTATAATGACTATAAAGCAATGGAAAGGGTAACAGCTTAGCACATGCGTGAAGGGCCAGGTCAGGTCAATTTAGCGACAGGAGGGTGGGAATAGCAGCATCTTCACTACTAGAAAAGAGTGCATCATGGGAACATTAAAATCAGTGTGGTGACGTTTACAGAAAAGAAAGTAGAAATGTCAGATGACATAAGCATCTGATTAATTTATTCTTTTAGCATCATTTAAGTCACTTCACCTGTCCACTTAAATACTGGTTATATAGTATTATTTTATGCTAGTTATGAAATATGTTGTTTAAAAATGGACAGGCTTAGAATAACTAAAGTTATACAAAAGGTCTTTGAGGGTGAGTAGGTATTTTGAAACTTTAAAGATTCCTTCCTCTATCACAAGATGTTAGCAGAATTGGCTGTCTGTCAGGGCTCTGTGTGCCGGCAGGCGGAGATGAGGACCCAAATGCAGACTCGTTGAGACAAAATAGCAACTCAAAACCAAAGCTTTATTGCTGGCAAAGAACAAATACATAAACAGAACAATGAAAGCTGAGACCGGAAACACACAGGCAAATCTGAAGGTACGACGTAACGCTGAACACTGGAGGACACACACTATTAATACACATGAGGGAACGAGGAACAGGTGGGAACACAGCTGGCAGAAATGAGACCTAACGAGACAGAGGAAGCAAAATTAGAAACTCTGACATAAGACATAACCCTTTAAAATAAAACAGGAAACAATTCACAAAGACACAGACTTGACACTAAACTAAACCTATACTAAACACGAGGGTACAAGAACAAAACCTAAGAACGAAACCGTTAACTGAGACAGACTAATAATAACAATAATAATAATAATAATAATAATAATCAACAAAGAACAACAAGAGATTAAGAATATAATCCATAATACAAAATCAAACCAAAACATAAGAAACTTAAAATGCTGGGTCAAAATGACCCAGAACCGTGACACTGAGTGTATTTCTAAACAGTTTTTTTCAGGGCATCGTGTGACGCCTCCAGCAGCTTTGTGACAAAATGACTTTAATGCACTCTTAAACAGCATCTTTCTGTACTTCCTTTTTTCACCGTAATTCTCCAAAAACTGTAAAATGACAGGAATACACTTGGGCTTCGTTGGTAGCATTTTATTGATTTTATTCAATAACTTTCTGTGCTATAACTTTTTTTTCTTTTAATGCACTGACAGGTGAATACATAACTTTATTTACTGATGTTCCAGTTTTGCATAAACAGCTTTGTGTTACTAAAACTTTATATTTCAGCTGTTTTTAACTGAAGAAAATGTGTAGATAAAAGTTCATTGTGAATCTTAAAATACACAATAAGGATAATGTTACAGCACCACAGATAATAATAATTAAAGGTGTTTTTTTTCTCATTGGAAATCCAGGCAATAGACCTTTGTCTGTGAACATGATGACAGTTGGCATGCTACTGACTGTCCTGTTTGTTTCAGGTGAGCTGTTGGTTCAGTTATTCAAAGAGACTAAAGTTATTTTACAATGCGAACATTGTTAAGAAACCAAGTAAATATAGCATTACTTTTTCAAACTCTTTATATCCTGACTTTAGATTAAAATGTTTTATGTACAAAAAGTTAACGACAGAGAAATAAAAATGTTTGTTGTTATCTCACTAATTTAAACAAAGAGAAAAATTTACTAAAAAATGAGAGAATGAAAAATAATGTAATTACCGTGTATAATATTAGTGTGTGAACAGGTGAATCGTTTTAATGAATTTAAATTTTATTTACAGGTGCTTTGGCTGGTTGTTCAGATGAAACAGCACTCTTCATAACTGCATCAAAGAAGCTGGAAGCACTGAGTGGATCTTGTTTGCAAATCCCATGTAGCTTCAGACCCAAAGAAGAACAGAAATTTGACAGCACAAGAAAAACCTTTGGAGTGTGGATTAAAAATGATGCTAGATTTGGCAGAAATCCAACCAAGGAGATCTACAGCAGTAATGGAGCAGTTAGCACCTCTCCAATGAGTATTACTGGAAACCTGAGTCAGAGAGACTGCACCACTCTGTTTTCTAATGTAACCACCACAGACACATACTTCTTCAGAGTAGAGAGTGAACCATTTAAGGGGACAGCAGACTGTAACCCTCTACAAATAACAGTCAGAGGTAAAAAAGTTGGTGATTTATTTTATATCATGAAAAATTGTCCTACAGCCAAGAGGATGTTTATATTTTCTTATTTCAGTCTGTGCACTGTTAATATTCTGAGGACTTGATTACATTTCTAAACGTCCGAATTTAAGAGTAAAATTTCACAGGACGAGCTTTAAAATTTTTAAAAGCTGGTATGAAGTGCAGTGTGCTCTGCAGAGTTAATATGTTTGTGATGTGAAACCACAGATTCTCCTTGGAGGCCCAATATTACAATCCCAGGTGATCTGAAGGAGAAGGAGTCTGTCACTATAACCTGCTCAGCTCTCACTCCCTGTCCACACTCCCCTCCTCAACTCACCTGGAATCTCCAACAAGACTCTCACAACAAAATAGAGGAAAACACAGATGGAAGCTTTACAACTAAAATCCAGCAGAACATCACTCTGTCAGACACACATGATGGAAAGAAGATCAGCTGCTCAGCCAGATATCCTGTGAACCAAGGAAAAGACACCAAGACAGCAGAGACAGAAGAGACTCTCAGTGTTTCATGTAAGACAGTCAGAGTTCGTTGTTAGAACCTGTGAGCTCGTCATGATTTATTGGAAGTCAGCTGTTTGTAACAAGTGTAATCTGTGTCACTCCTTTTCTCCAGATGCTCCCAAAAGCACCTCAGCATCCATCAGTCCATCAGGTTTGGTGTCAGCAGGCAGCTGGGTGAAGCTGACCTGCTCCAGCAGAGCCAAACCTCCAGTCAGCAGCTTCACCTGGTTCAAGAAGAGCAGAGATGGAGCTGTGAAAGTATCTGAAGGAGAGATTTACAGCTTCAATGTAACAGATGGAGGAGTTTATTACTGTGTGGCCACCAATGATCTGGGTAATCAGACATCAGCAGAGATTCATGTGACTGTTGGAGGTAAAGTTACTCACCAGTTATTGTCAAAAAATGCATTATCATGTTTTTCAAGTTTTCTTTGTGATATACTTCACACTTGATAAGAGAGTGAATTTCATTTTATAAAATTCAGCTTCATCCATCACTGTGTGGTTGTTCAGCCTTTAAACATTAAAAACAAAAGTGTGTTCCTGCACCAGGTTTAACACTGTTGTTTAAAAGACCCAGCAATTTGAGTTGCCTGCACTTTTTGTATTATTATGTTCCAGTTTTTATAATTTACGATTTAGTTTCAATTTCAGTTTCCCTGTTTGCTCCCATGTCGGGGTCTCTCCCACTATGTTGGTTATTGTCATTTCTTCAGTGTTTGTCATGTCCCCTGTGTTTAAGTCCGTTTTGCCCTTTATGTGTCTCAGTGATGTCCTTGTTTTCCTTCGTGTCCCCCTCTCTTCCTCTCTCTCGTGCCGCTGCTACCTCTCTCTCTTCCTCCTGTTTACATGTTTCCCCTTGTGTTCCTTTCCATCTGTCGTGTGTGTTCTCCCGAGCCATCAAGTCCTGTTTGTTGCTTAGTTATGTCCATGTCTCATCTCCAGTTTCCATTTCCCTATGTCTGGGTTTATAGTATGCGTTTTCCTAGTCGGTTTGTCATGTCGAGCCTGTTTGTCTTAGTCTGCGTGTTTCCTGTTTTACTTTGAAAGGTTTACATCCCATGTTCTGTGTGTTCAGTTTACTTCCTCCTGTCTTGTCATTATGTTCATTCATCCCAGCTGTGTTCCCATGTGTTTCCTTTTCCCTCGTCACCCTCGTGTGTGTTTATGTGGTCTGCTGTCATTCATTCCTTATCTGGTCATCTGTTATGTTGTTGCCATGTTTATAGGTTTTAATGTGTCCATGCCAGGTTTTCATGTTTAGCATGTTTAATGTTTTCTTTCTAGTCTTCCTTGGTTAGGTTTTATCATTGAATTGGGTTTGCCTTTGGTTTTTGTTTTTTTTAATCAGCCACAATCAACGGCTTTCTCTCGGTTAAGAATCAAGTTTTTGTTTTGCCTTTCTGCATTCGGGTCCTCCTCCTCTCTCAACACAGTCAGCAGACAATTTACTGTTAAACATTTATTCTGTCACTTCATGTAGTTTTCTTTTCTCTGAAATCTTCTTGCATTACTGAAACCTGGTTGGTGTCTACACTATAGTGAAGAGTGTGGGAATCATAATACTTGTGAGCACACTGATCATCTTTGTGTGGTGACCGAGTTTGATCGATGAGAAATTTCTTTTTCTCCAGATGCTCCTAAAGACACCTCAGCATCCATCAGTCCATCAGGTTTGGTGTCAGCAGGCAGCTGGGTGAAGCTGACCTGCTCCAGCAGAGCCAAACCTCCAGTCAGCAGCTTCACCTGGTTCAAGAAGAGCAGAGATGGAGCTGTGAAAGTATCTGAAGGAGAGATTTACAGCTTCAATGTAACAGATGGAGGAGTTTATTACTGTGTGGCCACTAATGATCTGGGTAATCAGACATCAGCAGAGATTCATCTCTCAACGCTTACTTGCTGTGAAGGTAAAGTCAGTCATAGATTTTTATTTTCTTTTTCTTTAATTAATCCAATTTCAAAGTGTTAATAGCATTTTTTTCCTTCTTTCAAACTTTTTTGTGTTATACCTATACAAGAGACAAGATAAAGAAGTGTGCCTTATGTGAGCGTCAGTATGGTTTTTTGTTTATAGATTGTGCTTCATCTTTCAACATGTTGTTTTTCAGCTGTGAAATTTTAAAAACAAAAGAATGCTTCTTCAGCAGTTGTTTGCACTGTTTTTTTTTCTTTCATAAATTAAGGTTTTCTTGACTTTGATTCACTTTAACAGGCCTCAGTTACTGTTAAACATTTATTCTGCCACTATTTTTCATCACTCTTTTTTTTCATTACAGCTGGAAACCTGGTTGGTGTCTACACTATAATGAAGACTGTGGGAATCATAATGCTTGTGAGCACACTGAGCATCTTTGAGTGGTGAGACAAATGTTTTTATGACAAACTCATTTGAAACTACTCAGTTGTCTCTAGTAAAACAAAAAGGATTAATTGTTTCTCATTTGATTTCATTTGTTTTTATCCTTCAGCTGGTTCAAATCAAGACGCTCCAACAGACATAGAGCTGTCAGATGAGCAGAGTAACATCACAACACATCAACTAAAGTGTCTGCAGGATGATAAACGCTACCTGCTAAAGCATTAAAACTTAACATATTTGTTTATATTTTGATGTTCAACAGCTGTGTATGACCATTTTACTTTGACTATAGGGATGTTATTACAGAATTATCTCTCCACTGCTCCTCAAACCCTAGGGATGGGAATTGACAAGTTTGTTGTGATCAGTGTTGGGGTCATTACTCAAAAAAAGTAAAGTAGAAAAAAGTTATTACACATATTATACTGCGAACTGAAGGTAATGCAGTATATTGCTTAAGTACACCCAGGTTCAAATGTTCAAAAAGTGGCTAGCTTCACTGAAAAGGACGGTGCTGGGCAAGGTTCAGCATTTACTCAGCTTAAAGATCACTCTGGATTCTTGGCTAACTTCGTGTTAGCATACTGTCTGTGCAGGTACTTGCAGAGAGTTGTGTTAACGGTATAATACTGTTGTTTCTGCATTATATCGGACCAAAATATTGTGTGGGCGCGCTCTCCAAATGGTGCTGATGGGTGTGGTTAGTTTTACAAGCACAATCAATTCATTTCAATATGACATGTCCAATTTGCCAGGAGCCACGTAACTTAGCGCAAGTTTAAATATTAACTGGGGATTTTTGCTTCAGTGGGAAATTTACAGCATAGCTATGTCATAACAATTAGCAGTAAATTGTAAGCCACGAAAATGTTTGAATCTGTTAGATTTGTATTGTTTATTGCCATTTATGCTTAGAAATATTTACTCATATATGCTTAGAAGTATATAATCATTTGTAGAGTGAAAGAATGTCTCATCCTAGGAGGTCTGTAACAACTCTGTGTAGCATGAAGAGGGGAGTGCGTCCACTCCTCTTTAGAGTGTTCTGGCATAGATCACACTCCTCCTAGGAGAGGGGTATCTTCTCTTGCTGATATATGGTATAGCAAACACACGTATATCTGGTCAAGTATAAGAGCCTTTTGTTTAGATGGACAGCTAGACTCCTGGCACCAGCTTTGGGGAGTCACATTACACACACACACACACAGTATTCTTTGTTCACATGTATACCTATATAAGGTGTCATATGTTAATGACACTATGCATATTCATGTAACCACAATAAAAGAGCAGTGTTACGGGGGAGCAGACGAGAGCAACTGGGGTCAAGCGAAGGAACGGCGCCTGTCCAGTTCTCTCCCGTGCACGTGAAACATAAAGAACTTGCCTACTCGTGTCTTGCTTGCTGTGTAATTACATTGCCTTCAACGTTCCAGCGAATGGGTTCAAGCTACGAACCTATCAGAATCATTTGATTTAAATATTCTCCTTCCTATTTTACGCACCTTGAGAAAGGAACTCACTGATATAAATATGCGAGAGGGCCAGTCTTGGTCTAATAGTCTATGTTCATCATTTCTCTATAAGATGTAATATAAGATTCTTCTGCTTATGTGTCAAGCTGACTTTACTGAATGAAAGGCTTCATATTGTCTCCTTCTGTCATCATGTAATCTTTGGTAGGTAGATACTTTGATTCTGTATATATTCTCGTATTGCTGTAGCTCTTTGTAAAAACATAAAAAGTGCTGTCATGTTCTCTGTACTGTCATTTGACTTCTTTGCAATGGCAAATAAAACTCATAAAGACAACCTTGAATGAAGCTTCCGACTCTCAAAAACACAGAGTACCAACACTTTAATGAGCACATGCAATGTTTATATAAAATCAGCTTTATTTAATCATTTTAGTCCAACAAAGGTTTATTTAAAATGGACTGAGGAAAAGTGGAAAATCTTTCTGTAGTCAGAAAAATTATTTTGGAAAACACAGATGCTGCATCTGGCTTGTTTTCATTATTTAGTCCAAAGCCCTGCATATCTGGAAACGTTTGAGACTTCAAATCTTTGGATTCTGTTTTTACCCCTGAGCCATAAAAGGCTGACAGGGTTTCAAATTCGTACCATAGGTGCGTCTACTAAAAATCTCAGATGAGCACAAATCCTGGTGACCAAGGTAAAGTAAAGAGACGTCACGTTTTCTAAAAATCTTGTGAGTGTAATAACTCGAGAACAAGATGACGTGGGGTTTTTGAAAATGATACCCTATGTGTATCTATTATGAGAATGAAGTGAAGCACTGGTGGCCGTCAGTATTTTTAATTTCAATTTTACAAAGTGTCAACTTTTTCTGAACTGGGTTTGTAGAAAGTTGCTACATTTTGTAAGCAGAACAGCATCTTAACTTCAGTACAGTAGCTGGGACACAAGTCAATAACATACTAACAAGTCCTAGCACACTGTAGTTGAAGCAAAGTTAGCTTAAGGACTTAAATGCTGTTTATGATCTTATTTGATGACACATCAATATAAGACAGAAAAAATGGGATGTTCGTATTGTTATGTATGTTCTGTAAGGTTGAGCTTTTGACGCTTTTGAATGAGTCAAGTTAGAACATTGAGGGTGGCAAATAATTTTAAACAGTAATGACTGAGTTCCTCTTTTGCAGGATAAAAGGAGAAAGAACAAAACTGACTGCATTATGCAGTGTGATAGTCAGCAAGTGTTCTTTCTGACAAGATAAAAACTAGTTTGCATGATTTATCTTAGCTGTTCAAAAGCTGGTTTCATTTTACTCAAACTTTTATTTAATTGTTTTTCTTTTACTTCACTGACATGTGGGGGATCTTATTTACTGATCTTAAGATTTTGATTTTTACAGTTTTAGTTTTACTCACAAATACTTATAGTTATTATAGTTTTTATATTTCAACTGTTTTGAACTCACAGATGTTAATAATCATAAATATAACTGTGGCTGTTTTTCAGGTGAGCTCTTTGGGTAGTTATTCCAAGACGTGGGATCATCTTACAATTTCAACTTCTTTTAGGAAAAAAGCTAAAGGATTTAAGGCCAGAGTCAACTTTTCATTTCCTGTTTCTAAATTGAAATGCTTAAGAAATGGAGGACTACAACAGCAGTTTGTTAATGATGATTCTTTATTAGGAAGTGGATGAATGGGTCCAGTCAAAGTCCTGAGAGGGGAGACGACAACATAGTGATTACCGTCCAAGTAGCCCACACCACCTAGTGGCGACAGTTGTGCTAGCCACTGAAAAAGACTAATGCTGGAGGGCAGGTGGTGGTGCACGTGGGGTTTTGTTTTTTGGCACCACTTTGTTTTCCAATTTGTTTCCTTTTGCCAAATGGTGCACATTGGTGGACTATATCTTATGCAGAAGGTGCAATCTAAAAAAGATAGGAGACTGCAAGTTGGTGGCCACTGGTCTCCGACCCACTCCCTTCCTGCCCATCTTCCAGTATGATCCTAATGCCTCTGTCCCATCTTGCACCCTGCTGTTATGTGCTGGATTGTGTCAGGGGCATCTCTGCACACTCCGATTCCATTATCAATATCACTTCCACAGAGGGTTCTGTGTTAGGACCAATTCTGTTTACATTATACATGCTTCCTTTAGGCAGTATCATCAGAAGGCATAGTGAGAACATCTTGGACCATGTTTACACTCCCTACAAAGTCCGCCCCCCAGTGGCCTTCGGCAAATCAGATCACTCCTCGGTTCTACTGCAAGCTGAAAAGTGAGCAGCCATGTCGCGTTCGGTTCAACGCTGGACTGACCGATCAGACAGCCCCCTGCATCACTGCTTCAGCATCACAGACTGGGAAGTCTTCCGGACTGCCGCTGACAACAACATCAACAATTACGCTGAGTATGTAGCAGACTTTATTCACAAATGCATCAATGAGGTGATACCACAGACTAATGTCCGTGCAGCACTAAGAGCGTGAACTGCCGCCTTTAAATCCAGAGACCCAGGTGAATACAAAACATCCCAGTATGCGCTCAGGAAAGCAATGAAGACGGTCAAGGGACAGGTGAAAAGAAAGAAAGGAAAGAAAGAAAACAAAGAAAAGGTGGAATTCTACTACAGCCCTGACACCACATGGTGCCGCGACAACAAAACCAAGGAGCGCATCAAGGATTACAGGAGACTTCAGAGAGGAGGCCACACCTCCATCCACATCGAAAGAACAGAGGTGGAGAGAGTCAGCTGTTTCAGATTCCTAGGCATCAACAACAGCGAGAATCTGAGTTGGTCACACCATGTTGGTGTTATCACAAAAGCAGCAAGACAGCGGCTCTTCTTCCTGCAGCACCTGAGAAGATTCAGCATGAACTCCCAGAATACTTATAAACTTCTATCGATGCACCATTGAAAGTATTCTGACTGGCTGCATCACTACCAGGTATGCAGCTGTAACGCTCCGCACTGCAAAGCTCTGCAAAGAGTGGTGAGATCAGCACAGCGCATCACCAGGTCTGAATTGCCAGCCATGCAGGATCAGCAGACAGACAGCGCTGCATGAGGAAGATGTAGCAGATCCAGATTTTCTTCTTTAATATAACTGCACACTTCTATATGTTCATGTAAAGTTGAGGAGCACGAACCAAAGAATTTCATTACGGGTAAATGTGGCTACACTGTTTATTTGTATATGACAATAAAACTTGAAATTTGATACATTTTAACTGGTATCCAGATGACATCCCATTTTATCTGTCCTTCAGCTTTCAGCCCCCTCTTTTGTGGAACCAGCTTCCAGTTTGGATTCAGGAGACAGACATTATCTCTACTTTTAATATTAGGCTTAAAACTTCTCTTTTTGCTAAAGCATATAGTTAGGGCTGGATCAGGTGACCCTGAATCCTCCTCTAACTTTGCTACAATTGGTGTAGGCTGCTGTGGCATTCCCATGATGCACTGAGTACTTCAGTTACCTTTCTCTTTCACTTTCTGTTTATACACCTCACTACATTAATATTATTATTAATATGTGGCCTTCTTCATCCTCTACCAGAGGGTGGTGCTGTCCTTGGTTGGAATCATCGACTGTAGAAAACATGGACGACGTGACAGCTCCCCAAAAATGAAGCCAAAACGTCTCTATCGCCCCCTGGTGTCTGGCTGCAGTATATGTCAGAAAGCCCGCCTCCTCCATGTTAGCGGATGGGACTGGGTAATAAATTAATTCTCCTTAGATAATTTTTTTCCAAAGATTCTTTCTTTTGTTATCAATAGTTCTCATCATGCTGCTTGATGTCCAAGGGGTCTCCTTTCCCATAAGTTTGATTCTAATTCCTACCGCGGTGATGTTAAATTGGGGTGAAACGTCATCATAGCAGCTTTGACTGGCAGCTGCAGTCACGGAGAAACTTGCGTATCTCTGTCCGGGAATAGCAGATAGAGCGTAGGCTCTGAGAGGACGGCCAGCGTTTACGCTACGAAAACACGACCGAGTGTTTTAACCTGACAGCCTGAGGTGTTCTTCAGTAAACTGGACTACCCGACAGAAGGACCCGAGGCCCCGCTGCACTTTTTCGGTAAGTTAAACGTGTTTGTAAGCTAATCCGTAACTACCGTCCTTAGCTAGCTCCTGAGACCTAGCTAGCTAAAATGAGCACTCGGCTGTCAGGGTTCGTTTAGCTAATCTGTGCAGGTGAATGAATTTACTAAAGAAATCAAGAGAAACGCCCCGGGCTACTCAGTCACTAATTACTGTACTTTTATTACAAGTGTTATACTGTAAAAGCAACAGGCTGCACCCTGCTGCAGCTCCTGTGCAGAGCTGATTATTAAATATGTGCAAACAACAGCATGTTTTCAGTCTCTTGCCACATCCGTAAAGACAGTAACTATTTTTTAAAAGCTTGTACTTCAGTAACTCCTCATTAATCAGGAACTATGGATTAAAGTACTGTAGTGTACTGTAATACTGAAAAAATGTAAGAGAAGAACTTCAGATCCTGAGTGTGTGAGGACAGAAGAATCAGCTTTATTTCAATTTTGAGGGATAAAATTTATATCTGAGTTTGATGGTTCTGTTCTCTTTGTGATCACAGGAGCTGCCCTCAGATTCAGACCTCAGCACCACCCAGTGACAGCAGACAGATCATCCAACATGTTCACATGTTAACTGCAAAATGAACTGATGAAAACAGTACAAAGGTTAAGTACCACATGTGCTGTAGTGAAAGCTGCAGCTTTATTGATAAAGTTAAAGACAAAAAACAAAAGGATTAATCACTCATGTAACTGTGTCACTATATATCAGCATTAACAGGACCTCAGTTTGGTGTTTCACAAAGCTGCTGATCTCAGACCTGCACAGCTTCCGTTTTAAACACTTGACTTACTCAGCTGCATGAAGAGCATATGAGATTTTCTCTAACACAATTAAAAAAAACCTGATGAAGGTCAAAGGTCGTTACTTGTATGTTGAACTACAAACTTGTCATCTGGAATTCTTTCACAGTTTTTTGCAGATAGTGTGTTATTTACCATAAAGTGATTCAGAGTTATTCATACCAGAGTAACCAGAGAGGATCATATATTTTTAAATATATAACTTTCTACAGGACTGAATATAATATCTTTATGTAAAAGTCCGGAGCCTCTGGGGAGTATCCGAGTATTTATAACATTACACAAACCAAAGGTCTCATCACAGTGTTCATGAAATGCTGGATTTATCCATCTCCTGGGACGGGCCTACAGAGGAGTGCTGAAGATTTCCCTGTGAGGGAGCTGCTGGTGAAGATCATGAGTCCTGTTTGATCAATGCCATGAGCTTCAGTCTTCCTGGTGTTTCTTAAATGATGCCTCTTACAGCGGGTCAACAGAACTTCTGGCACAGGACAGCTGTGATGAAAGAAAGGGAAGAAGTTTCTCCAAACCTCTGGACCCAGGAAACCCAGCTTGGTCCTGATGGTCTCCCTCACTAGTTTCTCTCCAGGGTGAATGTAGCTGTTGATATAATATGGACTCTATCATTAAATGAAAAGGACAAATTAGACCACACTACTGAAACGTTCTGCTGATGTTTTTAAAGTTTCCATGTTACCAGGCTGTAGAGGGCTCTGAAGATTTAAACAGTTTTAGATCCATTACACTCACAGTCTTATGTTAAAATCTCAAAGGACAGCATTATATTTTTGATAGTAACAGTAACTCTGGGCTTCTGTGGAGTGTGCAGATGATCTCGTCGCTGTCTAAAAATGGATAAAAAAACATAAGAAGTGCTGAATCCTTCAATAACACAGACTATTAGAGTAGCAGGTGTGTAGCATCGCTAACTAGCTAGCAACAAGCCCCCAACACAGTGCGTATGCTAGCGGCTAATCTAGCTAACGAATTAACAACAGAATGATTTTAGAACTATAAGATGATAAGCTGTGTGCCTGTTTTTATAACAGTGACATGGTTGTATTTACCTTAATTAAACGAGTCGTCAGTCGCGGTAAACCAGCAAAAAAACTCGAGCAGCCAGGCTACGTGAAAAGTGTAGGGGGGCGTGTTTGCGGTCACGTCCAGCGGGTGTGTGGGCGGGAGCGTTACACAATCGCTCCACCTCAAGTCACTACTGGGCAGACTCTGGCTCCAAATTTGCAAGATGGCAGCCTCAACAAGCGGGATATTTTGGCTTCATTTTTGCACAATGGGAGGAGGCGGTGTCGCGTCGTCCATCTTTTATACAGTCATTGGTTGGAATAGGAAAAAGCCTTCTATACAGTTGTATTCTTGATCCATTCTATGTGCTACAGATGAGGGGCTGCTGCTGTACGGACCAAAGGCTTGCTGTCCTCATCTTCAAAATGTTTTTCTATTGCAGTCTCTTTTTGCTGCTTTATAGGTGGTGTCTGGAATTATATAAACATGCTGAAGTTTAAAATGGGGGACAAAAAATACAAATTTAGAGAAAAAAGAGATTAACTGTGATCGAGCTCTATGTATGTAAATATGAATACTTCGAAAGGCAGGTGCCTTTCATGATTGTTCCTCTTCTTGCACCATTTCTTTCTCAGGTTTCTGCTGCCTGAGGTATTCACTAAGCACGAGGTCAGCTGTGGCCATCTTCCTGATGTATTCATGGATGTTTGTATTTTCATCCTGGATGGTGGTTCTGACACTCACCAGTCCTCAGACCCCTTCTTTCCACTTAGTGTACAGTCTCAGGGTGCTGGACTTGGTGAAACCCTGCATGCATTATAAAGAGCTTTCTTGTCTTGATACCAGTGGCTTATGTCTCCTCCTTTGGCCACCTGATTTTGATGAGTGGTAGGTTGTAGGTATCGATCGCCTGGATTCATTTGTGTGCAATTTTGCCTTCTAGTAGTGCAATCCCCTCAGTTCTGACTACTTTCTCTCTCTTTGTTATCATCCAACTACACTTCTCCAGCACGAATGACATTTTGGTGTGATTGCTTAAAGCCTAGCGGTGTGGGTCATTGAATCCATGTCTCGTTTACTCCTGGCAAACAGCTTGATATCATTGATGTGAGAAGGTGACTAACAATTTCTCCATTCTGTAGTCAGTATCTGTAGCCAGTCATGTTCATGATCTGGCTCAGGGGGTTCAAACCGTGGTTGCATATTGCCTTTGATTTTGTCACTGCCTTACCTGTCTCTTCTGGCAAATCTGTGATCCTTTCTGTCATTGATTGGTTCTCCAAGTCGACTCTTTCATCTCTTTGGACAAGCGCCCCTCGGCCTCGAAGACAGCTAAGCTCATGGTGGATCACGTGTTCAAGCTTCACAGCATCTCATTTCTCATCATTTCTGAAATCGTCTTGGATTGGGGTCCCCAGTTTGTTTCTCAAGTCTGGAAGACGTTTTGCACAGCCCTTTGACCCAACGTCAACCTCAGCTCTGGTTATAATCTGCAATCGAATGGCCAGACAGAGAGGCTCAACCAGGAACTGGAATCACCCCTCTGCTGCATCACTGCACACAACATAGTGTAGCAGGATGGGCTATTTTCCACTGCTCTCTCTCTCTCGTTCTCTCCTGCTCTCACGCTCTGTTTGTAGCAACGCTAGTTAAGTTAGGTTGAGTGGGAATACACCTGTACTTTAATTGCACGGTCGTGTCTACCAGTATAAGGCCACGCAGGCTTTCCTCCCATTCATTCCTCTATTGTCTTGCAGTATTGTCCGCTGACATATTTTCTTCAGGATAAACCAGGTGGTTTTGATCAGGCTGCACAACAGTCACAGCGTGGCTGATTCATTTTGATTCCAGCCGTTATGGAGAGGTAGCTGCAGAGGTAGTTTAATATAGTGTCTTCAGTCCTGGGGATTTGCTTGCTGCCTGCCATAGCCTCTGCTCAGCAGTCTCTGTTTCGGCCCAGTTAAGCTGAAGAAACGCCTCTAGCAGCCGCTGCTTTGGGCTGTTACATTCTAAGTCTAGACGTGCATTGAACGCAACAAGAAATAAGCTAAACAGCCATTCATTTGCAGCAGTGAGCAATGTCAAAAATAACAAACAAAACTCCCTAAAGGCCCCAATGCTTTCCTACACAAAAGAAAACCAACCAAAAGACAATTCACTTACCTTCTAAACAAACAGGAGAAAATTTAATTAACAAAAATGGCTTCTCACGCCTACCAGGCTGCTGCAGTGAACAATATATACACGCTGAAAAAAAACAAAACAACTGCTACTTTACAAATCTATTTACAAATCTATTGGTGAAGTCTGGAGAGGCCTCAGAACCATCTCAGGCCACAAACATCAGAACTCTCTGCCTGGGAGGGATGTGAGGTGGGCAAATGAACTCAATCATTTCTTCAACAGATTTGATTCAGCCATGAGGCAGTCTCCAACATCGGCTGCAGACTCACCCACCCCCACTGTTGCTGTTCCACCTCTGACACCTCAGACACTTCACACCTCCTCTATTCACCCTGCTCACTCCTCCCCACCCCCAACAACAGCATCCAATACACACTCAACACAAGGCTCCAGCCTGTCTCTCTCAACCACCCAGGTTAGGAGGGAACTGAGGAGGATTAAAGCCAAGAAGGCAGCGGGTCCAGATGGCATCAGTTCGAGGGTTGTCAGGTCCTGCGCGGACCAACTGTGTGGTGTGATGGAGCACCTCTTCAACCTGAGCCTGAGGCTGGGAAGAGTCCCACAGCTCTGGAAAACCTCCTGTGTTGTACCAGTGCCAAAGACTTCACGCCCCAAGGACCTCAACAGCTACAGGCCGGTGGCTCTGACATCCCACCTGATGAAGACCCTGGAGCGGCTGGTCCTGGCTCAGCTTCGGCGCCTTGTGAGCTCATCACTGGACCCACTTCAGTTTGCCTACCAGCCTGGCATTGGAGCGGATGATGCTGTCATTCACCTCCTACATCGCTCCCTCGCTCACCTGGAGATAGAGCTGGGCGATAAAACGATAACGATATGTATTGCGAAATAACTTTTTCTCGATAGAAAAATTAAACTATTGTGATAGACCTCATCTCTCTCTTGCTCTCTTAAAAACAAAAAAGAAAAGAAGAACAGCCAATCCAAATTAAGTAGCCCAGAGCCGAACCAATCACAGCCGCAGCGTCACGTCACGTGACTTTTTACGTACAGCACAAGTGCCAAGCCGCGCATGTGTGGTTTGGGAAGCAGCCAGCCGCTGGTAATGGAGGAAATGAGTGTGTTTCGTAGTGATGTGTCGGTCGCGAACGAAATGGCTCTTAGAGCCGGATTTTTGACGTGAACGACGCGTGCCGGCTCCTTATCGCGAGCCGTGGGTTTTTTCTTTCTTTCTCTCACCCTCTCTCTCGCACTTTTTTTCCGCTTCACTCCGCACGCGAGCCTTGTGCTTTGCGCTGGGAAGAGGGGGGAGGGGCGGTAGTTACACTCGCAGTAGCACAGGAACAGAGCGGGAGGGAGAGAGAGAGAAAGAGAGCCAGGGACAACAACGTCACATTAGAAAGGTATAGTAATCATCCACAACTATTTTCAGTTGCGGATGATAGAGGATTCAGAAAGTTCAGAAAGCTATACAACAAGGAGAGATTGAAAATTTCCTTTTAGTTCTCAGTTTATTTGATATTGACAAAAGTTACTCAATTTTGTCTGTTCTTCTGTAAAACAAACTAAGATTTATTTTTAGAATTAACATTTTGTTTCTAAGTGGAACTGACAATTTAGTAGTCTGTTTTGTTTGTTCTATTTTGAAACTTAAACGCTTTAGCAGCTGGCTTTTGTGTAGTTTGCAATATTTGCCTTTATTTATCTGAAAAAGTCTCATGTTCCTTAAGTACATCTACCCTGTTGAACTTATTATGGGAAATAAATATTAAAATCAAGACAAGCTGCTGATTATTTCACATTTTACTTGTGAGCAACGGCACATTTAAATCTTACAAATATAGTTATTTGGCTTATATCGTGATATATATCGTTATCGCCTGAAATGAAAAAAACATATCGTGATATGAAAAAATCTTATATCGCCCAGCTCTACCTGGAGACCGCTGGAAGCACTGTGAGAATCATGTTCTTTGATTTCTCCAGTGCCTTCAACACTATTCTTCCCTCGGTTCTGAGGGACAAGCTGGAGAACTCAGGAGTGGACCATCACCTCACTACCTGGATTTTGGACTACCTCACCGACCGACCACAGTATGTGAGGACTCAGGGCTGTGTGTCGGACAGGGTCGTCTGCAGTACGGGGGCCCTACAGGGAACGGTTCTGGCTCCGTTCCTCTTCACCATCTACACTGCAGACTTCTCCCACAACTCCACCTAGTGCTTCCTGCAGAAGTTCTCTGATGACTCTGCTATAGTCGGCCTCATCACTGATGGGGACGACAAGGAGTACAGAGGACTGACTCAGGACTTTGTGGACTGGTGCCAGCTGAACTACCTCCAGATCAATGCCAGTAAAACAAAGGAGCTGGTGGTAGACTTCCGCAGGCACAAACATCCTCCACTGCAACCACTGAACATCCAAGGTATGGACATTGAGGCTGTGGACAGCTACAGGTACCTTGGTGTTCATCTGAACAGCAAACTGGACTGGACTCATAACTCAGACGCCCTCTACAGGAAAGGGCAGAGCAGGCTGTACCTGCTGCGGAGAATCAGGTCGTTTGGAGTGGAGGGCCCACTCCTGAAGACCTTCTATGACTCTGTGGTGGCCTCAGCCATCTTTTATGGTGTGGTCTGCTGGGGCGGCAGCATCTCTTTTGGGGACAGGAAGAGACTGAACAGGCTGATCCGCAGGGCCAGCTCTGTTCTAGGATGCCCTCTGGACCCAGTGGAGGTGGTGAGTGACAGGAGAATGGTGGCTAAGCTGTCATCCCTGTTGGACAACATCTCCCACCCCATGCATGAGACTGTGACAGCACTGAGCAGCTCCTTCAGTGGGAGACTGCGGCACCCACGGTGTGGGACGGAGAGATTTCGCAGGTCTTTCCTCCCCACTGCTGTCAGACTCCACAACAAAGACTTTAACTGATCATACACACACATCCACAAATGTGCAATAACACAAATGTGCAATAATCTTTCTGGCACCGTTGTATTTTTCACTCTGTTGTATATAGCATTTGTATTCTATTTTTATCTTATTGTATATTTTATCCTATTCTATTCTAGTGTATATAGTATTCTATTTTATTCTATTCTGTACAGTTGTGTACTGTATTTATTCTTATTTTATTTTATTCTAATTTTTGCTTCATAACTTTTGCACTGTCCTTTTCCTGCTGTGACAAAACAAATTTCCCACGTGTGGGACTAATAAAGGTTATCTTATCTTATCTTATCTTATCTTATCTTATCTTATCTTATCTTACAAGATCGTGGTTCTAACGCCAGACACACACACATGAGGTTATACTTGCAAATCAACTGGCAAAGACACTCTACGCAACAGCGAATCAAAAACACAGGCTCTTTGTTGGATGGCGGAGGCTAGGAGAGAGGGGGGGGGGGGGGGGGGGGGCAGGTGGCTGTTATCTGGTGGTTAAAGACTGGAGGTGATCAACCAATTATACAATCCCAGGACAGGAACAGACTCCACCCAACAACTCATCAGGCACGCCCAGGTGTCCACCCCCTAAGAAAGAAAAGGTAAAAACCCACAGCCGTCCTCTGGTGGGAGGAGTCACAGATAAAACAAACATGTGCGTGCGTTTGCGTGGTTTAAATTAAATATTATAGTCCTTTGACTGTGCGCAATGCTGGTGTTTGGTGTCCTTTTAGGTTTTTATGACCTTTAATGAGTTTTGTTTTGTTTTTATTGCAGTGAGCTGAGGACATACCAGTAGCTGTGGGACCTTCGGCGGTGGGTCATTTTCCACACTTCCGTTGTTGTACAGCACCTGGGGTGTAGACTTGATTTTACATGTGATTTTCTTTGGGTCCTCAGCTACTGGTAAGTCCAGTTCAATACATAGTTTTATTTAATTTAGCAAACTATTACAGAATAGGCCATACCACAGTCAGCTTTTATTGTTTTATTCCTTGTTTTTATTTTTACAAATATAATTAAAGATATATTAATAATAGAGCCAGTCTGCCTCAGTTGTGCATCTTTGAACGTGTGTAATCGTTTTCTGGTTTTAAAATCACTGTATTTCATTGGGGTGAAATTCCCCGAGGTTGCATTGTCATATTTTACTTTTTCTAATAACCTCATTGACCACTTTGTCACACTGGCAACCTGGCCCTGATATCTCCCCTGGGTAGAGTATGGTCACAGTTCACTCACCTCATCCTCCATTGGTCTCTCTCCTTTTGAATGACTTGGGAGGCACTGCCAAAAGCTGTTGACCATTAGTGTTTTTATGCAGACTGATTACATACATTAGCTCCCAGGTACACTGCAGGACAACAGGAATGGCTATCTGGCAAGGACATTCCCCTTAAATCTCTCTTCCACAGGCTATCCCCACGCTACATTGATCCCTATGAAATTGGGGCTGTAATAAGCAGTCAGATTAAAGTTCCCTACGTCCATGTGAGTCCATCCTACATGTGTCTCAGGTCAAGCCAGTGCTCCCCAGTCTATTGTAGGAGGGAGAAGTAGGATGAGCACTCACAGTGCATCAGTTCCACAAAGTACCTGAGCAGGAGCCAAAATAAAGTCCAATTTTGTTGTGAGTCTTATTGCCGAGAAATCTTTGAAGTGCAGAAAGGTTACTCTTGGTTTAAAGACTTGAAATTGGACACACACACACACACACACACACACACACACACACACACACACACACACACACACAATTATTCAACATCACAGTAAAAAGTGTCAAAATTTACATGCTTTGAATGGTAAAAGCCCCTCCTGGACGAATATAAAAATTAAGAGCAAGTATACCAAAATAAAATCTTAATATAAAGGAATATATTAGATGAGATTAAGATAAATGTGTGATCAAAAATGGCATTTTCAGTGATTTTCAACAGGATATTTTTTGTCATTAAGAATAAATGTGTCAATTTATGTGAGTTGAAACAGCTCCACACATAACTCAGTTTACGATCATCCATTCTCAACTGAGTGAATGACCACACATGAGCCATGATGTATTTATGCTATTCCACTGACCAATCACATTATAATGCAGGGACAAAACCAACATAGGGATATCAGGTATACAAAAAAACTGCATGAAGAGCTGGCTCTGTCGTGTGGGTTTTGGTTTTCTTTCTAAATTAAGTTAAAATTGTAGAACTGAACATACAGCAAAGCTAAGAAATAAAATATTTCCTAATATTACCTAACCAGCTGTGTGCTGCCAGAGATTAAAACTCACCAGCAGGTGGTGCTATTGTTGTTGTTTTTTTTGGGTCATAGTTGCAGTAACCAATCAGGACTTGGCAGAGCCAGGATCAGAAAGTAATTCTCACATGTGCCGTCATGGTTGAACAGTCTCTTTGAACCCAACTCTATCCTTATGTGTTATTTCGTGGAAGCACTGGCTGTAAGTATTTTATGTTTTGTTTTGTTTTTTACTTTATGTACATTTGTGAATTGTGTGAATGGATTCAGGCACAGACTCGGGCTCTTTGGAGAAAGAGTTCACAAGTTTATTTACAAAACTAATGTGCAGAATATTTACAAGGTGTGGAGGCAAAGGGGGGGCTCCAGTGTGGTGGACTTTTGTGTGATATGTATAACTATGTAACTATATACACCATATATCTATGTGCACTGAACATATATATTTTAACTTTCATGTAGAGTCTTAAGCACAAGACATTTTGCTTCACCATGGTTTATTAAGGTTTTACAGTAACAGGGCAGTTAATGCTGCTGAGAGTTCTCCTGCATAACGCACTCTCCGGTAACTAACCTTCACTAATACACACTCAATGTTTTTCATGCAGCACAACCAAAACAGTAACATTGTAACAGAGATCCTGAACACATCACAATAAAATATCATACGATATAATCACACACACACACACACACACACACACATACTTTGAACCCACACTGAAGTGTTTTTATATATGAGAAAGCATGTAACCTATGTAGTTATAAGATTATATGTTATAAAATTGTGCCACTTGCTGTATAAGATTTAATAATTAGGATTAATGTGTGATGTTTGACCGTGTCATGACCTATTGTGATAAGCCAGAGCAAGGGGTAGCCGGAGTCCTGACTGGCCTTTGGCCAAGACCTTGGCCGCTACCTGACCCCTGCAGCTGTGTTTGGATGGGTGGGAAAGTTACCCAGCGGCAGGGGGCGGGGATACTGGTCCCTATATATTAGGGGACCAGAAGACACCCCCAGCACTTTTTCTCCTGCTGCTACTTCCTGTCTGTCTCTGTGTTGCTCTACTGTCTGTGCTTAAGGCTGTACACCCCGGGGTTTTGCTTTGCTTGCTTTCTGCTTTGTAATTCTCTTGCTAAATGTCTGTGTATTTTTCCTGCTGATCATATGATTCAGTGTATTAAACTGTGTTCCAAGAATTCTACTCTTTTCCAGAGCATCTTTTTGAGTGTCTTGATTTTAATTGGATCTAAAGAGGTTGGATCTCCACATCGTTGGTGGAAGAAGGTTATCAGGATGGCTTCAAAATTTGCGACCACACCAGGGGGGTTGGAAGGGAAGGAAACAAACTCCACGGTGCAATATATATGTATGTGTGTGTGTGTGTGTGTGTGTAGGGGGGAGGGGGGGGGGGAGAGAGAGAGAGAGAACAAAACTAAAACAACATGTGGCCTTGGGTCAGCCAGCCAGAGAGACACAGTTACCATGACCGAAGGTTTATTTTAAAAAACAGTTCAAATTGATATACTTCTTTTATATTGTTTGTGTTTATAGTGTTATTGTCACGGTCCTGGGTCGGTTCGACCCAGCATTTTGAGTTTCCGAGGTTTTGGTTTATTTTTGCATTATAGGCTGCCCTTTGATACTCTTGTGCTTTGATTGTTATTGGAATTCTATGTTTCTGTTTATTCTTGTTAAGGATTTGTTGCCTCATGTATAGTTTGAGTTCCATGTGTTATTTTCTGTCTGCCTCTCAGTGTTGAGTCTGTGTGTGATGGTTTCTTGTTTCCTGTTTTACTTTGAAAGTTCATGTCTCATGTCAGTGTGTTCAGTTTTACCTCTCCCCTGTCTCGTTAGCCTAATTTCTCCCAGCTGTGTCTCCCTCCTGTTGCCCATTCCCTGATTACTCCCCTGTGTATATAAGCCCTGTGTTTTCCTCTGCTCCCTGTCGTGTCGTACCTTCAACTTGCTGTGTGTTCATGATTTCCAGTCCTCCAGCACCTCAGTTTAGAGTTTTGTTTTATATGGAAGTTTTGTCCAGCAATAAAGCTGCGTTTTCAGTTTAAATGTCGTCTCCAAAGAGTCCTGCATTTTGGGTCCACCACTCCTGCCTGCCTGCCACACAGCCTACCATGACAGTTATAGTGTGTTACCATTGTTTAGATGAGTATCTGAAACGGATATGTTTGTTGATTTCTTTCAGCTTTACTCTGTTTCCAGTTTGAAGGGAACTTCGTAATAGGGGACAACACAACTGACACTTGTCGAAAAACTATCTGTCTCCTTAGCTGTGCTTGAAACAGTAAGAACAGAACAGTTACAACAAACCTTGCTAACTAGTTTTGTCATGTCAACAAGAGAGGAATATAGATACCCACTGACTATCACACTGCATAATGAAGTCAGTTTTGTCCTTTCTTTTTATATCCTGTAAAAGAGGATATCTGAGAATACATTTTCTAACTTCACTCATTCAAAACCTGAAAGCCCAAGGTTACAGAATATAATTACTAACTTCAAGTATGAATGTCACATTGTATCAGCAGTCAATATTTACAAGCTACACTACCACAAGATGCAGGGAGAATACGTAGTACAGATGCTTTAGGTCAATTAGTTTTAGTTGCAACGCTGCTATAGACATGAAATTATGGGCTAATTAAAAAAATGCCCTGTGATAGAGGAAATCAGAAAGGGCTTAAGTCTGCAATTACTCATGCCCAAGCACTTTTTTATTAACGTTGGTTATTCTAAACATGCATAACATTTTACAGAATACACATCACTCAGTACGAGTATCACATTGTATCTGTAAGCTTTGGATGCACAAGTATTGTGAAGCTGCCTCTACTGTTGCCTCTCAGCCCAACACACAACATTTGAGGTCAATAAATACAAAAAGAGAATTTTTATTTCAATTGCATGCAAAGCTTGTTATTAAAAATAATAAGTGTGCTTCATCTTCATTTTAGCAGAATTTAAAACATGTAATATGTTCCATAAGAAAAATGCACACAGATAGGAAGCACACAACAAAAATATTTCACAGGAAGTAAACTGCTAGTGTGACATCACTTTAATACTTTTTTTTAGTTCACTGCCATTATCTAACTATATATGGATCGGACACAAACATCCTGATTCTTATCAGGTTACCTGAGATGAACTACAAAACAACATTTCTTTGTACAACATTTGTGCAAAACATTTCCACACTCATTTCTTCTGCACTGGGTTTTTTTTAGCCTTGCACATTTTGAGCTGTTAAAACATCACATCCTGCTGCTGCGTGCTGTCCTGCACTGAGTCTAAACAAGGTCCAGGTTTCTGCTTCAAAAACTCAGTTTCATCATAATGAGCATCTTCATTTTCTGCTGTTCAGGCTGCTTCCGAAAGAGACAGACTCACACCTATCTTGAAATGGAAAGAAGAACTGGAGGAAAAGGCTCATTCACTTAATTTTGATAATATTAGAACAAACAGCTCTTACTGAAGGCAGTCGCAGAAATCCTCAATGCTTTGCCAATAGAGTAAAATTGGAAAACAGGAAGTTTAATTGCATTTTATGTTTCTTAAGTAGTTTACCAGATTTAGCTCAATCAACTAAAACTCCTGAACTCTGTGCAACATTATTCTTTTTTGAACTTACACTATTTAAACCTTGCCTTCACCTGATTTCTTTTCTTTATGTAAAAGTCATCCTACAGACTACTGATGCTGCCTAGCTGCATTCTCACCTGCCACCAACTTGCAGTCTCCTGTCTTTTTCAGATTGACCTTTTGCATAGTTCACCAGAGTGCACCTTCTGCCACTCGTATATTTAACCCTTTATTGACCGGCCCTTCAAATTTACCTGTAAAATGGGCCCGCCGGTGGGCCCATGGTCAATAAAGGGTTAACTCTACATTACATAAGCTGCTATTTGTTACATGTCACTCTATGTTTCATATGTTTTGCTTTTACACGGTAAGTGTTTTTCATGTAAATCATGTTTTCATATAAAAGTGAGCATTTAAGTTCTTAAAACTACCTTTGCTTCAGCTACAGTGTGCTAGGATTTGTCAGTGTCTTATTGACAACATCTGCAGATATGCAATAATAAATAAAAGTAAACTATAACAAATATGGTACTGAAGTCAGGATCTTTTTGAAACAATATACAATAATCTAAATTCATGGGTGCAATTTATACAATGTAGCAATTTTCTACAAACCCAGTTCTAAAAAAAAAAAAACTCTGGGGATGCTCTAAGATGTAAATTGAAAACAGAATTAAATGATTTGCAAATCTCATAAGTTTATATTTTATTCACAGCAGAACATAGAACACATATCAAATGGTTAAAGTGAGGAAATGTACTATTTTAAGAGACAGAAAAAGGTCATACTGAGTTTGATGGCAAAACATGTCCCCCCCCCCCCAAAAAAATAAATAAAAATAGAGACATTCAGCATTTTCTGTTCTTTTAACAGCAGTCAGTAAAACTCAGGGAACAGAGGAGAGCATTTGCGTAACTTTTTGGAAAAGAATGTTGTCCCAGTCTTGTCTCATAGGGTTCAACAGTGTTCGGTTTGTCATGTTTTTGGTTCCAAAATGTGCCAAATGTTTCCAGGTGGTTAAAGGTCTGGACTGCAGGCAGACCAGTGCAGCACCCAGATTCTTCTACTATGAGTTCAAGCAGCTGTAATAGAGACATTATGTGATTCATCTTGCTGTAATATGCATCATCAGTGATGGTGCCTTTCCAGATGTGCAGCCTGCTAATTACATAGGTACCTGAAGCACCCTGATTACCTGTCTGTGTTACACTGTTGCCTACTTGCTGTCCTACACTCAGTCTAAAGAAGGTCTCTGGTTGGAGAAGAAAATCTCTTCATAATGGCCGTCCTCATTTTCTTGAAGACACAGACTCTGTGAAATAAAATGCACCAAACTTGAAATGTTATGAAGAGCTTGAGGAAAACTTTATGAGTGCACATGTAAATACTACAATCATCAAAGTCAGTTTTCCTACCTGTGCCTGATGTGAAGCTTGACGTGTTGATTTTAGTCGCCTAGAAGTTACAGAGATGTTCTCTTTAATTCAACACATTCATTGCAAAATAAATGCTTAAGTCTTTACACGCTTCAAAATATGTTTTAAATCTTGTGGAATTAATTAATTACATAACTTAGAAACTCAAAAAAGGGAACTTCAGACACTCAGGAACTTAAAAATATACCTCAAAACTTCCACTTGTTGTAGTTAATGTTCAGTCAAAATGAAACAATCAACAGTTTCAAGCAATATCACAAGATAAAGAAAAGTGAGACAAAATTCGATATTGCATGGATGGAATAAATCTGGATTGGACATTGATCTTAGAGTCTCACCAAAACACAAAAACCATACAGATGAGTACGATGATCCCAATGATCCCTCCTATAGCAGCCCACCATGATAAAGGCTGATGTGTTCCTGCAGATATAAAAAGGTTAGTGACAAATGCACTTTGATAAATATCATGTTTGTCACTGAGTTTTCAAGCTTATAAGATGGGAACTTCAAATGTTCAAGTTGCTGTGCATGGTTTAATCTACTTACATTCAATCAAATGTTAAGAGAGTGAAAGCTTTCCTATTAACTTAATGATCCCAGTCAGTACTTTCATGTCTTATTTAAAACAGCATCATATTCAATGTTGGGGCCACAAACTTTGTGGTGATAAGGTTGTGTCTGCATGGTGTTGTATGTCTATTCCATGGATTTGGGTTCATGTGGGAGTTTTTAATGAATGAGTGGGAAATATATTCACCTGGTTACCAGTCTGGCAACATGGAGAATGGGTGAGTAGGGACACTGTATTTTTTTGCTGACTGTGTTCATTTGTGTATGTCAGATGCCTTGCCTTCTTTAGATTGCCCTCAAGAAGCTTGCATGTGCTTGCGCTTGACTGCAATGTGGATGGATGACTGAAATATGGAATAAATACTCAATGGAAAATGAATGGAAGCTGGATTGTTTGCTGGTCTATTTAAGAATGAGTCAGCAAAGCAGTTCTCCCTAGTTCATCCTCTGAGTGGCCTAATTGATATCAAGTCACTTCATTCAGTTCAACAGAAAATAAAGCATTCTATGCATTAGGGCAATGCATCCGACCTGAACAAGACAGGTTGGATTGCAGTTGATACTAATGTATTATGGGCACTTTATTTCTTCTGTTTGGGCTTGAAATTTCTGAGGATGACATAAAGCTCTTGGACCCTGCTGACAGTGCTTTCATTTCTGTAAATATGGATGCGTTCCAATTATTCTCACCAAACTTTCTTCAATAAATTCAAACTTGTTAATCACAATTCTGCATACAGTTTATTAATATTAAAAAATGATTGATTCTTGTGCTGCTGTCTGCGTTTACCTGTTGGATGAATCTCTGCTGATGTCTGATTACCCAGATCATTAGTGGCCACACAGTAATAAACTCCTCCATCTGTTACATTGAAGCTGTAAATCTCTCCTTCAGATACTTTCACAGCTCCATCTCTGCTCTTCTTGAACCAGGTGAAGCTGCTGACTGGAGGTTTGGCTCTGCTGGAGCAGGTCAGGTTCACCCAGCTGCCTGCTGACACCAAACCTGGAGGACTGATGGATGCTGAGGTGTCTTTAGGAGCATCTGGAGAAAAAAAAAAAAAGAAAGACATACGCCATAAATCATGTTGTCCTATAGGATTCAGTTCAACAACAAACTCTGATTGTCTTACATGAAACACTGAGAGTCTCTTCTGTCTCTGCTGTCTTGGTGTCTTTTCCTTGGTTCACAGGATATCTGGCAGAGCAGCTGATCTTCTTTCCATCATGTGTGTCTGACAGAGTGATGGTCTGCTGGATTTTAGTTGTAAAGCTTCCATCTGTGTTTTCCTCTATTTTGTTGTGAGAGTCTTGTGTGAGATTCCAGGTGAGTTGAGGAGGGGAGTGTGGACAGGGAGTGAGAGCTGAGCAGGTTATAGTGACAGACTCCTTCTCCTTCAGATCACCTGGGATTGTAATATTGGGCCTCCAAGGAGAATCTGTGGTTTCAAAGATTTTGAAAATATATACAAATTTATTTAAACTCTATACTTAACACACACTAATCCAGTATACTGCATTGCACTGCACACTACACTTTACACGGTAATTATGAACCACTCTGTTGTCACATGTTTGCTGGTGCATAGTTTTTGTTTTGATTTTCAAATATTTTTATGATGTGTAATATCATTTGTATTTTACTTCATTCTATTGATTTTGATTTAGATTACCTTTTATCTCATTAAGATATTTGTTTTGTCATCTTTTCATATCTTACAAATAAGTTTAATTATTAACCCTGTAAGACCCAACCCATCACAAAATAGCCAGAAAAATCAGATTTTCTTGGAAATGAGAAGTTTATTAACCCTTATAACAAAATCCACATTTTTATTATACACCACATGCTATATCATGCTATATCATGTGGTGTATAATAGATTTTTATTATATATTTATTACATTTTTTGTATTGCATAAGATATGTGGCAACTTTTTGTTAAAAATAATGTTAATTTAAAAGAAGAGTTTTGTCCATAACATTTTGAAATTATGGCAAGTATTGATCATGTTGATGAGATAGAGGTTATGATACAAAGGGCATCATAGGGTTAACATGCATGGACATAATAGGAGTGAAGCCTGTCAGGAGTAAATATGTGAAGAGAATGGAGATTTTAAACCAAATTGGAAGAAGTTGTAAAAATATTAAAATCATTGTTGAATGACAGTGATCTTCATGCCCTCAGGTCAAACTGCACTGAACACAGACAGTTCTGTCAAAAGAATCACTGCATGAGCTCAGGAACACTTCTGAAAGCCATCAGTAGAGCTGGATGCAGAAATGGAAGTTAAAAGTCCATTCATGCTCTGAACACATTTAACATGAAGTGAGACGGAGATTAAAACTGGCTTTAAACTAGACTGTGTTCTGTACAAACCTGTCACACACTGAAACTGTTTTCAAATGTTATGAAACAATAAAAACTATGATAACATGGTAAAATGATAAAATAAAAATGATACTGACTGCCTTGGAAAGACTTCTGTACAGTTAAGATATGAAATGTAAATCAGGAAAATCACTGTGACTGTATTGAAAATTTTAGGCTGAAAAAAGGATATTTTAGAATACAGAAAACTATTTCAGTGTGGTTTATTGTCATTTTGTTATTAAACATTAATTTATTTTAAAAACAACTCACCTCTGACTGTTATTTGAAGAGGATCACAAGCTGTCGCCTTGAATGGTTCTCTCTCTACTCTTAAGAAGTATGTGTCTGTGTATGTGGTGGTTAAATTAGAAAACAGAGTGGTGCAGTCTCTCTGACTCAGGTTCCCAGTAATACTCATTGGATAGATGCTAACTGCTCCACTACTGTTGAAGATCACATTGTTTTTGATTTTGGTAATATCAGAATTGTTTTTAATCCACACTCCAAAGGTTTTTCTTGTGCTGATAAATTTCTGTTCTTCTTTGGATCTGAAGCTACATGGGATTTGCAAACAAGATCCACTCAGTGCTTCCAGCTTCTTTGATGCATTTATGAAGAGTGCTGCTTTATCAGGACAACCAGCCAAAGCAGCTGTAAATACAGTGTCATGATTAATAAATTGTTGACTCTTCACAGGCCTTTCAGCTTTTCTTTGTCAATAAAGTTCAGATTGTAAAATGACTCCATGTCTGTGAATGACTGAACAAACAGCTCACCTGGAACAAAGAGGACAATCAGCAACATGCCGACTGTCACCATGTTCACACACAGGAACTTGTTGAAACCCTGAATTACAAACACACATCAGATATTTAATCACTTGAACTATGGATTTTGAAGAGATTATACATTATTCTTTAAAACAAATTCTTAATCCAGACTTGCTCTGTGCAATACGAGCTGTCATCATAAGGAAACATTATTAACAACATCTGACATATGAAATATAAAAACAATAACAATACAACAGAGTTTGTCTTTGAGAGTAAAACTAAATCATCAGGAAGGAAAATGACATAAATGTATCTGTCAGTGCACTAAAATAAGAATCACAAAATAAAAGCTTTAGTTTCATTAAATAAAAGCATCATATGTTTCCTTACCAAACAAGTCCCAGTTTAGTCTCACAGTTTGTTTTAGAGTGAAATGAAGCAAAATTACAATAAACCCTGTAAACTAGTGGTCAGCATATGAGAACGAAGCAAGCACTGACATACCCACTGATACACTCGTTTATGTTCTTCCTGCTTAAAAGTTGAAACAGAGCATATGACATGTCAATCTATTTTTAACGTCTGAACTCACATTCACAACCTAAAATATTTTTTTTAACTTCACTCTTTCAAAGCCTGCAAGCTTAGCCGTAGTTAAAATATTTTTTAAAAATCCCAGTATGAACATCACTTATTATCAGGAGTTATTACAAGCTGTTAGGGTCATCGTAAAAATTAATATTCAAATACTAATTAATACTAAAAAAAAACTGATTAGTAATAAACTCTGAAACTCTTTATCAGTTTATTTACCTTTGCAAAGAAATCAACAACAGTACAGACAGCATGACCACAGTCTGCATGCCCTCTGACACACAGAGGGATTGTAAGCCTAGAATATTTACAGAGAGAAGGTATCTACCTGCCATGATCACAGAGTACATTTAGAACATTACATAGAACAGAAAACTCATCAACATTTGCTTTAAAGATTACATGAAGACACAATAAGACAATTTAGAGACTTTCATTCAGTAAAGTCAGCTTGAGACAGAGAAGAAGAAGAATCTTAAAAATTTCATTAATCATCTATATTAAAACTTGATATAGATGATTAACATAGACTATTAGACCCATGAAGTGAATCACTGACATCTGAAAAATGATGTGTTGATACAGCTCTTGAATTCTCCTTAACGATACAAGACTGAACAGTTTGTTTCTGGGAAGATAACAATAACTGAAAAACTGTGTCAAAAAATAGAAATGTGTGGCCAGTCGGTAGATCAGACATATGTTATGATTCGGCTGTGTGCAGGCAGGAAGAGAACCCAAAATGCAGAAATCACAACACACAGGAATAACTCAAAATGCAGCTTTATTGCTGACACACGGAAATGATGCAGGACTAAAGTAAACTGGAGAATAAAAACTAAACTTCACCAAGAGGCACACAAGAAAACACACAGCATGAGGGAGGACACAACACTGACACAGAGAAACACAGGGCTTAAATACACTGGGGAATAAAGAGGGGAATGAGACACAGAAGGAGAGCACAGCAGGGAGAAATCAGACATGACGAGACCAAAGGGAAGCAAAACTCAATACATTCACCAAGGACACAGACTTTCAAAGTAAAACAGGAAATGTAACACTGAGACGTGGACTTGACTAGGGGATACAGCTGACAGGGGAGACAGAGCAACTAAGAAACACAGAGGCCCAACATAAGGGAGGCACAGAGAACACTAAACACTGTGTCAGTGGCCCAGGACCGTGACAACATATGCAGGGAGGTTATAGATAAGATGGGAGTAAAAACCGGATCCAGGGGTGCTCGCTGTTATGTGTGGGACCATTAACATGCTGCACTATCATCAGTGTTTAAATCACAACTACCGATGAAAGGGAATTGGTCAAATTGGCAGTATATGAAAACAGATGAGAGAATTAATTCAGGAAGTCATTTGGTGTAATAATACACCAAAATGGATTTTCATACTTAACTTTGAAGGGATGATATGAGCTCAGAGTAAATGAATGACAACTTAAGTTGCACTTGTAAATCACTGATATTCCCCCACCTCAGCCTGAGCACCTCGGGGCATTCAAATATTTGTAATTGTTTTGGCAAAGTTCCACAAGGGGGCAGTAGTTATCAGTGGAAAAGCTGTTTTGGGGCCAGACTTCAACGGACAGTCAGGCCTGCAGAGAGGATCTTCCCTCCATCCAGGACCTGTACAAGTCCAGGATAAAGAAACAGGTGGAAAACATCACTGCAGACGCCTCACATCCCAGAAATAACTGTTCAAACTGCAGCCTTCAGGCAGGCGCTACAGACCACTGTTTACAAAAACCACAGAGACAGTTTCCTCCCCCAGGCTGTCACTCTGATGAACACTGTGAAATGACCCACTCTTACATCATTCAGGTCATAACACATATGCATATTACACCAATCAGTTTGTCACCAGTACTTTGTATAGTTTCTTAAGACTTTGTGTAACTTGTTCCTTGTTTGTGTGCACAAACTTGGCCAAATAAAGATGAGTCAGATTCTGAATTTAATACTAGGTAAACAGATGAAACTGTAACAGAGTGGAAACTGACGGGATTGTCCAAGCATCATGCTGCAGCAGTCTTACATAAGATTAGGGTTAGATCAGTGTTTATGGATAAAATGCTTGACCTTAAAGTGAAGCAGGTCCTTTTTAAAAAGCTCAGTCCTGTTGAGGAGCGGCATGAATTTGTCCACAAAGGAAATGTCTCAATTCCTGTAACACCATCTCTACTCTCAAAGCAAAACTGTTGAACATCACTGCAGTGAATTTAGTGATATTTTGAGGTGGAGTTTGTCCTCCTGCAGAAACTTTAGTTGATGTGTTGTGATGTGACTCTGCTCATCTGACAGCTTTCTGTCTCTGGATTGTTGGAGCGTCTTGATCTGAACCAGCTGAAGGAAAAATTCAGGAAAAAATATAAGAAAGAATGAATTATTTTGTTTTACAACAGATGAGTTTGTTTGTGGTTTCACATGAGTGTATCACAGAAACATTTGTCTCACCACTCAAATACGATCAGTGTGCTCACGAGCATTATGATTCCCACAGTCTTCTAGTATAAACACCAACCAGGTTTCCACCTTTAATACAACAAGATTTTAGAGTGATTAAGACAGTATGTGACAGAATGAACATTTGACAGTAAGGAAGTGCATTTCAGGGGTAATAACTGTTTTTCCCTTCTAACACATGAACAACCACACGTTGGATGAAAAAAATCTTTGAACTTCATAAAACAAATTCAGTCTCAGATAAAACACACATCTGTTTCTACTTTCTTCTGAGATATATTACAAAAAACGGAATAATAAAAAAAAACCAAATAAAAATAATAATAAAAGAAAATGCTGCAGCACGGTGGCACATCGGTTACAAGAAGGTCCTAAGTTCAATTCCACTATCAGGCGAGGCCCTTTCTGTGTGGAGTATGCATGTTCTCCCTGTGTTTGCGTGGGTTCTCTCCCCGGATACTCCGGCTTCCTCCCACATAAACACATGCAGTTAGTGGGTTTAGGTTAACTGATAACTATAAATTGCCCATAGGTGTGAACGTAAGTGTGTGAATGGTTGTCTGTCTCTATGTGTTAGCCCTGCGACAGATTGGTGACCTGTCCAGGGTGTACCCTGCCTGTCGCCCTAAGACAGCCGAAATAGGCTCCAGCTCCCTGCTACCCTGAGAAGGAAAAGCAGAGAATTGAAACGAAAAGAAAAGAAATCTGCTGAGTAACTTCAGTCACATGAATCACTCCTGATGTCTGATTACCCAGATCATTAGTGGCCACACAGTAATAAACTCCTCCATCTGTTACATTGAAGCTGTAAATCTCTCCTTCAGATACTTTCACAGCTCCATCTCTGCTCTTCTTGAAGCAGGTGAAGCTGGTGTGCAATTCTGGTGTTTAGTTATGTGACGTATTTTCTGTTTTATATTTGTGTTTGGGTTTGCATTTATGTTTCATTATTCCAGTTTGGAGTTTTATGTTTGAGCCTTTGAATACAGGTTTTGATTTCTGCCTTTTTCTTAAATGTTGTTGTCTTTATCGGTATGACTTTAGATTCATGATTGTTAATTTTACCCCATCGTTATGCTACTGAGGAGTGTTTCATCCAGGATTTTGCTTCATGTTTTGATGTTTTATGTTTTTAGTTGTAGTTTTATGTGTCTGTTCCTCCCTCTGTCTCTTCTCTCTCTTTGTGCCTGTTCCACATCTTGGTCAGGTATCATTCTTCTTGTGTCTGTGTTTTGCATTTGTCTCCTGTTTTATTTCGAAGGTTGGTTTTCTATCAGGTTTTCTGTTAGTTTAATTTTCTGTTCCATGATTGATGTTTCCAGTTCTTTTTACCTCTTTCTTCTTTGAGTCTGCAGACTGGAATGCAGAGATCGGCAGTAACGTGTAACGCGTTACTGTAATCCGATTACTTTTTTCAAGTAATGAGTAAAATAAGGGATTACTATTGCAAAAAAGGTAATTAGATTACCGTTACTTTCCCGTAAGCACGCTGCGTTACTGCATTACTAAAACCATGATTTTTTTGTGAGTGTCTCATGACAGTGACGTAAGCGAGTGCGACGTTCGTGGCAACAGCTGTGTGCAGATCAAAAATGGATAATATATCGAGTGCGAGAGAGAGTATGAGCGTGCAGCATTTAAAGCGTGGAAGTACTGACCTTAGTTTGAGTTTGATTCCGTAAAAAGTGACAAAAACATTAGTGTTCACTGCGTGGGAAGAAAACTTCTTTTTACAGCGAAAAAACCCTTAACTTCCGAGCAAGCACCGAGTGCGCTACCACGGAATGGGAAATTCACAGACAAACTCGTGGATTCTTCAACTGACCACTGCAGCACCCCTGGACCAGGGCAAACATCTGCCTGCCCAACTCCTGCTTTACAGGTGAAAATAGAGCAACAGGACCGCTAGTCTTTGATTTTATTTATTTTCTGCTGTGTTTTACTTGCATCTGTTTGAAAGACTGAGTGTAAACACAAAAAAATATTTTATTTTATGTGCTGGAATGTGCAGAAAATGGGTTTAAATGTTAAACAAATTTCTTCCAGTCAGAGAATGTTGCATATAATTAAATTTTTGCTTGATGCATAAAGTTAAAAGATTAAAACTAATAAAACAAGTTTTAAAAAGAGACTTTTTCATTTGATTACATTTTATATGATGGATTATGCAGAAAAAGTAGAATTGGGCTGAAAGATCTATTGCTTTATTACCTATTCAGGTTGTAAATCAAGTAATGGCATTACTTTTTGGAGAAGTAATCAGTAAGTTACTGATTACTTTTTTTAAGTAACTCGACCAACACTGCTGGAATGTGCTTTGTGGCGAGAATATATAATTTGAATGTTAATGTGTTGATTTTTGTGCCAAGTGCAGTATACTTTGCCGTAGTCTGTTGAAGAAGCAGCATTAGTGTCACGGTTTGTGAGGCAGACTGTGTGGAGATGAGAGATGCAAAAAATGGAAGTTAAAACACTACAATGAAAATAAAAATATAAAAACAAACATTGATGCTTTCTCTGTGTGAACTTATTTAACATAAAGTGAGACATAGATGAAAACTGATTTTAATCTGACAAATAAAAAGTAAAAATGTTTTTGAAAATAGTGAAAACTGCATCCATCTGGCTTTTTGTGTTTGGTAAAAGAGTCCAGGTGCTAAACTGGCCTGTCTGTAGTACAGACCTGTCACACACTAAAAATATAATTTGCACATTATCAAACAGTGATCTGTTAGTCGTGTTAAAAGATGAACAAGAGCCTGACCCACAAAAAACAATCAAAGTTTTTAGTTTTAATCTTTTCTATGAACAGAAATGAACTGAGATTGTAAATGATTTAAAAAACACTTCATTTTGTTTTTATTTACGTTTTACACCATAACTTTTCTGGAAGGCTTCTGTTCAATAAAGAAATAAACTAAGTCAGGACAATCACTGTGACTGTAGTGTTACTTTTAGCTTCAAGAGATATTGTAGACAAAGATTAGAGATCAACTGTCTGAATGTGAATTATTGTCATTTTAATATAAACGTAAATAAAAATAACTCACCTCTGACTGTTATTTGAAGAGGATCACAAGAAGCTGTCGCCTTGAATGGTTCACTCTCTGCTCTGAAGAAGTATGTGTCTGTGTATGTGGTGGTTAAATTTAAAACAGAGTGGTGCAGTCTCTCTGACTCAGGTTCCCAGTAACACTCATTGGATAGATGCTAACTGCTCCACTACTGTTGAAGATCACATTGTTTGGATAAATGACAAATCTAGAATCATTTTTAATCCAAACTCCAAAATTTTTTCTTGTTCTGATAAATGTCTGTTCTTCTTTGGGTTTGAAGCTACATGGGATTTGCAAACAAGATCCACTCAGTGCTTCCAGCTTCTTTGGTACAGCTGTGCTCTGCTTCTTCAGGACATTCAGCTAAAGCAGCTGTAAATACAGAGTCATGATTAGTAAACTGTTGACTTTATCTTCCTCTGTGCAAAGCTGTCATTCTTTCATAAGGAACCACTATTAACAACATCTTAAATATAAAATATAAAAACAATACTACAGAGTTTGTCTTTGTGAGTAAACTAAATCACCAGGAAGGAAAATGACATAAATATATATGTCAGTGCACTAAAAGAAGAATCACAAAATAAAAGCTTCAGTTTCATTAAATAAAAGCATCAAATGTTTCCTTACCACACAAGTCCCAGTTTATTCTCACAGAGTGAAATGAAGCAAAATTACAATAAACCCTGTGTGATCATCATATCAGAGAGAAGGAAGCACTAACATACCCACAGACTAACATCTGCATACTAAACTCATTTGTGTCCTTCCTGCTTCTAACCCGCTAAATGAGGAAGTGGATTAGTACTCTTTCTCTTCCTAAAAAACCAAATGTCATGTTGCCATATCATTTTTTGATTGGTCGACATGGTGCATTTTTCCACCAACACAAACGGGCTGTTTTTTGTTTTGTTTTTTTAATCTTTTGGTCATAAGCAGAGAGTGCTTGCTTGCGCTGTCCTTAGACGTTAAACATCAGAATCAGAATCAGAATCAGAATACTTTATTGATCCCTGGGGGAAATTATTTCTTTGTTACAGTGCTCCATTATACACCAACATTAACAAAACAGACAACACGCTAACTAAGAATAGCACAATATATATATATCTATATATATATATACATAAGTCACACAATAATAAATAGCAGGAAAGAAACATAAGTCACACAATAATAAATAGCTGGAAAAGAACCGTGTAGTTGTAGCAGTAACCAGTATGTTAAGCAGATGCATTATACAGGGAGATGGCCACAGGCAGGAATGATTTCCTGTGACGTTCAGTGGTGCTTTTCGGTACTCTCAGTCTCTCACTGAACGTGCTCCTGTGACTGACCAGCATGTCATGGAGTGGGTGGGAGGTGTTATCCAACATTGTCTTTATTTTGGACAGCATCCGCCTCTCCGACACCACCTTGAGGGAGTCCAGCTCCATCCCAACAACATTACTGGCCTTACGGATCAGTTTATCGAGTCTGTTGGCATCTGCGACCCTCAGCATGCAACAGCATAGAGGATCGCACTGGCCACAACAGACTCGTAGAAAATCCTCAGCATTTTGTGGCAGATGTTGAAGGACCTCAGTCGCCTCAAAAAATAGAGACGACTCTGGCCCTTCCTGTAGAGTGCTTTAGTGTTTTTAGCCCAGTCCAGTTTATTGTCAATGTGGACTCCAAGGTATTTATAATCCTCCACAATGTCAACACTGACCCCCTGGATTGAAACAGGGGTCAAGTGTTTCCTTGTCTTCCTGAAGTCCACGATCAGTTCTTTGGTCTTTGCCACGTTGAGCTGCAGATGATTCTGCTCACACCACGTGACAAAGGAGTCGACCACAGCCCGGTACTCCGTCTCATCATCCCTGCTGATGCATCCAACCACCGCAGAGTCATCAGAAAACTTCTGAAGATGGCAGGTCTCTGTGCAGTGGCTGAAGTCTGTGGTGTAGAGGGTGAAGAGGAAGGGGGAGAGGACAGTCCCCTGTGGTGCCCCTGTGTTGCTGATTACCTTGTCAGACACACACTGTGGAAGACGTACATATTGTGGTCTTCCTGTCAGGTAATCAACAATCCAGGTCACCAGAGAAGCATCTACCTGCATCGCTGCTAACTTATCACCCAGCAGGGTCGGCCTGATGGTGTTGAAAGCACTGGAAAAGTCAAAAAACATGACCCTCACAGTGCTCGCCGGCTGGTCCAGATGGGCGTAGACACGATCAAGCAGGTAGATGATGGCGTCCTCTGTTCCGAGACGAGGCTGATAGGCAAATTGAAGGGGATCCAGATGTGGTTTGACAATGGGTCGCAGCTGGTCCAGGATGAGCCTTTCAAGAGTCTTCATGATGTGGGAGGTCAGTGCCACGGGCCTGTAATCCTGGGGGCCACTGGGACGTGGCGTCTTTGGAATAGGGACGAGGCATGATGTCTTCCACAGCACTGGGACCCTCTGCAGACTCAGACTCAGCATAAACAGTTTATGAAAGACTCCACTCAGCTGGGGGGCACAGGTCTTGAGGACGCGGGGACTCACTCCGTCTGGTCCAGCAGACTTGCCCGAGTGCAGTCTCCTCATTTGCATCTCCACCTGGTATTGAGTGAAGGTGATGGGTGGGGGAGGGGTCTCAGGAATCTCACAGGAGGCAACAGTGTTATTTGAAGAGAGAGGCAGGCACAGTGGTGTGGCTCTGGATTCCAGGCTGACTACAGGTGAGGTTGTGGGGGTGTGAGCAGACACTGTGGTGTCGAATCTATTGAAAAACAGATTTAACTCGTTAGCTCTATCCTCACCTCCCTCAGCTCCCCTGCTGTTGGTTGGCCTGAATCCAGTGATGGTCTTCATGCCCCCATGACGTAACTATTGAGGAAAAAACACCGTGTATTTATTGTTTATCATGACTCTGGTTTTACGTGGCCTATCAACACAATTTAAAAACTGGTATATATCACCTTGTTGGTTTGTGATCTTGAAGTGGTCATGTGATTGACTTACCACGACCACTTTATTCTTCCTCAGTCAAACAACAGCACTCGTGCGACTGTTTTGCCCTCCTGAGCTCCAGGTGTTGTGCCAAAAAGTGATTGCTGTCTGCGGGAGCGCGTGCAGCTGCTTAAAGCTGTAGCGTCCAGATTACTTACAGCTACTTCCGTGCAACTGAAATAAGATGCAGTAAGCTGAACACAGCTTCTACCGTCTGTTTGTTGAAAAATAGTAACGCGACTGCACCGCATTTTCTTGTTAGTAACGGTAAAAGCGTTGTAACGATAGGAATAGTAATTAGTTGGATTACTCGTTACTGAAAAAAGTAGCGCCGTTAGTAACGCCGTTAACTGCTAATAACCTAATAATGCTTAATAGTCTGATGTTATTATAAAATACTACCAATACAACTAAAATTTGCAAATTACACACCCAGAACCAAATAGTCAAATGAAGCAAGTGTTAGACTTGAAAAGAAAAGTTGCTGTTTGTCAGACATAAAGCAGTAACAAAAGACTTTGACTTGTGGTAGTCAGATGGATCAGTGACAACAAATTTAACCCTGACTATGAGTGGTCAACTGACCAGTAAACATTCAGTAAAGTTGTATTTAATTCCAAATGTGCATAACATTTTACAGAATACATATCACTCAGTATGAATATCACACTGTATCTTGTATCTTCTTGATGCATTCTCAATCATCCAGGAAAGTAAAACTCCAAAAGTTGATTCTGTTCATCTGGACGTAGCGTTTTGTGTTAGAAACGTTTCGTCACTCATCCAAGTGACTTCTTCAGTCTCAGCTGACTGCAGGTTTCCCCAAATCTTATAAACAGTACATTTGCATAATGACTGAAACCAGCCCACTGAAGGAACAATGGGCTGGGAGTTCAGTTCCTTAATCATAATTATGCAAATTCTCATGACCATTGATCAACAACCACTGACCAAAACCCACTGATCAAAGAACACTGATCAATGGCCATGAGTACCATTCACAGAGAGTTGGGGAATGGCTGCAATCACAGCATTGTAAGGCGGCGAAAGATGTACCCTTAGGCCCCCTCCTCGATTCAGAGATGGTCTTTCCCTTTTCACGTAAATGGCCTCCTTGACTCTGCGCTCAAACCAGCGTTCCTCCCTGTCCAGGATGTGTACATCCTCATCATTGAAAGAGTGTCCACTGGCCTGTAGGTGTAAATAGACTGCAGAGTCCTGGCCTGACGAGGTAGCTCTTCTGTGTTGTGCCATCCGCTTCGCCAGAGGTTGTTTGGTTTCCCCGATGTATCTTGTAAACTTTAGGTGCACTTGTATTGTGAAGCTTTAAGACAAAGGTGTCACGGTTCTGGATCCGTTGGACCCAGTATTTTGAGTTTATTATGTTTTGGTTTATTTTTTGAATAATGGATTTGTCAGGTCCGACGGTGCCCCGACCGGCGACCTGTGTGTATGTGTGTTTGTTCTCTCTCTCTCGCTCTGTTTCTCTCTCCGGCTCCGCTGCGATTGTTACGCGGTTGCGTAGCAACGGGAGATCTCCGACCCGGAAGTGCTGCCACTCTGAGCTGTCCCACCTGCGGATTGGCTTCACTGTAAATAAAGACACTGTTCAACTTTAACGAGAGGTCCGCATCTGGGTTCACTAACTCACCATCCATAACAGGATTGTGCTTTGTTGATTATTATTATAATCTATGTTTCAGTTATTCTTGTTAAGAGATTAGTTCTTATGTTTGGTTTTCTCTGAATTACGATTTGCTTGGGTTTTGAGTAGTGATTCATGTTTCCTGTTTTATTGTGAAAGTCTTTGTCTTATGTTAGTGTGTGCAGCTTTGTTCCCCCTGTCTCGTTAGCCCTGATCTCTCCCAGCTGTGTCTCCCTCCTGTTGCCGATTCCCTCATTACTACCCTGTGTATATAAGCCCTGTGTTTTCCCGTGCTCGGTGTCGCGTCGTACCATCAGATTATGCCTGTGTGTTTTCGTATCAGTGTTCAGTACCCTTGCTCAGTTTATGTTTTGTTTTCATGCCAGCAATAAAGCTGAGGTTTTAAGTTATAATTCAGTGTCTGAGTCCTGCGATTGGATCCACCTCTCCATCCGCCTGCACACAGAGCCCTGACAGAACGACGCGACCAGTAATGGATCCAGCGGACTCACTGTGGAAGCGCAGCTCCCGTTTTGACGGGACCCGGCTAGCGCTTGGAGGGCCTCCGTGCTGCCGTTCCTCGCTTCGGCCCACTCGTCTGCTTCCTCCCCTCGGACGCCCCGGTCTCGCAGAAGATGCTCCAGCCGGTCCCGGGAGGATTACTACGAGCCTGCAAGCAACCAGCTTACACCTGCACAGGCGTTCTACAAAATGTTAGGGATCATTATTGTGCCACCCAACTCACCCAGCGTTCCCACACCGCAGGAGGAGCAACCGCAGCAGAGTTTTGCCACGTCACCCTCAGCCAGTCCCGATCCCTCTTCGACAGGAAAGCGGCGGATGCGTCGCCAGCACTCACAGCTCCAGCAGGAGCCTGGGATTCATTTCAAACAACCGCCTAGGGTGAGTGACAGAGTCCCCCTTCATTCGCCTTTTGTGTCAAGGGATAGACAGACTGTTTCCCCCAAAGCTGCGAACGCCAGCTTCATGAACACTACAGCTCGTGTTTCTCCTGTTCGGGAAAATAAAAATTTTTGTTTTGAGAACGATTATTTTCCCATTGGTTCAAAAGACTGTGCTCCTGATGTTCCTTCAGACCCAGGAGTTAAGACTGTTTCGTCTGGAACTGTTTATTCTGGGGCTATGTTTATTCAGTCAGCTGCCCGTCCACTTTCAGCTCAGTTACCTGCTCAACAGCCACCTGTAGCTCAGTGTCCAGTGTTTCCTACTCAGCAGCCACCTGTAGCTTAGTGTCCAGTGTTTCCTGCTCAGCAGCCGCCTGTAGCTCAGTGTCCAGTGTTTCCTGCTCAGCAGCCGCCTGTAGCTTAGTGTCCAGTGTTTCCTGCTCAGCAGCCGCCTGTAGCTTAGTGTCCAGTGTTTCCTGCTCAGCAGCCGCCTGTAGCTCAGTGTCCAGTGTTTCCTGCTCAGCAGCCGCCTGTAGCTCAGTGTCCAGTGTTTATTGCTCAGCAGTCGCCTGTAGCCCAGTTAGCCGCCTGGCCGGTAGCCCAGTCACCAACTTCACCACCACTTTCATCTCAAGTTCAGTCACCCGTAGCTCAGTCTTCACCCCCGCTATCCATAGCTCAGTCGCTACCACAATCGGATTTTCTGCAAGCTTTGTTACAGTCTATAGCCCAGTCAGTAGCGCAGTTAGTAGAGGAATCATTAGCTTTGTCATCTGCTCAGTCAGCCACTCATCTTCACCTTCAGCCAGGGGTCCCAATTGCCTCTGGTCCTGCGTCTGCTCCAGCTGGAGGGCCCGAGGAGCCCGTCCAGCCTCATGTCTCGTCAGCTGGAGGGCCTGAGGAGCCCGTCCAGCCTCATGTCTCGTCAGCTGGAGGGCCCGAGGCGCCCGTCCAGCCTCATGTCTCGTCAGCTGGAGGGCCCGAGGCGCCCGTCCAGCCTCAAGTTTCGTCAGCTGGGGGTTCGGGAGAACCCAGCCAGCCTCAAGTATCGTCAGCTGGGGGGCCCGAGTCGCCCGTCCAGCCTCAAGTGTCGTCAGGAGGGCCCGAGTCACCCGTCCAGCCTCAAGTGTCGTCAGGAGGGCCCGAGTCGCCCGTCCAGCCTCAAGTGTCGTCGGCTGGAGGGCCCGAGTCGCCCGTCCAGCCTCAAGTGTCGTCAGGAGGGCCCGAGTCGCCCGTCCAGCCTCAAGTGTCGTCGGCTGGAGGGCCCGAGTCGCCCGTCCAGCCTCAAGTGTCGTCGGCTGGAGGGCCCGAGTCGCCCGTCCAGCCTCAAGTGTCGTCGGCTGGAGGGCCTGAGGAGTCCGTACAGTCTCAAGTTTCGTCAGCTGGGGGTTCGGGAGAACCCATCCAGCCTCAAGTTTCGTTAGCTGGGGGTTCAGGAGAACCCGGCCAGCGTCCTGCCTCGTCGGCTGGAGGGTTTGAGGAGCCCGTCCAGCCTCAAGTTTCATCTGCTGGGGGTTCGGGAGAACCCAGCCAGCCTCAAGTTTTGTCAGCTGGAGGGCCCGAGGAGCCCGTCCAGCCTCATGCCACGTCTGCTCTGGAGGGTCCGAGGAGCCCACCCAGCGCCACGCCTCGTGAGCTGAGGGTCCTGGAGGACCCAGGCAGCACATCCTCACGTCTGCTGACGGTCCGGGGAAGTCTGTTCAGTCGTCACCTGCTGAATCATCCCCCGCGACTTCTACATCATCATCTGCAGCATCCGCATCACCGCCTGCAGCATCACCGCCTGCAGCATCACCGCCGTCAGGTTCCGCAGGCGCCCCGCTGCCATCAGGTTCCGCCACTGTGTCTTCATCCACGCCCGGTCCAGCCTCTGTCTTCATCCACGCCCGGTCCGGCTTCAGCTTCGCCTTCGCCCGGTCCAGCTTCAGCGTCTGGTCCTGCCTCGTCTGGTCCTGCCTCGTCTGGTCCTGCGGTAGCAACACTGCCGTCAGAGCCACCTCGGCCTGTTCCACCTCGCCTTTGTTGGCCGCTTTCCAGGCCTCTACGTTGGCATCATGGCCGTCGAGGGCGGCCTCCTGAAAGAATTCGCCGCCACCGCTGGCTTCGCGGCCAACCTCCGGACCTGCTCAGTGGCCGCCACTGCCTTCCAAGTGGTCGGCCTCCTGATTGGTTTTGCCTGCGCCGCCGCCGTTGCCATGTGCACGGTCGGCCTCCAGAACTGTTTTCCCATTGCCACCGTTGCCGTGTGCACGGTCGGCCTCCAGAACTGTTTGCCCGTCACCGCCGTTGCCGTTCGCACGGTCGGCCTCCTGAACTTTTCATGGACTCATGTTAGGTCTAGTTTGGTTTGGTTTTGATCTGTTTTTTCATGTATTTCTGGACTTGTGCTCCTTATGTTTTTGTTTAACGAGAAACGTGGAACACAGGGAAGGTACAGTAACAGAAAATTAAAGACTGGAAAGTATAAATATAACAAAACATAAGAGTAAACTAAGAAAACCAGAACAATGATGGACACTAAACAACAGAATATAAATTAACCTTGAAAAGACATAAACACTGGGTCGAAGGCCCTGGACCACAGTGTTGGGGAGTAACGGCATACATGTACCAGCGTTACGTATTTAAGATACAAAATATGAGTAACTGTATTCCGTTACAGTTACCGATTAAAAAGGTGGTATTTAGAATACAGTTACTTTGTTGAAATAAATGGATTACACGGCGGTACTTTCCTGTTTCATATTGTGGCGGGTCAGGACTGTTTGGGTTTGTTTGACAGCTACGTTCTGTTGTTCCAGGCGGCAGCGTTACGGTTGCCATGGTTACAGGGTGACGCTCTCTCTCTGCATGTTTCCGGGGTGAGAGAGCGCCTGTTGTTGTTGTTGTGCTAAGCTAATAGGCAGAATGCTACAGGTAGCATCATGGGCAGTGTAGTCCGTGCTGCAGGGAGAATGGACTGCCATACTCGTTATGTGTCTGTGAGCGCGAGGAGGGAGTCTCAATCAGTCATCGAGCAAAAACGGGAGCTGGAAGCATGTAAATATAATAATAACCACTGCAGCCAAGAAGAGTGCCTGACGAGCCCAGTTGTAAGTAAGCTATTAAGACTCGACTGTACGCTGTGTTCGTGTTTTCCTCCGAAACAATAAGTTCCGTTGGAGCAGCCTTTCAACGCCTCTCTCTGTCTCTCGCAACTTTACATGAGAAATGTTTTTCTAACAACATTTGTTCAACCAAAGACACTTTCACACTCATTTCTCCTGCACTGAGCCATCACCCATCTGTGTTGGGTTTTTTTAGCCTTGCACCTTTTGACCTGTGAATACATCACATCCTGCTGCTGTCCTTAACAGTCTAAAATGGTAAACTCAACCTTACACAATATATTTAATAACTCCCAGTACGAACATACACATTTCTCCTATCTCACACTGATGTGCCAATTAATCAATGAAAAACCAGTGAAGTGATGGAAATTACATGATCTACTCATCTTTGACGTATATAGAGAAAAAGAAAACTGTTATTATGGTGTCCAGACATGATTGCTTTCATATTGTTTTGCTTTTAAATGGTAAATGTTATTCATGTAAATGTTGCCATATAAAAGTGTAATATAATGAATAGCATTCTTAAAATACATTTGCTTCAGCTACAGTGTGCTAGGAGTTGTCAGTGCTTTACTGACAACATCTGCAGATATGCAATAATCAATCGGTTGATAAAAGTAAACTATAACAAACATGGATCTGAAGTCAGGATGCTTTTGAAACAATACGTGATATTGTAAATGTATGAGTGCAGTTTATGAAATGTAGTAACTTTCTATAAAACCACATGTTGTATTTAATTTTCTGAAATAATAATAATAATATTCCCAAACAAGATCGTGAATACAAGCAACGGAAATGAGCTTTCTCTGAAGGCTGGCTGGCCTCTACTTTGGAGATATTGTGATGACTTCAGCCATGCGGGAGGGGCTCAGAGTAGAGCCGCTGTTCCTCCATAATTTGAGCATCTTATGTTACAACCTGACATCTGTAGGTTTAGCTTTGGTTTCCCAGTAATACAAAAACTGAAATACTGAAGCTGTAAACTTAAAAAATACATCTCAACACTTCCACTTGTTGTATGAAACGTTCAGTCAAAATGAAACAATCAACAGTTTCAAGCAAGCTGTAAAGAACAAATACTAATATTGAATAAGTAAAAAAAAAAAAGATGGACAATCAAACAAAATGAAGAAAAGTGACACAAAATTTGATATTGCATGGATGGAATGAATCTGGACTGGACATTAATCTGAGAGTCTCACCAAAACACAAAAAACATACAGATGATCCCAGTGATCCCTCCTACAGCAGCCCCCATGATAAAGGCTGATGTGTTCCTGCAGATATAAAAAGGTTAGTGACAAATGCACTTTGATAAATATCATGTTTGTCACTAAGTGTTCAGGCTTATATGAAGGTAACTTCAAATGTTCAAGTTGCTGTGCATGGTTTAATCTACTTACATCCAAACAAATGTCATGAAAGCAAACGCTTACCTATTAACGTAATGATTTCAATCATTACTTCATCATTACATGTCTTATTTAAAATTAAAGCATTATATTCAGTACAGTAGAAGATAAATCAGTCTACGCTTAAGGCATTGCTACCTCAACTAGCCTTCAACAAGCAATTTATCCTATTGTATTATGACCACCTTATTTCTACTTTCTCTTACTGTTTGCACTTCAGTTTTATGAGGGTGACATTAAGCTCTGACAGCCTGTTGAGAGTGCTTTTATTTCTGTAAATATGTAAGACTTCATTTATTCTCACCAAACTTTCTTCATTAAATTAAAACATGTTCATCACAATTCTGCAACAGAATTTAACATTAATTTAACATTATTAAATAATTGATTTTTATAGTGGTCATTATATCATAAAGAAGTCAGCACTGAGATACCCACTGACTAAATCACATGATACACTCATTTGTGTCTTTCCTCCTTATAACCTGCTGAAAGAGGAAGTGAGATATTAGTCTTAGAAGTCTAAACTTACATGCTCATCTGCAAAGTTTTTTTTAACTTTACTGCTTCAAAGTCTTAAAGCTTAACCTAGCGAATATATTTGAAATAAATTATATCAGCAGTAATCTATTACAAGCTGCTAAGGTTGCTATAAAAATCAGTATCCAAATACTAATCAATATTCATTTGCAGATACTCATTTGCAATAATATCAATACCACCAGTGCTGTCTTTGCCTCCTGCAGATGACACATGGCTTTATACACAACAGTCCAGACAGGCAGGAAAACAGATCCTCACCTCAGTATCAGCTCAATACATCACTTAACACCACTGGGGCCCCAGGACAGTCACAGCCCTAATGACTGACAGACCCACCTGACTCCACTCACTCCCTTTGCAACCTAATGGCAACAACATGCACACTCACACACACCAAGGTCAGACTCTTCACTGTGAGGTGTTATTTAATCTAATCATTATTAGATTAGATTTCCTTATTTGTCATATGAGTGTTACATCCTGTGAGTGATTAATTGTTTTGGTTATCGTAACGGGTAGAACCATTTGACAAACCACGGGTTTGTATTTATGGGAGGGGGTGTTACGGCCCTAACAGCGCCTCCTCCTGAAGTTGCCTGTGTGGGCGTGCCCTACAATCTCTTCTGCCTGAGGTGCCACCTTTCTCTTTTATACAGCTGCCTCACATCAGCAATTAAAGGTATTTAAGGGCAGAGAAAGGTGAGCTCTGGTGCCAGAGTGCAATATGAGTGGTTACAGCTGGTGAGCTGTGTGTCTGGTGTTTGTAGCTAGTGAGCTGTGTTAGTTTTGGGTGGTTGCAGCTAGTGAGCTGTATTTTGTGATTGCTTGCTCCTCCTCGGTGGAGAGGAGTGTGTTTGGTTACCAGTGTTGGGAAGGTTACTTTTAAAATGTATTCCACTACAGATTACAGATTACATGCCCCAAAATGTATTTTGTAACGTATTCTGAATACTTTGGATTACTTAATATATTTACCATGCTTTTTTACAACTACATGAATGTACTATTGCTGTGTGATTTATTACTCAAGGTTACTCGCCATACCAATTCCAACTAGATGTTTAAATCTTAATATAAAATGAGTAACAGTAGGGTGGACATTAGGTAAGGCTGCACTTTTTGCAGCGATCTCGTATAGAAAACTATTCCGCGCGTATATAAAACAGGTCCGTGGCTCCGAACCGTAGTAAAGGGACCTCAGGCTAATACGTCGGGTTCATGTCGGGCTCGTAGCGAAAAATAGCTTTACTTTGTTGTCTGGGTCAACTTTGCTAGCGAGAGACAGAGAGAGGCATTGAAAGGCTGCTCCAACGGAACTTATTGTTTCGGAGGAAAACACAAACACAGTGTACAGTAGAGTCTTACTTAGGCTTACTTACAACTGGGCTCGTCAGGCACTCTTCTTGGCTGTAATGGTTATTATTATATTTACATGCTTCCAGCTCCCATTTCTGATCGATGACAACTCGTACTTTTCCACTCGCCTTTTTCTCCCTCCTTCGCTCACAGACACATAACGGGTATGGCAGTCCATTCTCCCTGCAGCACGGACTACACTGCCCATCAGGCCACATTCTTTAGGGCGATGCCTGTAACACTCTGCTTATTGCCTTCATATTAAATCATTTTAAAAAATATTTCTTCACGTTATTGAGACACAGGCATTAGAGCCTCTTAATGTGTGTTTTGTTTGGGTTTCCACCGGCGTGGAATTACCAAAAATAGAGAGGGGACAGCCTAACATATGAAACAGGGAAAGACTGCTGTGTAATCCATTTATTTTAGCAAAGTAACTGTATTCTGAATATCACCTTTTTAAACGGTAACTGTAACGGAATACAGTTACTCATATTTTGTATTTTAAATACGTAATGGCGGTACATGTATTCCGTTACTCCCCAACACTGTTGGTTACTAATCTCTTTTTGACTTACTTTTCAGTTTACTGACCGACGCTTGAGTTTTGTTTTGTTTCTTTAAATGTTGATAGCGGCTTGCCCGTCTCTTTAAGTTGAGTTATTAATGGAAACTTTAATGAAACTCTTTAATTTAACCATTTTGCCTCTGTCTCCTTTTTCTAACCCGGACACATTTTGTTACTTCCCCCTCACCACCTGGACCCTTTTAGGGGAACGTAACAGTGAGTTAAACTTAAACACAATGATAACATTTAAATCAGTATTAAGGATAATTCACTTAATCAGCACAATCACATGTGAACTGTGGTTCTGTGTTTAACCATTAATACCCTTTCTTTTATTCAAAGTCATGTATAATGATGCTTTGGAGACACGGTCACACACAAATCTGTCAAGGCCGATGACAGATTAGCTGTCAAGACAGAGCCTACAAAAGTGCTACAATGTTTTCCATCCACTCCTCCTGGACTAACAGCCACCTTGCCTCTCTAACTGTCAGCTGACCGGATGGTCAGAACTCATGTTACCACCAAAAAAGCCAAAATCCCTGCACAAAGTTTGCAAGACATCCTCTGACCTTCATCTCTCAATGGAGGTTAAACACAGGATCTAATTCACTTGGATTTAGAATTTTCACAAGGAGCAGAGTCGTCTAAACCAACATGTTAATACTGTTAACCTGCAGCCTGCTTCAGAAATTATTCAATTATTTGTCTTTTAAATACTTATTCAACTGTGTTTTAAACACCAGCTCTGTTTTATAAATGTTGGAAGTCTACTAGAATAAAATCAGATTGATTGAAAAAACACACAAATTAGATCAATTGATTAATCTGATTTGTGTGTTTTTTGTTCCACAAGCAGTGACCAATGTATACACGCAAAATACTCCCATATGATTCCTGCCATAAATAGTTTGGGAGTATGTTGACTTTTATGAGAACAAAAACAATATTTTTCTTCTACCTCATTATAAATTTGGTTCTTTAAGCAAAAAAAAGAAGAAGTGTGAATTCTTAGATTTTTTAAAAAAAATTCCAGTTAAAGAAAGTTCAATAAAAATCACGTTAAGGCACTCCATCTTCCTGTGAGCAAATTTTTTATTCAGGGGTTTTACTGGTGAATTGACTAAAAGTTTAAAGACTAAACACTTTGTCAGGTCTGCGCTGGTAGACCGTGTGGAGTGGAGAGAGTGGATCCAAATGCAGACACTGGAGAAGAAACGCACATGTACATGGAATGTGAAGACCTGAAACATGAAACATGACAGAAGATAAACAGATGAATCAACAAGGGACAAAGGGAAACTCACATTATAAATACACAGTGTAGATCAGGGAAGTGGAGACAGCTAGGAAACACTTAAGGAACTAATTAGACATAACAGGAGAGGAGAAGCAACACTGAACACAATGAACACAGGATGAGAGACTGTCAAAAAATGAAACAAAACAGGAAGCACACGACCAACATGGAGATGAAGACTACGACACCCGAGCTTGACACTGTGACCAGGGCAGATACAGACATGGAGACTTAGGAGACAGAAAAGAAACATGGATCATGGAGACAAGTTTAACTTAACGAGAAACGTGGAACACAGGGAAGGTACAGTAACAGGAAATTAAAGACTGGAAAGTATAAATATAACAAAACATAAGAGTAAACTAAGAAAACCAGAACAATGATGGACACTAAACAACAGAATAAAAATTAACCTTGAAAAGACATAAACACTGGGTCGAAGGCCCTGGACCACAGTGTTGGGGAGTAACGGCATACATGTACCAGCGTTACGTATTTAAGATACAAAATATGAGTAACTGTATTCCGTTACAGTTACCATTTAAAAAGGTGGTATTCAGAATACAGTTACTTTGTTGAAATAAATGGATTACACAGCAGTCTTTTCCTGTTTCATATGTTAGGCTGTCCCCTCTCTATTTTTGGTAATTCCACGCCGGTGGAAACCCAAACAAAACACACATTAAGAGGCTCTAATGCCTGTGTCTCAATCTCGCGGCCCATGTCACCTGTACTTGCGGATGCCTAATGACATGAAGAAATATTTTTACAAATTATTATTCAAAATAATTAAATATGAAGGCAATAGGCAGAGTATTGCAAGCATCGCCCTAAAGAATGTGGCCTGATGGGCAGTGTAGTCCGTGCTGCAGGGAGAATGGACTGCCATACCCGTTATGTGTCTGTGAGCGCGAGGAGGGAGAAAAAGGAGAGTCGAAAAGTACGAGTTGTCATGTTACTCTCATTGAGTAATGTAACGGAATACGTTACAAAATACATTTTGGGGCATGTACTCTGTAATCTGTAGTGGAATACATTTTAAAAGTAACCTTCCCAACACTGCAGGACCATGACACTATTATCCTGATGCAAAATCCATTATGGATGGAATGTGTAGAGAGGGAACACATCCAGGTGTTTTCAACACAGTTGAGCAGCACTTAATCTCTGGCTGATGACATTTCAGGAGCCCACAAGGGAGCAGGATACACAGGCGTGCATATTGAGAAAAAGGCAGTGGGCTGGGAACCAGGTGTTGTCGGCGTTATCATGAGCTCTGACAACCAGGTGAGATGACAGCTGATGAGGTGAGCTGGCTGTTAGACCAGGAGTAACAGACATCTCCAAAAACATGAAAGCACTATTGAAAATGGGCTCTATTGTAACAAATTGATCAGAAATTTTAAGCATACACACTACAATCTCAGCAACAACAAAAAAATATTAGCGTATTTGTTGACACGAAAACTGAGTATAAACTTGGGGCTCCTCTTCCACCATTAACACTTTTGATTTGAAAAATGTTCTGGGACACCCTACTGCCCAAAGTCCACTCCTCCAGCACTTCATATCTGTTTGACTGGAAATAACTAAAAAATTATTTTAATGTGTCACTAATGAATTTAAATTGGAAATAATAATTTAAAAAAAAATAATTGATGAAGTATTTACTTATTTCATTAAGTAATATTTTCTCCTTTTTTTCATTTTCATCCATTCTTGACAGTTTATTGCATTTATTTAATACATTTGGCGCCCTCCATACTTAATATCCAGTCTTTACATATTTACAGTCGACCTGGCATTAATCTGGGTCTATTCATTTATTACAGATCATTGGTTGTTTTTAATTCAAATTAAAACTTGGCCTTTGCAAGCACAGTTGTATTTATTTTAACACAAGTGATTAACATCTGTGAATTTTCAAAATGCTGACATGTAAAAACTATGATAACACAACAGTATTCAAGTTTTTCTGAATGAAACTAAAACAGTAAAACTCAAAATCTAAAAACTGGTAAATAAGATCTCTACATGTCAGTGCAGTAAAAGAAAAATAACAAAATAAAAGTTTGAGTAAAATGAGACCATCTTTAGAACAGTTACAATAATGCAGTTAACAACGCCCATGAACGTCTTATCGTACATGTGATGTGTATTTAAAAAAGATCATTTATGTGTCTGCTAAAAAAGACAGTGAAGTGAATTACACAGTCTTCTCATATTTGATATATTCAGAACAAAAAGAAAATAGTCCTCCGTTTTCTTTGTCATATTTTGGTTTCATGATGTGCCAAATGTTTCCAGTTGATTGGAGGTTTGAAATGCAAAAAGGATGTTCAGTTTGAAAATCGCAGCATTTCTGGATGGTGTTCATATGCGGTGTCTTCTTTGCATAACAGATTTTAAGCTGCATTTGTGGATGGCACAGTGAACAGTTTACAGTGACTTCTGGAAAAATTCCTGACACAAGCAGTGATTTCTATGACATTTTAAATGCAGAATCATCTGATGGCTGAATCATCACAGAAACCTAAAAATGATTTTCAGTTTCATATCCTGTATGAAGCGATTTATCCAGATAATCTGGATATTTATATTCTATACTGGATATTATGTAAAATTCAAAATTGTCTCAATTTTATGTTGAACTGTTTTAACAACCTGAACATGAATATCCTGAACAAGCTATTCAGGGTTCCTGTCATGAACTGAAAGAGAACATTTCTCTGTGACATTTGTTCAACCACAGACGCTTCCACACACTCATTTCTTCTGCACTTGAGCGTAGATACACTCTGGCCCATCACATGTCTGTGTTAAGCTGTTTGGAGTCTTGCACACTTTGACCTGTGAAAACACCAAATCCTGCTGCTGTGTGCTCTCCTGCACTGGGTCTAAAGAAGGTCTCTGCTTGGAGAAGTCAATCTCTCCATAATGGACGTCTTCATTTTCTGCAGTTCTGGCTGCTTCTTGAAGAGACAGACTCTGTGAAATCAAATACACCAAACTTGAAATGTAATGAAGAAATGTTTCTTGAAAAATTGCTGATGATATAATGAGACGACACTAAGAAACAAATATGCTTTTGAAAACAGCCACAGCAAGCCTTTGTCTTTTTTTAAGTGCAGTTCCTATAACTACAATCATATTACCAACAAAAAGTTAGTTTTCCTACCCATGTCTGATGTGAAGGTCGACGTGCTGATTTTAGTTGCCTATAAAAAATATAGACGGTCTCTTAAGTTTTCAGAAGTAATAATAAGAAAAAATCTCCAAAGCAATCTGCCTGAAACATTTTCTACAATTTTTTTTATGTTGATTTGACAAGTGTGGAATTAACTACATAACTAAGACACTCACAGGGGAAAAACTATAATTTTTCAGAAACTCAGGAAGAATGAATTAACATAACATCTTGTCATGTCACAGCTGTGTGGAAGCACGAACACGGACCCAAGTGCAGGACTTCAGAGAATAAAGTGAACTGAACGACAGCTTTATTGCTGGAATTCATATACCTGAGAACAAAATACAAAACTATAATGCAGCATGGCTAGGACCAGGAACTAAAACTAGAAACTAGACGAGGGAACTTGAACACAAAGCACGCAACATGTAAAAATAGTCGACGAAGATGTAACAAAGAACAGAGGCTGAAGAATCTGAAAATATCTACACAATCAAGGCAGAGAGGACACATCTGGGGAACACACGAAATTAAGAAAACTGAGAAGAAATTAAATATTTTCACATTAATGTGAGTCTTACCAAAACACAAAAACCATACAGATGAATATGATGATCCCGCTGATCCCACCTACAGCAGCCCACCATGATGAAGGCTGTTCTGTTACTACAGATATAACAAAGTTACAAGTGACAAAAACATTTTATTAAATATCATGTTTATCACTGTGTTGAGGCTTATTTAAAGTCACTTATTAGGTTCAAGGTGCTGTATCTGTTTTAATCTACTTACCCTTAATCAAAGTTGTCTCTCATTAGCAAAGTAAGAGCTTTCCTGATAAGTTCATGAGTTGTCAAGTTCTACTTTCCTGACTTATTGATAGAGCACTGTATAATGATGGTAAACGATAAAGTAGTGTACGCTTTCTGGCATTGCTAACTTATGAATCCCTAACATATGAACAAGCAGTGTCCTTGGTTTCGCTATCAGATCAATTTCTGATTTCAAAAAAATAAAAATGCAGAAGACCAGACTTCAACAAATAATCAGCAATAATTATTTGCTGGTTATTTGTTAAAAGCTACTTCCCATTAAAGTAGAATGGGAGGGAGAGCCTTCAGTGTTCAGCCCCCTCTTTTGTGGAACCAGCTTCCAGTCTGGATTTGGGAGACAGATACTATCTCTACTTTTAAGATTAGGCTTAAAACTTTCCTGTTTGCTAAAGCATATAGTTAGGGCTGGAACAGGTGACCCTGAATCCTCCCTTAGTTATGCTGCAATAGACGTAGGCTGCCGGGGAACTCCCATGATGCACTGAGTTTTTCCTTTCCAGTCACCTTTCTCACTCACTATCTGTTAATAGACCTCTCTGTATTGAATCGTACTTGTTATTAATCTCTGTCTCTCTTCCACAGCATGTTTTTATCCTGTTTTCCTTCTCTCACCCCAACCGGTCACAGCAGATGGCCCCGCCCTTCCCTGATCCTGGTTCTGTCTGAGGTTTCTTCCTGTTAAAAGGCAGTTTTTCCTTCCCACTGTTGCCAAAGTGCTTGCTCATAGGGGGGTCATATGATTGTTGGGTTTTTCTCTGTATCTATTATTGTACGATCTACTGTACAATATAAAGCGCCTTGAGGCGACTGTTGTTGTGATTTGGAGCTATATAAATAAAATAAAATTGAATTGAATTAATGTATTATAAGCACTTTATTTCTACTTTCTCTGTTTGCACTTGAATTTTATGAGGATTCCATAAAGCTCTTACATCCTGTTTGCAATGCTCTTATTTCTGTGAATATGTTTATTTTCACCAAACTTTTTTTGTTAAATCAAAACTTGTTAATCATAATTCTGCATACATTTATTATTAAACATTATTAAATAATTGATTATTGTCATGCTGTCTGCGTTTACCTGTTAGATTCATCTTTGCTGATGTCTGATTACCCAGATCATTAGTGGCCACACAGTAATAAACTCCTCCATCTGTTACATTGAAGCTGTAAATCTCTCCTTCAGATACTTTCACAGCTCCATCTCTGCTCTTCTTGAACCAGGTGAAGCTGCTGACTGGAGGTTTGGCTCTGCTGGAGCAGGTCAGCTTCACCCAGCTGCCTGCTGACACCAAACCTGATGGACTGATGGATGCTGAGGTGTTTTTAGGAGCACCTGGAGAAAAAAAAAAAAAGAAAGACATATGCCATAAATCATGTTGTTCTATATGATTCAGTTCAACAACAAACTCTGATTGTCTTACATGAAACACTGAGAGTCTCTTCTGTCTCTGCTGTCTTGGTGTCTTTTCCTTGGTTCACAGGATATCTGGCAGAGCAGCTGATCTTCTTTCCATCATGTGTGTCTGACAGAGTGATGGTCTGCTGGATTTTAGTTGTAAAGCTTCCATCTGTGTTTTTCTCTATTTTGTTGTGAGAGTCTTGTTGGAGATTCCAGGTGAGTTGAGGAGGGGAGTGTGGACAGGGAGTGAGAGCTGAGCAGGTTATAGTGACAGACTCCTTCTCCTTCAGATCACCTGAGATTGTAATATTGGGCCTCCAAGGAGAATCTGTGGTTTCGAAGATGTTGCAAATACATACAAATAAATACAGTGTATAATACACTATATCTGCCTAATGTAGAATCATTTGTTCTGTTAACAATTTTTTTAAACTCTGCACTTAACACACACCAATCCAGTATACTGCATAGCAATGCATACTTCTCTTTGCACTGTTATTATGAACCAATCTGTTGTCACATGTTTGGTGTTGCAGTGTTTTTGTTCTGATTTTGAAATATTTTATATGATAGTTATTATTATTTTTATTTTACTTTATTGGATTGATTTTGATTTCAAATAAGTTTTCACCTCGTTGTGATATTAATTTTGTCATCATTTCATGTCTTACAAATAATAAGTTTAATCATTAACATGCATGGACATAATAGGAGTGAAGCCTGCCAGGAGTAAATATGTGAAGGGAATGGACAGTTTAAGGCAAATTGGCAGAAGTAAAAATCTTAAAATCATTGTTGAATGACAGTGATCTTCATGCCCTCAGGTCAAACTGCACTGAACACAGACAGTTCTGTCAAAAGAATCACTGCATGAGCTCAGGAACACTTCTGAAAGCCATCAGTAGAGCTGGATGCAGAAATGGAAGTTAAAAGTCCATTCATGCTCTGAACACATTTAACATGAAGTGAGACGGAGAATAAAACTGGCTTTAAACTAGACTGTGTTCTGTACAAACCTGTCACACACTGAAACTGTTTTCAAATGTTATGAAACAATAAAAACTATGATAACATGGTAAAATGATAAAATAAAAATGATACTGACTGCCTTGGAAAGACTTCTGTACAGTTAAGATATGAAATGCAAATCAGGAAAATCACTGTGACTGTATTGAAAATTTTAGGCTGAAAAAAGGATATTTTAGAATACAGAAAACTATTTCAGTGTGGTTTATTGTCATTTTGTTATTAAACATTAATTTATTTTAAAAATAACTCACCTCTGACTGTTATTTGAAGAGGATCACAAGCTGTCACCTTGAATGGTTCTCTCTCTACTCTTAAGAAGTATGTGTCTGTGTATGTGGTGGTTAAATTAGAAAACAGAGTGGTGCAGTCTCTCTGACTCAGGTTCCCAGTAATACTCATTGGATAGATGCTAACTGCTCCACTACTGTTGAAGATCACATTGTTTTTGATTTTGGTAATATCAGAATCATTTTTAATCCACACTCCAAAGGTTTCACTTGTGCTGATAAATTTCTGTTCTTCTTTGGGTCTGGAACATCCAAGTGACTTCTTCGATCTCGCGAGACTGAAGAAGTCACTTGGATGAGTGACAAAACGTTTCTCCCACAAAACACTACGTCCAGATGAACAGAATCAACTTTTGGAGATTTACTTTACTGGATGATTGAGAATGCATCAAGACGAAGGTGGGTGAATATTTATACTTACTACTGAATGGTCAGATAATGGACAAGAACTTATTGAGAACTCTTCCATCCTATCCAGCACCGTCCTGGATGACAGGAGCAAATCTATTCTTGAGAAACTGTGATGGGGGCAAGAAAAAATAGTGAAATCCCTATCTGTAGGGTGAGCTACTCGCCAGGAGTCAATAAGTTCTAGATCACAACAAAACTCTTTCAGTCTAAGGCTTTTTGGCGATAAGTCACCCCCCTGGTGGAGATTTACTAACCCTAGGATCAGGAACACAATTAAAATCACCTCCCAAAGCCAAATATGGAGAGGCTATGACTGAAACATCGGTTAAAAGACTGGGGAAAAGGAGACATCTTCTGAATTTGGACCATAAATGCAGCCTATGGCAATAGATTCTCTATCATTCATTATCTTCATTATCTTTTATAATTTTTTCTATGGTTAGAGGCAGGTTGCGATGAATAAGGATAGCTACTCCTCTACTTTTTGTATTATAGGATGAGTAAAAAACTTAGCCAATCCAACTTCTCTTTAGTTTTGAGTGTTCCAAATCATTTAAATGAGTTTCTGAAAGTAAAGCAATTTGTGTTCTTCTGTCCTTTTTCAAGAAAGAAAGAATATTTTGCCTTTTAACAACATTATTCAGCCCTTTAACATTTAAAGCTATGTTCTGTTGTTCCAGGCGGTTGCCATGGTTACAGGTGACGCTCTCTCTCTCTGCGACTGTGTGTTTCTGGTATTGATAGTTCTGGTTTTGATAAGAACCAGAACTATCAATGGTGGGGACCTGGCTGGAGGCGGTGCGACGCCCAGACTGGACGGGGGTGTCGGGACAGGGGCCCGAAGTGAGGGCCTACTATTCCCAGTACAACAACCTGGAGACCCACGACGGCCTCCTATACAGGAGATGGCGGACCCCCGGCCAGGGCAAAGATCTCCTGCAGCATATAAAAGAGTTTTCCTTCTCTCACCCCAACCGGTCGCAGCAGATGGCCGGCCCTCTCTGAGCCTGGTTCTGCCGGAGGTTTCTTCATATTAAAAGGGAGTTTTTCCTTCCCATTGTCGCCAAAGTCCTTCCTCATATGGGGGGTCATATGGTTGTCTGGTTTTTCTCTGTATGTATTATTTGTAGGGTCTACCTTACAATGTAAAGTGCCTTGTAACGACTGTTGTTGTGATTTTGCCCTATATATATGCACTTGGTATATATGCACTGGTGCTATGACCTCCCTCAAGATAGTTGAGAGCTACTTAGGTGAGGACAGCACTGAATCACTGACCTCAGATCCTGCAGTGACCTTCTGGTCAAAAATTATGCTTCCACAGCCAGCCCTGGCTGATGTGGCAATGAAATATCTAACTTAACTGAGAGTATGTTGGCAGAAGATATCGTATATGGTATGGTTAATAGGTTATGGTTAATAAAAAACATAAAAAATAAAAAATAAAAAAAAAACATAAAAAACCCTTTGTGTCTGAGGTTTGGAATTCTCTGCATTAGAAAGAAGTTCTTTCAGAAGAAAAAAAGTTCTTTGAAGTATTGTTTGTTTTTATTCTGTCTGTTCAGCATCCTCCAACAAGGACGGGTGGTGGTGGGGTTCATAATGTTCACAATGGTATTTTATTATTTGTTGGTTTAACCATGAATGGGGTAATGGCTGTTATGTTATTATTATTATTATTTTTTTTTTTTTTTTGTCGTTCCTTGTTACATTTTCATTGCTGGATTTATGGAAAAATGTCAACCAATATTGCATATCCATAATTATTATAATGGATATAATTAAAGAATACTTACACAACAACGTAAATTAGAAGTGTAACACAAAAAAATTATTTTTACGCCTATTTTGAATTTTACTCAAATACAGATAGAAATACTTTTCCCCCCTCAACAAAAACAAATACCAAAATAAATACTGGCTGCTTTGCACTACTCTACTGTCAAGAATATTCCCCTTAAATCTCTCTTCCACATGCTCTCCCAATGCTACATCGGTCCCTATGAAATCTAGAAAATGAAATCTAGTCCACTGTAGGATGGAGAACTAGGATTGTTAGAAAGCCCACTGTTTACACGTTATTTGCTTGGTTGAAGTGTTGTGGTTTGTTTATAGATAGTGTTTGTGGAAATTGATATGTCTGTATTGATATGTCCTACGTCATTGAACTCACCATATCTATGCTTACGCTCCTTGAATGCGCCACTCTGTGCCGTGTGCTGCTAGTCTGCCTTTGTAGCTGCTAATAGCCAGCATTTTTCCTTGTGTCCTCTCACCAGCATCTCGTGGGTTTTGGTTTATTGCTGTGTGTGAATACCAGAAGACCACAGCTGAATAAATCTCCTAAACTTGGAAGCTGCCTCCGTGTTCTTTAACGGGAACACACCCACCATACCTTGCCGCCCTAAATCAGCTAAACTCCTGGAGACAACATTCTCTCCATTTTAAGGATGAAGAGCAATTTTCGCACATCAATTCTACAAAGTACCTGAGGAAGAACCAAAATAAAGTCCAGTTTTGTCGTGAGTCTTATTGCAGAGGTATCTTTGAAGTGCTGAAAGGTTACTCTTGGTTTAAAGACTTGAAACTGGACACACACACATACACCATTATTCAACATCAGTGGTAACACACACTTATTTCAGTAGCAAGACATCTTTGTAGAAAACAGTAAAAAGTGTGAAAATTTGCTGCATGCTTTGAATGGTAAAAGCTCCTCCTGGTGGATGAATATAAAAACTAAAAATTAAAACCAAGTACAGTATACCAAAATAAAATCTTACAAGAGGATATTTGTTGTCATTAAGATCAGTGTGTCAGTTTGTGTGAACTGAAACAGCTCCACACATAACTAGGTTTACGATCAGCCATTGTCAACTGAGTGAGTGAGCACACAAGAGCCATGACGCATTCATGCAGGCAAATTTAGTATATCATTATAACAGGCAAAAGAAGAAGTACTTCCTAACAATCACTTAGATAATCTAAATAATATAGTTACTTTCTACTGTGTTCCTATTGATGATAAACTACAAATTTACCCCAAAACACTAAAATATTGAAGATTCTGTGAAATAAAATAGACCAAACTTAAATTATAATGAAGAGCTGGAGGAATACCCTTATCCACTTCACTATAAAAGTGGATACTACTGATACTATAAAAATAACATGCTTTTACTGAAGACTAACCAAAAACTTCAGTGTTCATGTTTCTTAACTCACTTTCCCGGACTAATCAGTTAAATCAACATTCCACTGACCAATCACATTATAATGCAGGGACAAAACCAAGATAGGGATATCAGGTATACCAAAAAACGGCTGTTGTATTCCTCTGTTTGTTAAGCATTTTAAATTACAATAATGAAGATGCTGGCTCTTTTGTTTTTTTAGTTTTCTTTCTAAGTTAAGTTAAGATTGTAATTGTATCTTTATACAACTGAACATACGGCAAAGCCAAGAAATACTTCCCAATATTACCTAAGGTGTTGACATTAAGTTGTAGCCCTCTAGCAGTTACTACAGAGATTAAAACTCACCAGCAGGTGGTGCTATTTTTTTTCTCAGGTCATAGTTGCAGTAACTAGTTAGGACTTGGCAGAGCCAGAATCAGAAAGTAAATCTCATATGTGCCATCATAGTTGAAGAGTCTCTTTGAATCCAACTCTATCCTTATGTGTCGTTTCATAGAAAGCACTGGCCTTGAGTGTTTTATGTTATGAGAAAGAGAGAACAAAACGAAAACAACATGTGGCCTGGAGTGAGCCAGCCAGAGAGACACAGGGACCATGACTGAGAGTTTATTTAAAAAAAACAGTTAAAATTTATATACTTCTTTTACATTGTTTGTGTTTATAGTGTGTTACCATTTTTTAGATGGCAAAATATGTAAATGAGTATCTGAAAAGGATATATTTGCTGATTTCTTTCAGCAGTCTGTTTGCAGTTTGAAGGGAACTTTAGAGACGGAGACAACACAACTGACACTTGTCGAAAGGCTATCTGTCTACTTAGCTGTGCTTGAAACAGTAAGAACAGAACAGTTACAACAAACCTTGCTAACTAGTTTTGTCATGTCAACAAGAGAGGAATATAGATACCCACTGACTATCACACTGCATAATGAAGTCAATTTTGTCCTTCCTGTTTATATCCTGTAAAAGAGGAAGTCAGTCAGTACTGTTTCTTTGTTTGTTATTTAAATTAATAAGTGTGCTTCATCTTCATTTTAGCAGAATTTAAAACATGTAATATGTTCCAATAGAAAATTGCACACAGATAGGAAACACACAACAAAAATATTGCACAGGAAGTAACTGCTAGTGTGGCATCACTTTAATGCCTCATTTAAAAGAGGCAGGTACTAAAAGAGTTTAGAGACATTTTTGCCCTGAAAGAAAGTGATATTAGCTTGACACACTTGGTAGAGCACGTCATTGAGACCGGGGATGCCCAGCCTATTAAAGTGCACCCCTGCCGCCTGCCCCTGGCTCATTAGGAGGCTGCTGACAGAGAGTTGTGTGAAATGATGAAGGCAGGCATCATAGAGCCATCTGACAGCCCATGGGCCTCCGCTGTGGTGATGGTGCCTAAGAAAAACAGCCCAAGGATGCATTTCTGCGTGGACTTCAGACCACTCAACAAAGTGACAAAAAAGGACTCTTACCCCCTTCCCAGGATTGATGAGTCTCTCGATTTAGTAGTCGGATCCTACTGGTTCTCCACCCTGGACCTGCAAAGTGGCTACTGGCAGGTGCCACTCTCCCCTGAGTCCAGACAGGGGACTATAGCAGTTCAAAGTCCTGAGCTTTGGTCTTTGCAACGCTCCTGCTACCTTCGAGAGGCTTATGGATAGGGTGCTGGCTGGTGTCCCACAGCAACGGTGTCTGGTCTACCTGGATGACCTTCTAGTACGCGGGAGCTCCTTTGATGCTACCCTGGATGCCCTGAGACAAGTGTTGGAGAGAATGGCAGCAAGCCAAGTGCAAGACAAGTGCCACTTCATGAGGAGGGAGGTGGAGTTTCTGGGCCACAAACTGGGTCATGAGGGCATCGGCACTTTGGAGGAAAAAATCCACACCATTATTGACTGGCCCACCCCAGCAGACCAGAAAAAGCTCAAAAGCTTCCTCGGACTGGCGTCTTATTACAGGAGGTTTGTGAAGGGCTTTTCCTCTATAGCTGCACCCCTCTTTCGCCTGCTGCAGAAGGACCGTGACTTCATCTGGACTCAGGACTGTCAGCGGGCATTCAACACCCTCCGCAGATCGCTGACAGAGTCCCCAGTCCTCGCCCCCCCTGACCCCACCCTGCCTTTTGTCCTGGACACTGACACAAGTAATGTGGGGCTGGGAGCTATGTTGTCGCAGGTCGGGCCGGATGGTGAGAAGGTGGTAGCGTACTTCAGCCGGGTCCTGAATAAGAGTGAGCGGCGCTACTTTTTCTTTTGCTTTTAAATTTTTGGTCTTCTTTGGGTCTGAAGCTACATGGGATTAACAAACAATCCTGCTTCATCAGGACAATCAGCCAAAGCAGCTGTAAATACAGTGTCATGAGTAGTAAACTGTTGACTTTATCTTCACCAGCCTTTCAGAATTTATTTGTTAGAAAAGTTTCGATTGTAAAATGACTCCATGTCTGTGAATGACTGAACAAACAGCTCACCTGGAACAAAGAGGACAATCAGCAACATGCCGACTGTCACCATGTTCACACACAGGAACTTATTGAAACCCTGAATTACAAACACACATCAGATATTTAATCACTTAATTTTTCAGATTTTGAAGAGATTATTCGTTATTCTTTAAAACAAATCCAAACTTCCTCTGTGCAATACAAGCTGTCATTTTTTCATAAGGAACAGTCAGGCCTGCAGAGAGGATCTTCCCTCCATCCAGGACCTGTACAAGTCCAGGATAAAGAAACAGGTGGAAAACATCACTGCAGACGCCTCACATCCCAGAAATAACTGTTCAAACTGCAGCCTTCAGGCAGGCGCTACAGACCACTGTTTACAAAAACCACAGAGACAGTTTCCTCCCCCAGGCTGTCACTCTGATGAACACTGGGAAATGACCCACTTTTATATCACTCAGGTCAAATCACATATGCATATTACACCACTCAGTTTGGCACCAATACTCTGTATAGTTTCTTAAGACTTTGTGTAACTTGCACTTGTTCCTTGTTTGTGTGCACAAACTTGGCCAAATAAAGATGAGTCTGATTCTGAATCTAATACTAATGTTAGGAAAACAGCTGAAACTGTAACAGAGTGGAAACTGACAGGACTGTCCAAGCATCCTGCTGCAGCAGTCTTACATAAGTGTAGGGTTAGATCAGTGTTCATGGATAAAATGCTTGACCTTAGAGTGAAGCAGGTCCTATTTAAAAAGTTCAGTCCTGTTGAGGAGCGGCAGTAATTTGTCCACAAAGGAAATGTCTCCATTCCTACAACACCATCTCTACACTCAAAGCAAAACTGTTGAACATCATTGCAGTGAATTTAGTGATATTTTCAGGTGGAGTTTGTCCTCCTGCAGAAACTTCAGTTGATGTGTTGTGATGTGACTCTGCTCATCTGACAGCTTTCTGTCTCTGGATTGTTGGAGCGTTTTGATCTGAAGCAGCTGAAGGAAAAATTCAGAAAAAAAAATAAGAAAGAATGAATTATTTTATTTTACAACAGATGAGTTTGTTTGTGGTTTCACATGAGTGTATCACAGAAACATTTGTCTCACCAAACAAAAACCATCAGTGTGCTCACGAGCATTATGATTCCCACAGTCTTCACTATAGTATAAACACCAACCAGGTTTCCACCTTTAATACAACAAGACTTTAGAGTGATTAACACAGTATGTCACAGAATGAACATTTGACAGTAGATAAAACCATTTAAGGTGAAACAAAATCCAAGAAAAACCTAACTTTAATACATAAGACCTGAACAACCACACAATCTTTGAACTTCATAGCACAAATTTAGTCTCACATAAAACACACTTCTGTTTCTGCTTTCTTCTGAGATTTATCACAAAAAATAGAACAATCGAAAAAAATGTTTTATCACTTCAATTGTTGGATCCAATCAAAAACATTTGGAACAGACAAAAAAAGAATGAAACAAAAGAAAATCTGCTGAGTAATTTTACCTTCATTGTAAGTTACAGTCACATGAATCTCTGCTGATGTCTGATTACCCAGATCATTAGTGGCCACACAGTAATAAACTCCTCCATCTGTTACATTGAAGCTGTAAATCTCTCCTTCAGATACTTTCACAGCTCCATCTCTGCTCTTCTTGAACCAGGTGAAGCTGCTGACTGGAGGTTTGGCTCTGCTGGAGCAGGTCAGCTTCACCCAGCTGCCTGCTGACACCAAACCTGATGGACTGATGGATGCTGAGGTGTCTTTAGGAGTGTCTGAAAAAACAAATTATATCCAATAAATAATGATTAGTTGGCAGGATTTAAAACAAACTCTGATTGTCTTACATGAAACACTGAGAGTCTCTTCTGTCTCTGCTGTCTTGGTGTCTTTTCCTTGGTTCACAGGATATCTGGCAGAGCAGCTGATCTTCTTTCCATCATGTGTGTCTGACAGAGTGATGTTCTGCTGGATTTTAGTTGTAAAGCTTCCATCTGTGTTTTCCTCTATTTTGTTGAGAGAGTCTTGTTGGAGATTCCAGGTGAGTTGAGGAGGGGAGTGTGGACAGGGAGTGAGAGCTGAGCAGGTTATAGTGACAGACTCCTCCTTCAGATCACCTGGCATTGTAATATTGGGCCTCCAAGGAGAATCTGTGTTTTTTACATCAAACACAGTTTGTATCCAAATAAATGAAGTCAATATTTGGATTTTAATAACAATAATTTATGCTGATTATCAAATGACTTCAGTATCCCAGTATTCACCGAGACTACAGTGTAGTTCATTAAGGCTCCTAAATGAACACACAGAGGTAGTTTTGCCTAATTTAGCAGGTTTGATGTCTGTGAACATATTTTACCAACTCAACTTCATCACAAAAATACAGCTACAGTTGTGGATATATTTGTGCACTCTCTGGTGTTTAGTTATGTGACGTATTTTCATTTGTATATTCCTAGTTTGTGTGAGCGTTTGAATGCAGGTTTTGATTTCTGTCTTATTCTCTTATGTTGTTAGTCTTTATTGGTATGATTTTAGGTTCATGATTATTAATTATAACCCCATCGTTATGGTAGTGAGTAGAATTGTCATCCAGGACTTTTTTTTCATGTTTTGATGTTTTATTCTTTTAGTCTTAGCTTTCTGTGTCTGTTCCTCCCTCTCTCTCTTCTCTCTGTTTGTGTCTGTTCCATGTCTTAGTCAGGTATCATTCTTCTTGTCTCTGTGTTTTTAATTTGTCTCCTGTTTTAGTTTGAAGGTTGGTTTTCTATCATGTCTTCTATTGGTTTAACTTTCTGTTCCATGATTGATGTTTCCAGTTCATTTTACCTCTTTATTCTTTGAAACTGCAGACTGGAGTGTGCTTTGTGGCGAGAACATTAACATTTGATGGACTGAATACTGCTTTGTAAACAATGAGCTTTGGATCAGTAGTAACCTGGAAGAACTGATTAACAAAAACAATAAAGCCTTTAGGTATGGTGACAGGAAAGAGCTGAGAAATGCCTTCAGCGATTGTAGCCTTCTCCCCTCTGCTTGGCGAGAAGGAGGAGTACAGAGCATTAATGGATAAAACTATTAAAAAATAACTCACCTCTGACTGTTATTTGAAGAGGATCACAAGCAGCTGTTGCCTTGAATGTTTCACTCTCTGCTCTGAAGAAGTATGTGTCTGTGTATGTGGTGGTTAAATTAGAAAACAGAGTGGTGCAGTCTCTCTGACTCAGGTTCCCAGTAATACTCATTGGATAGATGCTAACTGCTCCACTACTGTTGAAGATCACATTGTTTGGATAAATGCCAAATTTAGAATCATTTTTAATCCACACTCCAAAGGTTTTTCTTGTGCTGATAAATGTCTGTCCTTCTTTGGGTCTGAAGCTACATGGGATTAGCAAACAAGATCCACTCAGTGCTTCCAGCTTCTTTGGTGCAGTTATGAAGAGGTCTGGTCCTTCAGGATAATCAGCCAAAGCAGCTGTAAAATACAGTGTCGTGATTCTTAAACTGTTGACTTTATCTTCACTGGCCTTTCAGATTTTGTTTGTAAAGTTCAGATTGTAAAATGACTCCATGTCTGTGAATGAGTGAACAAACAGCTCACCTGGAACAAAGAGGACAATCAGCAACATGCCGACAGTTGTCGGCATGTCACCATGTTGTTTGAAGAGATTATTCATTAGTCTTTAAAACAATAAAAAACAATACGTCACATAACTAAAACAATAAAACATAATCCAAACTTCCTCTGTGCAATACGAGCTGTCATTCTTTCATAAGGAAACATTATTGTTGTAATAATACAACAGAGTTTGTTTTTGTGAGTAAAACTAAATCACCAAGAAAGAAAATGACATAAATGTATCTTTCAGTGCACTAAAAGAAGAATCACAAAATAAAAGCTTTAGTTTCATTAAATAAAAGCATCAAATGTTTCCTTACCAAACAAGTCCCAGTTTATTCTCACAGTTTTAGAGTGAAATGAAGGAAAATTACAAAAAACCATGTAAACTAGTGGTCAGCATATCAGAAGAAGGAAGCACTAAAATACCCACTGACTAAACTTCTGCATACTAAACTCATTTGTGTTCTTTCTGCTTATAACTTCCTTAAAGAGGAAATGAATTAGTATTCTTTCTTTAAGCTGTAACACCAAGTGTGTCATATTCTAAATAAAATTTTGTGAGACTCATCAGTGTGATTTTTTTTCTGTAATTAAGTTGCCCAATACATCTTCAAACAATAAATGGCAAAAACAATATACATATGATACAAATTAAAACTCATATTTTTACATGAACATTTTTTAATAAACACTCATTTATTAAAAAAAATAAATTATTTGGCAGTTCTTTCGTGTTTCAGGCTTTACAGGTTTAAAAGTGTAAGCTCATGTTCACACGCTCAGAGATTTTTGGTAACTTCACTCCTTCAAAGCCTGCAAGTTTAACTTTAGTGAATATATTTTAAAACTTCCAATATGAAAGTCACTTTATATCAGCAGTTATCTGTTACAAGTTATTAGGGTTGTCATGAATAACAATACTCAGAAACTAATCAATGGTAAAACTTAGCAGGCCTGTGTCACATGTCTCTGCCTCCCTGCACTTCCTCTTTACAGCTGTGCCATTCAGTGCACCGCTAGAGTCAAGAAAGCATGAAAAGTAACATGAGCACGCCCTAAAAAGGACAGTTTCACTGAGGCTGAGATTGTGAGCGGTCTTCTAAGGATAATAAAGCCAGGGGATTTCAAGGAAATTCTTGTCAATAAAGAAGACATGGCTGTGGCTGAGCTCAGGGGATTCCTTCAGTGGCACTTAGGTGAGAGGAACAGCACAGAACTATTCCAAGATCTCATGTGCGCCAAACAAAATGAGCATGAAACCCCTCAGCAGTTCCTCTACCATGTTATTAGCCAGAGAATCCCCCGCCGCCCCGCCCTCTCCTCCCTGTGCTGGGAGCAGCAGGCGCACCTCGCAAATGGAGGGCGCCCTTACTCCCAGCAAATGGGCTATAGAAAACCGATCGGTGCCTATGCCATTCCCAATATGCGCTGGCATGATGTCGGGGCAGCATGAGTAAGAGCAATTTTTTTTTTTTTTTTGCCGATGCCCGTGATGCCGCCCCCCACTGATAGGTTTGTAGCTTAACCCTATTCGCTGGAACGTTGAAGGCAATGTAATTACACAGCAAGCAAGACATAAGTAGTCAACGCTCTTTATGTTTTACGTGCACGGGAGAGAACTGGACAGGCGCCGTTCCTTCGCTTGACCTCAGTTGCTCTCGTCCGCTCCCCCGTAACACTGCTCTTTTATTGTGGCTACATGAATATGCATAGGTTCATTAACATATAACATCTTATATAGGTATGCATGTGAACAAAGAATACCCTGTGTGTGTGTGTGTGTGTGTGTGTGTGTGATGTGTGTGTGTGTGTGTGTGTGTGTGTTGTGAAAAGGAGGATGTTTTTTCTATTTTCAGGTTCTATTCATAACCAGTATTATCACAATTATCATCATTCATCATTATCATTTCATCAAAGCATTTAATGAATCGGTTGGTGTTATATTATAGTCTGTATTTAATCACATATAGTAATGGCATAATAATCTTTCATTGCAGGTTTAACTGTATTCATGTTATTCATAGTGTTCATTAGAGAGTTGTTAATTGGGGGGCTGAAGTTATGGGTAGGTGAGGAAGTTAAGCTAATGTTAAGATGATTTCATATCTGTTTACACTAGAGCACATCACATATAATAAAATCACAGCCTGGAGGCCTGTAGGCCCAGCACTATGAGGTTAACTGAGGATAACACCTAAGACACATAAGGGGGGGCCTGCACACATACACTCACAGTTTCTCAACTTGTTTTGCTCAAAACTGCTACGTGACTTGTCCAGTGTACGTGACTGTTTACTAGACAGAGAACATCTGGAGTAGGGAGTAAAGGGTGTCAAGGGTCCGATGTACTGGTCACATGTACAATTTCTCATTGATCTCATTCAACGGTAAACTGCATCCTACAAGCAAACAAATGAATTGTTAGTGGTCAAAAGAGAAATTAACATTTTCAAAAACACTCCAGCTTGGTGGTGCTCCTCCGCAAGACATGTAAATCACACGTCTCTCTGCAGAGTGGTTTAAGTTCTGCAGGGCGTCATAAATGTCTCTTCCAGTTGTTTCTATCATTATCCATAGGACCAAAGTCCAAATGTATGTAGAATAGACATTCAAACATACCAGTTCAGTTTGTTGTTTGTCAACATGGGTCTCAGCTATCGTGAAAGCTGCAGACGTCTTCAGCACTCTAGTTTTATGGCCTCTGCCAACCCCCATCACCTCACTTCAGGCCTCCTTGTCCTGTGGGGGATACATATCCTCCATTGTCCATCCTCTGCAGGAAAACCCTCTGTGGAAAGGGTGCTGGATCCAGTTATCTTACTGCTGTTATGATCCCAGCAGTCTTCAGTGTGTCACCGTATGCACAGTACAGTGACACAGCATTAGGTGATATTCATAGGAAACTGCTGTCATCACCACCATCGCTTCTGGTTCCTGTGCTTTTCACAGAATCATGATGCTATCCTTGGACTCCCCCTGCTCTGTAGGTGGAGCTTGGCACGCTCCCCTCATCCTTCAGGTGCCCGTCTGTTGTCCACAATCTCCTCTGTTGGCCTCTGGAAAGCCCCCTTGGCACAGCTCTCATTCCAACGCAGCGTCGTGGTCCTTGCTGTGGCTCCAAAGTCTGATCTCATGATGGGCCCCAAACAGCTCGACCTTTGACCTCAACCACTGCCTGGACTGTCAGCCATGCCTGGAATGGGTTTGCTTCTCACTGGGCCTCTGAAGATTTCTCAGGAGATTCCTTTCAGCAATACTTTAACTGCTGCACCTGTATTTCCTTGCTAGGAGGAAAAACCTCTATTTGGAAAGCATGTAAACCATCATCAAACCACATTCTTTAGTTCAGTGAGCTCCATCTATGGACCATCAAAGCCTCATCTAAACATAAATGCACCACTTGCATAGGTTTAATACCTGTAAATGAACCGTTAATCACACAAAAATAATAAAAACATAGTTTAGAAAACATAAAAAAGATAGTTTCATGTAACTCTGTAATTCTGGACCCCTCCTCTTGACGCATGGACACTCCCATGAGTCAACTCATCAAACCTAGATTCCTGTCTGAAAGAAAAAAGTTAGCTAGATCATGTCCCAGGCAACATCAGGGTGTCTCCCCCTCTGGTGCAGCACCACCCCGGACCTATAATCCTGCAATAAAAGATGTTAGTGTGTTTTGCATATTAAGTTTGCTTAAAACCTGGCTCTGCCAGGAGCCTGCATACACACCATCATGGCCTGGAAAACAAGATCTAGAAGTAAAATCAACCTTCACGTTTATAAACAATTGTATCATAAGAGTAATAAAGCATTCAGCATCAACAGGACAAGTATCATGTGCAGGTTTTCTCAAATCAGTAAACTACAATTATTGGCATAATTTGCCTCAGACATGGATCATCCCATGTACTCAGTTAACATTAGTGTAATCGGTGACTTCCCTTAAGCAAAGTCACTCCACTTAGCTATCACTAGGAGCTCAATAGTGGCCAGCTAATGAGCCCCATATTAAACTATTCCATAAACACTGCATCTCTCATTTGCTTTCTCATGTTACTTGTCCGTCTCTGCTGAATCCTCTACATGCAAACTTAGAAAAAACAAACATTAGCAACACACATGGACAATCCTGGAGGCCAGGCACAAATTGACAGGGTCCAGAGGTGCTGTAAAAAGACCATAAAGTTAGCCATCCATAGCTGTGGAAAGAAGTAACACTAGTTTCAAAACAGGGAATGTTTCGCATGTTATTCACATCGTCAAAGTAACCTTTAACATTTTCCCAACAACACAGTGTAACAGCATCACCACTCATAACCTGCAAACACAGTTTTCTTCACACATAAACCCAGAAATCCTGTAGTAGAAAAACATCAACCAGCTATCCTGATATAAATCACGTGACCAAATCACATGAAGAACTGTAATGCTGTAGAAATGTTAGCGCTGCGCAGGTGTACACACACTTTCTCACAGTTACCTCTGTGAGCAACACAAGGTAGTGAATAACACCCCTGGTAGATGCAAAGACACAGAAAGTGGCATTTAAAAGGTTAAATCGGTATGACCAAAGCTCACGCAACCTCAAATGTTGTTGTCATCTTCTGCTCCAATAAAGAGAAACACATAAATTCATCCACCCTTTTGTCCTGTCTAGGTGGAGGTTAACCTTGTGTAGTGGTCAAGTCTTGTCAGCTTTTGTCAGCTTTTGTCAGCTTTTGTCAGCTTTTGTCAGCTTTTACCAGTCAATCAGTTTTTCCTCTTTCACTCATTCATTCATGCATTCATTCTTTCTTTGCTGGTAGTGGAAACTTATCGTCGCATTTAGTTTCCACTCATAGCAAAATGACGTCATTCCAAAAAGAAAAAGAAGAATTTTTTTTTTTTTGATCGGATTACCTCGCTTAATCCTTTTTGGGCAGGGACCTATTTTCTAATTGTCCCAAATAAGTGACTTTCTCCTGAGCCCATTGTAATTGTGGAGAAACTCACTTGCAACAATTTTCTCAACGACGTGTCGTATAGCGCTTTTGTTCCAATCGTGCAGATTTGCTCAAACAGAGATCATCAAACAAAACTTTCAGTGCACTGTGAAAGTATCAAAATAAAAAGGCCTCATTCAGTCATGACACACACTCCTCATCTCAGGAGCGTAAATCATACCATTAGTATGATTTATCATACCATCATACTAATTGGCAGGCTTAACTTCACAACAAAAGAAAAATCATCAGCTAGATAAACTCCAAACCAACCATCAGCCGCACAACACACAACATAACCCTAATATCTTATCAGCTATGAATTTAATCTGTACTTTTTACTCATTTAGGCAACAGACCCATTTCATCCAGTTTTTCTCTTTCCCCGTCACCATAAAACATGTGACATGTTGTCCTACATTTCACAAAAGAAGTTTGTTCTGACATATTCAGAGTTGTGTATCTGGGTGCAGGATTCACTCACACATCACAACAGGAAACTCAGTGTTTTAGAGTCTCCACTCTAACAAACTCCAACACTTCCCATTCACTCGTGCTAGAATTCAGTCACCTTTCATTAATCTAAGAACGATCAACTAATTTGCATATCAGCTATTAACCCACTAAGATGACAGGACAACAGAAATGCATGTTCAAAATATTATCACAAAAATAGAATTTCCCTCATACAGTAAAATATTTTGTGCTGCATCAATCAGGCAGAAAGCATCTCCCAATTTACTACATTAACAACTAAATTTATTGTCTGATCACTGGTTGGTCAAACCAGAATCTTTTTTCCCACAAAAATTAAACTGTTGTCCTGCAACCTAGAGAGTTAACTGTCAGCATTGGATAAATTCAGCATTTGATAACAAGTGTCTGCTAAATTGACACTATTTTAACACTGATGAGAGATAAGCTGATTTTCATTGCATGTGTGTTTGTGTTATTAGGCAGGTTTAATCAATGTGTCTGGAGCTGCATCTCCAGCAGGGCATGTTCTTAAAGCTGCCTTTCCTACACACTTCTCTGCTATTAATTGATCTTTTTTTTTTTTAACTATTGTGCTATGAGTCCACTGGTCTTTGCATCACACGAGGTGATAAACAGACTCACATGCTTAAGATGTTGTCTAATCTTCATGGGCTCTCTTGTGTTTGTGTTAGTAGGGTTAGTGCATGTTCTGCTTGTGTGTGTGATTTTGTATATGTTTCTTTTTGCAGTGTTTCAGACTCTTTCACAATTTTCCAACTTAAGCAGTCAGTTTTCTTTTCCCCAGGTTTGCTAACCCAAATTTTGATTTCCCACATTAAACAACAGCATTCCTCTGTGTCCTTACCTCCTCTCACCCTGCTGTCCTCTCCCACTTCAACAGTCCAACAACCGGCAGTTCTTCTTCAGCTTTGTCCTGTGTTCCACTGTCTCTTTTTGCCATTTTCTCCAAAGGTGGCAAATGTCAACCTCCAACAGTCTCCTCAGTTCTCCTCAAACGTTCTCTTCGCAAGCACAGTGAATTTGCAGCTTGTTGGAAACACAGTGCCATTCATCCAATCAGTCAGGATGATGGGTTTGTTTTTCTTCTCCGATGCTGTTTGTCCACACTGCTGCTGCTTGCTGGGACTCTGTGCTCAGGACTTGCTGCTGTCTCTTTATCTGCCATGTTATTGCTCTTGGGGCTGCATTCCTTGTCTTCAGGGAGGAGTGAGAGCTCGCTTGTGAGGTTGAGGTACACATGGTGCTGTAAATAAGTTTGCCAGAAACTTGGCCTGAACGTTTCCAATGATGTTAAACTATAACTTTATTCCGACTGCTGCATGTGGAAAATTGATTCAGGTCTGCTTTTCATCTGAAAGTGACAAACTAAGACATTTTCCTTATTATCATCACTGCTTAACCAACACACACCTCTCTCTCTGTCTTTCGAACTCTTCTTTCTTAAAAGCAGAAAATGAGATTGTAGTTGTTCTTGGCTGATAAACACAAAACCTTTTTCCTATTATTTTCCATCTACAATGTAGATTCTGTCTCTTTTTTACTCTTTTTTTTCTTTCTTTACACTAGCTGGTGACCTGCAGAATCACCGCTCTCACAATTGGAGGCAATTACTTTTACACAGCGCACACACACACTGCGACGTCAGGCACATTCACACTCACTTTTTTCATCTGCATAAATAATCATACGGCTGATGATATGTGCCACGGTGATCCATAAGTATGATCACAAGTTTATTTAAATATTTTTCAACCCAACAAAACAAATAAACAAAAACATGATGCTGATGCTATGAACATTCTACACACATGAGCCAAGATGCAGGAAAACTGCTGCGCATCTGAAAGAACTCACGGAAACGCTGCACACTCCAGTTATCATAATTATCATAGTTTTGTTTCCCTCTCTTTAAAGAGTTCTCAGCCGGCTCCTGATCTGATAATGTGTAGCTTGCTCATCAGCTCAGAAGAGACAGCAACGCAACCTCACACAGTGGTTGCGCACTTTGCCCCACAGTGGCAAAGACTTACACTTTTACATTCAATTCAGCTTCTCCATCATGTAGTTTTCAGCTGTTTCATACAGGGTTCAGCATATTAGTTGTATTCATAGGTGTGCTCTATATCTCAACAATGGCTCATAATGGGATGACAGTTTTCAAACAGGTCAAGTGCCTCTATGCACGTCATTAGTTCAAATATTTACCTATTTTACTTCATCTCATATGTCATTGTACTGTAGGGGTGATCGTGGCTCAAGAGTTAAGAGTTCGCCTTGTAATCGGAAGGTTACCGGTTCGAGCCCTGGCTTGGACACTCTCGGTCGTTGTGTCCTTGGGCAAGACACTTCACCCGTTTCCTACTGGTGGTGGTCAGAGGGACCGGTGGCGCCAGTGTCCGGCAGCCTCGCCTCTGTCAGTGCGCCCCAGGGTGGCTGTGGCTACAACGTAGCTTGCCATCACCAGTGTGTGAATGTGTGTGTGAATGGGTGGATGACTGGATATGTAAAGCGCTTTGGGGTCCTTAGGGACTAGTAAAGCGCTATATAAATACAGGCCATTTACCATTTGAGCAACCCTAAGCTTAATGCAGATTACTTTTTTAAATTAATGGTCTGGAGCACAGGCTGTTGTTGATCAGGGCAATCTAAAGAATCATCTAAACATTTTGTGTCAGGAAGGAGTGGGGGAAGCCATTCACCAGAGCATAGCTTAACTGCTGCTGATGTGGGCTGGCCTTCTCCACACGCTCTTCAAAGCTGCTGTTTTCCTGAAAACTTCTAACATTTGAATCTCTTCCATTTATAAGCCTGCGATTAACCGCACGGCTCAGGTCCGCGTGAAACCCGTGCGACCGTGCTCGCGTGAACCCGCGCAGCTAAGGAGCCATCGCTCTCTTTTTAAATACTTTGCGCTGCCAGGAGTGAAGTCCAGTCTGTCACCCTCTGACGCACTCTTGGTTGCTTAGGAACCCATGATAACAACAACAGCTGGCGACACAGACCACATGTTCTACTCCGCACTTACTCAGACAAACACACTCAACACAACAACAACAACAACAACAACAACAAAATAGGCCTATTGTCCAGCACAGTCTGGACTCCGCGGAACTTTTCAACGCCTCACAAAGTGGCGGAGAACTCAACGCCTCACAAAGTGGCGGAGGACCCACTACAGTACCTCACAAAGTACCTATCGCTAGCGAACTTCTCAACGCCTCACAAAGTGGCGGAGAACAACACAACCACACGGTTATAGAGTCGGGCTCTAGGAACTTACTTGGTGTTGCTTAGCGTGTAATATCAGCCTCGGATCCCGCCGATCGTCATTCGTCGAGGAGAGAAAACGGACAGCTAATCCACCGACCCGATGACAAATTCTCAAGTCTCGCTGACGTCAGGGTTCTCTCCTCGGTGAATGCCGACTCCAGGGCTCCGGCATCGAAGGACCAATTAATGATAGGTTTGTAGCTTAACCCTATTCGCTGGAACGTTGAAGGCAATGTAATTACACAGCAAGCAAGACATAAGTAGTCAACGCTCTTTATGTTTTACGTGCACGGGAGAGAACTGGACAGGCGCCGTTCCTTCGCTTGACCCCAGTTGCTCTCGTCCGCTCCCCCGTAACACTGCTCTTTTATTGTGGTTACATGAATATGCATAGGTTCATTAACATATAACATCCTACATAGGTATGCATGTGAACAAAGAATACCCTGTTTGTGTGTGTGTGTGTGTGTGTGTGTGTGTGTGTGTGTGTGTGTGTGTGTGTGTGTGTGTGTGTGTGTGTGTGTGTGTGTGTGAACCCATAAATGACTTCCTAAACTTGTTGGCCTGGAAGTCCAGCAGTTCATCTAAACAAAATGTACTTAGCCTAAAACAGACATAGATACGTTTATCCTACCATAAAACAATAAGACAAGGTACGACCTCTTCCCATGCTCCCAGGATGTGGGTGTGCATTCCAGAGTGCTCTGGAATGCACACAACGTGTGTCTGCAGACTACTAAGGATCAAACCTCTATTAATCTACAACTAATTATAAAACTCTAAGCATATATAAGTAGATATTTCTAAGCATAAATGACAATCAACAATACAAAACCTAACACCCACCACGATGCCGCCCCGGGCAACCGCCCGTGTCGCCCGTATCAAAAACCGCTATTGCATATAGGCTTTTACAAGTCAACAAGTGCAAAAAAAACACCAAACTTAAAAACATCTGAAATTAAATAACGGTACAGAAATAATGCCTCATCTGCATAAGAAAAATTACCAGTACTGGGTCGGTATGAGGGCTGGACTGGGACAAAAAATTGACCAGGGCATTTTGACTAGAGACCGGCCCACCAGGTATTATAGGAAAAGTCATAAAGCCTTTGAATGAAAACAAATGCTGTTGTGACAGTGATGTACACTGTCTTGTTGGTATATGTATGATTTCTATATATTTTACATCAGATAAAATCTTTGGTTGTAAGATTCAGATAATAATTTATTAAAAGTTAGACATTTTAAATGAGAATAAGAAAGAAAAGTATTTCTTTGTGCCCCCCTTTCCCTGTTAATGCCCTACCTGGCCCCCCTGGCAAAACTTTGCTAGACCCGCCCCTGCACAGTTACCAGCTGTCAGCTACATAGAAAAGGATCCTGGTGTTATTTGTCTCTCAGAGACAGTTCATAACTTCCCTTCAACTCATTCACGTCACCTTAAAGGTAAACCTGTTTCTCCATCACCTGTTCAGCTCTGATTCAGTAAGGACATCTCCTGGTTTCATCTTCATGTTTCCCTCTCACCACATATCCAAACCGATATTATATCACTATCAGTAACATCATAGCACCCGCCCAGCTGTATGGAAACTCCGTCATGCTAGCTAGTACGCAGTACGAGTTATTGTAACTGACTGTAAAATGTCAGCACTACGAAAATAAACTACATCTAAACTTGGTTTATATCTGACCCAGATAGACTGCAGGTCATAACTTCTTACCTGAAGTTCAGTTCACCTGACATTTTTATCAATCTCGAAAATCCCCCCGGACGCCCCGGACAGAACGTGAAAAGTGGACATGTCCGGGAAAAAGAGGACAGTTGGTCACCCTATACTATGGTTGTCCAAAGTGTTTGCAGGAGGGCATACAAGATTGCAAACACTGCTTCTCTTGTGGCGATCAGGGACACAAAGCTGTGGGTTGCCTAAAAAACCCTAAGCAGCAGGGAAACGTGAACCGGTTGTTGTGGGGGGACAAACAGTAAGTGGAGTCCTTCCCAAGTCCCAACGCACAGACAGAGGAGCTGAAACAGACAGCACCCACAACATGACGGGGAACAGTAGGTTCAAAGAAACTACTGAAACAGCTGCAGTTAACAAAAAGTATAGCCGTGAGAGAACTGCTGTTGACCCCCTAAAAGACATGAAACCTACCAATGAACCTGTTGCCAAATTAATAGGTAGGAAAGCTTTGACTAAGTGTATAATCAGTGGCCTCGCAGTCAATGCTCTCTTGGGCACAAGTCAGCATAATAGACTGACCTGGAAAGACAAGTACTTACCTGATCTTGACATTCGTCCTCTGACTGAGCTAATTGAGCTCATAAAGGATAAAAAGACACTGGAAGTGTATGCAGTCAATGGAGGACTAATCCCCTTTGACGGCTGGGTGATCATAACCTTGAACTTACCAGGAAATGAGGACCCAGATTTATCAATCAGCGTACCCTTCCTGGTGAGCTCGTTGCCCTTAGAGCTGCCACTTTTGGGATTCAATGTGGTTGAAGTAGTGAATCAGGGAAAACCAGATAGACTAGCTTCCACTTTAAGTCGCCTCCTAGGTGGGGCAATGTCTATCCCTGATGACACAGCAAAGACCATTGTCCATTTTGTACAGACTAAAAAACCTGTTTCCGCTCAGGGGCGCTTGAGAACAGGTCCGAAAGACAAAGTCATCCCAGCTGGTAGCGTAACCTGGGTAAAATGTAGAGTACCACCACAGTTTGACCCTGGTGACCCCCTAGTGCTGTTCGAACCTGAGGAAAATTGCCCATAGTTACAACAGCTAGATGTGGGTGAGGGCCTCTTAGAAGTTCAGATGGGCAGAACTCCACATGTGAATTTGCCTTTAGGGAACCAGACAAAACATGACATTATTCTACCTCGAAAAGTGTTGCTTGGCAGTATCCAGCCTATCAAAACAATTGTTGAGACTGACTCACTCCCAAACAGAGACCTAGACATTCAGAGTGCTACCACTGCACCACCTATTCCAAGTTGTTCCACTCTATTGTGGCATCCACCAGTTGATGTACATCACCTCACAGAGGAGCAGCAGGGAGTTGTAAAGAAAATGCTGTTTGAGGAGTCAGCTGCTTTTGCAAAGGATGCTAATGATATTGGCTGTATTACAAGTCTAGAGCTGTCACTAAATCTTAAAGATGACATCCCTGTACAAAAAGCCTACAGCTCAGTTCAAAAGCCATTATTCAATGAAGTTAAGGAGTACATCCAGGACCTTTTAGCAAAGGGCTGGATAATCAAATCAAAATCTCCTTATGCTGCCCCTGTTGTATGTGTCCGCAAAAAGGATGGCACATTACGCCTGTGCATTGACTATCGGTTACTGAATCAGAAAACCATACCTGGTAGGCACCCACTGCCCCGTATCCAAGATCTGATCGATACACTGGGCAAAGTTTTGAAAGCACTTCAGCATCATGGTGTGAAGCTAAGGCCTGAAAAGTGCAAACTTTTTCACAGACAAGTAAGATATTTGGGTTGACTTGTATCAGCAGAGGGTGTACAAATTGACCCAAAGGATCTAGAGGCTGTGCAGTCACCCAGGGCCAAAACACCACAGACTGTTGGTGATGTGAGGTGGCCCCTGGGCTTCCTCAGCTGTTACCGTAGCTATATTCAGGACTTCTCACGTATCGCAAAGCCTGTGGATGAGCTTCTCCAAGCCAAGTCTGACATGTTACTAGCACCATCTCACCAGAAGAAACCCAAAGGCAGTCAGCTGTCTTCCAATACTCCTGTGATGTGGACTGGTGAACACCAGGGGGCACTGGAGCGACTCATTGACATGCTCACCCATCCTCCAGTCCTTGCCTACCCAGACTTTCACTTACCTTTCTTGTTACACACAGATGCCTCAGAGCAGGGCCTTTGCGTTGTACTCTGTCAGCAGCAGGACGGTAAGCTGAGGGTTACTGTGTATGGCTCCAGAACGCTGTCACCAGCCGAGAAAAACTATTGCCTGCACAGTAGGAAATGAGAATTTCTGGCGCTTAAATGGGCACTGTGTGAAAAGTTTAGAGATTACCTCTATTATGCCCCACACTTCACCATCTATACTGACAATAACCCCCTGACTTACATAATGAGCACTGCTAAGCTTAATGCTGTTGGGCATCGCTGGGTTGGGGAGTTGTCAGATTTTCGGTTTGAGATAAAATACAGACCAGGAAAGGCAAATATAGATGCTGACACATTGTCCTGCCTGCCCCTTGACATTGAGAAGTATGTGACAACATGTACTGAGGGGCTCTCTCATGAAGTTGTGCAAACCACATGGGGTGGGGCTAAAGCAGCTCAGGAACAGGATGTAGCTTGGGTCGCCATGGCTCTTACTGCTAACATGAACCAGGAACTCCCAACTTCACTTCCAACCATACGGTTAAGGATCAAAGGGAAGACCCAGCAGTGGGCAACTCCACCCCTGCGCTGGTGTCCTGCAGGTTTTAGATGTGCCCTTGCTCCAACACAGCTGTTTAAATAGCTAAATTATCTACTTAACTGGTAATGAACTAATCATTTGATTCAGGTGTGTTGACCCAGGGCGAGATCTAAAACCTGCAGGACACCGGCCCTTGAGGCCTGGAGTTGCCCACCCCTGGTTTAGCGTGACACTACTGCTCATCTTCATATCTGGCAGAAGAGAGAGAGGTAAACACACTACCTGTCGTCCATCTCATCATTTACCTGTTTTTTCCAGGTTGCTAAGTAATAAGGCCACACATGTGGTCCACATAATTTACAGGCCAAGTAAGGGTAAAACCCGACCAGCAGTTCGTTTTGCTGGGATCTGTATTTGTTTGTTTTGCTCATTGAAATGTGTTATGATTAAGAGTAGGAGCTAGCTTATGTTACGAAATAAATATATTGTTAGTGCTTATTTAGTGCTTATTGTTACTTGTTTTAATATAGTTTGCTTCCAGTTTAAGAGAGGGCCAACTTTGAGTATAAACTAGGTCAGAGGCTGACAGGAGACTGCACGCTTTGTGCAGAGAACAGGAAGCGTGGCAGACAGAAAGTGAAAGTAAGTAGAGTGCACTCCAGATCGAAACTGTGTGTGACGTACAGCAGAACTATATATACGCCTTTTGGCTTGCAATGCTTTTAGAACTGTGGGCGCGTGCTCGTGTCTACAGTTCTCCGTTTCCGGAAATATACAATAAAGATGATTTTTTGAGCTTGACCACACTGTGTCGGGTCTTTCTCTGTCAGCAAAAGAATTCAAAAAAGAACCGGAATTTGATACTTAGCTCGCCGCATTCTGGAGTAGCCTTGGCTTGACCACGTCTCCTGTATATTTGAGTTAGTGTGTTCGCAGTGACAATTTGATGTGTTGCCACTGTTATTGTATAAAGTTAGTGAAATAACAATTCTGATCGCTCTGCAATGTTGATGCGGAGATTTCCACTATGCAGATATGCCGTTAGTATATGGTACAGTGCTGGAATGTTTGTTTTATCAAACTATGTGTGGAAAAAAGAGTGTGATTCATAGCTCTTAGTAACAAACAACAGAGATGACTGTTTGTATTTTTGTTTATATTATTTTATTTCCTCTCCGTGAATCGCTACCTTATCGTGGTGGAGGGGTTTGTGTGTCCCAGGGATCCCAGGGGCTATGTTGTCTGGGGGCTTTTGCCCCCTGGTAGGGCCTCCCATGGCAAATTGGTCCTGGGTGAGGGACCAGACAAAGAGCGATTCAGAAGACCCTTATGAAGAAAACATCGAGGGAACAGTTTACCCTGCCCGGGATAGGGTTACCGGTGCCCCGCCCTGGAGCCAGGCCCAGGGAGGGTGCCCGAGAGCAAGCGTCTGGTGGCCGGGCCTTAGTCCATGGGGCCCGGCCGGGCACAGCCCGAAAAGGGGACATGGGCCCATCCTCCCGCAGGCCCACCACCCGCAGGAGGTGCCATAGGGGTCGGGTGCATTGTGTGCCGGGCGGCGGCCAGGAGCGGAGGCCCTGGTGGACTGACCCCCGGCTGCCAAGACTGGCAATCGGGACATGGAATGTCACCTCTCTGGTGGGGAAGGAGCCTGAGTTAGTGCGTAAGGTTGAGAGGTACCGGCTAGATATAGTCGGGCTCACCTCTACGCATGGCTTGGGCTCTGGAACCAGTCTCCTGGAGAGGGGCTGGACTCTGCCTCAGTCTGGAGTTGCCCCTGGTGAGAGGCGGCGGGCTGGGGTGGGTATTCTAATATCCCCTCGGCTTGCTGCCGGTACGTTGGGGTTTTTCCCGGTGGATGAGAGGGTTTGTTCCCTGAGTAACGACAGCGAGACCTGGAGGGGCGTGATTGGGAGGAACGGCCCCCCTGATCTGAACCCGAGGGTTGCCCTTTGTCACCGATTGTTCATAATTTTTATGGACAGGATTTCTTGGTGCAGCCAAGTGGCGGAGGGCTTTCACTTCGGTGGCCTCATCTCTGCTTTTCGCGGATGATGTGGTTCTGTTGGCTTCATCGAGAGAAGGCCTCCAGCTCGCACTGGATCGATTTGCAGCCGAGTGTGAAGCAGCGGGAATGAGGATCAGCACCTCCAAATCTGAGGCCATGGTTCTCAGCCGGAAAAGGGTGGAGTGCCCACTCCGGGTCGGGGATGAGTTCCTGGCCCAAGTGGAGGAGTTCAAGTATCTCGGGGTCTTGTTCGCGAGTGATGGGAGAAGGGAGCCGGAGATCGACAGATGGATTGTTGCTGCGGCTGCAGTGATGTGGACGCTGCACCGGTCCATCGTGGTGAAGAGGGAGCTGAGTGTAAAAGTGAAGCTCTCAATTTACCGGTCGATCTACGTCCCTACCCTCACCTATGGCCACGAGCTGTGGGTAGTGACTGAAAGAACGAGATCGCGGATGCAAGCGGCAGAAATGAGCTTCCTCCGAAGGGTGGCTGGCCTGAGAAGTTCGGCCATCCGGGAGGGGCTCAGAGTAGAGCCGCTGCTCCTCCACATCGAAAGGAGCCAGCTGAGGTGGTTTGGGCATCTGACAAGGATGCCTCCTGGGCGCCTCCTGGGTGAGGTGCTCCGGGCATGTCCCACCAGGAGGAGGCCCCGGGGCAGACCCAGGACACCCTGGAGAGATTATATCTCTCGGCTGGCCTGGGAACGCCTTGGTGTTCCCCCGGATAAGCTGGAGGAGGTGGCTGGGGAGAGGGAGGTCTGGGCATCTCTGCTTAGGCTGCTGCCCCCGCGACCCGGCCTCGGATAAAGTGGATGGAGATGGATGGATGGATTGATGGATATTTTAGTTTATTCTGACTTTGGGCTTTGGGAATGTGAGACAAAGAGGTTAAGAAGTTTTTGCAACCTACTGTGAACACATGAATGTGTATAAAATAAGATCTGGCAGAAGCGAGAGAGGAAAACACACTACCTATCATCCATCTCGTCATTTACCTGTTTTTTTATCTGTTAACCGCCCTCTTACTAGGGGCGTGTTACATTAGGTTAGTGATTCTGAAGTGAGTGTAAATGATTTTCTGTCTCCCTTAGCCCTGTTACAGACTGGTGACCTGTCCAGGGTGTACCCTGTCTCTTGCTCTATCATCGCTGGCCTAGGCAAATGGGAAAAAAAGGATAAAAGGATGAAGGTGACATTAATGTAAAGTTACCTTTTCATTGGGGCTCCACTCTTTCTGTTACTAAATATTTATTTATCAAAACACACTCAAAAAATAACTTCTTCACACAGCTATCGCTGCTACTACATCACTATTAGCAATAATCATATTTCTGTATTTGGAAACATACTAATGAGGAGATATGCTATATTTATGAGGAATTAAGTACTTGCTGATACCTTAGTAATACTTTAATAATTCTTTTTTTTTTTCTTTTTTTTTTTTGTCTGTCCCATTTGGTTCTTTAGCCGTCAGAATTGTTGTCTGAAGACCAACAAGGATACCAAATGGATTTATTTTGCCAAATGGATCATCATGGCATTGCCGTATTGGTCCATTTGATCAACCTTTGTTGTTATTATTTATTTTATTTTCAGTTGTTACAGATGGGACAGACATGACTGGGGGATAGGAAAGAGAGGAAGGAAAAGAAAAACAGAAGGGAAGAGGGACAGTGAGAAAGGGCACTTACAAAGACAAAGAGAAAAAGAAAAAAAAATCTCCTGGATCACCTGTTGAGAGAAAAAGAAGAGAAAACAAGCAAAAAAAAAACCAAAGCAACATACTAAACACAACACCATCCCGTTAATCTAGCTAAGTGTGAACAGCAGTAAATACTAAATATTGAATGTTGTTGTGCAGCACACAGGACAGACAGCGCACAATGTGCTTTGAAGTAGCAGCTAAGAAAGGTGTAGTTTATGTCTACGAACAGTGAACACCCGTATGCACACCTATGTGGATCAGCACGCTTGTATACAAAAGGTTTCTCCATGTAACGGTCTGCTAGAGGGTGTGGGGGGGCCATAGCCCCGTCCCCCAGGGCATGAAGCAGGCATGGAGAAGATCCAGGCTTCAGACATCCAGAGGCCCCAGAGTGTGAGAGCCCAAGGTGGACCACCGGAGGGGCATCCGTGCCACCCTCCTGGGAAGGGCTGAGGAGATCCCCAGACGAGGGGTCACCCAGTAGCCACGGAGCAGAAGCCAGAGGGGGCTGCACCGGCGTGCTGGCTGCTCTGCCGGCAGCCAGCTGTGCCAGAGTGAACCGAGCCGCAGGCCCCGAGGCCGGAGGCCCGAGGGCCCCCTTTGTCCCGGAAGAGGCCTGACCGAGCGACAGGCACCAGGCCCCGCCAAGTAGCCACCGGGAGTGAGCTGGTGCATACCTGAGCGCCCAGCCCCGGACACCAAGAACCACCAATGCACCAACCCCTGAGGGCATCAGTCACTGGCAGGGAGTGTGGTGAGGGGAGATAGACCTCCACACTTTGGAGGGCCTGGGTGTTCCCAGAGAGGTGGAGTCTAAGACCCGACCTGACATATAGACACAGACAAACAGGCACACACAGACACAAACATGCTTTCCCACCCTCATGCACACATATACAAACACTCAGCACTCACCCAACGTAGTAATAGACATACATGGACATGTACACACAATCACACTCCCCAAACATACTCTATACCCCGGGTCCAGGTACCCTCACCCCCAGAGGGGGAAACGGCACCCAGACCCAAGAGATGTGACCCTTTCCCCCGGGGTGGAGGCAAGCAGACCGCCCCAGGCTCCGCGGCAGCATGGAGGCCCACTTTAATAATTCTTAATAGTGGGACTTTATTATAAGGTACTACCAATAAAACAAATCGATTTTTTTAATCCCAGGATGAACATCACTTTGTATCAGAGTTATCAGTCACAGAAACAGTCCACTAGGAATTATTAGAACAGCATCTGCAGAGATACACCAATAAATCTGATATCTAATGTGTATTCTAAGTAATACCTCAGATAGTAACATAGTAACATGTCACTGAAACTTGTTATAATGTTGAGTGTGAATCACTCACCAGTCAGTTCAACATTATAAATTCATGTGGTCATTTTAGTAAATATAAGAAGCTAATTTCATGTAATTTACATTACATTACATTAATAAATAAAAACTCTGGGCTTTGTTTTCCTCACAAACCAAACATTACATGATTTCAGTGTCATTGTAGAAGTGCTGTTTAAATACATTTGACACACTCTGTGTCTAACATGTGTTGTTGTTTTTTTTTTAATACAGTGGTGACTGCTGTATTTTTTATGAATAAATAAAACCTAAACCATCATCACATTTTATCCTAAAAGTGTTTGAAGAAAACCAAATTAGTCAAATGAAACAAGTGTTAGACTTGAAAAGAGAAGTTGGTGTTTGTCGGACTTAAAGCGGTAACAAAAGATTTTGACTTGTGGTAGTCTGATGAATCAGTGAGAACAAATCCAACCCTGACTATGAGTGGTCAACTGACCAGTAAAAGGTCAGTAAAAGACTAATAGATTGAAAGGTCACAAAGGAACTAAGTGTTGCTTCCCAGCACACAACATTATGGTTCAACATCATTCAAACATCAATCACTTACTCACTAAACACCTTTTTACTAATGTAAGTTATTCCAAATGTGCATAACATTTTACAGAATACATATCACTCAGTATGAAAATCACATTGTATCTGTAAGCTTTAGGTGCACAGGTATTGTGAAGCTTAAAGACAAAGGATCGCTAAAAGTGTGAGACGTGTAATGAAATCAGCTACAAAGGAACCTGGTGTTGCCTCTCAGCCCAACACACAACATTTGAGGTCAATAATAGAAAAAGAGATGTTATGTTTGAGTTGCAGGCCAAGCTTCTTTTTTTTGTGATCAACATTTTATTGATTTTTAACAGGGGTCGGGGGGAGTGGATAAGGGTACAGACTTATTCAGCATCATTATAGTCACAGGGTAAAGAAAAAAAACAAAACAGTGGAAATACAATTCAATTGAATACAATTCCAGATCTTTATTGTCAATAGGCAAGGCAAGGCAAGGCAAATTTATTTATATAGCACAATTCAACAACAAGGTGATTCAAAGTGCTTTACAGAGACATTAAAAGCAAAAACAAATAAAAAGCATGATTTAAAATTGATTAAGACAAGCAAACAAACAAACAAACAAACAAACAAACAAAACAGTATTTAAAATCAAAACTCAAAACAGTAGATAAAATCAGAACAGTAGATAAAGTCAGTAGTTAAAATGTAAGTTTTGAAATTTAAGCTTAAAAGTGTGGATTTGGTGCTTTATTCAAAAGCAGCTGAGAATAGGTGAGTCTTCAACCTGGATTTAAATAAACTGAGTGTTTCAGCTGATCTGAGGCTTTCTGGGAGTTTGTTCCAGATATATGGAGCATAAAAGCTGAATGCAGCTTCTCCGTGTCTGGTTCTGACTCTGGGGACTGATGTGGTCCACTTTTTTGGTCTTAGTGAGGACTCTAGCAGCAGAGTTCTGAATGAGCTGTAGTTGTCTGACTGATTTTTTAGGTAGACCTGTAAAGATGCTGTTACAATAATCAAGCCTACTAAAGATGAATGCATGGACTAGTTTTTCCAGGTCCTGTTGAGACATCAGATCTTTTATCCTTGAAATATTCTTGAGGTGATAGTAAGCTGATTTTGTTATTGTCTTAATGTGTTTTTCTAAGTTTAGGTCTGCATCCATCACTACACCCAAATTTCGCGCCTGGTTTGTGGTTTTTAGGTGTATAGATTGAAGTTCTCTGGTGACCTGTAATCGTTTTTCTTTGGCTCCAAAGACTATTACTTCAGTTTTGTTTTTGTTTAGCTGGAGAAAATTGTGGCACAACCAGTCATTAATTTCCTCAATGCATTTACCAAGAGCCTGTACAGGGCCTCGGTCTCCTGGTGACATTGTGATATATATTTGTGTGTCATCTGCGTAGCTATGATAGTTTATTTTGTTGTTCTTTATAATCTGTGCCAGTGGGAGCATGTAAATGTTAAACAGAAGGGGTCCCAAGATGGAACCTTGGGGAACTCCACATGTGATACTTGTCTGCTCAGATGTGAAGTTACCTATTGATACAAAGTATTTCCTGTTTTCTAAGTATGTTTTGAACCAGTTTAGTACAGTCCCTGAAAGACCTGCCCAGTTCTCCAGTCGTTTGAGTAATATGTTGTGGTCAACTGTATCAAATGCTGCACTGAGATCCAGTAAAACTAAGACTGACATTTTTCCACTGTCTGTATTCAGACATATGTCATTAAACACTTTGGTCAGAGCGGTTTCAGTGCTGTGGTTCTGTCTAAAACCTGACTGGAAGGCATCATAGCAGTTATTCTGTATTAAGAAGTAATTGAGCTGTTGAGAAACTGCTTTTTCAATGATCTTACTTAAAAATGGGAGGTTTGAGATCGGCCTGTAGTTATTCATTTGTGTCTTGTCAAGATTGTCCTTTTTCAGTATAGGTTTTATTACAGCAGTTTTTAGTGTTTCTGGAAACACACCTGATATTAAAGAAAAGTTTACGATCTGTAACAGGTCTGACTCCAAAGTCTTTGAGACCTTTTTGAAAAAACTTGTTGGCAGGACATCTAAACAGCAAGAGGAGGAGTTCAGTTGACCTAAGATGTCCTCCAGGTCTTTGCTGTTAATAGGGTGAAACTGTTTGATGGTGTTTAAACAGTTTTTTGGTGGACACAGTACATGTCCTGGATCTGCTGTTGATGTACCAATTGCTTGTCTAATCTTTTGGATTTTTTCTGTGAAGAATTTGGCAAAGTCATTGCAGACCATGATCGAATGAAGTTCAGCTGCCACTGACACAGGAGGGTTTGTTAGCCTGTCAACTGTAGAAAATAAGACCCGAGCATTATGACTGTTTTTGGTGATGATGTCAGAGAAGTAGGTCCTCCTTGCACTCCTCAGTTGTAAATTATAATTGTGAAGTTTCTCTTTATAGATGTCATAATGAACCTGGAGGTTTGTTTTTCTCCATCTGCGCTCAGCTTTCCTACACTCTCTTTTTTCATTTTTCACCAGTGTGGAGTTTCTCCATGGAGACTTTTTCCTTCCAGAGACAACCTTCACCTTAATGGGAGCAATAGTGTCCATTACATTTAACATTTTAGCATTGAAGCTATTGACGAGCTCATTGACTGAACCTCTGGACAGGTCAGGTGTTAATGGGAAGACCTGGTTAAAGATCTCACTACTGTGTTCAGTTATACACCGTTTTGTGATCACTGCTGTTGATATATTTGTGTGGGCTGAGATTTTACTTTCAAAGAAAACACAGTAATGATCAGACAGGCCCACATCAGACACAGTAACCTTTGAAATGCTCAGGCCCTTGGAGATCAGTAGGTCAAGAGTGTGTCCTCTATTATGTGTGGCCTCTGTTACATGCTGAGTCAGCCCAAAGTTGCCCAGAGTGTTACTCAGGTCTTTAGTCCCTTTGTCCTGAGGGTTGTCCACATGGATGTTAAAATCCCCAACAATACAACAACTAAAGAAAGCTCCAGCCGATCCAGGAGAGAAGGACAACCGCTGACTAAGTGAAAACCTGTAGTGATCCCGTATTTGTCAGGAGTATCTGAACAGCTGAGACACATTTTTTCTAAACACAGAGTCTCTGTGGCTTTTAAACCCCAAAAGACGCTGGCCCAAAAATTGGTCCACCCCAACACAAACCCCCGACACAAACAGAGTAACATAGTGTAGGTTGTTAAGTGCCAGGAGGATTACCAGGATTTATACATCGGGGAAACCAAACAACCTCTGGCAAAGAGGATGGCACAACACAGAAGAGCTACCTCGTCAGTCCACTGGCCTGTATTTACACCTACAGGCCAGTGGACACTCTTTCAATGATGAGCATGTACACATTCTGGACAGGGAGGAACGCTGGTTTGAGTGCGGAGTCAAGGAGGCCATTTACGTGAAAAGGGAAAGCCCATCTCTGAATTGAGGAGGGGGGCTAAGTGTAGCCCTGTCTGCAATTATTCGGGCTTGCAGTATAAAGAAAAGAAAAGTTTACGGTTATAAAAAATGGTTAAAATATAAATAGTTGATAAAAGGTTTAAAAATCATATACTTGGGTACCAATGTATTTCATTTACAGTTAAAAGTCCAATGAATAAAAGGGTTTCATGATTTAGAGTTCATTTACTGTGCAGAAGCAATATGTTGGGGTGTAACCTAAGATTGTTTACCCATCTAATGTCAGTTATCTAAATGTTGTATTATCATTGGTTGTTGTGCTGACGAGCCAGTCAATGTCACTCTTCTCTGTTATGGGGGCGGGACGAGTGGTAAATGTTTGTGTGAATCTGTGGGAGCGGACACAGAAGCTAAGTCCGAGGAGAGAGATGTCGTAAGGCAAACGTGGTGTGGATTTTGCATCTAAGTGTATCATTGAGGTTGACTACCCGTGGTCCTGATATTACTTATTTGTGATCTGCACAAGCTAAATGAGACTGTGTGCCTTGACATTTGTACTGTAACTATTCGTTATAGTTGTAAAATGGCGTGATATGTGATGCTAACTAGCGGCTTGCTAATTAGCGCAGTTTACTGCAGCTGTGTCCCAAAACGTCGGCTGCATCCTTCGGAGGACCTGGGCTTTGCGGTATACGTGAGCCGGGTCCTCCACAGACCAAGAAGGCCGGAAGAGCGAGGTTGTGAAATGGGACGGTCTAGCCTTCAGATTTGCGTCACCGCTGTGGTGGAGTTTAATAAACTCGGCCGTCTGCTCCTTGCTATCTAAAATATAACAGGCATAAATTCTCAACCGGCTCACACTTCTGTTTAATCAGTTTTCTGTTTAACGTTTATTCAGCTGTGTGAAAATCCCGGAGGAACCCACCCGATGGATTAATAAAGTTTTATTTAATCTAATAATCTAATTTTGATCTCAGCCAAACCGATTTACTCCGGAACAAATAAAACACCGAAAAAGGCAAACAATTACATTTTTATGTTATCCGATTGACTTATATATCATGTTTAACCTGAGTAGCGAAAGAGCGAGGGTCTGAAAACGATGAAGCCGGGAGTCTGCTGCTCGCGCCGGCTGGAGTGACCATTGAACCCCCCGGCTTGCTATCGAGCGGGTGGGTAACAGATGTCTCCGAAAACGTCGGCACACTTTTGCAAATATACAATGTCTTGATAAACCAAGCAGATATTTGTAATTTACACAGCAACTTTCTCGCCTGAAAATATGTTAAAAGTTTATTTTGCGACCCAGAAAGATTAATAAGACTAATTTTAAAACTTAGTAGCGGCCGCCATTGTTGGCAGCTGAAATTTGGCTGGGCCGCGCTATGAATTCTGGGATATGGTGGGCCGCCAAGGACACACCCGACCCATCCTTCAAATTCGGGTAAATGAAGGACGCATTTGTTGGCCGCATTTGAAGGAGTCGACGAATTGGGACAGCCTTCGTCGCCTGGCTGTGACGTAATCGGCCTTCAAATGCGGCCTCCAGAGGATGCAGCCGACGTTTTGGGACACAGCTTGCGTTATGTGCTGTGATACCATGCTGCATGTTTAGCTCTGTGATTTTCAGTCAAAGCATGCTAATGCTAAATCGTTATGTGATAGCATTTGGTATTGTAGCTCAAGTGTTTTAATATGTTTAGAAGCCGAGGGACGCTGTGAAAGGCGAGGGAGAGAGAAGTTTCTGCCCGGATGGACCCTGCTGTTTTCTTGCCCCTGACTGTCTTCACTACTGATGAACTAACTGCTAACTGCCCGTTTCTGATTGCCCCCACTAACAAACTCATTGGACTCGTGAGTACTAACTGGAACTAAAGTGCACGTATTTTGTTTATTGCTCAGTTTGAGTGAAGCGGCCATCAGTTTTAGGCCTCACCGCACCCGAACTTCGAATCAGGCCTGCAACAAGCACTGTGCTACAGGTGTAGTGTGGACAGGTTAAAGTGTGTGTGTGGGCCCACTGTTACAAATTTGGTTAAATTGAGTAAGTGTGTAGTTGAAATCAAGGTTATTTTCAAAGGTTGAAATTCATTCCTTTTAAAGGTGCGAGCGATTGTAACCGAAATAACAGTTGGCACACTGAGTAAAAGTTATTTTGTTTTGATAATCTTTTATTTAATCTTATATTTATAACCCATGTAGTCACATTTACAGTGGTTTTGTTTGTTTATTTGAATTCAATTCATTTCATTTCATAAAAGTAAGTGTTTATTTTCTTTATTTCAATGTTGTCTAAATAAATACCCAGTGAGTGATTTAATTTGTGTAAAATATAGTTGTGGTGGTCCTTATTAATTCAATTAGATGGTATCAGGTATCATTATTAGTAGCACTACGAACCCAGGCCCAGTCTCATTGTACTATATACTCTAGCTTTACCATAGCTACGTGGGACCTGGGTTACATAAGGTACATCTTTCGCCATCTTACAATGCTGTGATTGCAGCCATTCCCCCAACTCTCTGTGAATGGTACTCATAGCCATTGATCAGTGAGCTTTGATCAGTGGTTGTTGATCAATGGTCATGAGAATTTGCACATAAATGATTAAGCAGCTGACATCCCAGCCCATTGTTCCTTCAGTAGTGTTAGTTTAATTCATTATGCAAATGTACCTTTTATAAGATAAGGAAACCTGCAGTCAGTTGAGACTGAAGAAGTCACTTGGATGAGTGACAAAATGTTTCTCCCACTGAAAATGCTACGTCCAGATGAACAGAATCAACTTTTGTGGAATCACAAAATTTAAATCAAATCAAATCAAATCACTTTTATTGTCACATCACATGTGCAGGTACACTGGTACAGTACATGTGAGTGAAATTCTTGTGTGCGAGCTTCACAAGCAACAGAGTTGTGCAAAATACAATAATGTAAAACAAGCAAAATATAAAAATGGCTAATCTAAAAAGTAATAAATATATGTACAATATGTAAAGGTATATACATTACTGAATGTGTATACTAAATATGTTTTTCTACGTGTGTGTGTTTGAGTGTGTATATAGTATGTATATACATGTTTTACAAATGAAATAAAGTAAACAATAAAATAAGATATATAAAATATACAGAGGTTGGTATGTGCAAAACAGTGGTATTTATATACAGTATGGAGTGCATAATGTTGAAGTTCCAGTAGTGAGGGTGAGGTGTCTATGAAGTGTTCAGCAGTCTGATGGCCTGATGGAAAAAGCTGTCTCTCAGTCTGCTGGTACGGGACCGGATGCTGCAGAACCTCCTTCCTGATGGTAGTAGTCTGAACAGTTTATGGCTGGGGTGACTGGAGTCCTTGATGATCCTCCCCGCTTTCCTCAGGCACCGCTTCCTGTAGATGTCTTGGAGGGAGGGAAGCTCACCTCCAATTATCCGTTCAGCACACCGCACTACTCTCTGGAGAGCTTTGCGGTTGTGAGCGGTGCTGTTGCCGTACCAGGTGGTGATGCATCCAGTGAGGATGCTCTCAATGGCACAGCGATAGAAGGTCCTGAGGATGCGGGGGCTCATGCCGAATCTCTTCAGTCTCCTGAGAAAGAAGAGGCGCTGCTGCGCCTTCTTCACTGTTTTGTTTATGTGTACTGACCACGTAAGATCCTCAGCCAGATGTACACCAAGGAAGCGGAAGCTGCTCACTCTCTCCACAGCAGCGCCGTTGATGGTGATGGGGGTGTGTACTTCTCTGCACCTCCGGAAGTCCACTATCAACTCCTTTGTCTTTGTGACGTTGAGGGTGAGATGGTTGTCTTGACACCAGTGGGTCAGGGCGCTGACCTCCTCCCTGTAGGCCGTCTCATCACCGTTGGTAATAAGACCCACCACTGTAGTGTCGTCCGCAAACTTCACAATGATGTTGGAGTTTCTAGTGGCCGTGCAGTCGTAGGTGTAGAGTGAGTACAGGAGAGGGCTCAGTACACACCCCTGTGGAGCACCAGTGTTCAGTGTGATGGGGGATGAGGTGGTGCTGCCCAGTCTGACCACTTGGCGTCTGTCAGACAGGAAGTTAAGGATCCAGCTGCCGAGGGAGCTGCTCAGTCCTAGATCCTGCAGTTTCCTGTCCAGCTTCGAGGGAACGATGGTGTTGAATGCTGAGCTGTAATCTACAAACAGCATTCTCACATACGTGTCTCTCTTCTCCAGGTGTGACAGGGCAGCATGGAGTGTCAGGGCTATGGCATCATCAGTGGACCTGTTGTGGCGGTATGCGAACTGTAGAGGGTCCAGTGAGTCGGGTAGTGCAGAGCAGATGAAGTCCCTGACCAGCTTCTCGAAGCATTTGCTCACGATGGGGGTCAGGGCTACGGGTCGCCAGTCGTTCAATGAGGAGATGGTGGAGGATTTGGGTACAGGGACGATGGTGGCCATTTTGAAGCAGGCTGGGACTACAGACAGAGAGAGGGAAAGGTTGAAGATGTGTGTAAACACTCCAGCCAGCTGAGCCGCGCATGACTTGAGGACGCGGCCGGGAATCCCGTCCGGACCAGTAGCTTTGCGTGCGTTCACCCTCCTGAAGCACTTCCGCACATCCTCCTCAGACACAGTGTGCGCACTGACGTCATCCGCGGTGCGCACACTGTCCGGTCTCGTGGTGTTCGCTGTGTCGAATCTAGCGTAGAATACGTTTAGATCCTCACACAGAGAGGCCGTGGTCTGCGGTGTGCTGGTTTTCCCTCTAAAGTCTGTGATCGTGTTTAGTCCCTGCCACATACTCCGAGGGTTGTCAAAATGTTGCTCCACCTTGTCCCTGTACTCACGTTTGGCTGCTTTGATCGTCTTCCGGAGTTGGTAATGTGCGTGTTTGTAGTCCGATGTGTTCGCGGAGGCAAAAGCGGTGCTACGTGCCGCCAGTGCTGTGCGAACATCTCCGTTAATCCAGGGTTTTTGATTTGGGAAGGATTTAACTGTTCTGGATGGGACGACATCTTCCACGCATTTTCTGATAAATCCGCAGACTGAGTCTGTGTACTCATCAATGTCTTTAGCAGCCACGTGAAACATTTCCCAGTCCGCGTGATCAAAACAGTCCCGCAGCGTAGACTCCGATTGGTCCGACCACCGGTGCACCGCCCTCAGGGTTGGAGCTTCCTGTTTCAGCTTCTGCCTGTAGGCGGGCAGGAGCAGGATGGAGCGGTGATCTGATTGGCCGAATGGGGCGCGGGGGAGGGCTTTGTATGCATCCCGGAAAGAGGTGTAGCAGTGGTCAAGAAGCCGGTCTCCACGAGTGCTGAAATGGATGTGTTGGTGGAGTTTTTGTGAGACTTTCTTCAGGTTACCCTTATTAAAGTCCCCGGTTGTGATAAACGCCGCCTCTGGATGTGCGGTTTCCTCACTGCTGATCGCGCTGTACAGTTCCCTGAGTGCTCGGTCAGTGTCGGCTTGTGGGGGAATGTAAACAGCCGTAATAATCACTGCTGTGAATTCCCTCGGTAGCCAGAATGGCCGGCACTTACTCATCAGGTACTCCAGGTCCGGTGAGCAGAAGGATTTGACCGGGTGCACGTTCGCATAATCACACCAGCTGTTGTTGATCATGAAACACACACCACCGCCTCTGCTTTTCCCAGTAAGCTCCTGTGACCTGTCCGCGCGGTGCACAGAGAACCCCGGTAGTTGTACTGCGGAGTCCGGTACCTTGTCCGATAGCCAGGTTTCTGTGAGGCAGATCACGCAGCAGTCCCGCATCTCTCGCTGGAATGAGATCCGTGCCCGAAGCTCGCACAGCTTGTTCTCCAGAGACTGCACATTAGCCAGTAATAAACTGGGTAACGGTGGTCTGTTAGTGCGCCATCTCAGTCGAACCAGAACGCCAGATCTTCTCCCTCTGCGTCGGCGTTTGCGGCCTCCTCGGGCCCAGAACAAAGGCGTCTCAGGTGAGATGAATGGGGGGTCTGCAAACGGAGGGTCCGTGTTGCAAAACTTGAACTCCGGAAAGTGATGAGAAAGTCCATCTTTTATGTCCAGTAAGGTTTGTCGGTCGTACACAAGGAGACATGTGCTACTCGTGAAAAAATAAAGAAAAAGTAAAATTAAACACAAAAAACAGCTGTTGCTTGGGGGAGCTCGCGACGAGGCTGCCATACTCGGCGCCATCTTGGTTAATCTTGTTTTTTATAAATAAAATAAAAAAGATACTAATACTAAATATATCTATGTACAATAAACAAAGACAGGACAAGAGACAATACAAAGTGACCATGTGCAATTGGTATTAAATACCAGGTTCAAGTAACATTCAAGATATTACAGACAAGACAAGACGAAGGGATGTGCAAGATGTAAAATGTGCAAATAGTGCATTTATGAAAGTTTGTGTTGTTATTATTGAGTCTTCTGGTGAGTATTGTAGAAGTATTGAAGAGGTCTTTGTGTTTGTTTATCAGTCCGTTGGTGGTAGTGAGTTGAGGGCTCTGACTGCTTGGGGAAAAAAACTCTTGCAGTGTCTGGCTGTTACAGTTTTGATGCTGCAAAACCGTCTGTGTCCTTCACTATGCTGCTTGCTCGTCAGATGATGTGTTTGTCGTAGAGGTGGGAGAGGGCCTCCAATGCTCCTCTCTGCTGTCCTCACTATCCTTTGCAGAGACATCAGTGAAAGTGCAGTTTCTGGTCCAGATAGTGATGTAACAGCACAGGACGCTCTCAGTGGTTCCCTGAAAAAATGATGTGAGGACGGGAGGAGGGAGACTGGTCTTCTTCAGCTTCCGAAGAAAGTGAAGACATTGTTGGGCTTTCTTCATGATGGTGGTGGTGTTCAGATTCCAGGAGAGGTCATCTGATATGTGCACACCCAGGAACTTCACATTGTTTACCATCTCAACAGCAGACCCATTGATGTGCAGTGGGGTGTGGGCCAATGAGCTCTTCCTGAAGTTAACAACCATCTCTTTAGTCTTCTGAACATTTAGAGACAGATTGTTATTCTGACACCAGTCTACCAGGTGTTGTAACCTCCTCTCTGTATTCAGACTCATCACTGTTGGTGATGACACCCACCACTGTTGTGTCATCTGCAAACTTGATGATGTGATTTGAGCTGTACTGTGCAGTACAGTCATGTGTTAGCAGGGTGAATAGCAGTACAAGTGATAATAAGTCCACATAGTTACAATCAGTTATCAGTAATAAGATTTTCCAAACTTCAACAGTTGTGGCTCGAGCTTTATTTAATCTATCAGTGGTATGTTTGAGATGATCAATTCTGAGAAGGCATTGTATCCAGAATGATTTCATACAAATGTCATGAGTGAAACAGTGCTTTGTAATTGTTTTCTTTGCAGATGTGAATCCAGCAAACAGCCTTTTGCATTGAATTTGTTTCAAAGAGATGTCAGAGGTATCAGTCAGGAGGCAAACCAAGCTTCTTATTAAAAATAATAATTGTGCTTCATCTTCATTTTGTCAGCATTGAAAACGTGCAACATGTCAAATACACACAAACAAGAAGCACACAACAAAAATATTTCACTGAAAATGAACTGTGAATGTGACATCACTTTAATGGCTTGTGTGGAAGCATGAACATCCTGAACATGTTGATCAGGTTCCCTGTGATACTCTACATACTTTAAACTCACTTTCACACTCATTTCTTCTGCACTGGGTCGTCACCCGTCTGTGTTAAGGTTTTTTTTTTTTAGCCTTGCACCTTGTGATGTGTGAATAAATCACATCCTGCTGCTGCTGTGTGCTGTCGTTAAAAGTCTAAAATGTTGCACTCACTCTCAAAGTTTTAACTTCATTCATTCACAGCCTGTAAGCTCAACCTTACACTATATATTTAATAACTCCCAGTATCAACGTCACATTTCTCCTGTCTTACACTGATGTGCCATTAAATAAGATGTGTCTGCTAGAAAAATCAGTGAAGTGATGGAAATTACATGATCTACTCATCTTTGATGTATATAGAGAAAAAGAAAACTGTCGTTATGGTGGGCAGACATGAACTACCTGTAGTTAAACTAACAGTGTCATATGTTTGTTTTTTTTGTTTTTTTAAATGTTATTCATGTAAATCATGTTTTCATATAAAAGTGAATAAATATAATGAACAGCATTCTTAAACTACCTTTGCTTCAGCTACAGTGTGCTAGGAGTTGTCAGAGTGTTACTGACAACATTTGCAGATATGCACTAATCTATCTGATGATAAAAGTAAAACTATAACAAACGTGGTTCTGAAGTCAGGATGCTTTTGAAACAACGCATGATATTCTAAATTTATGAGTGCAGTTTATGAAATGTACTAGCTTTCTACAAACCCAGATCTGAAAAACTTGAGATGCTGTAAGATGTAAGTTGAAAACAGATTTTATTCATAGCAGAGATGTTGTATTTCATTGTAAGAAATAATAATAATAATATTCCTGAATGTGATCGTGAATACGAGCAGTGGAAATGAGCTTTCTCCGAACCATGGTTGGCCTCTCCCTTAGAGATCGGTTTGGGAGTTTGGCGATGCAGGAGCGGCAGAGATTAGAGCCGCTGCTCTATTTCATATTTTTGTATAATTTGAGGATCTTATGATACAATCTGAAGGAGGTTCACATCTGCAGGTTTACCTTTGTTTTCCAAGTAATACAAAAACAACAGTACAGACAGCATGACCACAGTCTGCATGCCCTCTGACACACAGAGGGATTGAAAGCCCAGAGAACCTGCTTACCTGCCATGATCACAGAGTACATTTAGAACATTGTATAAAACAGAAAACTCAACAACATTTGCTTTAAAGATTACATGGAGACACAATAAGATACTTTAGAGACTTTCATTCAGTAAAGTCAGCTTGACACAGAGAAGTGTCAAGCTGAAACTTAATATAAACAATTAACATAGACTATTGGACCCATGAAGTGAATCACTGATATCTGAAAAATTATGTGTTGATACAGCTCCTGAATTCTCATTAAAGATGAAAGACTGAACAGTTTGTTTCTGGGAAAACAACACAAACTGAAAAACTGAGTTCGGTGGATAATAATACACCAAAATGGATTTTCATACTTAACTCTGAAGGGATGATATGAGCTCAGAGTAAATGAATGACAACTTAAGTTGCACTTGTAAATCACTGATATTCCCCCACCTCAGCCTGAGCACCTCGGGGCATTCAAATATTTGTAATTGTTTTGGCAAAGTTCCACAAGGGGGCAGTAGTTATCAGTGGAAAAGTTGTTTAGGGGCCAGACTTCAACGGACAGTCGGGTCTGCAGAGAGGATCTTCCCTCCATCCAGGACCTGTACAAGTCCAGGATAAAGAAACAGGTGGAAAACATCACTGCAGACGCCTCACATCCCAGAAATAACTGTTCAAACTGCAGCCTTCAGGCAGGCGCTACAGACCACTGTTTACAAAAACCACAGAGACAGTTTCCTCCCCCAGGCTGTCACTCTGATGAACACTGTGAAATGACCCACTCTTGCATATGCAACACATATGCAACACATATGCATATTACACCACTCAGTTTGTCACCAGTACTTTGTATAGTTTCTTAAGACTTTGTGTAACTTGTTCCTTGTTTGTGTGCACAAACTTGGCCAAATAAAGATGAGTCAGATTCTGAATTTAATACTAGGTAAACAGATGAAACTGTAACAGAGTGGAAACTGACGGGATTGTCCAAGCATCATGCTGCAGCAGTCTTACATAAGTGTAGGGTTAGATCAGTGTTCATGGATAAAATGCTTGACCTTAAAGTGAAGCAGGGCCTATTTAAAATGATCAGTCCAGTTGAGGAACGGCATGAACTTCTCCACAAAGGAAATGTCTCCATTCCTGCAACACCATCTCTACTCTCAAAGCAAAACTGTTGAACATCATTGCAGTGAATTTAGTGATATTTTCAGGTGGAGTTTGTCCTCCTGCAGAAACTTTAGTTGATGTGTTGTGATGTGACTCTGCTCATCTGACAGCTTTCTGTCTCTGGATTGTTGGAGCGTTTTGATCTGAAGCAGCTGAAGGAAAAGATAGAAAAAAAAAATAAGAAAGAATGAATTTTTTTTTTTTACAACAGATGAGTTCATTTGTGGTTTCACATGAGTGTATCACAGAAACATTTGTCTCACCACAAAAAACCATCAGTGTGCTCACGAGCATTATGATTCCCACAGTCTTCTAGTATAAACACCAACCAGGTTTCCACCTTTAATACAACAAGATTTGAGAGTGATTAAGACAGTATGTGACAGAATGAACATTTAACAGTAAATAAGACAATTTAAGGGGTAATAACTGTTTTTCCCTTCTAACAAATGAACAACCACACCGTGTAGTATGAAATAAAATCTTTGAACTTCATAAAACAAATTCAGTTTCAGATAAAACACACTTCTGTTTCTACTTTCTTCTGAGATATATCACAAAAAAAGGAATAATCAAAAAAATAAATAAATAATAATAAAAGAAAAAAAATAAAAATAACAGAAAATGCTGCAGCACGGTGGCACATCAGTTACTAGAAGGTCCTAAGTTCAATTCCACTATCAGGTGAGGCCCTTTCTGTGTGGCGTTTGCATGTTCTCCCTGTGTTTGCGTTGAGTATAGAGAAGGATAAGTGGAGACATGAAACGAAAAGAAAAGAAATCTGCTGAGTAACGTTACCTTCATTCACATGAATCTCTGCTGATGTCTGATTACCCAGATCATTAGTGGCCACACAGTAATAAACTCCTCCATCTGTTACATTGAAGCTGTAAATCTCTCCTTCAGATACTTTCACAGCTCCATCTCTGCTCTTCTTGAACCAGGTGAAGCTGCTGACTGGAGGTTTGGCTCTGCTGGAGCAGGTCAGCTTCACCCAGCTGCCTGCTGACACCAAACCTGATGGACTGATGGATGCTGAGGTGTCTTTAGGAGCACCTGGAGAAATAAAAGAGAGAAAGTGATATCCCATATACCATGGTCTCCTATAGGATTCAGTTCAACAACAAACTCTGATTGTCTTACATGAAACACTGAGAGTCTCTTCTGTCTCTGCTGTCTTGGTGTCTTTTCCTTGGTTCACAGGATATCTGGCAGAGCAGCTGATCTTCTTTCCATCATGTGTGTCTGACAGAGTGATGGTCTGCTGGATTTTAGTTGTAAAGCTTCCATCTGTGTTTTTCTCTATTTTGTTGTGAGAGTCTTGTTGGAGATTCCAGGTGAGTTGAGGAGGGGAGTGTGGACAGGGAGTGAGAGCTGAGCAGGTTATAGTGACAGACTCCTTCTCCTTCAGATCACCTGGGATTGTAATATTGAGCCTCCAAGGAGAATCTGTGGTTTCACATTAAACACAGTTTTTATACAAATAAATGAAGTCAATATTTGGATTGTATTTGATGTTCACCAAGAGACTCATTTCATGAGCTCAAGAACACTTTTGAAAACCATTAGTACGACTAGATGCACAAATGGAAGTTAAAACTCTACAATGAAAGTAAATATATAAAAACAAACATTGATGCTTCCTCTGTGTGAACTTATTTAACATGAAGTGAGACAGAGATTATTAAAAAGATTATTAAAAGATTAAAACTGATTTTAATCTGACAGATAAAAAGTATAAATGCTTTTGAAAATAGTGAAAAACTGCATCCATCTGACTTTTTATGTTTGGTAAAAGAGTCCATGTGCTAAACTGGCCTGTCTGCAGTACAGACCTGTCACACACTAAAAATGTAATTTGCACATTATCAAACAGTGATCTGTTAGTCGTGTTAAAACATAAACGAGAGCCTGACCAACAAAAAACAATCAAAGTTTTTAGTTTTAATCTTTTCTATAGTATTTTTGACCTGAACAGAAATGAACTGAAATTGTAAATGATTTGAAAAACGCTTCATTTTGTTTTTATTTACATTTTACACCACGACTTTTCTGGAAGGCTTCCATACAGTTAAGAAATAAACTGTAAGTCGGGACAATCACTGTGACTGTAGTGTTACTTTTAGCTTCAAGAGATATTGTAGACAAAGATTAGAGATCAACTGTCTGAATGTGAATTATTGTCATTTTAATATAAACGTAAATAAAAATAACTCACCTCTGACTGTTATTTGAAGAGGATCACAACGAGCTGTTGACTTGAATGTTTCACTCTCTGCTCTGAAGAAGTATGTGTCTGTGTATGTGGTGGTTAAATTAGAAAACAGAGTGGTGCAGTCTCTCTGACTCAGGTTCCCAGTAATACTCATTGGATAGATGCTAACTGCTCCACTACTGTTGAAGATCACATTGTTTGGATTTTTGCCAAATCTATCATCATTTTTAATCCACACTCCAAAGGTTTTTCTTGTGCTGATAAATTTCTGTCCTTCTTTGGTTTTGAAGCTACATGGGATTAACAAACAAGATCCACTCAGTGCTTCCAGCTTCTTTGGTGCAGTTATGAAGAGTGCTGCTTCATCAGGACAATCAGCCAAAGCAGCTGTAAACACAGTGTCATTATTAGTAAATTGTTGACTCTATCTTCACTGACCTTTCAGCTTTTCTTTGTCAATAAAGTTCAGATTGTAAAATGACTCCATGTCTGTGAATGACTGAACAAACAGCTCACCTGGAACAAAGAGGACAATCAGCAACATGCCGACTGTCACCATGTTCACACACAGGAACTTGTTGAAACCCTGAATTACAAACACACATCAGATATTTAATCACTTGAACTATGGATTTTGAAGAGATTATTCTTTAAACAAATATATAATCCAGACTTCCTCTGTGCAATACGAGCTGTTATTGTTTCTTAAGGAACCATTATTAACAAAATCTGACACATGAAATATAAAAACAGTAACAATACTACAGAGTTTGTTTTTGTGAGTAAAACTAAATCACCAGGAAAGAAAATGACATAAATGTATCTGTCAGTGCACTAAAAGAAGAATCACAAAATAAAAGCTTCAGTTTCATTAAATAAAAGCATCAAATGTTTCCTTACAAAACAAGTTTCAGTTTATTCTCACAGTTTGAAATGAAGCAAAATTACAATAATTGCTGTAAACTAGTGATCATCATATCAGAGAGAAGCAAGCACTGAGATATCCACTGACTAACGTCTACATACTAAACTTATTTGTGTCCTTCCTGCTTCTAACCTGCTAAAAGAGGAAGTGAATTAGTACTCTTTCTTAAACCTGTAACACCAAGTGTGTCATATTTGAGATGAGATTTTGTGAGTTTTGAGACTTCATCATCAGAGTGATTTTTTTTCTGTAATTAAGTTGCCCAAAACAACAATGTAGCAAATATGATACAAATTAAAACTCATATTTGCAAAATAATATAGATTTATTTTTAATTACCTCCATTAAAAAAATGAATTTTTGGCAGTTGTTTCATGTTTCAGGCTTTACAGGTTTAAAAGTGTAAACTCACATGTACACTCAGAGATTTCTTTTTTTACCTTCACTCCTTCAAAGCCTGTAAGTTTAACTTTAGTGAATATATTTTCAAACTCCCAATATGAAAGTCACTTTATATCAGCAGTTATCTGTTACAGGTTATTAGGATTGCCATAAAAAATAATCAGAAACTAATCAATACTAAAAATTTAATTAATAAAACAAAGCAAGGCTGTGTCACGTGTCTCTGCCTCCCTGCACTTCCTCTTTACAGCTGTCCCATTCATTGAACCGCTGGATTCAAGAAAGCAGGAAAAGTAACACGAGCACGCCCTCTGCTGGCTACAGCAAATCTCAAAGGTTTGTTCAGCATCGATAAAGCTCCATGTTAATAAAAGGGGCAGCAGGTGGTGCTGTGTGGTGGCGCCATCCACTCATAGCAACAAGGTTCTGGGTTTGAATCCAGACTGGAGCATTTCTGTGTGTGAGTTCTCACACTCTCTGGGCTTTGTTAGGTTGGTGATTCTTAAGCGAGTGTAAATGGTTTTCTGTGTTAGTCCTGTTACAGACTGGTGACCTGTCCATGGTGTACCCTGTGTCTCACCCTTTGACAGCTGGCCTAGGTGAGTGGGGAAAAAAGGATGAGGGGCCATTAATGCAAGGTTACCTTTTCATTGGGGGTCAACTCTTTCTGTTACTAGATATTTATTTATCAAAACACACTCAAAAAATCACTTCTTCACACGGTGTAACTATGTACAGCTATCACTGCTACTACATCACTGCTAGTAAGAATCACCATCATGTTTCTGCATTTATAGACATACTAGTGACCCTGAATCGTCTCTTATGTGGCAGGATGAATATTAAATGTTCTGGTTGATCCCACTTTTAGTCAGGCGCATTAGGGGACACTAGTATAAATAGTAGTGGCCATCTGAGCATCCCCGAATCGCCTATCTGTTGTCATCTCTTTTCGGTCACCTGACTTCCCCCAGTGTTGCATGTAGGAGTTGCGTACATGTCAGTGCTGCTTCAGCCTGAATTGGCAGTACTCGTGTTGATTGTTGTTCGTGTTACAGAGATCACCCGCGGATTATCTTCCTGAAGCCTCCATCGTGGCTGGTATGTGTTGATTCAGTGCAATGCGTACATTATTTTACTCGGTGGTAAACCAATGTTGGTTATAGGTTGTAGCTGCAGAAGCCTCCTATGAGCCACTCTGTTAATAAATTGAGTGACGCCGTTTAATTGGTACGTAACTCAGCTTTGTTACGATCTCTGCCTTTTATTGTTTTTGGTTTTTTTTTATAGTAAACACTAATTATTATGCATTGCATGAAGTGTGGGCCTTAGTGGGCAGCCAGTAGCTACAGCAGGGTCGCTACGGCTTTTCTAAGCTATGCTAACAGAAGTGCTGCTGCTTTGCCTTTCCCCGTCTTTTTCCGTTTGCGGGGGTTCTTTTTCTCTACTGCTGCCAGCCTCTTAGGAGTGGACGTCGGCATGGACAGTGGGTACATACATGCCGGTGTTCCAGATTAACTGGCGTCGCAGATTAACTCGCGTTGGTCGAACAGATGTGTGGTAGACTTGCTTTTGAGGAGCTGCTACCGACAAAACAGCAAATAAATGCCAAATGTGTCATCTGTGACATTTGTGAGGTTACCTCAAACACACTCCGGCAGTCTTGTTGCTCCTGAACAACTAAATGTTCAAAAATGTCACGAGTTTACCTGGTGATATTCTCATGCGCGAGGCGATCGCGAAAACAATTAACGCCACGCCGATGCTGTTCACAGGACTGCAAGAGTAAACGATCGGGAGAATCTTGTTGTCGTTATCGTTCCCCTCGTACATTTTATTACTCCGATTTTAGCGTTTTCGCTTCACAACTAAAGCGTACAGTTTACTTTGTGTGCACTCGAATGGACTCGAGTCAACCAGCGCCACCTCTGGCCAAGTGCCATAGCCTACAGCCAGATTAACTTGTGACACACACACACATCTGCACCACGTTTGAAATCGTTTCATGCACAATACATTTGTAACTTCAAATGTTGTCTGTTTGTGTGTCTTGCAAATAAACATCTGAACTAAATGAAATGGTATTATGTATTTATTATTGGCCTACATCAGTAAGAAATGCCAAATTATATACACAAAGTCATAGGAATCACCACTCCTGTTGATCATCATGATTTTAGTATTTTTGCCCATAAGAAAAACGTCTTGAACAAATATATGACACATTAATATTTCACTAGTGTTGTAACATCACATGTCGTTAGGATAGTCTGCCTGTGTCTCTTCACTGCAATTGAACAGTTTCAGCCAATATAGGTAATAGTGATGGGATTTCCGGCTCTTTTTAGAGAACCGGATCTCTAAAAAGAGCCGGCTCTTTCGGCTCCGAGCCGGCTCTTCAGGTTGTTTTGTTGCTTTAATTAATTTATTATTAACAATAATATAAAATTATGCACAAAAGGAATTACTAATGTTAAAGTGTTTTATTTATATATGTTTATATATAAATATATACGGTCGCCCCTAGAGACAAAGCACGTACAAATTCCAAAACACATTTCTAGCGTTAACTGAACTTCCAAAACAGAGCTACCTAGATCACTTAAATTACACAATTGAAAGCATATGTGTACGGTTTGTGTATTTATACGCAAGCACTCATATATATTCATATAATTAAAAAAAAATGTTCATTTACCTGTTACTACCACACACCAAATCCGGTCGTTGGTACTTGCTGGCTTGTGTAGCCACTAGGTAACAAAAGCTCAACACTGCGCCTAGCATCCTGGAGCATTTAAATTTTCAGGTTTTTCCTTTTAAACAAATTGAAAGTGAAACAACACAAAACACTGCAAACCAAAACACAATTAAATACAAATTAAAATATGAAAACAAAAAGAAGATGCATATTCTCTGTCATATGGGCCTGCATGAATAAACTTTCTGAATCCTTTATCATCCGCAACTGAAAATAGTTGTGGATGATTACTATACCTTTTTAATGTGACGTTGCTGTCCCTGGCTCTCTTTCTCTGTCTCTCCCTCCTGCTCTGTTCCTGTGCTACTACCAGTGTAACTACGGCCCCTCCCCCCTCTGCCCAGCAAAGCTCAAGGCTCGCGTGCGGAGTGAAGCGGAAAAAAAGTGCGAGAGAGAGGGTGAGAGAAAGGAAAAAAAACAACAACCCACGGCTCGCGATAAGGAGCCGGCTCGTGCCGTTCACGTGAAAGATCCGGCTCAAAGAGCCATTTCGTTCGCGACCGACCCATCACTAATAGGTAAGTCACCAACATGGCTGGAGAGAGTTGGTTGTTATATACAGTCTTTATAAGTGTGGTTAATCTAATAAACATTTGTAAGGAGATGGCAGTTACTGTGAATTTACAGCAGTTACACAGTGACTAGTAATAAACAGTCTCCAAAGCTTGCATATGATCTTCAATTTGGAGCCCATCTACTGACTATCACATCGCAGCTGGAGCATTCTCCAATGGAGGTCAGTCCACTGCTGCCACCTGTGGCCAAGTACCATAGCCCTAGCCCTAGATTAACTTGTGACACACATCTGCACCTGCTTCCATGATCACATTGAGGCTGAGTGGCTGCACTTACACCTGGTGCATTCAAATCTACCCACAAACATGTTGAAAGATGCAATGCCAGCAATGTGGACTGTCAACACTAAAAACAATCATTAAGCAAAGACAACAGGGATCAATTGTTTCTGTTTATTATCCAGCCAGATTAACTTGTGACAGACATCTGCAGCTGGCTCTATCGCCACATTTGAATTTGTTTCATGCACAATACATTTGTGATCTTCAGTGTTGTCTGTTCTTTCCCATAAACCAGGGGTAGGGAATGTTAGTCCTCGAGAGCCGGTGTCCTGCAGGTTTTAGATGTGTCCTTGATCCAACACAGCTGATTTAAATGGCTAAATTACCTCCTCAACTTTTCTTGAAGTTCTCCAGAGGCCTGGTAATGAACTAATCATTTGATTCAGGTGTGGTGACCCAGGGTGAGATCTAAAACCTGCAGGACACCGGCTCTCGAGGACTAACGTTCCCTACCCCTGCCATAAACCATGCAACTATATGAAACGCAACCGTGTATTTATTTACATCTCATCATATACATGAAGTTTTAGACATCACAACTCCTTTTGTTTATGTTATTTCACAACAAAGAAATATGTATTTCACACTTGTATTACATAGAAATATTTCATTAGTGTGCTCACAACACATTGTGTCAGAATAGTCTGCCTCTTTCTTTTCTGTGATTCTGTATATTGCAATTGTGTAACTGGAGTCACTTGGGACAATCATGTGGTGTTTGCTAGGAACACTGGGAGCCAATATAGGTAATTGATCAGCACAGCTGGAGAGAATTGGTAGTTATATGCAGTCTATATAAGCTTAGTGAGTACAACCAACATTTGTGGGTTTTGTGAGGTGATAGCAGTTAGTGAATTTACAGCAGTTAGATAGTGATTAGAAGGCAACTATAGCCAGTGTGATTGAGAAGAACTTGTGAGAGAGTGGACTTCTGAAAGTGAGTGACTGAGGTGTGCCAGTTGGTTTGTGTGGTGTGTCTTTGAGTCTGTGTGTTTGTGGTACAGTGGAGTAGGTAGATAAGTGGACAGGTGTAGGTAGGTGAGGGAAATGGATCCCAAAATTGTGAGTGAGCTTCTGGAGTTCAAACTACAATCAAGAGAAGAGCTGAAACCTTCAGGATAAATGGTGAGTACAATGGATAATGTCATGTAAACTATCAGAGTGTAGTATTGTGCTTTCATGTGATCATTTGTTTTGTCTTTTGTGGGGTTTTTTTTTCCTTGTCTTGCCTTACATGCTTAATGTAGATGGAGACCTGTATTATATATGCAGGCGGAAGAAGAACAAAACTGAGCACCTGGTGAAAGTGGTCTGCTCTGCCAAAGAGGCAAGTGAAATTTTTGAGGAATTTCATTCCAGCCACTTTGGTGGACACTGTGGATAGGAGAAGACCCACAGTGCTATCATGGCACGCTACTACTGGCCTGGCATGGAGGTGGACATTCAAAAATGGATGAGCACATTTTGTCAAACTGAGTGGGACTGGGACAAATTTCTGCAGTCCACCATGTTCGGACTGAGGACAAAAAAGCAGCTGACGACAAAATACAACCCATATTTCCTCATGTTCGGCAGAGAGGCAAGGTATCCATCAGAGATCCCAAAGAAGTACAAGGTAAAATGCTGTAATTTACAACAAAGAGAATTTTTAATCCAAATCAGTTACTCATTCCATTTTGGCAGATTACAGAAGAAATGCTCTCTAAAATCATTTCAAATGAAGAAGTGTGTGAGGGCCTAAAATCCCAGGAGGTGGTGTACGCTGAAGTAACCAAAAATGTTAAAAGCAGTTAAGACAAAATCTGCAGGAGAAAGGCAAAAAAAGGAGAGGAGGATGGCTTTCAGGTGGGAGACCTGGTTTTGCGCAAAAATGTGAGGCAAGAACAGAGAAAAGGTGGCAAACTGGATGCTGATATGCTGGGACCCTTGAAGATTGTGAAGCTGGACGGCAAAAGTGCTGACTTGGTGTCAGAGAAGGGAAAGAGGACTTTGAAGGTCAACATCGACCAACTGACACACTACTTCCAGCCTGAGGAGAGGGTCCCAGCAAAACTGAAGAAATTGTCTGCTTCCTGCAAGGGGCCATCAGCACCACCAGTGTCACCACCTTCCTGTGCGGGGCCATCACTGGTGCAGTCTTGCTGTGACCCAGAAATTGGCGAGTAAGCAGACAATGAACAAATGATATGTCTGACAAGTGCCTGACAATGTCTTCACAGTAATAACAAAAATCTGGGCTGGAGCAAAGGGAAAGGTGCTGTGTTTATTTTTGGAAAACATTGCTGACTTGGCCCCTGGGAAAAAGTTGCAAAGTGAGGTCTTTAAACGTTTTCCAAATAAGTGGTCACCTTATTAGAAGGAAATGGCAATGTAATGTTTGTGCTTGTAGATCATAAATGCCTATTTGACACTGGTGGGGCAAAAACATGCTGCATTAATTATGGACTCCTATTTCATTACATCTGTTTGGCAGGGGTCCACAAAAGGTTTCAGAAAGGTGAGTTTGCTTTGAAACTTAAACTTTCTCATTTAAGACTATTCATAATTTAACTTCAAGATCTTCACTTTGTAGCTGGATCTGCTAAATTATGATGTGGCAGCTGGGGCAGTCTGTGACAACAGACACTGGGCACTCATTGTAAGAAATCGCACAACCATGAGAATTTTAAATTCAATTACTAGGTTTAACATGATTCTCATTTATTTTTGAAGATAATGTATCTAAAAGATGTGGGTTGTCTTTGTTGACCCATTTGGGGCAACACAAGCACAAATGGATAAGTGCAGGGATGTAACAAGGTAAGCAGAAAGGGTTAATGTTAACCAGTAGTCATTTCTCTAACTTGTGAATTAGATAAGGCTGCTGCACTAAGTAAAATTCAGTACTTGTTGTTGTTCAGAGCTCTGGTTAGAAGAAAATGTCCAGCCATTGGCAAATGGACATGCTCAACTGTTGCCCATCCAAAACAGCAGGACATTACATCCTGTGGCGTCTTTTGTATGCAAGGTAAGTAAAATGCTCATGGTGTATTGTACCTGAATGAACTGATTCTAATGAGTAGAAAATGGTCAACTTGCAGAACAAATTCTTTCAGGGACCAATATACTCTACCCTGTTGATGAGGAGGGGGTTGCCAGGCTCAGACTGGACATAGGCTTTCTCTGTTCCAAAACTCGGGTATACCCAAGAAATGGCATTTGGTCTCAATTTAAAATATTTCTGTGTATAACCTCATTGTGGCATATATATTTTTAGATGACATTTCCGAGCTATGTCGTGCCTGTGGTGAGAGAAGCTCTGGTGCAGAAACCAATGAGTGGGTAAGAACCAAATCAATACCTCAGACAGAAGCACTTTGAATGGGTTACTTCAACATGACTGGGTGGCATGTCAGTGTGATGCACCAACAGAAATTATAGTTCAGGTAACCTGCATGCCTTTGCACTTTAAAGACAATGGAGCACCAAAAGGATGCATGAGAAAATCAAGTGATACACGGATCAGACTGTTGCACAGAAATATGCAGTATCTGCACATTTGTTTTAACATGTTTAGTTGCTTCACTCAACAGCCTGACTTCAGATGAATGACTCTGACAATCTTTTTTTTTTTTTTTTTTTTTTTTTCGCAGATTGAATGCACCTTCTGCAGAAAGTGGTACCACACAGTGTGTGTGTGGACTTCCCCTGTGCAGGAGACTACAAATGTTGTGCAGGCTAAATAAACAGAAAAAAATGTATCCCTGTTGTTAATGATTGTTTTTAGTGTTGACAATCCGCATTGCATCTTTCAACATGTTTGTGGGTAGATTTGAATGCACCAGGTGTAAGTGCAGCCACTCAGCCTCTACTCAATGTGATCATGGAAGCAGGTGCAGATGTGTGTCACAAGTTAATCTAGTAGTAGGTAGGCTATGGTACTTGGCCACAGGTGGCAGCAGTGGACTGACCTCCATTGGAGACTGCTCCAGCTGCTATGTGATAGTTTAAAAAAAAAAAAAAAAAAAAAAAAGACCCAGCTTGTGTCACTCAAGAATCCAAGTTTGATGACCCTAGCCTTGACCTTTTGACCTTACTGGAAGTACTCTGGAAGTGACTAAGCGATTCCAGATGTATGACAAATTGCATCTGGCGGGGTGTAGCGGTGGCAAGGCAATGTGAAGGGGACCTAATGGGGGGGGGAACAACCACACGAGCCTTCAATTGTTTTTCAAACACCAGAACTCCTTTCAGGTGAACATCATTAGGCCATAATCATGTGTGCACTCAATGACTAAGGCCTTCAGGAAGTTGACTTCAAGGGAGAGAGAGAGAGAGGTTAATGGACTTCAAAACAAAAGCATAACAAAATCAAAACTTCCTATCAGACACTGAGTGCGTACATCACTTAGTGAGGGAGATGCTCCCCAGCACCCTCACATTTCTTCTTCTCCCCCCCCCCCCCCCCCCCCATACCAGGCTCGCCAACACATTTGCGAGACAAAGTCAGCCACCTTGTTCTGCCTTCCCGGTCGATATTGGATGATAAACCGGTATGGTTGTAGAGACAGGAACCAGCGTGTAATCCGGCTGTTTGTGTCCTTCATCCGCTCCAACCACTGCAACGCCTTATGATCTGTCTCCAAGACGATCTCCCTCCTGAGCAGGTAATACTTCAGAGTGTCATAGCCCACTTCACGGCCAAACACTCCAACTCTACTGCTGAATACCGGGTCTCCCTTGGAAACAGTTTTCTGCTAATAGAGGCCACTGGTCTCTGGTTCTCTCCCACGCCCTGCAACAGGACAGCTCCAATTCCTTGATTAGAAGCATCAGTTTGTACCGTAAAAGGCAAGTCAAAGTTGGGACTTTGAAGCACAGGTTCACAACACAGGGCCTCCTTCAAATCTTTCAAGGCCTTCTCTTGCTCCTCTCCCCACACCAGTTTAGATTTTACCGTACTGGTGAGATCTGACAAGGGTGCCGCCCTCTCTGAAAAGTTTGGAATGAAGCGTCGTTACCAGCTCAATAGTCCAAGGAAAGACTTTACCTGTTTGCGGGTGTGAGGTCTCTCCCTCATCCAGATGGCCTCCACTTTATCCTTGACTGGCTTGATTTCACCATCCCAATGTTGTATGATGATTGAGAATGCATCAAGACATCCTTCATTCTAGTTTGTATTTTATCTGTTTGAATTTTTGGATAGACCTTTTCTTTAAAAATACTGTGACGTTCCCGTTCTGCTATTTTTATGTTTTGTTTGGGGGTGCTCATTTCAACAGTAAATTCGACTCAAATGGCAATTATATTTGTGTGCATTGGGAAACAATGGCCAAACAATACAGAAAACTACAGTACAAATAAAACAGCACTGAACATTTGCACAGCACTGCACAGAACAGTGCAACATGTATGATGACAGAATCCACAAAGGTAATGCAGAAACAGATCTAGGCCTACTATGTGCAGTAGTAAACAGCAAAATGCTATTAAAGCAGTGATAGAAACAGACTTCCCAACATCTTAAAAAAAAGATCGGAATCTGTTCCAGAGAGACAGAAATACCAAGCTTTTTTTCCCTAAGCATTTTTTGTATTGGTAGTCTTATTCTATGGCCAGTGTTGAGCAAATGTTCTGCTTTTTCAGTTCCTATAACTGTCCCCCAGCTCTTCAACCATCACACATAACACAAATGTTCTTTTTGTGTCCAAAAAAGAGTTATTGTCAGAGTCTGAGGTATTCTGGGATATCTAGTGTCAGAGAAAACATGCAAGACAAGACTGTTAGGGACAGGAAATGAAAGAGACGACGGACACATTTCAGTCTCTTCTCATTCTGACAAAATATATAAACATTTTTGAACTATTTGGGTTTGGAGACAATTACCCCCCCCCCCCCCCCCCCGAATCACAAAACACAAAATTTAATTCACTCCTTGAGAATGAAAAAAAAAAATTCAGGTAAAAAAGTCTTGCTGAACCTCAAATTTGTACAAGTAGCTCTTGTCTACTCTTGTCTAAGCAGTGACTTGGCATACACACCATTTGGGAATAAGGCTCTGTGTGAGTGATGGGTGTAGTCTTTCTGTCACTGACTGCTGAAGATTTTATTCAGTGTGATATATTAGTCAAGGCATGTGATCACAAAACAACTAATAGGTCTCAGCAGTCTGTGTTAACTTGTAGAAGGTGGTTGTTGTAAAGGCTCACCTTTCTTCTTCTTCTTCTCCTACATTTCAATGGCGGTTGACAAACAACTTTTAGGTGCATTTATCGCCACCCTCTGGATTGGAGTGTGGGTTGGAGCGGTTTTTCAATCTACAGCAGGGGTCCCCAATCCCAGTCCACGAGGGCCGGTGTCCCTGCAGGTTTTAGATGTGTCCTTGATCCATCACAGCTGATTTAAATGGATAAATTACCTTCTCAACATGTCTTGAAGTTCTCCAGAGGCCTGGTAATGAACTAATCATGTGATTCAGGCATGTCGACCCAGGGTGAGATCTAAAACCTGCAGGGACACTGGCCCTCGCGGACTGGGATTGGGGACCCCTGATCTACAGTCTCGGATACACACTTGTCGATCTTAAAAAGCCAAACACTGCCCTATAAATTACATCCTCTGCATTCCTTTGAAATATGTCCCTTACCCTTAGGTGAACTCCATTTTCCTGCAATTCAGACTTCAATATTTCCCAGATGCACCTTGTTTCTTTTCCCCACCTTTGATTGGGTGTGGTGCTTGCCTTTAATTGCACTCACCTGTCACTCGTTATATAAGGACTGCACTCACCTACAGCTCACTCTTTCTTCACTCCCACATGGGGCGGCAGCTGAGGTGAGTTTCTGCTTGAGTTTCCTGAGTTCATGTATTATTTCGAGTTGCTTAAATCACACTTTATTTCCTTTCAGAGATGGCAGTCCATGTGTGTCTTTCTTTTTGCTCATTATTCAATAAAATGAAAAAACCTGCAAGTGATTACTGACTGTTCATTCTCATCCTGACCGGATGAGCCCATGATGGTAACAATCTCCAACCTCCTCTGAACCTTCCTTCAAAACAGTGGTAGTGGCAGTTGGCCTGGTTCCACCTGTAGCTCCCGTTCCCAAATGCTGATTGGTCATCCAATGACCTGCCTCTCACTAAGTACTAACTTTTACTGCTGTCACTCAGCCAGGTTAATTATCCAATCACATTCCACCCCAGCAGTCCTGCAAACAAAACAATATAATCTAAAAACAACTGAATGCAATCCAAGCACCTAAACGGCTAAAAACAAGAAGCACTCTGAGAGCACAAACTTCCAACAAGGCAGCTCACCCTCATTATATTTTTATTTTTATCAAAGTTTGTGTCACTTGTTGCATGAATACATGTTGATCAATACTGTTTTAAAATGTAGTAATTAGGATCAATAAGTAACCTTTGATTGTGTTATGGCCCGCGGTGAATAGTCCAAACACACAGGGTTAATTCTGCTTGGCACTGCTAAAGTATGCACACGAGACCCTTTCTCAGCATTCAACGACAGCACGCTGCACTTTAATGGCTTTTCACCACCCCTTTGTATGGACAGAGACCGCAAACGCACCGGGAAGCAACATGACGGCAGCGTGTGTCTGTATGTAAACAACAGCTGGTGCTCTACAGTCACTGAGAGGGAGAAGCTGTGCACTACAGACATCGAGCTTCTGGCTGTTTCCCTGTGCCCCTACTACCTCCCCAGAGAATTCCCACAGCTTTTCATGATCTTGGTTTACATCCACCCCAGAGCTGATGCAGCTAAAGCCACAGAGTACTTCACCAACACTCTGTACAAACTGGAACAATTATCACCAGACTCTCCCAAGTTCATCCTCAGTGATTTCAACCACTGTTCCCCTGACAAGTCGCTTAAAGTATGTTACATGCAGCACATGTCAGGGGAAGACTCTGGATAAATGCTATGGCTCTGTACCAGATGCATTTAAAGCCCTACCCCTCCCCCCTCTCGGCTCAGCAGACCACCGCACCATCCTGCTGGCCCCTGTTTACACCCCAGTCATCAAGAGGATTAAAAAGGTCACCAGAAACATCAAACAGTGGACAGCGGAAAGTATCCTCACCCTACAAGGATGTTTTGAAGCCACTGACTGGGACAGCCTTCTTTCTCCCTCTGATGACATCGACGAACAAGTCAACGCGGTGACATCATACATCTCCTTCCTTGTTGACAACATTATCCCCTCAAAAACAGTCTGCATCTACCCTAACAACAAACCCTGGATCACCAAGGAGCACAAGGAAATCCTTAATAAAAAAAAAAAAAAGATCATTTTCTTCACCGGCTCTGCACTGGATAAAAAGGAGGTCAACAGGCAGGTCAAGAGGGCCATAAAAACTGCTAAACTGGAATATAAAAACAGTTGAAATAAAAAAATTCACCACAGGGGACCTGCTCTCAGCCTGGCAGGGCCTCAAAACCATGGCCTCTGTGAATACTGTGGTCACCACCCCCAGAACCATCCAGGTGGAGGGCAGCAACCCCTCCTCCCTCCCTGACGACCTCAATGCTTTCTACACCAGGTTTGAGACAGACAACATGGCCCAGCTTGAGGAGTCCAGATCCTCACTCAAACCTGGCAGCTCTGCACTCACCTTCAGGACTGAGGACATGGTAAGAGTTCTCAGGAAGACCAGGGAGAGGAGCTGACCCGGCCCTGACAACATCAGCAGTCGAGTTCTGAGGCACTGTGCAGGGCAACTAGGAAGTGTGTTCCAGACTCTATTTCAATAACTCAATTGACAGTCACACCGTCCCCCAGCTGTGGAAACACTCCAGTCATCCCCACTGGCGTGCACAGATAGAGACGAGGTGGTGCTGAAGCACTTGCCCTTTTGCCCTCAGTCCAAAAAAGTGCCCTTTTGAAAGACATGATTTTTTTTTTTTTTTAAAGCTGCGCGATTTAAAAAGGTGTGAAAATTATGGCTTGATTTGTGCCCCTTCTTCAAAGACACCCGAACCCTGTCGCTTTTTCACTGTCACCGTGTCACGTGAACACGCTTGCAGTTCATTTGTTGTGAGGCGTGTAGCAGCGGCATGACATAGGACTACTTGGAGTAGGCATAGTAGGCTAACTATAGCGACTGGGAGCCACGGCGGACAACACGGCAGCTCTTTCCCTTCCCAACCAGTCAGGTAACCCATGAATCGAGTGAAATTATTCTGTTTGCCCTCTAAGACCAACCTGCAATTGTTTTGTTGTGAAGTAGCCTGTCAGAAACTGCACATGACAAACTTTGCCAGCTTGCCCCCTCCATCCATCCATATGGATAAACAAAAAAACGACACATTTAAAATGTAACCTAAACCATTTAGGCAACCCCACTCTCCATCAATTCCGACCTTTTTGCATACACTATTGAAAATATCACGTTATGCTATAGGCTACATGCCGTTAGGCAGAGGGCTCTTTTGAGCCCATTTTTCGTTACAAATTTTAGGATGATCTCACGGAAATCTGTGAATAAATACAAAGTTTTCAAACTGAAGTCAGTGACGGGAAGACATCACACTTTTTAGAGATGGAACTGCAGAAAAACCTAAAACCTTGACATGATTATGAATAATAGAATTATGGACGTTTCTCCGTTTTTGTGGATTAGCCTTTCCATAACTAACGTCAACTACTGTCCTACTTTGGTAAGATTGAAATTAATGTCTTTGACTGTCTTTAGTAGGTGTCTCCTGTGAGAAAGTTAGAACACCGTCCAACTGTCTAAAGATGCAGTCTTTAGCCTAACTGGTTGTTACTGACTCAGCGATGCTCGCAGACATTTACGCACTGTGTTGTGACCTGATTGTGACAGAACAGTGACGTTGTTATTGGTAGTTTGAAGGGTACGGTGTTGGGGGTGGTGCATGTTAAAAGTTTTGAGAAGCACTGGTTAGACATGTTAATTTTTTTTGGTGTAACATATTGGCAACATTAACACATTAATTTGCTAAAGGAAAAATAGGCAGTTCCCAATTGCCTGTGAAAACGACCATTCTGCCCTGTTCTTGTAATGACCACAGTCAGTCTTATTCGTTCTCATACATTTTGGTCTATTTATTTACTAATTTCAGCAAGCATAATGCCTAGGAAAGAGAGGCTGAGAAAGGAGAAAGAAAGGGATCTACAACAGGCAGCCCAGGGAAGCAGTTCTCTGCTCTCCTGGATGAAAGCAAAGGAAAATGAAGATGAAAGGTCAGAGTCAAGGGCAGAGTCAGGTTCTATTTTAATGTTTTAATGTAACCTGCTCCTTGCAGTTAATTCTATTGAAAAATCTTAAAAGCTGTTCACACTTAGTTTTTAATGAACTTAATCAGCAGGCATTGAGCTAACTATTATTTTGTACCTACGAAAGTTATTTCTATGTTACAAGACTTGCAGTATGGGTTATTATTAAAACTATCTGTTTAAGCTTATTATTATGATAAATAATAATACTATTATTATTATTATTGTTCCATTGTAGTCAGTCACAGCAGGGAAGCAGCTCTATGCCATCTACCAGCATAGCAGAAGAGGGAGATATAGAAACAGATGAAGCCGCGACCAATGCAGCAACAGGTTCAGTTAGGCCTACAGACACTGATGTAGTGCTCTCTGAAGACCACAATGAGGAAGAACAGATCGATCACATAATGTCAAAGTTAGCAGCTTTACAATACCCAACAGATCCAACACACATCCATACATTTAAAATAAAGCGCAATGACAGATACGTTTCAATGTGCTGCAATGTGGGCCCATGTCAGCCTGATATACCTTACCCAAAAACTGAGGGGAGATCATTCCAGAAACAGTGGTTTTCTGCTAATGTGTGGCTGGAATACTCACCCACTGCTAATTCAATGCATTGTTTTAGTTGTCGGCTTTTCCTCTCGGATGAAAAATATAAAAGCAGAACAGCCTGGACAACTGATGGCATCAGAAAGTGGAGTACTGCTCTTGAAAAAATCAAACAACACTCCAGCGCAGAGATGCACATGACAAGCATGGTTAGATGGATCAATTTCCAGAAAAAGGCCCTTCAGTCTGCATTTGATGTTTCAGACGTAAAAGGGGTGGAAGTTAGAGAGCGAGAGAGGCAGACAAACAAAGAAATCCTGACAAGATTAATTGACCTAACAGTGTATCTTGCACGTCAGGGACAAGCATTCCGAGGTCATGATGAGAGTGAGTCCAGTGATAACCGTGGCAATTTTCGTGAATTAGTCAATGTATTTTCCCGCTACGATAGTGTGCTGAAAATGCATTTGGAAAAAATTGCCACAGTTAAAGCCACCAAGACAAGGCCCCAGGTGTCACTGCTTTCCAACAGAAGTCAAAATGACATCATTGCAGCACTAGGAACTTACATCAGGAAGGAGATACAACGTGAAATAAAAGAGGCTGAAATGTATTCCATTCTACTTGATGAAACCTCTGATGTTTCACACAAAGAGCAAGTGTCATTTGTTGTGCGATATTTTCATCATATGCAAATAAAGGAGAGATTCATCGAAGTGTGCAATGTTGATACAACTACAGGCCAGGAGCTGGAGAATACAGTGTTCTTGCTTCTGCAAAAGAATGGCCTAGAGATGAAGAACATGTATGGTCAAGGCTATGATGGAGCAGCCAACATGAGTGGCATGTATAAAGGTCTCCAAGCTAGAATCCGTGCACACAATGAGAAGGCCCTCTATGTGCACTGCAAAGCCCATTGCCTCAATTTGGTACTAGTGGAGGCATCAAAGTCCAGCAAGCATTTTGTGACATTTTTCAACTTGGTGGAGAAATTGTATGCCTTTTGCTCAGGCTCCCCAAAGCGTCATGCTGCCTTGGTCAAATTTCAGGAGTCTCTCTTTCCTGGACAACGTGTTATGGAGCTCCAGCAGCTGTCAGATACTCGATGGGCTTGCAGGGAAAAAGCACTGAAGGCACTTCAGAGAAATTTGAAAGCCATTTTGATGCTCCTTGATGACATCAGTGACAGTGACCCACCTAACCTGGCCCAAGGTGATGCTCAGATGTACAGAAATGCCATTAATTTTATGTTCATTCTCTGCATGGAAATCACCACACCAGTATTCGAAGTCACTGCTTTGGCATCAGATTCTCTGCAGGAAGAAGGGTTGGACCATTCCACTGCCTACAAGGTAATTGATGGTGTGCTTCACACATTGCAATCCATGAGGTCTGAGGAGAAATTTGGAGAGATATTTAGATGTGCATCAGAGAAGGCAGAGAGTTTCAACATTCCAGTACCTACCGTGGTGCCTGGTCAGGAGAGAAAGCGGAAAGTTCCAGTGCGTTTCCAACACAGCACCACAGTGTCTCAAGTAGGTGCTCAGTTTGAGTCAGTGGAGGCATATTTCAGGAGTGGTGTATATTTCACCTTTCTGGACATCATGACTGGGGAACTGAACAGGAGGTTCAAAGGGGACAATACTGGAAGCCCAACGGCCAGAATCATTCAGTCCTTCCAGCCCTTAACTGTGCATGCTAACTGGGTAGGCCCACCAAACCCAGAAGCCATTGAAGCTGTACACATCCTCTGTTCTATGGAGAAGATGAGGACCAGCTCAAAACAGAATTAAAGGTCTTCCACTCCAGCTTTAGTTCAAAAGACCTCAGAGAAATATTTCTGATACTGAGGGAAAACAATGGCCAGCTGATCTTTCCTGCCTTAGTCAAAATGATTCAGATCTACGCAACACTACCAGTGACAACTGCGACAGTTGAAAGATCCTTTTCAAAGCTAAAAATAATCAAAAATAAACTAAGAAGTTTGTGTGGAGAAGAAAGGTTGTCTGATCTCCTCTTGTTGGCCATTGAGAAAGATGTGGAGATCAATTACAACGAGGTCATCAACATCTACAAAGACATGGCACCAAGAAGGATGCTTCTTTAGAGCAGTACACTCCATTTAATGGACACTTGAGAATATGTATGTATATAGTTTAGAGTTGGATACAGATTTTATCTTTTTGTGGTGTGATTTTTGATTTTTAGAGAATGTTTTGAAATAAAAGTCAAATTGCATTTAACCTGTGCGATTTTTTTATTATAAAAAGAAAAGGTTTTCCACATATGCAAAAAGTGCCCTTTTTTCCCCCTGGAGCACTTGCCCCCCAAAATGTCTGTGCACGCCACTGGTCATCCCCATCCCCAAAGGAAGGCTACCATTTTATTCATGTCTTTTTCTCTTTGTAAGGTGACATTGTGTTTTAGAAAGGCGCCCTCAAATAAAATGTATTATTATTAATATTACTATTATTATAAATTTATCCGGGCTAGTGTAGACGTAGCCTGGGATTTCTGGTTCTTGTCTCAGCTGCCAGAAGATGAGAAAAACCCTTACTTAGCATAGATAGCAGTTTACTTTTAGGGTCAGAAAGTTATGAATCATTAGTGGAAGATGAAAAGAAAGAACAAAGAATGAAAGGTACCCAACGGCAGGAGGAGGGGTCACTGATCCTATATGGAGGGTTGATATGCCCCGGACTTCTTTTTTCCTGCCTCTCACTTTGTGTGTCTTTGCTGTTTGTGCTTTAAAGCTCTTCTCCCCGGGCTTGCTTCGCTTTGCTTTGCTCGCTTTCCATGTATTATTTTGCTGTAAAATGTACCGTCCTGCTTTTCATGTGACACTGCTTAATTAACCCTGTTCCCAGAATTCTACTCTTTTCCAGAGGATCTTTATGAGTGATTTGATTTTAATTGGCTCTGAAGGTTATCCTATTGGCTTCAAATTTGCGACCCAACAGTGCGAAATGCAAGCTTTTATTATTTGTCCTATTGAAACACATTTTAACACACTTTGCATAATTTTCAGTGCAATTATTATTTTTTTATGTGGAATCATTATTATCCATTTGGCAATGCGCTCCTTAAAGATTTAGCACATTTTGAGGTTAAGTTGATATCAAGGCAGAAGCAAAATGTAATATTGAGGTCAGAGGTAAAATGTGACGTGACATTTTAAATCCTTATAACTCACTTTTTACATGTTAACAACACACACCACAGCTGTAAGAATCACAGATTTTTGCTTAAAAAAGCTTATTGTTCATTTTCAACCAATAAAGTTGGCCTTGAAGACCTTGGTGGATCTAAACCAAGTTTTAATCAACATGACCTCATTCTATACCTCTTCAAAGTTTTATCAGAATTCATTCAAAACTTTTCAAGAAGTCATGTTTACAGAGAAAACACATGAATGCATGCAAACAGTACCAAAAACACAACCTCCTATAGATATAATATTATAGTAGAATAAGGGACGAGCCAATTAATCTACAGACATATAGGTTAAGCATGTCTGTCAACATGCATTAGAAAAATACAAACTTAAAGCTAGTAAATGTATTATCTCAGTCGCTGCTTTCACATCTTTTCAATACAGCATGATTCTGAGTCATTTTTAAGAGGATGCTCTAAAGTTATTCTGCCCTGCTTAAAGTCTTGTTTCTGCAATATGTAATCTCTCCCATTATTCTCAGCAAATATTTTTGGGGTTGGGGGGTTATATTTTTGTTTTTTCCTCAACAGCCACTTTCTCTCAGACCCAGTTGTCAATGAGCCCTTAGGATCCCTCTGACACCAAGCTTGTTGTTGACATCTGAAATAAACTGAGGTTCACAAAAACAGGTTGTGTTTATGTGTTTTATTTACATTTGCAAAGAGTTCAAAACAGTAAAGAAAGCATGACCGCAGTCTGCATGCTTTAAAAAAAAAAAAAAACCCAAACAACTTAAGCTGGGAATGTATACAGAGAGAAGGTATCTACCTGCCATGGTCAGTTTTACTGCGGCTGTAAATCTAACTACACCTATCAGCACCATCTGAGGACTGCAGTCACACCACATTTTGTTCCACTGATTTAATGCAACCCTACAGATGCAAGACTGAACAGTTAACTTCTGGGAACACAGCACTGGTTTGAGGAATGACATTTTTCTAATACTGTTAGGTTTATCTAGGCACAAACCCCGGAACACGAGACCAACTAACTGCACAACAAAACAAGGCAAGACAGAGCTCTTTGTCTTTGTGGCTCGCGAGGGAAGTCAGTCAAAGTTGGGGAAAAGATTCCTTCACCTGAACTCAGCCAACTTCAACTGATTCCTTCGCTACAGCCCTTTTTATTGTCAGCAAGCAATCATTCATGAATATGCAATTACAAATACATGTGACATTCATACACAACATCAGTGTCTGTATTTTGTGTGTGTGTATGTGTTTCCAGCCAGACTATACATAGACATACGACCGTTCAATGAACTTAAACTGTATGCAGACAAGCAGAAGTAAGCGTCTTGCTAAACTATAAGAACAGGAACCTGCAATAGGTCATGTCTCAAATACATATTTAAAGGTGTGAACTCTCAAACTTTTAAGAAAACAGAACAGTCTGGTTTCAAAAGCTATAATGGAATTATAAAGTCGAGGTTGCTTCCTCTCATCTCATGGTACACAAGTGCACACAGAATCTTATCAGACCTAATAAGGATATGATTTTTATCAGCATACAAATTAATATATATTTTTAAGCATAAATGACAGTATAAAAACATCTCACTCTTACAAATACCATCTCTGTATTCAGAGTATGATGGTCATGTGCAACTGTTGAACATCAAAATAAAAGGAAATATACAAAAATATAAAGTTTCCACTAATTCTTAAACACTGCAGTGAATTAAATGATACTTTAAGGTGGAGTTTGTCCTGCAGAAACTTTACTTGATGTGTTGTGATGTGACTCTGCTCATGTGAGAGCTCTCTGTCTCTGGATTGTTGGAGCATCTTTATCTGAACCAGCTGAAGGAAACAAAACAATCAAATGAGAAAAAAGAATCATTTTCGTGTAACTACAGCCCAGTGTCGTTTCAAATGAGTGTGTCATAGGAACATTTGTCTCACCACTCAAAGATCCCCAGTGTGCTCACAAGCATTATGATTCCCACAGTCTTCAATATAGTGTAGACACCAACCAGATCTTCAGCTGGAATGCACTCTAAGGTTTTAGAGCAATGAAAAATATATGAAGTAAAAGAATAAATGTTTAACAGAAAATGAGAGACATTAAGATGAATCAAAGGCAAGAAAACCAAACTTTTGAAACAACACCATAAAAAGCTTTTGAAGGAACATATTTTTGTTTTTAAAATTTTCAAGGCTGAAAAACCAATCTTTGAAAGATGAAGCACAATCTTTAAATTTCATAAAACAAAATTCTGGCTCAAAGATGAGAAGAAAAATAGAAATAAGTAAGACATCAATGGCTATACCTCCAACAGTCACTTTAAGCTCCGCTGATGTCTGATTACCCAGATCATTAGTGGCCACACAGTAATAAACTCCTCCATCTGTTACATTGAAGCTGTAAATCTCTCCTTCAGATACTTTCACAGCTCCATCTCTGCTCTTCTTGAACCAGGTGAAGCTGCTGACTGGAGGTTTGGCTCTGCTGGAGCAGGTCAGCTTCACCCAGCTGCCTGCTGACACCAAACCTGATGGACTGATGGATGCTGAGGTGTCTTTAGGAGCATCTGGAGGAAAAGATTATATCCCATAAATCATGATATGTTTGCAGGATGAAAAAACAAACTCTGATTGTCTTACATGAAACACTGAGAGTCTCTTCTGTCTCTGCTGTCTTGGTGTCTTTTCCTTGGTTCACAGGATATCTGGCAGAACAGTTGATCTTCTTTCCATCATCTGTGTCTGACAGAGTGATGTTCTGCTGGATTTTAGTTGTAAAGCTTCCATCTGTGTTTTCCTCTGTTTTGTTGTGAGAGTCTTGTTGGAGATTCCAGGTGAGTTGAGGAGGGGAGTGTGGACAGGGAGTGAGAGCTGAGCAGGTTATAGTGACAGACTCCTTCTCCTTCAGATCACCTGGGATTGTAATATTGAGCCTCCAAGGAGAATCTGTGGTTTCACATACATATTCATTATAAAATCACACTGCACTTTGTACCACTCATTCAAATCTTCAAACTTGTTCTAAATTCATACTTCGATTTATAAATGTAATCAAGTCCTTAAAATAAAGACAGAGCAGAATTTATAATAAGAAGCAATCTTCTCAGTTTCATGCTGGGACAATCATTAAGACTGTAATACAAGATTTCCTCAACAGATATTGATTATAATCAAACAATCGATCAAAGAATGGATTGTAAGTATTAAATGTTACTTCATTAAAAGGTAAAATAAATTAATGAAAAAGTAAAAAAAACAATGAACCCACTATTATTACCTCTGACTGTTATTTTAGGAGGATCACAACGAGCTGTCGCCTTGAATGGTTCACTCTCTACTCTGAAGAAGTATGTGTCTGTGTATGTGGTGGTTAAATTAGAAAACAGAGTGGTGCAGTCTCTCTGACTCAGGTTCCCAGTAATACTCATTGGATAGATGCTAACTGCTCCACTACTGTTGAAGATCACATTGTTTGGATAAATGGGAAATCTAGAATCATTTTTAATCCACACTCCAAAGATTTTTCTTGTGCTGATAAATTTCTGTTCTTCTTTGGGTCTGAAGCTACATGGGATTTGCAAACAAGATCCACTCAGTGCTTCCAGCTTCTTTGGTGCAGTTATGAAGAGTGCGGCATCATCAGGACATCCAGCCAAAGCAGCTGTAAATATAACAGAAAGATTATCTCATTCACATAATAATACTAAACAACTTAACTACATCATATAGTTTTTCTTTTATTCCCGAAAAAAAATTCTCATCTCTGATCAAAGTATTTGCTACACTTTAGTTAGTGAGGTAATATTTTTGTATTTGCATATTTTCTTGTAAAATTAAACATTTAGTTGATAATCCAGTGATAACAGGAACATTTCAGCCACCATCTGCTGTTTGGAAGTATGATGAAAATCCTCAAAATCAGAGTTTCGAAAACTGTCTATTGTTATACTTGAAAGTGCCTCTGTTGTTTTTTTTTGTTCCTCTGTTGTTAACATTTTGTACATGTTCACTTTGTCACTAAATGAAGTTCAAAATAAAATAACTCTAATAATGACTGTAAAATACTGAAATACTCACCTGAAACAAACAGTACAATCAGTAAGATGCTGACTGTCTCCATGTTCACAGACTACTCTACTGCCTGGATTAAAAAAGGAAATAATTTCACGTATGGAGCTGTAACACTGTACTTAATATTTTTAAAGCAGTTTCAAAGAAAATTTCCTTGTCCATGTAAACATGTCTTTTACTTTTCTTGTAGTGCTTTGCTTTAAAATATGTTGAAATATAAATAAAAAATGTAACACAAAGCTGTTTATGTAAAACTAGGACATCAGTAAATAAAATTACTTTACACGTACCTGTCAGTGCAGTAAAAGAAAGATAAAAATTTACTGAATAAAAGCAATTAAATGTTTCCTTACCAAAAAAGCCCAAGTGTAGCCTTATTATTTTACAGTTTTAGAAGAATTACAGTGAACAGTGTCACCGAGCCGATGTTAGAAAGAAGGAAGTACAGGAAGAGAACTTCTTGTTTAAGAAAATGCATTAAAGTCACAAAGCTGGTGGAGGCGTCACTCGATGAGTCTGAGAAAACTTCGCAGTTCTGCTGATATCCTGTGACAGAGGAAGGAAGAGAGTATATTTAGAGACAAATTACCTACACACCCTCAATCATCTTTTTACTCACTTGAGTTTTTTCAAGTTTGCACACTTTTACAGAATATATTTATTAAAATGAAATAATACTGGATTACGAGGAATTATATACAAATCTATAGAGAAGCTATGCAAACACAAATGTTGCTGAAAGAATACATTAGATACAGATTTCCATAAAACTTAATTTTTTATTTTGAACTTTACTTTCCTTGTTTCATTAAAAATATACATTTATGTTAATAAATACATTTCATATATTCACAAATGTAACCTGCAGGTTACATCTGTTATTTTTTTTTAAAGAAAAAAACAGTCATCTGACATAATATTTTTAAGGTTGCCAATACTAGGAGCGACACAATAAAAACAAAAAATTATTTATGATTTATTGTTTTTGATTTCTGTTGCATCAGATTTTATGGAATTACAGGTCTGTTCTTGAAATACACACACACACACACACACATACACACACACAGAACTGTGCACGAAGTGTGATTTCATTGTGGTGGAAGCAAAACATCAAAAGTAAGAGTGAATTAATGACGACATGTATCAAATGTGAATCGTAGTTTGGATCTTCTTTTGCTGCTGGTTCAGTGGTTGGAGAGAGACAAAACCTGCAGCTCAAAATCTAGTGCAAAAAAGACGTGAACACAAAGCGCAGACCCGCCAACGCATCAGAATCAGTGAGCTGTTGGCTTTCAGCCCCGACGGCGTGTCCGTGTGCGTGTCGTCGGGTGAGAAAGCCGAGAAAGAGAAAGCTGATGTGTGTGCAAAGCACACACTCCGACAGCCTCACAGTATCTAACACGGCCACAACAGTAATGTGCCGAAGAATAATTTAAGAAAACTGTCTCTATCTGCAAGGGGACGCAGTGATAACAGAAGCTCATTTATATGTCATATATTATTATCATAGTACTAACCCATTCTGTAAAATATAAAGTAGATATTATTAAGATTGCTCGAGCAAGCCAGAAGGCAGTAAAAATGCTTTTTGGTGATTCTCTAACTTCCTGCTGTAAGTGTTTTATGCATTTTGTGTTTTACAAAAAAAAGACTCTTTGCATTCTCATATCTGCCTCCAGAATCATCTCAGTTCATACAGTAAGTATGTATACTGTATGCCTAAAAGCCTAAAAATACAGTGCTAACTTTCTTGTGACCAAATTCATTCAACTAATCAGTAAAGTATTTTTTATTTCCCCCATTCACTAAAATCTACATATTTTGCATATCTTGGAAAAACAAAAATGCATGTACTTGTGAAGTTTATGCCCTGCATACATTTAATTACTGCAAAATGATATAAATACATTGCTCAAAAAAATAAAGGGAACACAAAAATAAAATATCCCAGATCTGAATGAACAACACGTTCTCACTCGCAACTCGTCAAATGTGTGACGCATGGTCAGGCTCCCTCTGCTTCACTTATAGGGCTTTGGAGTTGACGTCACGCCGCAATGCATTGTGGGAGCGCAGCACCATTTTCGGGGTCTACGAATCAAAACAAACACATTAGCTGTGTCCCAAAACGTCAGCTGCATCCTTCGGAGGACCCCGCCTTCGTGGTCTATGTGGGTCCGGTCCTTCGAAGACCGAGAAGGCCGGAAGTGCGAGGCTGTGAAATGGGACGGTCTAGCCTTCAGATTAGCGTCACCGCTGTCTCGGTGGAGTTTAACAAACTCGGCCGTCTGCTCCTTGCTATCTAAAATATAACAGGACACTGACGTAAATTCTCGACCGTCTCACACTTCTGTTTGATCAGTTTTCTGTTTAACCTTTATTCAGCAGTGTGAAAATCCCGGAGGAACCCACCCGATGGATTAATAAAGTTTTATTTAATCTAACAATCTAATAACTTTGATCTCAGCCAAACCGATTTACTCCGGAACAAATAAAACACCGGAAAAAGCAAACAATTACATTTTTAAGTTATCCGAGTGACTTATATATCATGTTTAACCTGAGTAGCGAAAGAGCGGGGGTCTAAAAACGATGAAGCCGGGAGTCTGCTGCTCTCGCCGGCTGGAGTGACCATTGAACCCCCCGGCTTGCTATCGAGCGGGTGGGTAACAGACGTCTCCGAAAACCTCGGCACACTTTTGCAAATATACAATGTCTTGATAAACCAAGCAGATATTTGTAATTTACACAGCTACTTTCTCGCCTGAAAATATGTTAAAAGTTTATTTTGTGACCCAGAAAGATTAATAAGACTAATTTTAAAACTTAGTAGCGGCCGCCATTGTTGGCAGCTGAAATTTGGCTGGGCCGCGCTATGAATTCTGGGATATGGTGGGCCACGAAGGACACACCCGACCCATCCTTCAAATTCGGGGAAATGAAGGACGCATTTGTCGGCCGCATTTGAAGGAGTCGACGAATTGGGACAGCCTTCGTCGCCTGGCTGTGACGTAATCGGACTTCAAATGCGGCCTCTGGAGGATGCAGCCGACGTTTTGGGACACAGCTGGACATCACGCTCCAAAGCCCTATAAGAGGACCCTGCATGTCAATTCTCGACACGAGGGGGGTACCCTGCGCGTCGATAGGGCTTTGGAGCGTGATGTCACGGGGGTGGGCGTGGAAAGAATTTTGGCCTGATGTGCCATTTTCGGGGTCAAAACAAAGCGCAAGCGAAAAAGGAGCGAAGGCACACACAACAGCCATGGTTCGTATTTGCTGTGTGGTCGGCTGCAATGTTCGATCGCACGACCGGCAAGAGAATAAGCTTGAAAGTGGTTTAGCTTTTCATTCTTTCCCAACCTGGAAGCAACATGAGGCAGCTCGTGTAGCGGATGTTACCAAACGAAGGCGTCTAGCCTGGATAGCAGCTGTGAGACGAGCTGATATCCAGTTCTCTTCCATCTCCAAATATCTTTTGGTGTGCTCCAGACATTTTCATTCCAGTAAGTTCTAAATATGTTCATATCACTCTTTATAGCCTATTAGTTTTATTTTCGATGCACTCTGAGGTCATAGCAAATTAGAACAAACATCCTAATGAGTGATTTTGCAGAACTACCTTCTATTTATAGAGTTGCTAATTATTTGGCATTATTGCAGGCAAACCAGCCTATGAAATGGATGAAACACATCGTGACTGGGTTCCAGCGCTACATAAGGGACCTGCTTCAAACATACCACCATGCCAATCAGATTACTTCTTCCATGTGAGGGTGAAGAGGTGACCCTCCTGGATAAGATGGTGAAGGTTTGCTGCGTTTTGGTGAACAGTGTGGTAGTAAAACCAGGGAAAAATGAAACTTGCTCCTGTTAAATATTCTTAAGTCTTGTGCTGTTAAAATTGCTGTATTTTTTCAAAAGATACAGTTAATAAAGTAATGTTAGTAGTGGGTGATATCATGTAAACACTGTCATGATTTTGTGTAAACATTTTGTCATTTGTAAACTATAAATGACATGGATTCTACTTTGTAACTCATGTGATGTTCTATAAAGTGGTTTTAATTAAAAAAAAAAAGAGGCAAAAATTAGTTTGTTTCTTTATTCAACTTTTGAACAGTGGTACTCAGTAAGTACATATTCAGTAAATGCAAATTATTTACATGGCAGTGCACTACAGGCATAAATCTAGACCCCTAGATAAAACATTATGGCATTATAGCAGTGACAACTCCTCCACAGTAGCAGGTGGGATTTATTAATATGGCCAATATTATAGTTATTATATAATAATCATTATTAGTTGTTAAAGCAGTGAGCTTGAACTCTGTGCCAAATACTGAGCTTCAGGAAAGATTCAAGTTGCAGTTATTTATATTTCCTATCACCTTAAATCTTCACTCAAAGACAAGTATCTTTGACAGTGTATATATAAATGTATTATATATAAGAGACAAATATTGTTCTTTCAGTATGTTGGCATTACTAAATTTGGCTCAATGCTTACATATATGTGTAAAAACAAAATGTACGAGCTGTGAAAACTGTTTCTGATAGAATGAAGATCAGACTGATATATTAAATATTCCTTTATTGGGTGAGAAAATCAGACCATGTCATAACTGCTTTAAGTCATACAGAATAGATATCAGAGCCTTAAACAGGCTGACTTCTGCTAAATGGGTCAAACTGGGCAGAAAGTATACAAACACATAACATCCTTATAGAATATGATGTAACACTATAGATCAACTTACCTCAGAATATATAAAGCATATAAACAATTACAGCAATATGATGCAACAAACACAGCAGGACTACTAATCCAAAATACTCAAAGCTTCATAGAACTGAAACAAACATTTATTTTTAGCTCCATTCTGCTGCTGATACATACTTTAGGTTTCTGAACATTAAACTTGTTGCTGCCTTTCATAGTGTGTAACTTGAAGGCCCTGAGTACTTTCTCCCACACTGAAAACACTGGGATGATAACATTATTTGAACATTACCTAATAAGACTGATTCAGGACAGACAATTAGTTATGTTAAACTTTTCTATCAGTCCTTCACAAACAGGGAACAGTCTGTCTATTCTCTCCATCTGTCAGCTGCAGCTGGCTCTTCCTCCTCCTCTTCCTCACACACTGCTGAGTTTGTCCTGGTGGATCATCAGGGGTGCAAAGCCTCACAGATGATGTGCAGCAGTGGCTCCCTCAGTCTGTCCTCACTCTGGACACTTGCAGTTGTCACACATGGAAATCAAATGTGTGATAAGCTGCAGGATTCAAACACAAGTGTAACTTATACATGTTCATACTTTTATTCCACAATCAGAGAGAAAGAAAAAGGGAGAGAGTGCAGGACAGACAGACAGGTGACAGTCTCAGGTGTATACACTGCTACAAAACAGCACAAGAGAAGGAGGATTTAGTGTTTGTGTTATTACGAGTGCTAAACAAGAAGAGTTCCCAGATGGTACAGTAGACACATGTGTGACTCCTGTGATTAAAGCATCTTTCTTTCAGCTTAACGAGTGAACCGTCAGCTCGTTCAAACACACGTTAAAGTCCGTTTGGCTCGACACCACCGAACAGAGGCAGCAATATAACATAGCTAACATTAACAGTGCAGTGAATCCTGCTTGTGCCGTGATATTCAGGACTGCAAACCGAGCAGCATCACTGACTTTCAGCTTGTTGTGTTTGTGGATATATGACTGACTTTAATTATCCATAAAATCATCACATTCTCTGTAAGATTAAGGTATATATATATATATATATATATATATATATATATATATAGGAGTAAATGCTTTAAAACCAAGTGAAAGTGCAAACATCACTAATGTCACATAACTTTGCCGACATGTGGCCAACAGTAATGTTTTCATGTTCTTCATTATTAAACATTCGCACATAAATAAGTGACATAATATTCAGTACTTACTTTTGCCAGTTCACTCTTCGGCCGCTCCCTTCTGCCGTATTTTGCGGCAAAATTATCCACACCCACCGCTGCACTATGAATTGTGGGATATATGGGACCACGAAGCGTGCACCGGACCACGCTTGATATTTGGGGAAATCGACGGCACATTTGGAGTATGCATTTGAAGTACACTTTGAATTGGGACAGCCGTCGTCGCGTGGCGGTGACGTATTCGCACTTGAAATGCATACTTCAAGCGTGCATACCCTGAATTGGGACACAGCCTAATAGTTAAACTGCTGGAAATTGGACTTGCTTCTACCACCTGCCGCTGGATCAGAGACTTCCTCTCGGACCGTGTACAGAGAGTTAGAGTGGGGCCTCATCTTTCCTCAGCCCTCAGCCTTAACATCGGCTCTCCACAAGGCTGTGTACTGAGTCCCCTACTGTACACTCTGTACACACATGACTGTGTTAGTACCCACCCAGACAACGCAGTCATCAAGTTTGCAGATGATACCACCGTGGTGGGGCTCATCTCTGGGGGAGATGAGACGGCGTACAGAGCTGAAGTTCAGAGGCTGTCAGATTGGTGTGTAGATAACAACCTGGACCTCAATACCACCAAGACAAAAGAACTGGTAGTTGATTTCAGAAGGAGGAAGTCCGAGCTGCAGTCTGTCAGCATCAACGGGGAGTGTGTGGAAAGGGTCTCCAGTTTCAAGTTTCTGGGTGTGCACATAGACACAGACCTCCAATGGAGCTCTAACATCTCTGCGGTTTTAAAGAAGGCCCAACAGCGTCTCCACTTTCTGAGAATCCTCAGAAAAATGGACCTGAAGAAGGAGCTGCTGACCGTCTTTGTACTGGCCTCGTAGAACCACTTTCTACTATCCAGGAGTTAAACACCTCCACACAAAAGTCACTGACGCCAGAGTGGGTTTAGACTTCGCTTTATATGGCAGGTGTGAAACTGTAACAACAAAATACAGTGAATATGAGCGTCAAATTAAAATAATTACTTGAGGAGCTGCGTGACCAAGTGCTAATGCTAACACCAAACAACTGTCTACAACCATAAATTAGCACAGATAATACAGCATCTAAGTAACTACTATTAATCAACAGAAAGTGCCAAACAATAATGCATACTCACAGGGAATGCCTTTTTATCAGCCTTTCACAGCATAGATCACATTAATCAGTCGATTGTCTGAGTCTTTTACACTTCCCCTGTCCGCACACAGACCATGCCTTTCTCTTAAAGGGCCAGTGCACTAACCAAACAAAACATGTACAATTTTGACAATAGTCAGAACACTCCCCGCCTGGTATCTTAGGGATACCACAACAGATATCTAAACATCACTAGATAACAGAAAAACCATTTCAGAAATGGGTCTATAATAAGTCTTAACATTTCCCTTGGAAGCAACTCTAACTTCGGCCTTTCTGATGATTCCATCTTCACTCGCAACTGTCTTTACGATTACGCCCATTGGCCACTCATTTCTTCTTGTTTGTTTGTCCTTGAGGAGAACGACATCTCCCTGTTTAATGTCAATGTTCTTGTGGTGCCACTTTTGACGAATTTGGAGGCTGTGCAGATACTCCTTGCGCCATCTGCTCCAGAAAGTGTCTGCAAGGAACTGAACCCGCTTCCAATGGCTTCTGAGCATTTCTTTGGGTCCTACATCATCACAGATGGTGGGTACAACTCCAGTCTTTTGTGTCAGCAGCATCGCCGGTGAGAGAATGTGAGGATGTTCTGGGTCTGATGATACTGGCAACAACGGTCGTGCATTTAATATAGCTGTGACTTCTGCAAGAAATGTGGTCAAAATCTCATGAGTGAGTTGAACATGACCAGTTTGCAGCAGCATGTTATCAAGTATTCGCCGTGCTAAACCAATCATCCGTTCCCATACTCCCCCCATGTGGGAAGAATGGGGAGGATTAAAAACCCAGGAACACTTCTGATCCTGCAGAAAGTGTTGCACTTTGTCCTCTGGTGCATTTGTGGCCATCTCTTTGTGAGCACCAATGAAATTAGTGCCGCAGTCCGAGCGCAGTTGTTTTGCGGGTCCTCGGAGGGCGAAGAAACGCCTCAGTGCGTTAATGAAACTTGAAGAGCTCATCTCCTCCACTACTTCAATGTGGACAGCCCTTGTACACAGGCACGTGAATAATATTGCCCACCGCTTTCTGTTTGCTTGTCCCCCTCTTGTTCGCCTTGTAGTTACTTCCCATGGGCCAAACATGTCCATGCCCACGTAAGAAAAGGGGGGCTCAACTTGGAGGCGATCTACGGGCAAATCACTCATTAATTGCTCCTCAAACTTCCCTCTCAGCTTCTTGCATGTCACACATTTACTTATGACTCTGCTAATGCATCCTTTCCCTCCTACAATCCACAAGCCACTTTCTCGGACAGCGCCCTCTGTAAAATGCCTGCCTTGATGGCTTACTTTCTCATGGTGGTGGCGCACAAGGAGGGTAGTGATGTAGTGACTGCCTGGCAAGATTACTGGGTTGGTGTCTTTTACTCCCAGCCCCGCGCGATTAATGCGACCACCAATTCTCAGCAGATTGTCACTTCCAAACACAGGGTTTAGTTTTACCAGCGGGCTGTTTTTAGGGAGGTTCTGTTTTTCAGAGATCCTCTTTATCTCGTCTGCATATGTCTCAAACTGCACATTTTTAATGATCATTGTCTCTGCTTGATCTAACAGTTCTGGGGTGATGGCCGTTTTACAAATGTGCCATCCTTTACAGTTTGGCTCAACGTTTGATTGTGAAAAGCATTGTGCGATGTGAATCAAGTTTGACATGGTTTTCCGAAGTGAGCGCCATGTGGAGAAACGCTCCCAACGTCCTGAGCCCAAAACTTCCTTTGTTATGTTAGTGCAAAGTGTCTTTACCTCTGGGCGCACCTCTGTGTCGTTGTCTGGGTCCAGCAATTTGTAATCAGTCTGCTCTAGACGGATGTATGAAGGGCACTGGAGAAACGCTGGACCTGTGAACCATGTCGTGTGTTCTAACTCAGCAGCTGGAACTGATCGTGAGCCGTGGTCAGCAGGATTCTGGTCGGTCGTAACGAAATGCCATTGCTCTGGAGTAGTTGACTCTCTAATACGACACACACGATTGTTTACATAGACATAAAAACGTCTGGATTGGTTGTGAATATAACCAAGAACCACCTTGCTGTCTGTATAGAAACTGGTTTTGTCTATAGGGTGATCAATCTCTTCACATATGACCTCTGCCATTTCAACCGCCATTACTGCGGCGCAGAGTTCGAGCCTAGGTACAGTGAGCTCTGGCTGTGGAGCGAGTCGTGCCTTACCTAGGGCAAACCCAACCTCTGTCTTGCCATCCCCAGTGGTGACCTTGAGGTATGAAACTGCACATATTGCCTTCATGGACGCATCTGAAAAGACACAAAGTTCTACACATTTAGCCTGTGACAGTGACATTTTAGTGTAAGTGCGTGGAACGTTGACTTTGCTGAGGCATTGGAGGGACTGTTGCCATTCTATCCATCTGCCTTTCAGATCCTCTGGGAGAGGTGAGTCCCACTCTGTTGTCTGTAGCGACAACTCTCTTAGAAGCAGACGTCCTCGAACGGTGACTGGGGCCAAAAACCCGAGCGGGTCAAACACACTGTTCACAGTTGAAAGGACTCCTCTTCGTGTATATGGCTTTTCAGCGTGAGGAATGTGAAAAGTGAAATAGTCCTCCATTATATTCCACTTTACTCCAAGACTGCGCTGATCTGGGAGTTCATCCTTGAACAGGTCCAGATTTTGGAGATCCTTGGCTCGGTCTTGAGGTGAGAATGCGTCCATCACTTCAACCTTATTTGATGCTATTTTTAAGAGGCGAAGGTTTGAGTCTGCTAGCATGTCTTGTGTCCGTTTCAGGAGGTTGATAGCATCATGTTCGGTGGGGACAGACTTTAAAGCATCATCAACATAAAAATCACGCTCAATGAAATGGCGAACATCTGACCCGTATTTGGCTTCTCCCTTTTGCGCAGCCCTCCTCAAACCATATGTGGCTACAGCGGGCGAGGGGCTGTTTCCAAATACATGCACGCACATCCTGTAATCCACGAGCTCTTTCTGTGGATCATTGTCTTTGTGCCAGACAAACCTCAGTACATCTCTGCAGTCCTCGCGCACCAGGAAGCAATAGAACATCTGCTGGATATCTGCGGTTACTGCGACTGGATGTTTTCTGAACCTTACTAGCACACCTAATAGACTGTTGTTCAAATTAGGTCCTGATAACAGCACTGTGTTGAGCGACATACCTTCAAACTGTGCGCTGGAGTCAAATACCACTCGAATTTGTGACGGCTTTTGAGGATGGTACACTCCGAAATAGGGCAGATACCAACACTCTTTGCTCTCTTGTAATGGGGGTGCGAGCTCCGCGTGCCCATTGTCCAACATTTTCTGCATAAAGTCTATCAGGTGAGCTTTCATTTCTGGGTTTTTGTCTAGAGTTCGTTCAAGTGACTTGAGGCGACTGAGTGCGTAGCGGCGATTGTTAGGCAGCAATGCTCTGGGCTGGCGGAACGGCAGTGGAGCCACCCAGCTTTGTGACTCATCCTGGAAACACTCATTGTCCATGATATTCAGGAACTGCAGATCTTCCATGGAGGGTGCAAGCTTATTGTCGTCCTTGGTCTGGCAGAAAACATTGTTTCCTATAGTTCTGTTTTGTGTTCTGTCCTTTATGTTTGAACCACCAAGTACTAAGTGTCGATTTAAGAGACTGGTGTCTGGCTTGACAGTAAAGTGGCTTTCACACGGGGAAAAATGAGTTGGCCTTCCATCCGATAGAACATGAGTCTTAAACGTAGAGACTTGGGAAGGCTTATGAGTATTGCCTAAGCATACATCTCCTATTATCACCCAGCCTAAGTCCAGTCTCTGTGCGTATGGTGCATTGTGCGGACCATTGATCTGACTGCGCACTTTATGAACTCTCAAAATGTCTCTTCCAAGCAACAGCAAAATGTCTGCACCACTGTCCAAGGGTGGTATTTTGTGTGCTATGCCTTTGAGGTGACTGTGTGGATAAGCCGCGGAGGGAGTGGGAATTTCCTCTCTTTTGTTGGGAATCATGTTGCACTCGATTAACATGGGCAGCTGAATAGCGAGGGAGCTATCGATTGTCTCTATCATATACCCAGAGGCTCTTCTGCCAGAAGTGAGACCTATGCCACTGCATGTCTGGAGGGTGTATGGCTCTGCCTTACCATTAACCTCGAACATGTCAAAAAACTCAGAGCGTGCTAGTGAAACGTTACTCTGGTCATCTAGCATGACATACATTCTCTGGCGATTACTAGGATCGTTGGCAGGGTAAACATTAACCAGGCATATTTTTGAGCAAGATTTCCCAGAAAATCCTTCCCCACATACCTCAGTGCAACTTGAAACAACTGCAGTCTCTTGTAGTTCTTGTTTCTCCCCGCCGTGACTTGCTGGGGGCTGAAGAGCTTTGGGAAAGCGAGGAACATCTGAATGCAGAGCTGTTGGGTGCTTATCACTGTTACATTCAGAGCATTTGATTTCTGCTTGACAGTTGCGAGCTACATGTTTGTTAGAAGCGCAGCACTTGAAACAGACGTTGTGTTGCTTTAATATTGCCTTTCTTTCCTGAATTGGCTTTTCTCTGAAACTTCTGCACTGTTGTAAAGCGTGAGGTTTGTTGTGCACAGGACAACATTTGTCCGGTCCTTCCTCAGATATGGCCGTAATGTTGGTTTTATGCACTGAAACTGACCTGCGGTTGTTGCTGTAACCATCTCCAAGCTTGTCCCTTTTAACTCCAGAGTTGCAGGTTGACAGCAGATTGAAGCTTGGATCGTTGCGTGCCTTTGCTTGTGTCTGTATGAACTGTAAGAAGAACGTGAATGGAGGGAAGGTCACCTTGTGCCGCTGCTTGTAGTGTGAGCCTTCCATCATCCACTTGTCTTGTATCCCATGCGGCAGCTTATCCACAATGGGAGCGACACCTCGCGCTGTATCGAGATAGGAGAGTCCATGCAAGTACTCTTCTTGTTTTGCTGCATTTATCTCCTGCAACAGATCACTAAGCTCTCTTAGTTTTTGATTGTCTCTGGGCCCTATTTTAGGAAATTGATCAAGTTTGGTGAAAAGAGCACTTTCAATGGCTTCTGGCGACCCATAGATTTCTTCTAGCCTCTCCCAGATTAGCTCTAATGCCACAGCTGGGTTTGTTATGTTTACAGCTTTAATGCGATGTGCATGCTTGGTAGATTCTGGGCCAAGCGATTTCACGAGGAGGTCGATTTGTTCAGACGCCCTAAGCTCTAGAGTGTCAATGGCGTTTATGAAAGATGTCTTCCAAGATAAATAGTTCTCAGGCTTGTCATCAAACTTGGTGAGTTCAGAGGTTAACAACTGACTTCTCATTAAATATTTGGCAAGCTCATTAGAGTCCCTAGAGGAATTTGGATCTGGAGGGTAGTACTGAAAACGTCCAGCAGAGGGCGGTGTAAACCCTGGTGAGACATGGCTGAGGTGCTGCTGATAGTTACCAGAGTGTAACTGTTGTCCTTGCCTTTCAGGTGAGTAATGTCTTTGATCAGGGGGTCTGAGGGAGCCATGGTCCTTTGGTGCTGAGGGCAGTTCATCCGGTGACATGTCCGGTGGCTTAGGTCGATTTGCATACTCGCCTTTTTCTATTTTGACGTCCTTTGATTTGACTGAATCACTGCGTGCCTGATGCATATTGACATAGTCTGTAGTTCGCTCATGAGAACTCTGTGTCTCCTTTGGTAAGCTCAGGTGCTCATTACTCATGTCAAAATTTGCAACAGCAGACTCCAAGACAGCTGCTTCAGCGGCTGCGGCCTCAGCTTCACTTTCTTTTGCTAGAACATCAAGCTTTGCATCTAATTTGGCTCTTTCTATTTTAAATTCAACTTCCTTCTTTGCAAACTCAGCTCTTTTTTGGGCAGCTTCAGCTTTAGCACGGGCAGTAGCGGCGGCTAACATTACGCTAGCAGTGGAAGAGCGGCTAGATTTCTTTGACGTCGTGGATCTTACTTCATATCCTTCTTTCTCCATCTTTAAGCTGATTGAATGTGCATTTATGCTGACTTGGTGTCACTGCGTCTGTCGTGCTGGTCTGGATACAGCGTGTAACAATGCAGTCTTCATCGTCGTTGTAGTGTGTCCCTTTTCACTGTACTGGCCTCGTAGAACCACTTTCTACTATCCAGGAGTTAAACACCTCCACACAAAAGTCACTGACGCCAGAGTGGGTTTAGACTTCGCTTTATATGGCAGGTGTGAAACTGTAACAACAAAATACAGTGAATATGAGCGTCAAATTAAAATAATTACTTGAGGAGCTGCGTGACCAAGTGCTAATGCTAACACCAAACAACTGTCTACAACCATAAATTAGCACAGATAATACAGCATCTAAGTAACTACTATTAATCAACAGAAAGTGCCAAACAATAATGCATACTCACAGGGAATGCCTTTTTATCAGCCTTTCACAGCATAGATCACATTAATCAGTCGATTGTCTGAGTCTTTTACACTTCCCCTGTCCGCACACAGACCATGCCTTTCTCTTAAAGGGCCAGTGCACTAACCAAACAAAACATGTACAATTTTGACAATAGTCAGAACAGTCTTCTACCGCTGCTCCATTGAAAGTGTGCTGACATATTGCATCGGTGTTTGGTTCTCCAGCTGCACCACAGCACACAGAAAGGCACTTCAGAGGGTCATCAATATGGCCCAAAAAATCATTGGACATCCTCTTCCCTCCCTGAAGGACCTGTACAGCACTCGCTGTCTCAAGAGGGCACGCAGCATCCTACGGGACGGTACACACCCAGGACACGGGGTGTTTAAGCTGCTGCCGTCTGGCAGGAGGTTCAGGTTGCTGAGGTCCCGAACAAATAGACTCAAGGACAGCTTTTACAACAGGGCAATAGCCCTGATCAATGCAAATAGTTGACCTGACTGGCTACCTACCTGGACTTTTTTGGGGGGGTTAACAACCGTAAAAACAGTAATAATAATAATATTTATATTTATAACAAGATGCAATAATAATTAATGTGCAATAATAACAGTGTGCAATACAAATACACTTATTCTTCTTTTTTATTACTAAGTTATACTGTGTTGTGTTGGTTGTGTTGTTTGTGTTGCGTTGTGTTACATGTAGTGCAGACGTAGGCTCTTTTTAGGGAACCGGCTCTTTCGGCTCGGCTCACTAAAAAGAGCCGGCTCTTTTTGCTCCTAACCGGCTCTTCAGTTTGTTTTGTTGCTTTAATTAATTTATTGTTAAAAACAATATAAAATTTTGCACAAAAGGAATTACTAATGTTAAAAAAAACGTGGTTTTATTTATATATGCTTATATATAAAAATATACGGTGGCCCCTAGAGACGAAGCACGTACAAACTCCAAAAAGCACGTACAAACTCCAAAACACATTTCTAGCGTTAACTGAACTTCCAAAACAGAGCTACCTAGATCACTTAAATTACACAATTGAAAGCATATGTGTATTGTTTGTGTATTTATACACAAGCACTCATATATATTCAAATAATTAAAAAAATGTTCATTTACCTTTTACTACCACACAGCAAATCCGGTCGTTGGTACTTGCTGGCTTGTGTAGCCACTAGGTAACAAAAGCTCAACACTGCCCCTAGCATCCTGGAGCACTTCTGTTGTCTTTTGTACGTGCTTCAGAGTTTGTACGTGCTATGGAGTTTTTACGTGTTTTGGAGTTTGTACGAGCTTTGTCTCTAGGGGCCACCGTAAATATACTTTTATTTATTCACTCCACATAAAATGTAATAAATAAATCATATAATACAAAAACCAACTATTCACAGTTCAACTTTTAACTATTTAAATTTTCAGCTTTTTCCTTTTAAACAAATTTAAAGTGAAACAACACAAAACACCGCAAACCACAACACAATTAAATATTAATTAAAATATGAAAACAAAAAGAAGATGCATATTCTCTATCATATAGGCCTGCATGAATAAACTTTCTGAATCCTTTATCATCCGCAACTGAAAATAGTTGTGGATGATTACTATACCTTTCTAATGTGACATTGTTGTCCCTGGCTCTCTTTCTCTCTCTCTCCCTCCCGCTCTGTTCCTGTGCTACTGCGAGTGTACCTACCGCCCCTCCCCCCTCTGCCAGCGCAAAGCACAAGGCTCGCGTGTGGAGTGAAGCGGGAAAAAAGTGCGAGAGAGAGGGTGAGAGAAAGAAAAAAAAACCCACGGCTCGCGATAAGGAGCCGGCTCACGTTGTTCATGTCAAAGATCCGGCTCTAGAGCCATTTCGTTCACGACCGACACATCTCTACAAAGCAAGGCATACCTGAGGCGCTGTTGCAGGAAGTTGACAGTAAAACAGATTCTGAGGAGATCGGTGATGCACGAGAATCTCCGGTCAAAGCACATACGGCTGTGTAGAGACAGAATGATCGCAGTAGTTTGTTTGCCTGCATTCTGTTTTGTACAGACAAGTGTTGAACTCTTATTTTACAAATTCGTAGTTTTCACTCATTATCATTATTATTAAGACAAAGGCTGTGAGTATGGGGGTCTTGACAACCATTTTCACTGTATGTTTAGGTTACCGACAAATGATTAAATGTAAGCAGCTCTAACTTCGGCTCTTTTCTGACACAGGTAGGATGGCCAGTCCACTTGTCGCTTCACCTTTACAAGCTGTCAATTTAATCCTACATCAAATTAACCTACACTGATAAAAGCTATTTTGGAGAGAGGTATATATAATCTATGCAAATCATATAAAATTTACTGCATTATTGCACTCAGCCAAGGAATTATAAAGTAATGGGTTAATTATACCCTTTTCCTAACAGTAACAACATTACATTAAAAAAATGCAGTAAAATATACCCCCAAATAATGAGTCTTATGTTCCTAATTGCGCATGCGCCAGACCGCGCTTTTTGACTGAGCGGGGCAGCAAGCAAATTCTGGGTCCTTTCTCCGGCTGCCATTGAACCGATCGAACCACAGAAGTGAAGGTAAGCTATTTAAACAGGGTGAACAATATATAATAGCGCATGCAAATGGTAATTTTTGAAGTAATGAGCTATTACACTTCACTTGTATTGCTTGCGTCTGTGTAATGCACCATTATTTGAAATAAAACTTTGAATCTGTCTGTTAAGCGTCTAGACAACTGCCGGTAAGTTGCAGTAAAATGTGTTCGTCGTGCGCTTTTTATCAGTCAGCATGCATGACCAGTCCCGGACTGGTAATCGGAACGCTGAGGTTGTGTCCAAATTCATGGGCTGAATTCTCCTGAGGACCCGGTGCACCGGCTTTCGCGGGCTACATGGGCCGGTCCTCAGAAGGTCGGGTAGGCCAGATGTAAACCTATGTTTAACCAGAGTAGCGAAAGACCGCGGTGATCTGAAAATGATGTGCCGGGATTGTGCCGGGATTGTGCCGTTCTAGGCGGCTCTAGTAACCCTCGAGCTCTCGGCTAGCTATCGAGCTGGTGGGTAACAGACATTTCCGAAAACGTCGAAGCACTTTTGCAAATATGCAATGTCTCGATAAACGGAGCAGATAGTTGCAGTTTGCACACCCACATTCTCGCCTGAAAATATGTTAAAGGTTTATTTTGTGACCCAGAAGGATTAATAACAGTAATTTTAAAACTGCCGGAAACTGGAGTTTGGCTGGGCCGCGCTATGAATTCTGGGATATGGTGGGCCACGAAGGACACACCCGACCCATCCTTCAAATTCGAGGAAAAGGAGGACGCATTTGTCGGCTACATTCGGAGGAGGCCACGAATTTGGACAGCCTTCGGCGTGTCGCTGTGGCGTAATCGGTCTACAAATGCGTCCCCAGGAGGATGCAGCCCATGAATTTGGACACCGCCAATAATTACAATCGCGGTCTTTGCAAACTACTTTCCTGCCTTGATGGAAAAGAAAATGGACGTCAGACGATTTTTTTTTTGAGAAATGAGAGGGGCAATCCTTAAGTTGTGGTGGCTCTGCTTCTGGGTCAGCACATAAAACAGGTAAACAAACTTAAATCCTGTATGTCTTTGAGATTCTATGAACATTGGGCAGATCATTCCCAACAGTCAGCTGTTGCATCTGTCTGCGTCTCCCCATTGATCTATAGCTCCTCATCATCCCGGAGAGCTCACTGAAAGCTTTCTCCCAGCTGTAACTGGCGGCTTTTTTTTAGCAGCACCAGAACTTTCTGAAAAAGCTCTGAAGCTTGCTTGTATTTAAAAATGTGCACGGCAGTAGTCGCTTGTTCTGTCATGCAGATACAGCTTTGCTCACGTATCTGCTTCATTATCCGCTCAGCTGATCGCACTGCGTGGAAACACTGGGACACAGCAGCATCATGAACTCCAGCTATAGGGAGATTTTTCAGCAGAAAAACAAATAAATAAAAAAACATTCATGTTATAACTATGAGACCTGGTCTGTCATTTAAAATTTCATTGTTTTTGTCCCCTTACTTCTTAGATCATCGAAGAGTTCAGACGCATCACCACAGTTTCCTTGGTGGAGACATTCATGCTGAAACTTGATGAGTACACACCAGGTCTTTTGCAGCTTATGCATGCCAAAAGAGGAGCTGCTGGTTCCAAGATGAGACCTCTGCTGGACACTTTGAATGACATATGTTATTTGACTTTTTTCACAAATATGTAATTATGGAGGGCTGCAGTGGGTAGCAAGAAGGTCCTGGGTTCAAATCCTGGCCCAGGGTCTTTATTCATGGAGTTTGCATGTTCTCCCTGTGCATGTGTGGGTTCCCCCCGGGTACTCCAGCTTCTTCCCGCAGTCAGAAAACATGGCTGTTAGGTTCATTGGTCTCTCCAAATTGTCCTTAGGTTTGAGTGTGTGCGTGCATGGTTGTTTATCCTGTCTGTCTCTATGTTGCCTTGTGATTGACTGTCCAGGGTGTACCCAGCCTCTCACCTGTTGAAAGCTGGAGATAGACATCAGCCACGTTTTTGTTTTGAATTCAGTCTTAATGTAAGTAAATCACTCGACTTAGTCTTTTCACTAAATTGTATCTCCCTACAGACACAGAGCATTGAGAAGAAAAGGGATGTTGTTATCTGCTGCCTCATTAGCTACCTCGGGGAAAGACAAGAAGATCTTTTTCATGACTGCCAGGTATGTCATATTGATAACAGATTACTTATTAACTCAAGGGATCCTAATGTTCTTCTCTCCTGTCCTCTCCTATCCCCTGTTCTCCCCTTCTCCATTCATCTTCTGTCCACTCCCCTCTTTAGATCAACTGAAATATATTGAAAAAGCATCTTAAATAAAACTAGAAAGCGAAAATTTCAGAAGAAATTTTAAGTGTGCCTATGCCGCTGCGAATCAGTGTAGTTTGCCATTCATACGGCTACAGAGAGCAAAACTCAGCAGAGCAGCCATTCTCCACCATGAACTATGGTAAAAACAAACACCGCTCGCGCCTCACAGATGACAGTTTACAGTTTTGGGTAAAGATGAAGTGACTTTGTACAGCCCCGATTTGCAGACGCTGTGCACACAGGTTCATGAGCAGAAGTGCCATTGTACCACGGCAGACCCGACAATGTTTGCATGAACACGCTTTGAAGCATTACGTTATGGACCACTTTTCACACATGGTTGGTGTACCCACACAGCCGGCTGTAGCTTTTCAACTCACAGCCTGACACACACCCAAAAAACAGCCGAGAGTGCACAGACTACGCCCGAGAGGCGTGATTGCAGATGGGTCCACCTCCCCTGCAGCGGCACTGCAGACCACGCCCCGCCACACACATCAAACACGTAAAATAAATATTTATGCACTTTTGCATTCACTTTTTGCTTTTTGTTATTTTTACACAGTGTTCTGAATGATTAACAATGGTCTACAGCCAATCTTGTGTATTATTATACAAACTTTGGTTGTAAGATGCAGATAAGTATTTAATAAAAAGCTAAATATTTTATATGAGAGTAAGAAAGAAAAGTATATCTTTGTGTCCCCCTTTCCCTGTTAATGCCCTACCTGGCCCCCTGGCAAAAGCTTTGCTAGATCCGCCCCTGCACAGTTACCAGCTGTCAGCTACACAAAAACAGGAGCTTGGTGTTTATTTGTCTCTGAGAAACAGTTCATAACTTCCCTTCAACTCATTCATGTCACCTAAAGGGCAAACCTGTTTCTCCATCACCAGAAGCTTGTCTCAAAACTGCGGGGCGTGATACGCGCCGAAATTTAGGCGGAAGATGGAGAATAATAATAATAAGAATAATAAATCCGACGAATAGTAATATGTGTGCCTCTTGGCATAGGCACACATAATAAAACGTGTGTATGCTTTTTGTTTCTTTCTTTTTAACACGTAGGAATGTGAGGATTACACAGACAATATGATGAAGGTGATCGTGATCCACAACATCATGGCTGAGGAGGATCCATCAGATGTGTTCATTGTGATTGAGGGAAACCAAGTGATGGAGGGATGTGGAAGCCGAACAAAGGCATGTGTACTACTGATGGGACTGATATATTGTAGAGTTTCTGTATTTGGCTTTTGGCTTTTAAAATGGACTAAGTGGCCTTTGAAAGTGTTGTCTGCATTAGCTGTTGTGTTGCACTTTATTCTGTGCTTTTATGGAATAAAAACATTGAGATGATGAACCATTTGAATATCTTTTTTGGGGGGGTACATTTTACCTTATATGAATAGGTAATATTTATCAACTGATAATAATTAAATTTTATTAGTAATTATCAGGTATTACCAACTAGCAAACAAGAGATAATTTTACCTAATTTCAATGAGTAAGTAGCTGTTGAATGTATATATAAATATGGGGTAAATTTTACCCAATTTAATTATTTCATAGCTTTTTATTGAAGCTATTTTATACACAATATATTGAACTAAATCTACCACAAAAAGTGTAGATTCTTTATTACAGTGTAATAAAGAATTCATAAGAACTAGTGTGTTGTCTTTAGGGATGGGTATCGAAACCCGGTTCTTGTTGAGAACCGGTTCCCACTGTTTCAATTCCTTGGAATTGTTTGCCATTTTTGCAAACGATTCCCTTATCGATTCCAGTCGCCCCCGAATGACGTCACCACGTTGCGGAGTGTCATTTACCTGGCAGGAAACACGGCGCCTAAGCGGCTCAAACGCTCAAAAGTTTGGTGATACTTTACGAGAACGGATGATAACAGGGAACTTGCAATACTTGCAAAGTAGATATTTCATTTAAGGGAGGAGACACTACGAATATGCAAAAGCATTTGCTCACAAAACACGCGATGACCTTAAATGAATGTCGTGTTTTTAATTCCGCTCCAGACTCGTGAATCTCAACCCAGCAGCAGCGGTAACGTTTGCACGTCCTCTCCCGTTAATGCGGCAGGTAAATAGTCAACTAACAGTGCATATTATGTTAGCGCGATCTGCCTTATTACAAAACCTGCCATTACTGTGCGCTGCATTTAGGTGACCATGATGAAAGAGACAGAGTCTGGCTGGCTCAGATGCTGGCATTTCTCGCTGCAGTCTGCCGGTAGCGTCTCCTTTCAGGCCAGGATAGACGAATGTCACCGAGCAGTGACTAAGTTTGTGGTAAAAGGCATTTGCCACACCAGATGCCCCCGATTTTCGGTAAGTGAATGTGTTTAATTGTAGGCAGGGACATTACTGGATATTCTTGTGTAATTGCTACAGAATAATTTATGTTATACTTTGTTATTGCTACAGAAGAATATTTTTTTTATTGTTTTACATTTACAATTTTTTTTCATGGGGACCCTGTGACACCCCATTGAAGAGCCATAGGGTGTGGATCTCTTAAGATCTCACTGTTGGGTTTGTAAGTCCATGTTACTCCTAAATTTCTGTCTTGTTCAAAGAGAAGATATAAAACAAAGTTATAAGCTAATCGACCTTAGTGTTCTCCTTTTTTAAAAAGAATCGATAAGGGAATCGATAAAGAATCGAATCGTTAAACAGAATCGAAAATGGAATCGGAATCGTGAAAATCTTATCAATACCCATCCCTAGTTGTCTTTATTATATTATTTTTAATTCACAATCAATCAATTAATTAATAAAAATGCAAACAAGGTAATGGAACCCCTGGTCTCCATTGCAGCCCCTAAAATTCCAAATACCTGAGTTTAATTATGAGGTGCTGTTAGAACAAGGAGACCAAGCCTTCCTTAACAATGGTACTGTTCTGCATCCAAGTACCAAACTCAAATCTGACATATTGCAGAGTTTGGTATCAGAAATGGTCGAATACAAAATGTGTCCTTCCAGTGCAGAATTTGATAATGCAGCTGTGGCCCTGATAACAGAGTATCCGTGCTTATAGGAGCAAGGTTCAGTCACTAGCTATTAAGGATGGAAAGTCAGCCTGAAATACAAAATGGCGAACTAGACTAAGGAACATCGGCTGCCAAAAGCTGACCATTAATTCAGTGAAAGAAGGGCGAAGTAGCAGCCGAACCAGACACCCCATAACGTGGATTTAAAAAGAAAAACATTTTTTTCTTTAAATGTAGCAAACCAAACCTTTTTCAAAAACAGCCTTTCACAGATGACGCCCTTTACCACAAGTACACAAGTCTGATTTATAACTAACCTTTTTTGGAAAGTTTGCGTGCATCCTGCTGCTGCTCCTTCCTCCCTTTGGGGGGAGTAGTAAATAGTACCGATGACTACTTATTGGCAGGCGCTGAAACGAACAACTTATTATCGTGCTTCTCATGCCGACATTTACTCTCCAGTCCCAAAGTTGGATTGTTATCACCATGGATGAAAGCTTAGAGGTGAGTGTTTTTCTGTTCAATCAATTTATTTATAAGCACATTTAAAAACAACACAGGTTGACCAAAGTGCTGTACATAGTAAACAAGCAGATCAAACACAGACAAAGAACAGAACAAAACTCAGTTACAATTAAAAGCTAAAGATTAAAAATGTGTTTTCAAACTGGTTTTAAAAATGTCAAGTGTTGACAGGGCTGGCAAAATCGCTAGCCCGACGTCCCGGGGCTAGCGATTTTTCCAGTCGGGCTACCAGAATCTATCCCTGCCCTGCCCGTCGGGCTATCATAGGAAGGAAAAATATATGTCAATGCTTTTGCATTCTTTCGGAAATGTAGCTGGGTAAATATGTCATTGGCATCGGTGAACCACTGTCAATATGTGACTAGGGCTGCTCAATTAATCGAATTTTAATCTAAATTACGATCTGGGCTTTCAACGATCATTAAAAATGACTGAGCCCATTATTAGCACCTCCCTCGTGCTTTACTCTCGCGCTGCTCCGTGTGGCAAATCGAGCGCACCTCTCTGCGTTTCGAACACGCGGCATAACAATTAAGAGGAGCTAACAGAGGGAAGCTCGGAAAGCTAAGCAGAAGTTATTTGGAGAGGAGAGTGACTGCCGTTGGTTGAAAAGAGAGGTAAAAAAAAACACTTCAGTGTTGTGGAAACATTATGGGTTCGCGGAGTCAGACGTGGATCAAGTAAACATAGTGTGTAAACAGAGCGACATGGCAAAGTTCACTAAACATAGATGTTTACATTTTATTTTTTATATTGCAAACATTTGCACTGTTATCAGTATTTGCACACTATTTTATACTATTTTTGACTATCTTTAAAGCCATTATTCAATACATTGTTATTGTTAAATAAATATCATCAAATAATCGAGATCTCAATTTCAGTGAAAATAATCGTGATTATCATTTTTGCCATAATCGAGCAGCCCTATATGTGACATATTGAAATCGCATTTGAATTTGCGCTTGTTTTTTGCTTTCACTTTGCAATCGCGCGAACTGTGTATAGAGAGCGACAGTACTGATTGGTGAGTGATGATAATTTGCGCACCAATTCGTCTGACATCGTCTAATCAATCGTTAGTTTACTATCAAACATGACAAGTGAACTCTCCCGCAGGAAGCTTAAACATGTGAGAGGTTGATCGCGCAGAGAATCGCTGAGCGTTATGTGAGTGCGTGTGTAAAAGCAGCAGGATATATATTTTAGTTCTGCTGAGCCAAATAAGACAGGTCAGGGTGAAGAAGTGACAGCCAAAGAAAAGCCTACCACAAAACGGAAAAGTTATGACAAATCAGACTATGAGGCAAAAAGAAAGTGCAGCTTTATGGTTTCATGGACAAAAGAATTTCTGTGGCTGGAATATGACAAGCTAAATAACCAGGGGTGCACATAAGTGGTCCGCAGGTGCGCATTCGCTGTCAAAATAAAATACGCGCACAAGATAAGAAGTTGCAACGCGTGTTTGCGTCCATAAGATTTTCTGGAGGAGGACAGACATTTGTTTAGAACTCTTAAACATGTCGAAGAAGCTCCTTTAAGCAATTACTTTGGTGTTCCTACACCTCCAAAGAAATGTCAGATGGAGTCCGAACCGCAAAAGAAGCGCGTATTCTAGGAAAAGTGGTTGCAGGAGGTGAGCTGGCTTTAAACAAATGATGAATGCACAGAGATTTGGTGCAGAATGTGCCATGAAAATCCCACTCTAGCGGACAAAAACACTGCCTTTTATATGGACGCAAACGCGCGTTGCAACTTCTTATCTGGTGCGCGTCTTTTATTGTGACAGCGAATGCGCACATGCGGACCACTTATGTGCACCCGTGTAAATAACATAATGTTCTGCCGGGTGTGTTGTTGGTTTCCCTCGATTTCTGAGTCGACAAGTGCCTTTGTTACTGGGACCAGTAATTTTAAGAAAGGCCCCCATTAGAACCCATGAGAAATGCAAGAAATGCATTATTGCTCAGTCTGTAAATAACATACTAGAAATCAACCTGAAAAATCTGTTAAGGACAGCCTACTATGTTGCAAAGAGTGAACTACCACTGGCAAAATTTAGCAGTCTTTGCAAACTTCAAAAAGCAAATGTCCTAGATCTTGGTTCCACTTGCCTCGTACCCGTGACTCCAGTGGAAATTTCAAATTCAGGATCTGACAAAGACTGATTCCTGTTGTACAGTTCTTACAAGTTCATAGAAATTTCTGTTCAATTACAACCAAGTATTTGAGTTGATGATTGTAATTTTTATACAATATTGTAATTTGTGTTTCAACAATTTTTTGATTAATGTTTTGTTTCCGTTACAATATTATACATTAAAGTATAATATTGTAACGGAAACAAAACAGGAAACAAAACATAAAAAAAATTGCTCCCTTTTTTATTCGGGCTACTTAAATTTATTTTGGGCTACCAAAAACTGAAGAGTCCCTGCCCAAAGGGCTACCAGGGATTTTGAAATTTTGCGAGCCCTGGTTGGAGAGATCCTAATTTCAAGAGGCAGACTGTTCCAAAGTTTGAGTGCAGCAATCGCAAAGGCCCGGTCTCCTCTGTTTTTTAGCCTGCTTCTAGGGACAACTAGGAGCAACTTATCAGCTGACCTGAGAGTTCTATTTGGAGTATTTTTAGTTATCAGATCAGAGGGGTATGACGGAGCTAATCCATTTAGAGATTTAAAAACAAGCAATAAAATCTTAAAATCAATTCTACAACATACCGGAAGCCAGTGTAAATGAGCCAAGACTGGGGAAATATGGTCATGTTTACGAGTGCCTGTCAAAAGTCGGTCTGCAGCATTCTGAACTAGCTGAAGGCGAGAGTATTGCTTTCTCAAAATCAGCAAATGAAAAAATGTTCCCTGAGCTGGAAGAAGCTGGCTGTTACAACAGAATTTATTTGTTTCTCAAATGAAAAGCTGCTGTTCCCCCTCGAACCTCTGTGTGGGATGGTTCTTCTTGTTGTATGCATGACTTTTTTTTTTTTTTTTTGTCTAATGGCTTTCAAGCCTCAGTGTTAGCATCTTTGCCTCCATCACATTGGGTTTGTCACAATATTTAAACAAGAATGTGAGATCTAATAAAGAATGCTAAACTTGATGGAGGAAACATCGCATTGGCATTAGAGGAACTGCAATTCTTTGTTTTTCTACTTTTGCTTAATTTTTCAGCACCAAAAGGGAAGATTAAGACTCATTATTTGATAATATTTAGGTGCCAAAAACTACTTAGTGGCGATAGTTTACAAGCAATGCCACTCCAGGTCTTCTTATAGTCCACAGGGTACCTTATTAGGTTCTAATAAGTGAAAAAACAAGGTAGGAGATGATTTTTTTTTTTTTTGCGTGAATAAAGTTTGTTTTCCACGTGTTTGCATTTGAGTAATTGACTGGTCTCAAACTTAGTGTTTCCTTCCATAGAAAGTAATTCCAAGATAAATTGAGCAAGTCTGAGGAAGCTCTTTGTCAGTTCCAACTTAAGATAAAAGTTAAAAATATTATAATGTGTTTATAGGAGATGTTATAATACATTTTAAGGTAATCTGCTACTGCTAAGTAATTTATCCTCTTAGATCTCTACTGTTTTCTAACTTTTGAATCTTTTTTTCTCATTTCCAGTTCAGCCTTGACTATGATTTTGCCAGCAACATTTCTGACAACATATCAGAAGGATCTGGGTTTGAATTTGGGGACTTGCCGGAGATCTGTGGCCCCCCAACCTCAAGCAGTGACTTCAACAAAATCTTCCTACCTAGGGTGTACGGAATAATATCCATTCTTGGGATAGTTGGTAATGGATTAGTTGTTTTAGTAATGGGTTACCAGAAAAAGGTCAAAACGATGATGGACAAGTACCGGCTCCATCTGTCTGTCGCTGACCTCCTGTTTGTCCTCACTCTGCCCTTCTGGGCCGTGGATGCAGCCTAAAAACTGGTACTTTGAAGGTTTTCTCTGCGTGTCTGTGCACATGATCTACACCATCAACCTGTACAGTAGTATGCTGATTTTGGCCTTCATCAGTCTGGACAGATACTTGGCAGTTGTACGGGCCACCAACATTCAAGCCATGAGGAAGCTTCATGCAAATAGAGTGATCTACGTGGGTGTGTGGCTGCCGGCAACCATTCTGGCCATACCTGACATGGTGTTTGGTAGGGTGCAGAAAATGAGCTCTTAAAATATCTTCCTCAAAGAAGAAAGCCAGGACACTGCAGACTCCAGGACTATGTGCCAGCGCATGTATCCAGTGGAAAGTAATGTCATATGGGCAGTTGTTTTCCGCTTCCAGCACATCCTGGTGGGGTTCGTTCTGCCCGGCTTGGTCCTCCTCATCTGCTACTGCATTATCATGACAAAGCTGACACAAGGCGCAAAGGGCCAGAGACTGAAAAAAAGGTGTTAAAGACCACAATCATTCTCATTTTTTGTTTTTTTGTTGCTGGCTCCCCTACTGTGTTAGCATCTTTTTGGACAACCTCGTGATGCTGAATCTGTTGTCCCCCTGGTGTGAACTGCAGCAAGCGCTGGACAAGTGGATGCTCTATGCTTTCTTTAAGTTTAAGAAATCAGCTAAGAGTGCACTGACAGCGAGCAGCAGATCAAGTCAGATCGTGACAAAAAAGCAAGGGCCAATTTCATCTGTGTCAACTGAGTCGGAGTCCTCGAGTGTTTTGTCGGGTTAACTGTCAGTCTGTGACTCGCTACTCTCAGGAATGATAAAACTAAACTGTAATTTCAACGAATTACAATCTGTACAAATGCAAATGAAAGAGTTTTTATATGTGAAGAGTTTTACAAAATCTTCAATCTGTCTCTGCAGCAGGCTGCAGTCCCTAACATGCCTCAAATCAACTATCATCATTCCTGTGCCCAAAAGACAGTCAGTAAAATGTCTGAATGACTATCGCCCGGTCGCTCTGACACAAATTATCATGAAGTGTTTTGAGAGACTCGTTCTTTCAGCGCCAACATTCCTGCTGACCTGGACAGCCTACAGTTTGCTTACTGCAGGAACAGACCAACAGAGGATGCAGTCTCAATCACACTTCACACCAGCCTTACTCATCTGGAGCATCCCAATACATATGTTAGGATGCTATTTGTAGACTTCAGCTCGGCATTTAACACCATTGTGCCATACAAACTTGTAAACAAGCTGAATGACCTGGGAATAACCACCACACTTTGCTCATGGATTTTGTATTTCCTCAAAAACAGGCCAAAGAAGGTCAGGGTGGGCAACTTTACATCATCTGCTATCACCATTAACACAGGAGTACCGCAGAACTGCGTTCTTAGTCCAGCTCTTTTCACATTATTGACACACGACTGCAAACCCATCCACTCCTCTTCTAATACCATAGTGAAGTTTGCTGATGACACTACAATAGTGGGAAGGATATCAGACATCGAGTCTCACTACAGAGAGGACGTCCAACATCTAATCAAATGGTGTGGAATCAACGACCTGGTTCTGAACACTGCCAAAACAAAGGAGATCATTGTAGACTACAGGAAAGCCAAGAAAACAACACTACCACTGCTCCACATAAATGGTGAGGAAGTTGAGAGGGTGAATGACATTAAATTCCTGGGCCTACACATAACAAAAGATTTCACATGGACTATTAACACATCCCACTTAGTGAAGAAAGCACAACAGAGACTCTTCTTCCTAAGAACACTTTAAAAAAGTTCTTAGTAACCTTTTACAGGAGCACAATAGAGAGCATCCGCTGTCACTGCATCACAGTGTGGTACTTCAGCTGCACTGCAAAAAACCGTCGAGCTCTGACCCGGATCGTCAAAACTGCCCAGGGGATCATTGGAACCAAACTCCCGAATCTTGACACGGTTTATGCTAGCCGTTTACAGAAACGAGCTAGCTGCATCGTCAAGGACCCAACCCATCCAGGTCGCAGACTTTTTGTACCCCTCCCATCAGGGAAGAGATAAGGGCAATCAGAACCCGCACAAACAGACTAAAGAACAGCTTTTTCCCCAGAGCTGCACCCTGTGTCACCCCTCCCCCAAGACACAATAGCTAACTCTCCCTCTCTCTCCTTTACCTCATATCATGTCTGCTGCTAATGTACAAAGTCATTTACTGAGCATTAATGTTTGCACTAAATTACCAAACTGTAAATACTGTTATACTTATTATCTTAGACACTTTATGGGACATTCATGTTTGCACTCAACTACCACATTGTAAATACTGTTATGTTATCTTATACTGTTTGCTCTCAAACTCATATTGTAAATACTATTATATTTTCTTTGTTATTTACTGTGCTAAGTGCCTTCCTTTTACTTTATATCTTATACTTTTACTATGGTCATTTATTACTATGCTGCTTCTTGTTTTATTGCTGCTGGCCTCTGTGAGCTACCAAACAAATTTCGTTGTATAACTACAATGACAATAAAATTCTTCTTTATCTTTATCTTAATTAGTAACCATATGGGTCTTAGAAAAGATTAAGGTCCCCTTTGACTTATTATTGACATTTATCATTCTGTCACTCAGAAATCAAGGGACTCTACTTGGTCATTTTTTTACTCACAGAATTATCTGCCGTCATCCAGACATAAGTTGAGCAATGGTTTAACTAATTTTCCATCAAACCATAAAGGGAAGCCAGATTTAAACCGAACATAGGATGTAAGTTAAGAAAGTATAAGTTTGACTATGGAGCAGATCTCCTTCAGCGTTCACGATGGATTTTATTTCTTTCAGTCAACTGTCTGACTGTTTAGGGGGAAAAGCAGCTAATAGTTATTTAGTTAGTGGGTTCTGTGTTTGTGGATGTCTGTGGGTTGTTGTTTTTTTTTCAATCACACTAGGAGTGAACAAAAGAAGAAAAAAAAAAACCTGTAAAGATGCAGACTGTGAAAGTCTGGTTTATACCATAAATCTTACCAGCTGTAACTGATATTAGAGTTTTTTGTGTTTTAAGTCTTTTGTTATAAGCACGTGTCAAGACTTCTGTCTCCCAGCAGCACTGCTGAAGTGACACTTCTTTCCTCCTTTTTTTGTTCCCTATTAATGATCTACGGTAATTAATAAAGATTTGTGATATTGCCCCCATAAAACAATATGATTTTAATGCAATCATTGTGATACAGAGATTTGGATTCTTGTGTATGCAATGTGCATGAAGTAGATAAAAAGTAATTTTGTCAAGATTTAATGTACTTCTATGTTTACAACTGCTCGGGAAGTCCTCAGTCCAAATTGACTTTATGGTTCATACGAGTCAACTCAGAAAGCTCCTGTCGTGACCTCCCCTCTGTGAGCACACACACACACAGAAAGAGAGAGACAGAGAGATTGTTAATGCAGAAGATTGCAGCAGCTCTTGGATTTTCACTCTCTGTTGGATTTTAGATGAACAGTCGCATAAATTTCATTCCAAATTTTTCGCATTTTCTTCAATTAAGATGTGTCTTTAAATCTACGATACCTTTCTTGTTCAAGTAGTTTATTCAACTCAGTAAGGAACAGCGATATCATCATCCGCAGTTAGATTCACAAATGATGGACTCTTTTCAGAGGTACGCTTCATGTACTGATTAACATACAGTTCAAAGATGTGCATTAAGGTGCACACTGGTTATGCCATTGTGGATTTTGCTATATAAATATGCTCAAGAATCTGAGCTAAAAACCTGAAATATATATGTGGCCCGGTCATGGGGAATGAGACAGGACACAGGAAATACTCTTTTGTTGGCTTTTTTATTCTCTGACTGTACTCGGAGGTGCACAGTTTTAATTCTACAGTTTTGAGTGAAAACGGCAAAATTTAACTTATCCTACCTCTGGCGCCGGTGCCCACCTCTCAATTTTAAATCCATGTAGACATTGAGGGTTCTCAGGAGGGGCCGTGCTAACACCTGCTGCTCTCTGGCAGCAGCACCATGCCCTCCCCTGTTTTAAATGCACTTTAGAACAACACGCAGCAACACTACGCATGAGCGGGAGGAGGGAGGTATGGGGTCTTCACACACCCCCGTTCTCTACTAGCCATCGGGGCGGGGGACTGGGAGGAGGTGTTGGCTGTCCGATTGGCCTCCCTGCTGCGGAGCCTGGGGCGGTCTGCTTGCCTCCACCCCGGGGGAAAGGGTCACTGGGCCTCTCTTACATGAAACACTGAGAGTCTCTTCTGTCTCTCCTGTCTTGGTGTCGTTTCCTTGGTTCACAGGATATCTGGCAGAGCAGCTGATCTTCTTTCCATCATGTGTGTCTGACAGAGTGATGGTCTGCTGGATTTTAGTTGTAAAGCTTCCATCTGTGTTTTGCTCTATTTTGTTGTGAGAGTCTTGTTGGAGATTCCAGGTGAGTTGAGGAGGGGAGTGTGGACAGGGAGTGAGAGCTGTGCAGGTTATAGTGACAGACTCCTTCTCCTTCAGATCCCCTGGGATTGTAATATTGGGCCTCCAAGGAGAATCTGTGGTTTAACATTAAACACAATTTGCATCCAATTAAATGAAGTCAATATTTGGATTTTATTTGATGTTCACCAAGAGACTTATTTCATGAGCTTACGAACTCTTTTGAAAACCATTTGTCACAAAACGGCTGTGTGTAGGCAGGAAAGGATGCCTACACAGGGAAAAAACAGCTTTATTGCTGGCATGGTAGTGACACAACTAACAATACAAAACTAAACGAAACTGGGAAAACAAATTCGCAAGGAGACACAGAGAAAATGACACACAGCTTTGAGGGAGGACGCGACACTAACAAAGAGAAACACAGGCCTTAAATACACTGAAGGATACAAGGGACATGAGACACAGAAGGAGAGCACAGCTGGGAGTAATTAGACTGGATGAGACAAGGGAAGCAAAACTAGAAACGCTGATATGGGACACAGACCTTTAAAGTAAAACAGGAAACACACTGACTGAACTCAAGACATGCAAACTTAACAGACTGGGGAGACAGAACATAGGGACCTGAAACTTGGGACAGAAAGGCACAGTGGATACAACACGGAACATAGGGAAGCCATCACACAAAACCCAAGAATTAAACCCTTGACAACCATAACTGAAACCTAGGGAAATGACAATAATCAAAACAGTACAACCAAGGATTTAGAACATAAACCATAATATAAAAATACAAGAACTCAAAATGCTAGGTCACAAGGACCCAGAACCGTGACACCATTGGTACGACTAGATGCACAAATGGCAGTTAAAACTCTACAATGAAAATAGAAATATAAAAACAAACACTGCTGCTTCCTCTGTATGAACTTATTTGACATGAAGTGAGACATAGATGAAAACTGGCTTTAATCTGACTGATCAAAAGTAAAAATCTTTTTGAAAATAGCGAAAAACTGCATCCATCTCACTTTTTATGTTTTGGGGAGATTGTGGCTCAAGAGTTGGCAGTTCATCTTGTAATCGAAAGGTTGCCGGTTCAAGCCCCGGCTCGGACAGTCTCGGTTGTTGTGTCCTTGGGCAAGACACTTCACCCGTTGCCTACTGGTGGTGGTCAGAGGGCCCGGTGGCGCCAGTGTCCGGCAGCCTCGCCTCTGTCAGTGCGCCCCAGGGCAGCTGTGGCTTCAATGTAGCTTACCATCACCAGTGTGTGAATGTGTGTGTGAATGGGTGGATGACTGAAAGTGTAAAGTGCTTTGGGGTCCTTAGGGACTAGTAAAGCGCTGTGCAAATACAGGCCATTTACCATTGGTATAAGAGTCCAGGTGCTAAACTGGCCTGTCTGCAGTACAGACCCATCACACAATGAAATCAGTGAGAACGTGTTGTCATGAAACAGTGATCTGTTAGTCTTGTTATAACATAAACGAGACCTGACCCACAAAAAACAATCAAAGTTTTTAGTTTTAATCATTTCTATGGTATTTTTGACCTGAACAGAAATGAACTGAAATTGTAAATGATTTGAAAAACACTTCATTTTGTTTTTATTTACATTTTACATCCTGACTTTTCTGGAAGGCTTCTGTACAGTAAAGGAATAAACTGTAAGTCGGGACAATCACTGTGACTGTAGTGTTACTTTTAGCTTCAAGAGATATTGTAGACAAAGATTAGAGATCAACTGTCTGAATGTGCATTATTGTCAATTTAATATAAACGTGAATAAAAAATAACTCACCTCTAACTGTTATTTGAAGAGGATCACAACGAGCTGTTGACTTGAATGGTTCACTCTCTGCTCTGAAGAAGTATGTGTCTGTGTATGTGGTGGTTAAATTAGAAAACAAAGTGGTGCAGTCTCTCTGACTCAGGTTCCCAGTAATACTCATTGGATAGATGCTAACTGCTCCACTACTGTTGAAGATCACATTGTTTGGATAAATGGCAAATCTAACATCATTTTTAATCCACACTCCAAAGGTTTTTCTTGTTCTGATAAATGTTTGTTCTCCTTTGACTGTGAAGCTACATGGGATTTGCAAACAAGATCCACTCAGTGCTTCCAGCTTCTTTGGTGCAGTTATGAAGAGGTCTATTTCGTCAGAACAACCAGCCAAAGCAGCTGCAAATACAGTGTCAGGATTAGTAAATTGTTGACTCTATCTTCACTGACCTTTTAGATTTTGTTTGTCAATAAAGTTCAGATTGTAAAATGACTCCATGTCTGTGAATGACTGAACAAACAGCTCACCTGGAACAAAGAGGACAATCAGCAACATGCCGACTGTCACCATGTTCACACACAGGAACTTGTTGAAACCCTGAATTACAAACACAATCAGATATTTAATCACTTGAATTATGGATTTTGAAGAGATTATTCATTATTCTTTAAACAAATATATAATCCAAACTTCCTCTGTACAATACGAGCTGTCATTCTTTTATAAGGAACCATTATTAACAACATCTGACATGTGAAATATAAAAACAGTAATAATACAACAGAGTTTGTTTTTGTGAGTAAAACTAAATCACCAGGAAAGAAAATGACAGAAATGTATCTGTCAGTGCACTAAAAGAAGAATCACAAAATAAAAGCTTCAGTTTCATTAAATAAAAGCATCAAATGTTTTCTTACCACACAGGTCCCAGTTTATTCTCACAGTTTTAGAGTGAAATGAAGCAAAATTACAATAAACCCTGTAAACTAGTGATCATCATATCAGAGAGAAGCAAGCACTGAGATATCCACTGACTAACGTCTGCATACTAAACTCATTTGTGTCCTTCCTGCTTCTAACCTGCTAAAAGAGGAAGTGGATTAGTACTCTTTCTTAAACCTGTAACACCAAGTGTGTCATATTTGAGATGAGATTTTGTGAGTTTTGAGACTTCGTCATCACCAGTGTGATTTTTTTCTGTAATTAAGTTGCCCAAAACAACAATGTAGCAAATATGATACAAATTAAAACTCATATTTGCAAATGAATATAGATTTATTTTTAATTAACTCCATTAAAAAACACATTTTTGGCAATTGTTTCATGTTTCAGTCTTTACAGGTTTAAAAGTGTAAACTCACATGTACACTTGGAGATTTTTTTGTATCTTCACTCCTTCAAAACCTGTAAGTTTAACTTTAGTGAATACATTTTCAAACTCCCAATTTGAAAGTCACTTTATATCAGCAGTTATCTGTTACAGGTTATTAGGGTTGCCACAAAAAAAATAATCAGAAACTAATCAATACTAAAAATTTAATTAATAAAACAAAGCAAGGCTGTGTCACGTGTCTCTGCCTCCCTGCACTTCCTCTTTACAGCTGTCCCATTCATTGAACCGCTGGATTCAACAACGCAGGAAAAGTAACACGAGCACGCCCTCTGCTGGTCACAGCAAATCTCAAAGGTTTGTTCAGCATCTATGAAGCTCCATGTTAATAAAAGGGGCAGCAGGTGGTGCTGTGTGGTGGCGCCATCCACTCATACCAACAAGGTCCTGGGTTTGAATCCAGACTGGAGCATTTCTGTGTGGGGTGTTTGAGTTCTCCCCGTGTTGTCTGGGTTCCTCCCACAATCCAAAAACATGCATGTTAGGTTGGTGATTCTTAAGCAAGTGTAAATGGTTTTCTGTGTTAGTCCTGTTACAGACTGGTGACCTGTCCATGGTGTACCCTGTTTCTTGCCCTATTACAGCTGGCCTAGGTGAGTGGAAAAAAGAATGAAGGTGACATTAATGCAAGGTTATCTTTTCATTGGGGGTCAACTCTTTCTGTTACTACATATTTATTTATCAAAACACACTCAAAAAATCACTTCTTAACTATGTAACTATGTACAGCTATCACTGCTACTACATCACTGCTAGTAATAATCATCATCATATTTCTGTATTTATAAAAAATACTAATAACCCTGAATCCTCCCTTAGTTATACTGCAATAGATGTAGGCTGCTGGGGGGATTCCCATGATGTCTTTCTTCTTCAGTCACCTTTCTTACTCACTGTGTGTTAATAGACCTCTCCGAGCCTGGTTCTGCTGGAGGTTTATTCCTCTTAAAAGGGAGTTTTTCCTTCCCACTGTTGCCAAAGTGCTTCCTCATAGGGGTCATATGACTGTTGGGTATTTGTCTATATGTATTATTGTTGGGTCTACCTTACAATATAAAGCACCTTGAGTCAACTGTTGTTGTGATTTGGCGCTGTATAAATGAAACTGAATTGAATTCTACTGAATTGACTAATGCACTATATATATAAATATGATGAATTAAGCACTTGATAATACCTTACTAATAACCTAATGATGCTTAATAGTCTGACGTTATTATAAAATACTACCAATACAACTAATATTTGCAAATTAATTACACACACAACCAAATAGTCAAATGAAGCAAGTGTTAGACTTGAAAATAGAAGTTTCTGTTTGTCAGACATAAAGCAGTAACAAAAGACTTTGACTTGTGGTAGTCAGATGAATCAGTGACAACAAATTTACCCCTGACTATGAGTGGTCAGCTGACCAGTAAAGGGTCAGTAAAGTTGTAACTAATTCCAAATGTGCATAACATTTTACTGAATACATATCACTCAGTATGAATATCACACTATATCTTGTAAACTTTAGGTGCACAGGTATTGTGAAGCTTTAAGACAAAGGATCACTAAAAGAGTGAGACGTGTAATGAAAGCAGTTACAAAGGACCCTGATGTTGCCTCTCAGCCCAGCACACGACATTTAAGGTCAATAAATACAAAAAGACATGTTATGTTTGAGTTGCAGGCCAAAGTTCTTATTAAAAATAATAAGTGTGCTTCGTCTTCATTTCAGCAGAATTATAAACATGCAATACGTTCCATAAGAAAACTGGAAATGAACAGTTAATGTAACATCACTTTAATGGCTTTTTGAGAGTTTTGTGGAAGCATGACTCAGTGCTGATACCAAACTATATATAAATCAGACATGAACATCCTGAACATGTTGATCAGGTTCCCTGTGATACTCTACATGAGAAATGTTTTTCTAACAACATTTGTTCAACCAAAGACACTTTCACACTCATTTCTTCTGCACTGAGCCGTTACCCGCCTGTGATGGGGTTTTTTTTAGCCTTGCACCTTTTGACCTGTGAATACATCACATCCTGTTGCTGTCCTTAACAGTCTAAAATGGTCAACTCAACCTTACACAATATATTTAATAACTCCCAGTATGAACGTCACATTTCTCCTATCTCACACTGATGTGCCAATTAATCAATGTTTTTGCCAGAAAAACCAGTAAAGTGATGGGAATTACATGATCTACTCATCTTTGATGTATATAGAGAAAAAGAAAACTATCATTATGGTGGGCAGACATGATTGCTTTCATATGTTTTGCTTTTAAATGGTAAATGTTATTCATGTAAATGTTTCCTCCATAATTTGAGCATCTTATGTTACAACCTGACATCTGTGGGTTTAGCTTTGGTTTCCCAGTAATACAAAAACTGAAATACTGAAGCTATAAACTTAAAAAATACACCTCAACGCTTCCACTTGTTGTATGAAACGTTCAGTCAAAATGAAACTATCAACAGTTTCAAGCAAGCTGTAAAGAACAAATACTAATATTGAATAAGTTAAAAAATGATGGACAATCAAACAAAATGAAGAAAAGTGAGACAAAATTCGATATTCCATGGATGGAATAAATCTGGACTGGACATTAATCTGAGAGTCTCACCAAAACACAAAAACCATACAAATGAGTACAATAACCCCAGTGATCCCCCCTTCAGCAGCCACCATGATAAAGGCTGATGTGTTCCTGCAGATTTAAAAAGGTTAGTGACAAATGCACTTTGATAAATATCATGTTTGTCACTGAGTCTTCAGGTTTACATGAATGTAACTTCAATTGTTCAAGTTGCTGTGCATGGTTTAATCTACTTAAACTCAATCGAATGTTAAGAGAGTGAAAGCTTTCCTATTAACTTAATGATCTCAGTCATTGCTTTGATGTCTTATTTAATAAAGCATTATATTCAGTACAGTAGAAGATAAATCAGTCTACGCTTTAGGGCATTGCTACCTCAACTGGACTTCAAGCAATTTATTCTAATGTATTATGACCACCTTATTTCTACTTTCTCTTACTGTTTGCACTTCAGTTTTATGAGGGTGACATTAAGCTCTGACAGCCTGTTGAGAGTGCTTTTATTTCTGTAAATATGTAAGACTTCATTTATTCTCACCAAACTTTCTTCATTAAATTAAAACATGTTCATCACAATTCTGCAACAGAATTTAACATTAATTTAACATTATTGAATAACTGATTTTTATATTGGTCATCATATCATAAAGAAGTAAGCACTGAGATACCCACTGACTAAACCACATGATACACTCATTTGTGTCTTTCGTCCTTATAACCTGCTGAAAGAGGAAGTGAGATATTAGTCTTAGAAGTCTAAACTCACATGCACAACCTCAAAGATTTTTTTTAACTTTACTGCTTCAAAGTCTTAAAGCTTAAACTAGAGAATATATTTGAAATAAATTATATCAGCAGTAATCTATTACAAGCTGCTAAGGTTGCTATAAAAATCAGTATCCAAATAGTAATCGATACTCATTTGCAATAATATCAATACCACCATGGCTCAACAGTCCAGACAGGCAGGAAAACAGATCCTCACCTCAGTATCAGCTCAACACATCACTTAACACCACTGGGGCCCCAGGACAGTCACAGCCCTAATGACTGACAGACCCACCTGACTCCACTCACTCCCTTTGCAACCTAATGGTAACAACATGCACACTCACACACACCAAGGTCAGACTCCTTACTGTAGGCGTTATTTAATCTAATCATTATTAGACTGGATTTTCTTACTTGTCATGTGAGGTCAACTTAAACACACTGATAACATTCAAATCAGTATTAAGGATAATTCACTTAATCAGCACAATCACATGTGAACTGTGGTTCTGTGTTTAACCATTAATACCCTTTCTTTTATTCAAAGTCATGTATAATGATGCTTTGGAGACACAGTCACACACAAATCTGTCAAGGCCGATGACAGATTAGCTGTCAAGACAGAGCCTATTTAAAAAAGTGCTACAATGTTTTCCATCCACTCCTGCTGGACTAACAGCCACCTTGCCTCTCTAACTGTTCTCTAACCGACCAGATGGTCGGAACTCATGTTACCAACAAAAAAGCCAAAATCCCTCTACAAAGTTTGCAAGACATCCTCTGACCTTCATGTCTCAGTGGAGGTTAAACACAGGATCTAATTTGCTTAGATTTAGCATCTTCACAATGAACAGAGACGTCTAAACCAACATGTTAATACTGTTAACCTGCAGCCTGCTTCAGAAATGATCGAATTATTAGTCTTTTAAATATTTATTCAACTGTATTTTAAACACCAGCTCTGTTTTATAAATGTTGGAATGCTGGAAGTCTACTAGAATAAAATCAGATTAACTGATTAATCTGATTTGTGTGTTTTTTGTTCAACAAGCAGTGACCAATGTATACACGTAAAATACTCCCATATGATTCCTGCCATAAATAGTTTGGGAGTATGTTGACTTTTATGAGAACAAAAACAATATTTTTCTTCTACCTCATTATAAATTTGGTTCTTTAAGCAAAAAAAAAGTCTGAATTCTTAGATTTTGTTAAAAAAAAAATCAAGTTGAAGAAAGTTCAATAAACATCATGCAAAGGCACTCCATCTTCTTGTGAGCAAATTTTTTAATGAGAGGTTTTCTGGTGAATTGACTAAAAGTTTAAAGACTAAACACTTTGTCAGGTATGTGCTGGTAGACCGTGTGGAGTGGAGAGAGTGGAACCAAATGCAGACACTGGAGAAGAAACGCAACTTTATTTATGGCTGTATGAAATACAAAGAAAAAGCATAAGGAAGACAAAGACTAAACTAACTAAACCTAAACTGTGAAAACAACTAAACACTAAGTACATGGAATGTGAAGACCTGAAACATGAAACATGAAAACCTGAGACCTGAAACATGACAGAAGATAAACAGATGAATCAACAAGGGACAAAGGGAAACTCACACTATAAATACACAGTGTAGATCAGGGAAGTGGAGATAGTTGGGAAACACTGAAGGAACTAATTAGACAACAGGAGAGGAGAAGCAACACTGAACACAATGAACACAGGATGAGAGACTGTCAATAAAATGAAACAAAACAGGAAGCACCCGAGCTTGACACTGTGACCAGGGGAGATACAGACATGGAGACACAACAGACTTAGGAGACAAAAAAGAAACATGGATCATGGAGACAAGTTTAACTTAACGAGAAACGTGGAACACAGGGAAGACACAGTAACAGAAAATGAAAGACTGGAAACTATAAATATAACATAACAGTAAACTAAGAGAACCAGAACCATGATGGACACTAAACCACAGAATATAAATTAACCCTGAAAACACATAAACGCTGGGTCACAGGCCCAGGACCATGACACTATTATCCTGATGCAAAATCCATTATGGATGGAATGGGCAGAGAGGGAACACATCCAGGCATTTTCAACATACTTGATGCTTACTCTGAACAGCACTTAATCTCTGGCTGATGACATTTCAGGAGCCCACAAGAGAGCAGGATACACAGGCGTGCATATTGAGAAAAAGGCTGTGGGCTGGGAACCAGGTGTTGTCGGCGTTATCATGAGCTCTGACAACCAGGTCAGATGACAGCTGATGAGGTGAGCTGGCTGTTAGACCAGGAGTAACAGACATCTCCAAAAACATGAAAGGACTATTGAAAATAGGCTCTATTGTAACAAATTGATCAGATATTTTAAGCATACACACTACAATCTCAGCAAAAAATCTTTTAGCATATTTGGTGACACAAAAACTGAGTATTTCAAAACTTGGGGCTCCTCTTCCACCATTAACACTTTTAATTTGAAAAACATTCTGGGACACCCTACTGCCCAAAGTCCACTCCTCCAGCACTTCATATCTGTTCGATTGGAAATAACTAAAACAATAATTTAATGTGTCATTAATGAATTTCAATTGGAAATAATAATTCTAAAATAATAATTGACAAAGTATTTACTTATTTCATTAAGTAATATTTTCTCCTTTTTTTCATTTTCATCCATTCTTGACAGTTTATTGCATTTATTTAATACATTTGGCACCCTCCATACTTAATATCCAGTCTTTACATATTTACAGTCGACCTGACATTAATCTGGGTCTATTCATTTATTACAGATCATTGGTTGTTTTTAATTCACAATAAAAACTTGGCCTTTGCAAGCACAGTTGTATTTATTTTAACACAAGTGATTAACATCTGTGAATTTTCAAAAAGTCTGACGTATAAAAACTATGGTAACACAACGGTGTTCAGGTTTTTCTGAATGAAACTAAAACAGTAAAACTCAAAATCTAAAAACTGGTAAATAAGATCTCTACATGTCAGTGCAGTAAAAGAAAAATAACAAAATAAAAGTTTGAGTAAAATGAGACCATCTTTAGAACAGTTACAATAATACAGTTAACAACGCCCATGAACGTCACATTTCTCCTGTTAAACATTGATATGTCATTAAAAAAGATCATTTATGTGTCTGCTAAAAACACAGTGAAGTGATGAAAATTACACAGTCTTCTCATATTTGATATATTCAGAAAAAGAGAAAAGATCCTCCGTTTTCTTTGTCATGTTTTGGTTTCACTCATTTCTTCTGCACTTGAGCGTAGATACACTCTGGCCCATCACATGTCTGTGTTAAGCTGTTTGGAGTCTTGCACACTTTGACCTGTGAAAACACCAAATCCTGCTGCTGTGTGCTCTCCTGCACTGGGTCTAAAGAAGGTCTCTGCTTGGAGAAGTCAATCTCTCCATAATGGACGTCTTCATTTTCTGCTGTTCTGGCTGCTTCTTGAAGAGACAGACTCTGTGAAATCAAATACACCAAACTTGAAATGTAATGAAGAAATGTTTCTTGAAAAATTGCTGATGATATGATGAAATGACACTAAGAAATAAATATGCTTTTAAAAAACAGCCACAGCAAGCCTTTGTCTTTTTTTAAGTGCAGTTTCAATAACTGCAATCATATTACCAACAAAAAATTAGTTTTCCTACCCATGTCTGATGTGAAGGTCGATGTGCTGATTTTAGTTGCCTATAAAAAAAAATATAGACGGTCTCTTAAGTTTTCAGAAGTAATAATAAGAAAATATCTCCAAAGCAATCTGCCTGAAACATTTTCTACAAGTTTAGTTATGTTGATTTGACAAGTGTGGAATTAACTACATAACTTAGACACTCACAGGGGAAAAAACTATAATTTTCAGAAACTCAGGAAGAATGAATTAACATAACATCTTGTCATGTCACAGCTGTGTGGAAGCACGAACACGGACCCAAGTGCAGGACTTCAGAGAATAAAGTGAACTGAACGGCAGCTTTATTACTGGAATTCATATACCTGAGAACAAAATACAAAACTATAATGCAGCATGGCTAGGACCAGGAACTAAAACTAGAAACTAGACGAGGGAACTTGAACACAAAGCACGCAACATGTAAAAATAGTCGACGAAGATGTAACAAAGAACAGAGGCTGAAGAATCTGAAAATATCTACACAATCAAGGCAGAGAGGACACATCTGGGGAACACACGAAATTAAGAAAACTGAAAAGAAATTAAATATTTTCACATTAATGTGAGTCTTACCAAAACACAAAAACCATACAGATGAATATGATGATCCCGCTGATCCCACCTACAGCAGCCCACCATGATGAAGGCTGTTCTGTTACTACAGATATAACAAAGTTACAAGTGACAAAAACATTTTATTAAATATCATGTTTGTCACTGTGTTGAGGCTTATCTAAAGTAACTTATGAGGTTCAAGGTGCTGTATCTGTTTTAATCTACTTACCCTTAATCAAAGTTGGTTTCACTGTCAGATCAATTCCTGATTTCAAAAAAATAAATATGCAGAAGATAATGTGCAATGATGTATTATTAGCACTTTATTTCTACTTTCTCTGTTTGCACTGGAATTTTAGAAGGACGCGATTAAGCTCTTACAACCTGTTTGCAATGCTCTTATTTCTGTGAATATGTTTATTCTCACCAAACTTTCTTTGTTAAATCCAAACCTGTTAATCATAATTCTGCATACATTTTATTACCATAGTTGATTCTTGTGCTGCTGTCTGTGTTTACCTGTTAGAATCATCTCTGCTGATGTCTGATTACCCAGATCATTAGTGGCCACACAGTAATAAACTCCTCCATCTGTTACATTGAAGCTGTAAATCTCTCCTTCAGATACTTTCACAGCTCCATCTCTGCTCTTCTTGAACCAGGTGAAGCTGCTGACTGGAGGTTTGGCTCTGCTGGAGCAGGTCAGCTTCACCCAGCTGCCTGCTGACACCAAACCTGATGGACTGATGGATGCTGAGGTGTCTTTAGGAGCAACTGAAGAAGAATATTAACACAAATCCCCATTATTCATTCTAAATAGCTGACTTCCTATAAATGATGATATGTTGACAGGATCCAACAACAAACTCTGATTGTCTTACATGAAACACTGAGAGTCTCTTCTGTCTCTGCTGTCTTGGTGTCTTTTCCTTGGTTCACAGGATATCTGGCAGAGCAGTTGATCTTCTTTCCATCATGTGTGTCTGACAGAGTGATGGTCTGCTGGATTTTAGTTGTAAAGCTTCCATCTGTGTTTTCCTCTATTTTGTTGTGAGAGTCTTGTTGGAGATTCCAGGTGAGTTGAGGAGGGGAGTGTGGACAGGGAGTGAGAGCTGAGCAGGTTATAGTGACAGACTCCTTCTCCTTCAGATCACCTGAGATTGTAATATTGGGCCTCCAAGGAGAATCTGTGGTTTCAAAGATGTTGCAAATACATACAAATAAATACAATATATAATACACTATATCTGTCTAATGTAGAATCATTTCTTCTTTTATTTATTTAAACTCTGCACTTAACATACACTAATCCAGTATACTGCAATGTACTGCACACTACACTTGTTATTACGAACCACTCTGTTGTCACGTTTGCTGTTGCAGCGCTTTGGTATTAATTTAGAAATATTTTATTTGATATATATTATCATTTGTAATTTACTTTATTCAAATGGAATAAATTTCATTGTTAACATTTTTTTTACTTGATTTTGATTTCAGATTACCTCATTAAGATATTTGTCTAACAATCACACAGTAGAATCGTCCACATGTTTAGGTATTTAGTGTTTACTGTGTACAGCACACACGGGTGCTGTACACAGTCGGCTGCAACTCTACAGCTGCGAGCCGCACATATCACCAAAAACCACTCTCAGGACCCAGCACAGATTTTAAAGCCAGCGAGGCGTGATTGCAGATGCCTCTCAGATGCGTCTGCCTCCCCTGCAGTGGCACTGCAGACCATGCCCCGCCACAATTTGTTTTGTTATCTTTTCATATCTAACAAATAACAAGTTTAATTATAAACATTCATGGACCTAAAAGGAGTGAAGCCTGTCAGCATAAATATGTGAATGGAATGGAGAAGGGAATGGGAGAAGTTGGGGAATATCTAAGCACGCTTTAAAAATCTGTAAAAATGATCTTCATGCCTTCAGGTCAAACTGCAGTGAACATAGACAGTTCTATCAAACATCAGTAGAGCTGGAAACAGAAAAGTCCATTCCTGTGAACTTATTTAACATGAAGTGAGAGAGAGATTAAAACCGGCTTTAACTGACCAAACCTGTTTTTAAAAATAGTGAAAACTGCATCCATTCATTTATTTACATTTTACAGCCTGACTTTTTTGGAAAGACTTTTATGCTACACATGAATAATCTGTAAGGACAATCACTGATCCTACATTGCTATTTTTAGCTTCAAGAGATATTGTATGCAAAGAATAGAGAGCAACTATTTGAATGCGGGTTATTGTCATTTTGTTATTAAACATTAAAACTTAAAAAAAATCACTCACCTCTGACTGTTATTTGAAGAGGATCACAAGAAGCTGTCGCCTTGAATGGTTCTCTCTCTACTCTGAAGAAGTATGTGTCTGTGTATGTGGTGGTTAAATTAGAAAACAGAGTGGTGCAGTCTCTCTGACTCAGGTTCCCAGTAACACTCATTGGATAGATGCTAACTGCTCCACTACTGTTGAAGATCACATTGTTTGGATTTTTGCCAAATCTAGGACCATTTTTAATCCACACTCCAAACGTTTTTCTTGTGCTGTTAAATGTCTGCCCTTCTTTGAGTGTGAAGCTACATGGGATTTGCAAACAAGATCCACTCAGTGCTTCCAGCTTCTTTGGTGCAGTTATGGAGAGTGCTGTTTTAACAGAACAACCAGCCAAAGCAGCTGTAAATACAATATAATGATTAATCCAATCACACATTAATATTAAACAAATTGTGCAGTTATGGAGAGTGCTGCTTCTTTTGCACAGTCTACCAAAGCAGCTGTAAATACAGTGTCATTATTAGCTGTTGACTCTATCTTCACTGGCCTTTCAGATTTTCTTTGTTAAAGTTCAGATTGTAAAATGACTCCATGTCTGTGAATGACTGAACAAACAGCTCACCTGGAACAAAGAGGACAATCAGCAACATGTCGACTGTCACCATGTTCACACACAGGAACTTATTGAAACCCTGAATTACAAACACACATCAGATATTTAATCATTTGAATTATGGATTTTGAAGAGATTATACATTATTCTTTAAAACATATTCATAATCCAGACTTCCTCTGTGCAGTAGGAGCTGTCATTTTTTTCATAAGGAACCATTATTAACAGCATGAAATGAAATATAAAAACAGTAATAATACAACAGGGTTTGTTTTTGCGAGTAAAACTGTCAGTGCACTAAAAGAAGAATCACAAAATGAAAGCTTTAGTTTCATTAAATAAAAGTATCAAATGTTTCCTTACCAAACAAGTCCCAGTTTAGTCTCACAGTTTTAGAGTGAAATTACAATAAACCGTGTAAACTAGTGATCATCATATCAGAAAGAAGTAAGCACTGAGATATCCACAGACTAAACCACAAGATACACTATGTTTGGCCTTCCTGCTTCTAACCTGCTGAAAGAGGAAGTGAGATATTGCTGGCTGTAATACCAAGTGTCATATTTGGCTTTGTAAGGTCAGAGACTTCTTCATTATCAGTGTGACTTTCTCCCTCTAAAAAAACCTCAGATACTAATCAATACTGAATCATCAATACTAAGTTGGTGATTACTCATTTGCAACAATATCAAAACCACCTGTGCTGTCTTTTCCTCCTGCAGATGACACACAGCTTTATACAGGCAGAAAACCAGTTCTTCACCCCAACAGCAGCTGAACACATGGACGGAGACCCCATTTAACACCACTGGGGCCTCAAGCCAGTGGGGACATACGAATAAGGGGTCTCTGTTCAACTCCTTCATTTCTTGAGCCATACTACTCAAGCATCATCTGATTTTTTTAAGTTAATAATTAAGTCATTAGCAGTAATCTGTAGTAATTAGGGTAGCCAGTAAGAAATGTTCAATGGCCACATTTAATAAAAATGTTTGTTATGTGCATCAGTCTGCACAGTTTGAAATCCACTCACATTTCAAATCTCATGTCTCCACATGCTGTGGTTATTCTGTGTTCATAATGAGTTTCCTTCATATCATCAGAGCTCGTCAGTGTCATAGTCCTTATGTTTGCCCAGCCGGCCCCGTGAGGCTACATTTGTTATGGTTGTTTTCTCTCCCCCTTGTCGCTCTACCTGGGCGGGGCTCACTGCGGGCTCCTGCCTTTGGCCCACACACCTGGCTCTAATTCCTCAATGATTACTCCATGGCTATTTAAGGCTGGGGCTCGGCTCTTGTCATCGCTGGATGATTGTTTGAGACACGTTTGTGTTAGGTTCTAGCTTTTGTAATATTTCATGAGTGAGTTTGCCTATTGAGATTTATCTCTCTTTGTGAACACTCTCCCTGGACCTGCTGCCCACTTTCCTGCTTTGGATTATGAGCGCGTTGGTGTGTGGATTTATGTGGTGGAGCACAAGTGTGTGTGAGAGGACCTTTCCCTTGCCGAATCACCCCTGGACTCCTGGATCTTTCCCCCCTTGGTGTTGTGTAAATTAACTGTCGAATTGAACTTTGAAGTCCAGTCTGCACCTGAGTCCTCTCCCTACCCATGACAGACAGGTGACTTACACTATGAACTTTATTGAACCGTCTCATAAGCAATAATCCTCTTTTTGTAAAACATCAGAAAACATTGAAAATATCAATATTAACGTTGTTGTGTAATTTATACAGTTCATAAGTTTATAAAGGAATTGTCATGTATCTGGGTCATTTGACCCAGTGTTTTGTGTTTTGGTGTCATTTTTATATTATGGTTTGTCTTAGGCTCATTAGTAGTCTTTAGTTTTGTCTGTTTTGAGTTTCTTCTGTTCTCTGTTTGGTTCCTTGTCCATTAGGTTCCCCTTGTGTCTCTGTCCTCTGTGTCCCTCTCTGTGTGTTTGTTTTTATGTGGCCCTGTGTCCTTATGTCTCTTTCCCTTTTCTGCTCCCATGTTCCCCCTCCTCGTCTTCATTTGCATGACTCCTTCTGTCTGTCAGGTTTATCCATGTTTCCCCTGCTAATCATGTTTCTCTCCCTCTCTCAGTTCATTGCTCCCTCGCTCTCTTTCTCTGTGTCTCATCTCCCTTAACTGTTTCTGCATCCCCCTCTTTATTTCCTTCCGTATCTCCCTAGTCCATCTTGTTTCCCTCCTGAGTGTTCTTTCCTCTCAGCTCCCGTGTCATGTTGTGTGAGTTAGTCTGCGTCTCAGTGCTTCCTGTTTTACTTTGGTAGTCTCTTGTCTGGTGTGTGTCATGTTGGTTTAGTCATTGGTTTAGTTTCCTGTATTTGCCAGTCCAGAAAATATAATATAGTCACTCCACTTCTGACCAAGTATCAGTTATTCAACTTAAACTAAATTTTATTAGACTTAAAATGTGATTGTGATAACATAACATAATTATTCCAAGTAGTCGCGGGGAAAGTGTTTCCAAGGCAACAAGGTAAAGGAATAATATGAAGTACACCACGTGACAGACGGCGGCACTGTGATTCACAAAGTCTCTTAAACATTTATGCAGGACAGCAGTCTACTACTTTATAGTTAAACACTTCTTACTTGCACCTTTAAGGATATATGTGCCTTGTTGCTCTTGTTGTCGTCATCTAACACATTTCTAACATAGTCTGTCCTCTCATCATCTTTCACTTTTTCTCATTTCCTCTCTTCACTTTTATCATTATCTGTCACATCTTCTTGATTACTATATGACAAATCGTCTACAAGAATGAAGCACACAGACCTTTTAACCTGCTTACCAACTGTTTTCCGCCTGTGTGGTGTTAAGGCACACCAGAGGTCAAAGCAGACCATAAAAGACCAGGTCAATAAAGAAACTGTAACAATCATGAAAATTGTGAAAGTTTAAATGAAGGCACAAAACACACCTCTGTTTATGAAACTGTAACATTACAATTACAGTACCTTAGTTGAGTATGCCTAATGGCAGCATGTTAACATCCACTACCTGAAATTAGGTTTATATGGAGGACCACAAGAGCCACGCGCATCAAAATAAAAATTTCTGTGCTTAAATAATGAATTGTAGAATAAATTCTGCAATTGTAAATTCATTTTTGAATTCCAATTTAATAAACTGCATCTCAAAATCCTTTTTCCAATTGCAATTTAATAAACTGCATCTCAAAATCCTTTTTCCAATTGCAATTTAATAAACTGCATCTCAAAATCCTTTTTCCAATTGCAATTTAATAAACTGCATCTCAAAATCCTTTTTCCACTTGCACTTTAATAAACTGCAGTTCAAAATCCATTTCCCTTTCCTGTTCGTTCCGGGATTAGGTGCTGGATTAGCTGCTGGATTAGCTCTTCGATTAACAACTTGCTGGAGGCTATTCAAATTAGCCACACCGTGGGATGTAAGGAGCTCTCTGATTGGTTGGTCAGACACAGGCTGTCTGCCAGCCTGGATTTTTCTAGCTCATAGCTTCGCCCTGCTACGAAGCGTGTGTGCTTGTACAAAGGCCGTTCAGCCTCGGGATTTACACTCGGCTCGACACGGATATGTGAAGAATGAAGGGACCCTGCAGCGAAACGGAGAGCCAACCTCTGACTGAGGGCCTGTCTACACAGTCTGACCACCTGTTGAAGGTAAGGCGCTAACGTGGCTAACGCTAGCATCACCACACGTAGCTCCGTTATTTTAAGGTCATCTTAGCTTATGAAAGTTTTACGTCGCAGCTATATGAGCTAGCTACGTGTTTTGTAAGCTGCTGTGCTCTTCACAAATAAAGCTGGAAGCAGCTCAGACTGTTAGAACCAGCACTGAGGCCTGTTACATTTATACAGTGTTAGAGCAATGGCTGCAACCTACAGCCTTTAAACTAGCGATTAAAATGCTGACAGTAAACTCGTCAGTCCAGATGTTACCACATTACTCTATGGTACTTAGAGTTAAAACAACTGAGACAGGCTGATTAAAATAACAGCTGTCAGTTCTCTCATTCCTAATATCAAGACTGGAGATCACACTGCTGATTTCAGTTCATTTAATATGTGAGTGCACAGATTCATTCTCAACTGGACATAAATGATGATCAAAGGTTGTATATATGATGAATTCATCAAATCCCAGCCTCTAACACAGTGTGCTGAATCTTAGCTTTGAATGTCCAGTATATTCTAATCAGTGCAATTTCAGCATTCACTGAACCTACAGTATCTACACCTGTGTGGTAAAGACACAGATAATGAAGTTTAATTATTAATACAATATGCATCATGAAAAATGAAAGCTGAAATTGATTCAGTTTAGTACTTTCTGTATGCTCTGTGATTATAAAGGCCTTAAATTCTCTGATATATACTGTAAATGATTTTCACAGAGGTCTTAAAGTACTTAAATCACTGCTGATAGTCTGGTTGTTTAGATTTTCACATGTTTTTGTGTCTGTAGGGCTATTTGATGATGTTTTGGACTCCTCTGGGAGATGAGGACACACCCACATCTGTTCCATACTGCAACCATTGATGGTGTTACAGCTCTGAGTCAGCTTTGGGCCATCAGATGCACACACTGGAAAACCAGCACCTGGATTTCCTGCAGGAGAGACGGCCTCAGTGATGGACTCTGCATCCTCTACTTTACCTCCTAATCTCTTTCTTCTTTAACACACAATTAAAATCACTCCAAAAGAGTGTAAACTTACTGAGGAAGTCTCTAACTTGTACACATTTGTACTTTTACTTGTTTTATGAGTTATTTTTAAGAAGAGTAAAGTTATTCACATAAAGTTGTTATTCTTCTGTATTTATTCTTTTGTATCATGTACCACAGTCATACTGAACTTTACAGACCTGGTGAATTGGAGAAAACAAAGATCACACACACATATATATATATATATATATATATATGTATATGTGTGTGTGTGTGTGTGTGTGTGTGTATCATTCAGCTTCAGCAGTATTTCTATTCATCTTATGAATTCCAGTCTAATGTCAATTCACTGTTTGAGTTCAGTTTTGGTCTTAAACTCCAGAGAATACCACCTGGTTCAACAATCTTTTTATCTGATTATTGGCAAAATGTTTTCTTCTGAAAGAAGTCCTCATGTTTTCTTCTGAAAGAAGAAAACATTTTGGGCTCAATTTCAGCCTCAGGCAAAATTGAGCCCAAAGAAACAACAACAAAGTTTAGTTCCTCTGGATTTTCCATGAAAAATTGTTTTATCACTCACTCAGGTGACTTCTCCAGTGTCACGGATGAGTGATGAATGTATCTCCCACTGGAAACCATTGTGTCCAGTTAAAGTCAATTGACTTTTTTAAGGAGAGTTGTTAGATGCTGTGCTCATGAGGACAATGAGTTTTAACTTGCAGCACAACACAAAGCTGCCATATTGGATCAACGATCAAAACACTTAATTGAGCAGAATTAAGGCAAAATGTAATATCCTCATATAATGACACATCACACACGACCCAGCATTGTTCTAAGAATGCAAACTTTCTTATTGGAAGTTTTCACAGCTGCCAGAAAGGGACAGATTTCTGGCTGGTCTTAATGAGTGATCGTTGCTCTCTCATTTTCCCTGGAATTGCTGCACGGAGGATGTAACACCCATGATAAGTGCTGAGGTTTGTGTCCTTGTCAGAAATCAGCAATGCTCAGCTTCCAGGTAAGGAAAAGTGGAACCAGAAGATATTCAAATGTATCTCTCCACAGCTGCTGATGAATTCTACAAAAAACAAAGTTTGTTAAAAACATTTGCAGGTGAATCACCACTGATTTATCAGTGACATCCATTTACTCAAAAATTACTGACAAGTGGATAACTAGGAGATATATACATATATATATATAAAATTTCAAAAATGTACTGTACAAAATGGAACTATATATGACAAATGTGGTGTGGTGCTTGTGGAATTTTTAACAAGGACCCTACAAAACTTTACAGTACTCATGCTGCCAAACTTTTGACAGCTAGGTGTGCAGTTCCTGCTTTAAATGCATTCAAAATCTAAGTGATAAGAGGCCAGAAATGTTTGAACTCGCTTATAAACCTACATCACTGAGGCCGTCTCTCCTGCATGAAGTCCAGGGCCCTGTTTCAGAAAGCCGGTTTAGTGCAAACTCTGAGTAAGTATACCCTGAGTTAACGAAAACTCTGGGTTTTCGGTTACACAAAGCGAGTTTAGATTAATTCTGAGTCAGTTACTATGACGACACACTCCGTGAAGCTAACCTGCCCCCTAGCAGGTTTACTTCAACTAACCCTGACTTTCTCCGCCTCTTTGTCGGAAACCTGACTGTAGGAAGTGTCAGACATGGCGTGCCCCTTCCTTGAAGAGCCAGTAGATGTTGAAGCCCAAATTCTCCACAGAGCTCTCCGCCGGGAGAGAGTGATTAGAGCGCGTTTGGACATTTTATCATTTCCTGATGATTTTCTGTGTAAACGTTACCGTTTTTCAGCACAATCTATAATATATTTGAATAACATCCTCAGGCCTTATATTGCTCATGTGACACATCGCGGACATTCTCTCAGTTCTGTACATATTATTTGTATTGCACTTCGTTTTTTTGCAAACGGGAGCTTTCTGTATAATATTGGTGACGCTGAGCACGTTTCCAAGGCTACCGTCTGTCGGGCAGTCAGGAATGTTACAGATGCACTGAAACGTCTCCTGTACTCGTTTGTGGTGTTCCCCGGTCATAGACCCACAAGATATATCAAAGAGGGATTCCACAAAATTGCAGGTATCAGGATGAACAAAACTTAATTCATGATGTGGTGATACTTGAACTACTACTTAAATTTTACATTTATTTTCAGGGTTCCCAGGCGTGATTGGCTGTATAGATGGCACTCACATTCCAATCATTGCTCCTTCAGTAAATGAAGGAGTCTATGTGAACAGGAAGTCTTTCCACAGCATTAATGTACAGGTACATAGTTCCCTGTAGCATTTCAAACTAACAAATTATTTCATTATAGTAATGGATGCTAATTTGTGTTCTCTGCACTGTGAAGATCATGTGTGATGCTGCCAACATTATCACAAATGTGGAAGCCAAGTGGCCAGGCTCTGTTCATGACTCACAAATTTTTCGTGAATGTACACTGAGCACAAAATTTGGACATGGTGAGTTGAAAATACTTTAAAATATATAAAGACCAATTGCTGCAGGGACATTTGAACTGAAGTGTATCCTTCTGTCTTAGGAGAGTTCACTGGCTACTTGCTTGGTGATAGGGGGTATCCATGTTTACCCTATTTGCTTACCCCGTACCCTGACCCTGAACCGGGCCCACAGCAGGGATTTAATCTGGCTCATTGCTGGACAAGAGCCAGAGTTGAAATGACTATCGGAATGCTTAAGGCCCGGTTCCAGTGCCTTCAAACAGTTCCAGTGCCTTCAACATTGCCACAATTAGAGGAGAACACTGTCCTTCTGAACCAAACTTCAGCAGTGATCCAAACCATGAACATCCTGACCCTCCCACGGACATACAAGATGGAAGAGCAGTCAGAGACACCATATGTCACAATCATTTCCTTTGACCCATCACCTCAACATGTTTAAAGAAGAATAAACAGATTTTTTGTTCAACTGTCTTTATTGGTCGCCTGTATTTCCTGTACACAAAGTATTAATAAGTATATTATTATGTTGTTCAAACACTGAAATAATTCGTCCATCTCTGACCACTTCACCCACCCTTAACTGATGTTCCAGCAGTAAAATCTCAATCTTGGTCTTTTGGATCTGCTGCTTGAAGTGTTCCATTTCCAAGTCGCATTTTTTTATTTTCTTGATCAAATAGGTCTTGTACAGCTGCTTTACAGGGAGCTATTGAAACACAGAAAATAGCATTGACATTCATAGTACATGCCTACTTAGGTTGGTCGTAAATCAGTGCTGAACATCTTACTGAGGAAAGGTTTGTTGGAGAAGTGGCTGGACCCTCTTCCTCTGCATTTCCATCATCACTCTGTTAGAGACATAGAAAGTCCATGGTTTTATTATAGTACCACATTTTATTCAATTGTTATATTTTCCATTGTAAGATGTAAACCTCATAAAGTGTCTCTGTTGCTTCCTCCTCTGTAACAGCTGTCAATGTCTCTTCATGATTTTCCTGTAGTAAAGACATTAACAACATTGCTGTTCTACTGTAAACTCATATAATCTGTGGAGTATTAAGAGTACTCACAACTGCATGTTGGTCTGGCTCAACAGGAGGCTGCACCAGATGCAGTACACCATCACCATCAACTGATAGAATATGAGGTTTATACAGGTCACTTATAACTTACAGGGGACCAAATGGCAATTAACAAACATATACCAATAACCTTACACTTCATTGTCATTATGCTCTCAAAGACAACCAAGACTGAGGGAAGGCAAAATCAGTAGGAAAATAACTTCACTACAAAATAATTCATTATGGTAAAGAGTGCACTGCAAAGGTGACTGTGAAGAAAGGATGTATGCACATCATGTATTATTTTGAATTTACCTCTTATGTAGGCACTTGTGTCTTGCGGGGTTATTGACTCAGAGGATGTCCCCGCAGAGATGCCTTCAGCCACAGGGCGCCCACTGTTTTGGCTGAGGGCCAACTGCTCAGCCTCTGTGAGTGGTGGTGGTGGAGGACCCCCACCTGTTTTTCGGGCCTCCGCTTTTTTTCTGTTGGCTATAACGGGTCACATTTGAGCATACAGAGTAAGCAAATATGTACTTGTAATGTGCTCAGATAATTTCAATAAGTGCTTACAGAAAGAAAATTAATGTAGCCTCTAACTGCAATTGATTTACATAGGACAAACAGACCAAGCACTATGGCTCATAATACAATTACACCTTACCTGTTTGGACTATATTTTTATATTTCATTTTTACTTGCTGCCAGGAACGTTTGGGGCCTGTTGGGTTGCACCTGCGCTCACATCACATCACAAAATAAAATGTATAAAATAAAAAATAAAATGAAATATAATAAAATAACGTGTTAAATAGGTGGAAATCCCTAGATCAATGTTTAAATTAACACTCACGCATTGACTCTGTCGGCTATGTTTTGCCATGCATGCTCCCTTTCTTTTGCAGCTGAGGCTGTGTTACTTTTTTTCCGCAAAATTTGCATGTTATTGGCATATGCTGCCATCAGAATTTCGGCCTCAAGCGCTGTAAAATACATTGACCGCGCCTTCTTTCCCTCCATCTCCATGGTGCCTCGCTTAATCTGTGCTCCACTAATCAGGGCTTTACGTATCCTCGTGCGCGCGCTTAACTTGGGGTTAAAGCAACTCCGTGTTGATTGAACTAATTGTTATCAGCCTTTCTGAAACTGAATATTCCGAGTTGGACAGTTCGGGGTTACTCAACCCTGAGTATCATTTTTAACTCTGAGTTTTCTAAACTCGCTTTCTGAAACAGGGCCCAGGTGCTGGTTTTCCAGTGTGTGCATCTGATGGCCTAAAGCTGCCTCAGAGCTGTAACACCATCAATGGTTGCAGTATGGAACAGATGTGGGTGTGTCCTCATCTCCCAGAGGAGTCCAAATCGTCATCAAATAGCCCTACAGACACAAAAACGTGAAAATATAAACAACCAGACTATCAGCAGTGATTTAAGTACTTTAAGACCTCTGTGAAAATCATTTACAGTATATATCAGAGAATTTAAGGCCTTTATAATCACAGAGCATACAGAGAAAAGTACTAAACTGAATCAATTTCAGCTTTCATTTTTCATGATGTATATTGTATTAATAATTAAACTTCATTATCTGTGTCTGTGACCACACATTTGCCACACAGGTGTAGATACTGTAGGTTCAGTGAATGCTTAGAATATACTGGACATCCAAAGCTAAGATTCAGCGCACTGTGTTAGAGGCTGGGATTTGATGACTTCATCATATATACAACCTTTGATCATCGTTTATGTCCAGTTGAGAATGAATCTGTGCACTCACATATTAAATGAACTGAAATCAGTAGTGCGATCTCCAGTCTTGATATAAGGAATGAGAACTGACAGCTGTTATTTTAATCAGCCTGTCTCAGTTGTTTTAACTCTAAGTATCACAAAGTAATGTGGTAACATCTGGACTGACGAGTTTACTGTCAGCATTTTAATCGCTAGTTTAAAGGCTGTAGGTTGCAGCCATTGCTCTAACACTGTATAAATGTAACAGGCCTCAGTGCTGGTTCTAATAGTCTGAGCTGCTTCCAGCTTTATTTGTGAAGAGCACAGCAGCTTACAAAACACGTAGCTAGCTCATATAGCTGCGACGTAAAACTTTCATAAGCTAAGATGACCTTAAAATAACGGGGCTACGTGCGGTGATGCTAGCGTTAGCCACGTTAGCACCTTACCTTCAACAGGTGGTCAGACTGTGTAGACAGGCACTCAGTCAGAGGTTGGCTCTCCGTTTCGCTGCAGGGTCCCTTCATTCTTCACATATCCGTGTCGAGCCGAGTGTAAATCCCGAGGCTGAACGGCCTTTGTACAAGCACACACGCTTCGTAGCAGGGCGAAGCTATGAGCTAGAAAAATCCAGGCTGGCAGACAGCCTGTGTCTGACCAACCAATCAGAGAGCTCCTTACATCCCACGGTGTGGCTAATTTGAATAGCCTCCAGCAAGTTGTTAATCGAAGAGCTAATCCAGCAGCTAATCCAGCACCTAATCCCGGAGCGAACAGGAAAGGGAAATGGATTTTGAACTGCAGTTTATTAAAGTGCAAGTGGAAAAAGGATTTTGAGATGCAGTTTATTAAAGTGCAAATGGAAAAATGATTTTGAAATGCAGTTTATTAAAGTGCAAATGGAAAAAGGATTTTGAGATGCAGTTTATTAAATTGCAATTGGAAAAAGGATTTTGAGATGCAGTTTATTAAATTGCAATTGGAAAAAATGATTTTGAAATGCAATTTATTAAATTGCAATTGGAAAAAGGATTTTGAAATGCAGTTTATTAAATTGGAATTCAAAAATGAATTTACAATTGCAGAATTTATTCTACAATTCATTATTTATGCACAGAAATTTTTATTTCGATGCGCGTGGCTCTTGTGGTCTTCCATAGGTTTAGGGTACAGATGTCACATACAGAAATATAATGATATTGCAGGTGTACCGGCTAGTTAAGCCATACATCAAAACATTTGCATCGGCTCACTGACCGTGTTTCATTTTCACTAACAAACAAAGCCATGTATTGCCGTTTACATTCACTCGTTAACATAAATATCTAATCATCCAGTTGTGTAGCAGCATTCATGCATGGAGACATCAGAAATAGAAAGGTGATTTAAGTGACTTTGAATGTCTGCTCCAAGTATTTCAAAACTTCTGATCTACTAGGATTTTCCCACGCAGCCATCTCTAAGGTTCTCACTGGAAAACATCCAGTGAGTGTTACTGCTCTCAGGGGGAAAAAAAACATGTTGATGATGCCAGACATTAGAGGAGAATTGGTCGACTACTTCAAGCTTACAGAAAGCTGAAAGTTATGCAAATAAGCACTCACAGAAGAGCATCTCTGATAGCACAACACGAAGATCATCGTGAAAGAATGGAGTGATCCTTGCTAATAACAGGTTAGGTTGTTGGTGGTGTAATAGATATTCAGCAGACTAAGCCACCATGTCACAATATTCAGATTATCTCAGATTGTGTTTTTTTATAATAGAATGAGTTGTACTCAAATGCCCTCCACAGCAGCTGTGATACAAAATGTTGCAAAATTAAGCAAAATGTTTCCAACACCGTGTTAAATCTCTGCCACAAAGAATTAAGACCAGCAAAAGGGAGGCCAACCCAATACTAGCAATGTGTACCTAATAAAGTAAACATTGCACATCCCCATTTTTTAAATAAACATTGTATTAGGAATTGTGAGGGTGTTAGTGTGATATTTACTGTGGGTTATAAGTAAAACTTCAGAGTAAAACATGATAAATTAATTTGGGCAGGTTAATAAATGTAAGAAGCTAATTTCATGCAACATTTTGCAGTTTTGCTTCTCCTCCAAGAACACAATATTTTGGCTCAATAAATACAAAAGTAGATTTGATGTTTCACTTGAATGCCAAGCCATTAAAGAGAAAATCTGATACATAATAACTGTGCATCATCTTCATTTTAGGAACATTAAAAATAAAATATATGATACTTATGATAAATACACAAAAATACACAAAATGATAAAAAATAATAATAAATATTTTACTGGAGATAAACAGCTAATCAAACTTCACTTCAAAAGTACCTTTTTAAAAGAAATATTGTATGAAAGCGCTATTCTACAACTATATATTCATCAGACATGAACATCCTGAACGGGTTCTTTGTAATGAATTAGAAGAGAGTATTTTTCAACAACAGACACTCCCACACTCATTTCTTCAGGACTTGAGCATAGATACACTCTGGGCCATCAGCTGTCTGTGATGGCCTGTCTCTGCTTTGAGTCTTGCACACTTTGACCTGTGAATACACCAAATCCTGCTCCTGTGTGCTCTCCTGCAATCGGTCTAAAGAAGGTCCGGGTCTCTGCTTGGAGAAGTCAATCTGTCCATAATGGATGTCTTCGTTTTCTGCTGTTCTGGCTGCTTCTTGGAGAGACAGACTCTGTGAAATCAAGCACACCAAACTTGAGATGTAATGAAGAACTGGGGGAAAACTCTGTTTGACTCAATCAGTGATATAATTTGATACCTTCAGAGTAGCAACTTGATGCTTTGAAAGCAAGTAAAACACAAAAAAACAGGACGTTTAATCGCATTTCATGTGAGTGAGGAATCGGCTCCGTCTCACCCCATTAGAGCACTTTGTTCTCAGACTGCTGGTTTACTTACTGGGAGGCAGAATATTCAGCTTTCAGGCCCCTCTTCTGTGGAACCAGCTTCCAGTTTGGATGCAGGAGACACACACCCTCTCTACTTTTCTAAGATTTTTAAGATAAGATTTTCTTTTTAATAAAGCCTAAACTTAGGACTGGATCAGTGACCCTGAATCCTCCCTTATTACACTGCAGTTGGTATAGTCTGCTGGGTGATTCCCATTATGTTGCTTTTTCACTCACTGTGCGTTTATACGCCACTCTCCATTTAATTATGTTTAATCTCTGGCTCTCTTCCACAGGGTGTCTTTGTCATGTCTTCCTCCCCTCAACCCAACCAGGTGCAGCAGATGGTGGCCCCTCCCTGAGCCTGGTTCTGCTGGAGGTTTCTTCTGGCTTAAATGGAGTTTTTCTTTCCCGCTGTCACCAAGTGCTTGCTCATAGGGCCTCATATGATTGTTGGGGTTTTCTGTCTGTTATTGTAGGGTCTTTACCTTACAATATAAAGCTGTTCATGAAGCTGGCTTGGCGTTATATGAAAAAATTAAACTGAATTGAAAAGACTGCAGTCATTATTGTGCAGTCATGTTAAAAGCACAATAAAGTTCAGTTTTCCCACCTGTGTCTGATCGGAAGCTCCATGTTTGACTGACTTCAGCCGCCTAAAAGGAACAAGACAACTTTTAGCTTAACTGTACAAGTAAAAGAGAAAAAAAAAAGAAATAATTATATATATATATATATATATATATATATAGTATAGTAAAATTACTTTCCTGAAACGTTTGAGTTTGAATGACTCAACCCTGAAGTTTCTCTGGTGCAGAAACAATGATCTGACTCATTAACGGACTCATGTTGTGCTATGTTGCCACCATGTGGCCACCAGCAGGAATGACGCAACCCTGAGCAGCTGCCCAACTTCACTTTTGATTCTTGATGTCATGTTAATTTAAATTCTACTTCTGTGACCATGTAAATGCAAAATGCACACCAAAACATTCTAATTTTGTCTGAGACATTCACCCGAAATGAAACAATTTACAGTATTTAGGCAAAGTATAAGACAATGTTGTAAAATACCTAATACAAACAAATAAAGTGATGAACAAGCTACTCACAATGCTAAAAAAAATTATTAAAATAGGGTTAAGAAACAGACACTTACCAAAGGATGAAAACCAAACAAATGAGTGTTATGATCCCAATGATCCCTCCAACAGCAGCCCACCACGTATCAACTCCTAAAGAAACACATGTTAAGTCTTTCTGCTCGGTATACTCAGTGTTCATTCATATATGTCCAGCCTCCTTATTTTACTTTCCCTTGCTGTTTGCACTTGTACTTTGTGAAGATGTTCAACCATGATGAGCAGCTGACTACCTACATTTTTCTGAAAAGATTTATCCCATTCCTGATTATTCTGATCAATCTGTTATGACTAAAGTTAAACACAATGTTTAGAATTGAGCCTTTTCATCTATCATTCTACATTTACCTGAAATATTAAGATGAATCTCTGCTGATGTCTGAATACCCAGATCATTAGTGGCCACACAGTAATAAACTCCTCCATCTGTTACATTGAAGCTGTAAATCTCTCCTTCAGATACTTTCACAGCTCCATCTCTGCTCTTCTTGAACCAGGTGAAGCTGCTGACTGGAGGTTTGGCTCTGCTGGAGCAGGTCAGCTTCACCCAGCTGCCTGCTGACACCAAACCTGATGGACTGATGGATGCTGAGGTGTTTTTGGGAGCAACTGAAGAAGAATATTAACACAAATCCTCATTATTCATTCTAAATAGCTGACTTCCTATAAATGATGATATGTTGACAGGATCCAACAACAAACTCTGATTGTCTTACATGAAACACTGAGAGTCTCTTCTGTCTCTGCTGTCTTGGTGTCTTTTCCTTGGTTCACAGGATATCTGGCAGAACAGCTGATCTTCTTTCCATCATGTGTGTCTGACAGAGTGATGGTCTGCTGGATTTTAGTTGTAAAGCTTCCATCTGTGTTTTTCTCTATTTTGTTGTGAGAGTCTTGTTGGAGATTCCAGGTGAGTTGAGGAGGGGAGTGTGGACAGGGAGTGAGAGCTGAGCAGGTTATAGTGACAGACTCCTTCTCCTTCAGATCACCTGGGATTGTAATATTGAGCCTCCAAGGAGAATCTGTGGTTTCACATCACATGCATTTTAGAAATGAAGACCACACAACACTTTATACATACTTAAAATATTCAAACTTTATCTTGTGATCTCGTCATCCTAATTTCATAGAGAATTTTAGAAATCACATCCTGAGCAGAGCAGATCGAACATTATAAACAAGGAAATATAAACACCATTCAGGCTGTTAGTTAAGACAATAATAACTGTGACTGTAATAAAATTTATGCGCAGCAGACATAGAAGAAAATCTAACAATCAAGAACAAAAGTACAAAATTATTGTTTGCTTTTACTATGAAAAAGCAAGAATTCATTACCTCTGACTGTTATTTGAAGAGGATCACAAGAAGCTGTCGCCTTGAATGTTTCACTCTCTATTCTGAAGAAGTATGTGTCTGTGTATGTGGTGGTTAAATTAGAAAACAGAGTGGTGCAGTTCCTCTGACTCAGGTTCCCAGTAATACTCATTGGATAGATGCTAACTGCTCCACTACTGTTGAAGATCACATTATTTGGATTTTTGTCAAATTTGGAATCATTTTTAATCCACACTCCAAACGTTTTTCTTGTGCTGATAAATGCCAGTCCTTCTCTGGGTCTGAAGCTACATGGGATTTGTAAACAAGATCCACTCAGTGCTTCCAGCTTCTTTGGTGCAGTTATGATGAGGTCTGCTTTCTTAGGACAATCAGCCAAAGCAGCTGTAAATACAATTCATGGATTAAGTCATTCACACATTATTACTGTACTGTAGTCCCGGCAAGACTTAAAACATAATCTTTGATTAAATGATTCATTTAGTTAGATTTTTGTATCTGTGTGTTTATTACACAATCACAGGTTTTAACAGAGCTCATCTAGAGCTGAATTTGACATAAAGGGTAACTGTTTATTTCTTTTTCTTTTGTCATGATTCAGTTTTTAAATTAGACATTAAAAGTGTAGTTGATTTAATATACTTTCTTTATTTATTTTTTTTCCGTTATATAAGGTGTAGGTGTTATAAGCTGTAGCTTCAACCTACACCCTTTCAGTCATTTGACTTCTTTTTCTGTTATCATTCAAATTTTTGTGTTGTAAACAAACCAACGAGAAATTGCCAATTAAAGCATTTCAATTTCAACTTAGGACAATAACAGTTGGAAAAAGTAGCTGTAGGATCACTTTTTCTTACAAATAAAATTCACATTTTAAATGATTTCAATATAAGTGAACAAACGGCTCACCTGAAACAAAGAGGAGAACCGATAACATGCCGACTGTCACCATGTTCACAAACTTCTTCCCTGCATTTTAACACACAAACACAAAGAAATCTGTTTATCTAATCATTCCACACATGAAGTTTTAAAACAGCACCAACAGTCTGTTAAAGTTGTTTCACAAGAGAACTTCCCCTATTTAACGACATATTTTTTCTTAGTAGTGATCTCTCTGAATCTATAACCACACAGTTCATGTAAAACAACAACACCACTAAGTAAAATTTAATACATATTACATTTAAAATTACTTAATGCATCTTTCATTTAAGTAAAAGAATAAATAATTATTAGTTTTAGAGAGTAACAGTGAAATGTTTCCTTACCAAGTGAACGAGTGATTTCACAGAGAAATGAGGGAGTTTTAGCACAGTTACAGTGAATCATGTAGCCTGACTGCTGTTAAAAAGAAGGAAGTTCAGAAGGAGAACATGTTCTTTAAGAAAGTTTCCTAAGGTCAGCCTGCTTGGTTGCAAAGCTGCTACAGCCATTGCATCACATGATGCTCTGACCGAAGCAGGAAAATAGTCACTTATCTGTCCTTCCTGTTAATGTCCTGTGATAAAGGAAGTCAAAGATTACAACATCGTTAAAGTCTCAAATTACTTACAAACCATCAAAGAACTTCTTTACTAACTTGAGTTATTCCAAGGTTTTGTGCTTTTACACTATATATTTAATAACATCATCAAATTATATTATCTCTGCCATGTTTCAATAAGAATGGATTCAAAATGGCCTGTATTTATATAGCGCTTTACATATCCAGTCATCCACCCATTCACACACACAGGTGATGGCAAGCTACGTTGTAGCCACAGCCACCCTGGGGCACACTGACAGAGGCGAGGCTGCCGGACACTGGCGCCACCGGGCCCTCTGACCACCACCAGTAGGCAAGGGGTGAAGTGTCTTGCCCAAGGACACAACGACCGAGACTGTCCAAGCCAGGGATCGAACCGGCAACCTTCCGATTGCAAGGCGAACTCCCAACTCTTGAGCCACAATCGCCCCAAGGCGCAAATCAACTCAGTCGTACAAACAGGTGAAAAAGAAGGACCTGAGGAGAAAGGAAAAGGACAGAGACCGGTGATAAGCGCACAAACAGTAACGTTAGATTAATGGGAGCAGGCGGGCAGGTGGCTGGACGTTTCGGAAAGGTGCAGGAAGGTGATGAGGAGAAATCCAGGTAAGCAGATGAAGCACCGGTGTGAAGGTCCGAAGTCAGGAATCCATGCCTGGCGCTGTTCTCCAGGGGGCTGAACGGAGTAAACAGACGAGCGATCTTAGTAGTAGTAGACGATGCCAAACACCACAAGCTGAACACCCCGAGAACTGCGGCCACGCCTGTTCCTAAAGAAACGATGGGTAAAAACAGGAAAAGCAAACCCCACCCATCTTGGATCCTTACAATATCAACAGTAATTATACACACAAGTATTCTGAAGATGTGTGAGCACAAATGATTAAAACTGGTTAAAACTGAAAGCTTTAATCTCAACCTCCAGTTTCCTCTCTTTAAAACTACATGTCGTGAAATGCATCCAGTTCACTAACACAATGTGATCACCTTTAAAAAGGAAAAAGAGGTTTCAGCAATCAGTCAAAAATCATGAAATCAAATAAAGACTTTTTTATTTTTCAAAGATGACATGGACAAACACAAAACAGAACAAACACACGAAAACCAAAATCATCCAGGTCACATTCTTTATCCAGAAGTTTGCTAATGTCCAGAATTTACTTAATTCATCATTTGTACTATGAAGGTTATAATGTTTCTCTGTTGCTATTGTTAAAGCTATAGTAATGAATCGTTTTTCTAAATATATATAATTGACTAGATCTGTTGTTTTCATCAGTGCTTTTGTTTATTATATGAATTTGTCTTTAAGAGTTTCAAGTGTTACATGACCAGTGCTCTGTGTATTCTGTGGTTTTGTGGATGAATCAAACTGATCATCATGGTAGAAAAAAGAAGTACATTTACACATCAGTGATACACAGAAAGTCCCCTGCTTTTTTGGGAATTAGGATTCTGCCACCCAGTATTGGGTAATATATGTTTCTTTAGCTTTTAAATGCTGCACTGTGGCACTTTTCGGCTCGGTATGCTGTGTGCTGTGAGGACACTAGTATTCAAACCTTTCTTCTGTATTACCATTAAAACAACAGAGAATTTTAGAAACTTGTACAAGCTTTAGTTTCTTGCTAACCGTGGTAGTAAATGCAGGGATGTTTTAAGTTTTTACTTCCTTAGGTTTTACTTCCTCATGAGACTTGCAGACACTTTAGTTGTTAGATTATAAGCCCTGTTTATCTTTCTGCCTCTGGTTTGTTGGGACGTCTCGATCTAAACCAGCTGAAAGAAAAAGGTGGAAACAAGTTAGAAAGGAGGAAAGCTTCTCATTTGATTTTGGTTACATTATAATTAATGTTGTAACTCATGTAAATACATTTGAAATTACACACTGGTATGTAGCTGCCTCACCACTCAAAGATGACCAGTGTGCTGACAAGTATTATGATTCCCACAGTCTTCATTACAGCCATTTTCCCCCAGTGTTCATCACCTGTAATATGACAGCACAGTCAACTCCTTCATGGAAAATGACTCCTCACAAATGCAATTCCTGTTTTTACCTTCAAACAGCAGCTGACTGCCTGCTGATATCTGGATGTCCAGATGATTCCCGCAGCCGCAGTAAAACAATCTGTCTCGATCGAGTTTGGTCACCTCAAAGCTGTAAACCTTTGTGTCAGCTCTGATCATCTCCAGTTTGTCACCACTGGTCATGAACCAGACATAGCTGTCAACAGGAGGGTTTGCCTGGCAGGAACAGGTTAGAGTCACCATGCTGCCCACTGATACAGGACCAGTGGGACTGATCAGCCTGGGAGGGTCTAGAAGAGAATTTGGAGTGAATAAAGGTGCACAAGGAGAGAGGAGGCTCTTTATTAAGGTTTTCTCTAAAAGATAAGGCCTTAAAGTCCTACATGAAACACTGAGAGTCTCTTCTGTCTCTGCTGACTTGGTGTCTTTTCCTTGGTTCACAGGATATCTGGCAGAGCAGCTGATCTTCTTTCCATCATGTGTGTCTGACAGAGTGATGTTCTGCTGGATTTTAGTTGTAAAGCTTCCATCTGTGTTTTCCTCTATTTTGTTGTGAGAGTCTTGTTGGAGATTCCAGGTGAGTTGAGGAGGGGAGTGTGGACAGGGAGTGAGAGCTGAGCAGGTTATAGTGACAGACTCCTTCTCCTTCAGATCACCTGAGATTGTAATATTGGGCCTCCAAGGAGAATCTGTGGTTTCACAACAGACACATCAAATTAATACAGGTATTATTTGGATTTTAGTACATGAGGCTGATAACCATGCAAATACAGTTCTTTACTTACAAGTGTGTAGTTTTTAAGCTTGGTGCTTTGAGGACTCATTGGCAAAGAGGTGTAATCTCATTACATTAGTCATTAATAATATATAATTAGGAACAATAATATCTCAAAAAATAGCATTGTGCTAAGTGGAAAAATAAACCAATTTTGATTATTTTGAGGAAAAATACTTTAAAGCTACTCAGGGATGGTGGTTCAGTTCACGCCACTCTTTGAACTCGCCCTGTAAATCTTTGTGATTGGATCTTCAGCAGTCATGATGTTATTGTGCCGACAAAAGCTACGTTTTACTCAAGTACTCAAACCACCTTCATTTTCCTGTGGATTTTTTAAAAATACAAACCTATCATTGAGGATGGCCATCTGCATTGATACATCTTATAAGCCTAGATTTGAAGCAAATAAGTACTTGTGCTCAGTCCCTGTGAAAACAATTTAGGCACAGTGCAGAGTGCTGCATTTCATATTAAATCTACTCTTAAATATATAATCGAGCTTCATTATTGCACCTCACATGCTCTGGAGAAAGCTCTGTGCTGAAACACTTGAGTACATTTCTGCTGTCAGTTGTTGATGCTGAGATTTGTGACACATTGCTTTGGAATACAGTATATTGGCTGTCACACCACCAGAAATCTTACTTTTAAACTGCAATCTCTTTTCTACAACTGAGATTTGATGATTATTATTATAACGTTAGTGGGCTCATTTTAGGGCTGTAAAGTGTGGATCATATTTCTTTCCAGCCAATCACACGCATTGGGACAGGGTACAACAAACACAAACACTCTTTGTGAAGTCGAGGTGGTGTCATCTAAATAAATAGATATATGTTCTGGATTTACACATTTATACCTAGTTCTTTTCTTGGTTATGACTCCAGCACAGCATTTTCCCTCTATCTACTCTAATATAAATAATATAATTTGTTATTTATTATAAACTCTCTTACCTCTAACTGTAATTTGAAGACGATCACAGTAAGCTGTGGCCTTGAATGCGTCACTCTCTACTCTGAAGAAGTATGTGTCTGTGTACTTGGTGGATAAATCAGAAAACAGAGTGGTGCAGTCTCTCTGACTCAGGTTCCCAGTAATACTCATTGGATAGATGCTAACTGCTCCACTACTGTTGAAGATCACATTTTTTGGATCTATTAAAAGTCTACTGTCACTTTTAATCCACACTCCAACAACTGCTCTTCTCCCATTAAAAGCCTTTTCTGGTTTAGCTTTAAAGTTACATGGGATTTGGAGACAAGATCCACTCAGTGCTTCCATCTGCTCTGGTGTAGTGACGAGTAAAGCTGAATCCTCAGGACAAGCAGCCAAGGCGCCTGTGAATTTAGGAATTTAGTGTCTAGATTAAAATAATGTGGAAAATATTAGCATGCATGCAGATGTTCAAATGTTGGAGTAATGTCTCTGAAATAAAAACAGCTCACTTGAAAGAATGAAGATACTCAGTAACATGTTGGTTCTCAGCATGTTCACACACAGTGCTGCCATGACACTCGTCATCTGACGTTGCAAACACAACTCAGTCAACAGGTCGACAAATTCATAGATTTACATATTTTGTACATAGTGATATATTCAGGCATTGATATTTATCCACAGGAGGAATATCATTTTCACAATATAATATGATAATGTATAAACTCTACTTACCCTGAAAGTCAAACCAACAAGGATCTCTTTTTTGGCTTAAAATGATAAGAAGTAAAAGTATCATACACGCACTTATACACACTCCACCTATCAAAAACAGAAACAATCAGGTCTTGTAATATTTCTGTAAATGTGTAGCAACTTTGGGATTTCAGCTGCTAAGGGGAAATAGTGAAAGAACAAATTTCCCTTTGTAAAATAAAAACACATTTTGGGACTCAGTATGATGACCTGGAAGAATGCAATTCTGCACTAAAGCAATCAAAAAATCACAAAGCAGTCTTATAAGCTGTGCCTTCTTTATATAGGGCACAATACATACATTAAAAAAAAACTTTGTTTAAGCTGCACACCAACATAAGAAACCAGTACATTATTAGCTAACCGGACAATTTTCATCTTCCTGTCATCGTGGTTTTCATTGTTTGTCATACAGTCACTGTGTTACCACAGTCAGTTTCTGCTTTCTTCTGATAAGAGCACAGCTACAAGTGCTAGAAATATCTTGCAATATGTCAACTCGTGTTTTTAGTCATTTATTTATGTTTCTTCTTTAAAATCAGTTCCAAAGATGCAAAGTTTTTGCAGCTACATGTTAGCCTGATTGGTCAGTCTACGTCACGCATGCCCTGAGATGAAGATCCATTTCATCTCATTAAAGAATGTTTTTTTAGTGTCTCATTATGAAAGTCTGTGTAAAAATAAATGGTGAGGCCTGGTTTGGAGCAACAACACCAAATTATTTTTTAAAACTGTAGGAATCTAGGATACTAATACACACATGCCCTTTCTCTGTGGGCTGGAGAATAAAGGTGGATTTCTGTGGCTAGACTTCAAAATCAACTTGCAGCTGATCCCACAAATGTGGAGCAGTGACTGCATAAGCTCTGATATCTTTTAGTTTGAGGCGTGACCCTAGGACATGTAGAGAATGCGAATGAATGAGACTGGTGCTATGCAGATGCCAATTAAGAGCCTTAGAAACAATAAATAAAATCTTAAACTGACTTCTAAAATGGAGAGCAGTGAGGCCAGGGCTGGAATGGTGTTTATATTTTTTTGGAGTCAACGACAGTCTTGCTGCTGAATTTCATACTATCTCCAAAGATGTCAAAAGAGATTGGAGGAGACTTGGGTATAGGGAGTTACAGTTATCCAGATGCAATAAAGTTTTGGACTTTTTCCTATCTTTAGCTATCTTCGACAACAGAACAGATTTGTTTGTCAAAGGAAAGTTTAGAGTCAAGAATAACACGTGTGTCTTGAATGAGAATTAATAATATGTGGTGACCTAATTTGCTTTCAAAGAAGCTGCTAAATTTGGAAAGACCAAAGATGATAACTTCAGTTTTTCCACTGTTTAACTAAAGGAAGTCTTAGTCATCCTCATCCACTCATTAGTATCTTGACAGTGGGGTCTTGGGAGGTTCTAGCGAATCCTGAGATTTTAAGGGGAGATACAGCTTTAAGTCATTAGCACAGAAATGAAAGTAAATGATAAATTGACTAATTCTAATATAGCAATTTTCTACTCTATTTGAGGACTCAGAATACTTTATACCTACCTCTTTTACCCATCTATACAAGTACTCTTTTCTACACCTTAGTGCTTTCTTTTTAACATTCACACATACTCATCGGAGAGAAACTTAGGGACCTGGCAGTAGAGTAGCTAGGAATCAAAGCACTAACCATCCCATTAGTAGGCAACCTGCGGTACTTCTCCCTAATTTTAATAGATGATATTATATCTCTTAATAATATTATACGGAAAAAGATACAAAAAGGAGAGGAGTGGTTCCAGGATGGACCCCTGAGGGACACTACAAGAAAAAAAGAGCACAGGGTGAAGAAAACTGATGAACAGACACAGAAAAACTTATCCTTATGCCCTTAAGACCAACCAGTGTGATCAGTCAGTTCAACCAGACAAATGAAAACTGTTCCATTTGATGGCATCTTAGTTTGCACAGAATTAGTGTTGATTTCACTGAAATCAACACTATATATGTGTGACAGGCCTGGTTTCCTGTCCAAATTCAGCTCAAGTGGAACTCTTTTTGACACAAAAAGAAGTCTTCAGGAATTCCATTTGCAGGTAATATATGTGTAAATGTATGTGCCTACAGAGCTACTGAAAGCAGAATTAGGTTTGCAACTAAAACCAACAGGCCTTTTAAAATAATGCGTTTTTATAGCTGAATTAAACACGGAGTTGTTTAGCCTCAGTATCGAAAAACACATTTGACTTGCTAAAAGAACCTCATGAAACAGCAGCTGGGGGTGCAAATTGTGTGGTTGCTGTAGTTATGCTGCTCAGGCAGTGTGCAGGCTGCAGCCTTGGACTTAACTTTGAGTTCACAATCACTTCCTGTGTAAGACGGTAGTTATAAATTTAAGGAAGCTGATGTCAAAGACTGTTGGGAACTTGTGCAACACTTATTACTGCTAAGGAAATGAGAGCCTCTGACATCAAGGGTACACTTTTCTTCACAGCATTGCAGCTTTTTATAGTTTTACTGAATAAATGTTTTTGAAATCATATTTTCTTTTAACCATTTTTTCTATGTATACCACCTCATTAATTCGTATTGTTTTGAAGATGATCAAATGTTTACTTGTCTATGTGTCAAAAAAGGCAATCATGTTTGCAAGGTTTTTCTTTTTTCATCTCAATAGCAAGCCATGAAATTTTGCCCATAATATTTAAAACGATAAAACTTCATTAACTGTAAAATTGAATCTGCTGCATGAAACGACATATTGGCAGTGTAGTGTATAAGAAGCTTCATCTCACTGTGGCTCAGATGGCCACAAAATGAAATCTCACTTTTTCATATCTGCAATTTCATCAAGTGGTGAGCTCAAACAAACCATTAAACCCTGCAGGGTTAAGCACAAAGGAAGTGATACTGTTTCACACACATTTTAGTTGTCATGCCACGAATGTGGGATTCTCAGGAGGAACTTGCAGCACACGCATTGTGTGTTTCTTGCTGTAATGTTCTCCTTTTTAACATTCTGTTTGTTTTATGTGGATTTACGCATTATTTAACCTAATATATAAATATATAAGATTTCCTGTCAACACATGTGTGTGCAAGTGCAGTCAACCCTTTTCTATTTAGAGCAGGAACCCAAATGCCTTGCAGAGAAATTGCACTCAGCATGGTGTGGATGCCCTGATATATAGTTTTTACACATGATCTTTCAGCTGTAGGCATGAAGCAAGGTTTTATGCATATATGCATCGAAATAGAGTATATAAGGCAAAAACAGACTTTGTACAATTCTAAGGAGCTTAAAAGTCAATATTTGTTATGATCACTGTTAACCCTGAACTTAGGACTGTGTAATACTGCAGATTTCAATATTGATCTTATACCAAGCAGAGGTCCAGTATTGCCAATACCAATACCATTACTTTTAACTTATAAAGACAGCTTATGTGTGTCATGATTTCTGAAACAAATCATCATCAATTTGCCAAATTCTGGACACATTTTAATAACCACTAAATCACTGAGAACTCCATAATAATTCACAATAAAACAGACCTTTCTTGCTTTTTTAAGAGTCCTGGAATGTAAATATGCCTGTCTCTAAAGCACTTTGGGCCACCTGCGGTGGTTTTAAAGTGCTATATAACATAAATTGACCAGAAAAGCAACACAAAAAGCAGGGATAGCTCAGTAGGTAGAGTGGTTGCCCCATAATCAGAAGGTCAGGGCTTCGAATCCACTGAACGGCTACCCTGAGGTACCCCTGAGCAAGGTACCGTCCCCACACACTGCTCCCTTGTGTGCCTGCTTAGTGGCGGTCCACTGCTTCACTGAGTGAATGGGTCAAATGCAGAAGAGTAATTTCCCCATGGGGATCAGTATACATTATTATTAAGATGTTCAGAACTTGTTCATGTTTGAGATATGTTTTTTCATTTCCAATAAAACAATAAAGCTTTACTGCTCTTCTCAGTGCCTCCGAGTCACATAACCGCAGCACAACCAAACATAGTAGTGCAATATTGATATTTGGATCAATCAGCCCATCAGTACCTGAGCTCTGTTAGGCAGCTTTCCTTTCCTGTGTACATGTATACAACTTGGCCAAGTCTACATTTAGTCTTACTTACAGTTTCCATACATACATTTATATTCTTAAAATACAGATGTCCATATTTATATTCCTAGATTTTACATGGTACATTCTTTAGACTGTACATTTGAACATTTTATTTTCCACTGCCTGTGACAAAGTACTTTTATTTCATTTAAAATGATTTGATTGTTTTTTTCTTAATTTTTGCTGCTCTTAACTTTATACTGTCCACTTTCTGCCATGACCAAGTAAATTCTCCACTTTTGGGACTAATAAAGGTTTGTATGTATTCTAAACATTTGACTCATCAAAGTAGCCACCTTTGGCAGATATAACAGCTGAACACACCAGTGGCATTCTTTCTATAATAGAAATCAAATATTCTTCAGAAAGTTCTTCCCATATCTGTTGCAGAAGTTCCCATTAATGTGCAGCATTTGTAGGTTGCTTTGCTTTCACTCTTCTGTCCAGTTCATCCCAAACCAGCTCGATGGGGTTTATGTCTGGAGACTGTGCTGGCCACTCCTTGTCTTCAACCTTACCATCTTGTTCTTTTTTCCTGAGATAGTTCTGGCATAACTTGGACTTATGTTTTGGGTCATTATCTTGCTGTAGGATGAACCCCTGACCAACTAGGCGCTTACCAGAGAGTGTTGCATGGTGCTGCAGAATGCTGTGGTAGCCATTTTGGTTCAGGATGCATCTCACTCTGTACAATTCACCAACCCTGGATCCAGCCAAACAACCGCAGACGATCACACTTCCTCCTCCATGTTTGAGACTTGATGCAACACACTGTGGAATCATCCTTTCGTCTATTCGACAGCGTACAAAAATCCTGCGTGATGAACCGAAGATTTCAAATTTTGATTCATCAGTCCAGTCGTCTTCATTAGTCCAGTGGCAGTGTTTCATGGCCCAGAAAAGCATCTTCGTCTTATTCTTAGCAATGGCTTTCTTGCGGCAACTCGTCCTGTCAAACCTGCAGCTCGAAGTTTTCTCTTCACAGTTGAAGCTGAAACTTGCTTACTTTGACCACTATTAAGCTGTGCTTGAAGCTTGAATTCTATTGTTAGTTGCCTATTTCTTGACATTTTTTAGCAACACACTACTTTCTGCAGTACAATACTGTTCAACTGATGTTCACAAGGATGGTAGTACCACAGTGTGTTCCAACACTGCTTTTATGCAGAGGGGGTGAGTAATCCAGAAAAGTTGGAACACCTGTAGGAATTAGTAGCACCAGCTTTCAAGGCTTGATCAACCTCCACTGCTACAGAACAGCTTAAAATTGTTAACCCATTTTGTGCTCCCTGAAAAGGCCTTTTTTATAACTCTGAAATGTACATTATTTTTCAGTTTTAGCTAACCTTACATAACCTTTTGTTTTTCACCTCTGGCAGTCCACTTACCTTTATACCATTTCAAGTTATTAATTGGACTTGAATGACCTGAACTGCAATAAATAACTAGAAACACTGGGGTGTTCTAAAACTTTTGGCCAGTAGTGTTTTAATGCATTGGCAGTGTGTTTGGGATCACTGTCATGCTGAAAAATTAAGATTTGACAATCAGATGCTTTTCAGATGGAATTACATAGTGAATCAAAATCTGACATTAAGTTTCTGCATTCATAATTCTGCCAATTCTAACAAGATCCCCGACACCACTGGCTAAAATAGACCAAACCATAACAGGGCCACCACCATGTTTTACAGATGTTTACAGATATGGACACTCACTGCTGGATTATGCTGAATACTTGAACCAAAAATTGGAAATTTGGTGTCATCACTCCATCAGACCTATTGCCGTCTGTAATTTGGCAGATCTTATCCTTTTCTCCTGTATCATGGCCATAGAATAGCATTTTTTTGGAAATCACCTCGTTGCAAAGTTTAAGATTAGTTCTTTGCCATGTTGCCTGGTGGTTGGATGCAAGGAGTAGACTGAGAGGACAAATAAAATAAAATAAAAAGCAGCTAATGTCCAAAGTAAAACTTTGCAAGACATTAGGGAAGTCTGGAGAACTATTGGCTAGCTCATTGGTAGCAAAATATAAAGATAAGAGGGGAAGCTTTAGACTTTTGCACAGTACTGTAAAAGGGCAACAAACGAGGATCTCTACAAAAGAAATCTTTTTTTTTTTAATTTTATTTCCAACACTTGAAATAAAAATGTCCAACACTCATTAAAATACAGCTAGCTCAGGTTTCGTTAGGTGATACAACAGAAAGTTACAAAAAAGTAACAGCAGCAGTTTCCTTTTGTCTTAACTCCAAACATCACTCATCACAATAACGTCTCAGATAAATTTATGGATACATTCAGTCTATTTGGCCTTCTTAAATTTGCCTGGTGTGGCTCCAGTTTTCTGCTTTTTCTTTGCTGATCCTTTAATCTCAGGTTCCTGACAAAGACAAAAGAAAGCAGTATAGAAAGTGTCAGGACTAAGAAAAGAAACGAGTCTTTACACCAGCAGTTTCCTGTTTTTATAACGAGATCTAAATTAAATATGTCAGTCAAACACTTCTGCCTGCTTTTTATAGTTACAAGAGAACTAGAAAGAATTTTAGACACAGAAAAACAAACAAAAAAAGAAAAGAAAAAAAGAACACACACTCAGTACCATAGTTTTCTGACATGTACCTTTCGCTTGGACGACAGAGACCCAGTGACAGTGAAGAAAGAGTCCAAACGTCCCTGCGTGCTGCCCTGTCTGCTCTTCACAATCTTCTTACAGCCGTTACGGATCCTGTCCTCACTGCACACACATACACAAAATAAATAAAAGCTACACTTATTTAACAGGCAAAAAAATGTATAAACCTGCAAGATGAACACACTGTAGATCAAATATCTTTTTCTTTTTTTAAAGGAGTGGAGGCATCAGGCAGGAGGAAAAGAGGAGAAGCACAGAGGAGATTCATAGATGTAGTGAAGGAGGACATGCAGAGGGTTTGTCTGACAGGAGGACGATAGTATTGGATGGAGGCAGATGATCAACCATTGAATGCAAAAGATGCCAGAAACACTTCATGTACAGAGACAACAGTGCCACCTAGTGGTCAAACATTAAACAAAAAGTGTGTGTAGTCAAAGTCACAGCAACAACAGATCATCTCAGTAAAACTAAGTAAATAGGTAAAGCAGAAGATAAGAATGAGTCAATATTTAGTTCACCTGAACTGTTTCTCTTCACACATGAATTGGATCAGTCCTTCCTCATCCGGCTCGTTCCACTTCAGCTCCACTGTAGAACAATCCACCACTTCTGGCTTCAAAAACAAACCCCTGGCTTCTTTGTACAGCCAGTCTTCTGGAGCAGGGTGCTTCTGCATAAAGACAAGCATTGTGCACGCACACAGAATCAGAACCAGCACCTCGCTCAGCTGACCTGCACTACAGACTACAGCAACCTTTAACTTACATTGGAATCAATGTTCTCTAGAATCTCTTCGATGCTGCCGTGTTGTTTGATGAGGTCGATTGCTCTCTTTGGACCGATCCCCTTGATAGTGCCGCAGTAGTCACAGCCCAACAGAATACAAAGGTCAATGAACTGGGATGGAGTACGGAAAGGAGGAAATAGCAAGAAATACTGAGATTAATGTTGTGTTTAAAGCTCCACAGCACAAACATCTGATAGCCAGGAGAGTACCACCACATATCTTTGAACAAACAGCACAGCATGCTGACATGCACCAGGCGATAGTTGTGTCATCATGAGAGAAGCACGGGAAGTGCTTCAAATTTAAAGAAAAACTTATTTATATAAACCTTTGTTCAAGTCAAGAAAAAAAATGTACCTGTTCATTGGTCAGGCTGATGTCCTGCAGGATGCGATTGAAGTGGAACTCTTGAATAGGAAGTTTCCTGAAACAATAATGAACAGCTTATAGTTAATGACTACTATTTATGCTGCTGTAGTGGCTATCAAACTACCAAATCCTAAAACCTCGAAACTTGGTTCAAATTTATGAATTGTAAGCGTGAACTTATTCATTTGAACCATCTCATATACACATATATTCATATGGTAAACATAAATCTGATGTAGAATTAAGGTAACAGCTTTAAGTCATTTCCACTCTGCTAATATCTCTGTCAAAGGCGATGCCGGTTCATACTTTGCTTCACTGGCCGTGAGATGTCTGAGAAGGATGTTTGTCCCAAAGGTCAGCCCGTCCATATCCTCTGTTGCCGTGGCAAACACCTTCCCTGCTTTAACCAGAGCAGCACAGCTGGCCTCAGCTTCACATGGAGCCTTTAAGGAAATGATAAAAAAAATTAAATAAAATTACATCTAACAGAATGATACACACAATCTGTCTTAATGCAACTACCTCAAACTGCACTGCAGAATCCCAATTCATGTATATTTTTAAGCTTTAGGCATAATTTCATTACATTTCTGTCTTTCTCTGTGAATGACCCCAGCTGGACTGTATATCTGTAACTTGGTAAGGATAAGAGGATAAGAAGCCTGTTATATTGTAAGAACACCAAAACACAAATCATTCATGGGAGGGATGTCTCCAAACTGTGTAATAACTGTGGAAATATTCTTGATGCCACAAGAATTTGTAGAAATAGAAGTTTCACCTCAATGTAAGGCACTCCCATCAGGCTCAGGAGCTTCTTACACTCATCATTATGCTGCTTAGTGACTTTAACCAGACGCTTAGTGAACTTGTCAATGTTCTCTTGCTCCCCTGGTTTGAGAGAGAAAACAATCCTATTAGATTTTCATGCCCAAAGCAAAACATGTTCACAGACATTCCCATAATACTTATGTTATATTCTGAGTTTAAAAAAAAAGTCTTTACCAATTTCTTGGGCCTGGGCAAGCATCTTCTCAGCTTCGGCTCTCCTCTCCCCTCTTTTCTCAAGCTAGAAGATGAAGACATGATCAGAATAAGAGAGAGCTGTCAGTATGAAACACAGTATGTAAGGAGTTGCTGACATAAATGAGTGACAAAAATCCACTGCACTGAAAACATATGTTTCCGTTTGCAGATGGGTGAGGAGCAGAGGAAATCCTTACTCACCTCTGCTGACTTGAGCTGTGGGGGCTTGCCGTCAAACACATACACAGGTTTGATTCCATGTTCCAACATGCGGATGGTGCGGTAGAACATTCCCATTAGGTGGCTTGAAGAAAAGAGTAAATGCAAAAATCATTCCTGTGTGTTCAGACCTGAGCTACAAATCACTGAGCTCCAGAGGAACTACTGCATCTACGAAGGATCTACAATTAGGTCTTCATATTCAATTTTAAATGTTTATTGTTGCAGCAGTACCTTGTTGTCTCTCCATCTTCATTCTGTAGAACGTTACCATCCTGTCGCACAGCAATCAGAAACTGGTAGATGCACATAGAGGCATCAATAGCAATTTTCCTGCCTACAGAAGGTGAAAAGAGGTGCTTGTTCAACAATGACATAAAGATTAGCATTCCATCATGCATCATACAGACTGTATGTTGTAACAAACTGAGGGTAGACCGACACTCATGCATCACTTATGTATAAGGAGTGTATTCTGGAACAGTTACCAAAGTAGTTCTTTATGTCTTGCTCTTTAATGGCACCAGGGGCCTGGTCAGCAATTAGCTTGGCAAGTCCGTGTATTCCCATTGTGTCAGAAAATCTGAGAAAAAAAAGAGAGAGAGTGAAGCTCTTGGATTAACATGCTGTGACATTTCCATCCCAACTACATTTCACAAAGGCCCCTATCACTGGTACAGGTCGGGTCTGCAGAAGCTTGAGAAAACAAAGAGGTCACAGTACAAATTGTTTACAAATATGAAGCTTTTTTTTAACGGAGGCTTCGTGTCAATTAAAAGACGAGCTCCGCGTCATTTGTTATCTCTCAGTAATGTGTGTGCCAGGTTTGTGAATTCAGAATGATCTTTAAATCGACGGGTTCATGTAAGCAAACTGGAGAGCAGAAATGTGTCCTGGCTTTGATCTACTAGTGTGCACCAGCTGACCTCAATGAAAATGCCACAGGATGTAGCCATCTATTATCAAAGCTAGCTTTCAGGTTATATAATGTTAACATTTACAACGGACTCACCAATTTAGTAAAACACCTCAGCTCGTGCAGCTACTCCACGTCCTAGAGCGCGAGGACCTGTGACTGTTTCGCGGGAAATCAAATAGCAGGCATTTTCTATCAATCTATCGAGCGCCGCACTTCCAGGTACTCCGAAAAACCGTGCATCGATAGTGCAGGGTTTATTAATCAGGCCTGAGTTCCGACACGGAAGACCCGCGAAGGCACTGATTGGTTATTTACCGTTGAAGGAAATCCGGTTTATAGGAAAAAGGGGGAAAAATAACACCGTCGAAAGCCGCGAACTGCTACCTTTTAGTTCATAATTTCCAGTGGCGTTAAAGACCGTAAATACTCCACGTTTATTTTACATTGCTTGTGAGTGAAATTTGTCACCGGCTGGGATTAACCGGTAACATTTCAGGTGTATTCTTGTTTCTCCGCCCACTCCGGAAAACTCAGCCGAGTCGTCGTTATTTTTATTTTGTAAGGTGACGTGGAGTCGGAGCTCTTCTTCTTCTTCCACCCTGGCCCATGTGTTAATAAAAGTACTCAGTGTACCCGGATATGAACGTAGTGATATTACGTTTACACAAAGTATCAAGAATTTCCAAGATGCTCGGCTGTAAGGCTGAATCTTCACACTGAGCTCCACTGTAGCGGAGAAGAGAGCAGCCTACTGGGGCCTGAAGTCCAAGGAAGCCGGCGGACAGACAGATTTTGTTGGATCTGGAGCATCGGGACTGACGACGGAGAGAACGGTAGATCGACTGTGTTGATTTCGTTGTTGTAGTGTTTTTTTTTTAGCGAGCATGTGCTTATTTGGAGTAAAACAGCGTTGATGTGGATGAATCGCTTGCCTTACTTAAAATAAGGAGGCCCCCTTTGATTATAGGCATGCTGCTGTCCACAGAAACAGGACAGAGCTTGTAGTGTTGCGACCTTGCTCTTACTGCTTACTGCAGTTGTTGTATATACTATTACTTATCTCACTATGTGAGGCATTTCTGCCTGTTTGCTGCTATTATTCATTCAACTGATTTAACTCTTTTGGCTTGAGTCTTTCTAAATACTTTATGGGCTTCTTATGTAGTCCTGTAATCAGTAAAAAGTTCAGATGCGCATAGAGCTGTGATGCTACTCTTTAGTTCGTCACAGGGGACGATCAAAAAGTGATCTGGCTTATGTCAAAGGCATTGCAACTTTACCACTCAGACCAAATTTGCATTGCTGTGAAATTCAACACTAATGCCACATCAGCAGTAACTTTAGGTCGCCCTTCTGAAGTTCTCCTTCTATCACTTGCATAAAAAATGTGAGGATTGTGGTTTTTCAGGAAATGTACTTGATAAGGAACACATTTGTGTGCTTTGTAGAGTATGCAAATGAAAGGGGAGGGGTGGCATTGTATCATAATGCGTCACCATTCCAACACAAACTTAATACATGTTCATATGCAAGTTAAGCATACCATGAACACTAATGTTTGTCTAATATACTTTGAAATTGAAAGCAACTCTGAAACTGTCGCTCTGAGCAATGTTACTTATTCTCTGCTCTTGTAAACTCCTATCAGACAGAAACTGACGGTGCTTATTTGATTCCAAACCCTCTTTTGGGCTGATGAAACTGATGAAATGCATTGCAATTCACTGTGGTTACACAGCATCTGTGTTTGAGCCAGTTTCATCATTTTCTGCTGTGTTTGTTGAAGCATCGCAGGAATGACGTTGCACAAAATTGTGCAGTTCTACCTCTCTGCGTTAAGATAATTACATGCCACATTTGAAGTGCACAAAAGTGAGAGACAGGCTAGCTTAAAATGAACCTGAACTGATAAGCTGTCGTGTTTTCAACAGGGGTCATGTGTCGTGGAACAGGACGTACGTCAGGTGGCTGTCAGAGGATGATGGTGCTGCACTCTGTCTTGATCCTGTTCTTGTTCTTAGGCTGGGCCCTTGGCTACAAGATTGGAGACAATGTGACTCTTTATGTCAACAAAGTGGGCCCTTATCATAACCCCCAGGAGACATATCACTATTACACATTGCCTGTTTGCAGGCCGGAGAAGGTCAGTGTTAGTTCTGTGTCACTGCGTGGTGTTGGTCTGTTGTAACAAAACAGAGGAACTGGAGACATGTAGATGAGAGTGTAATGATAATATCTAAATCTCAGGGCTTACATCTCCAGTTCCTGTGAACATATTTTTATCTCAGAGTACAAAGAAAAGACTTTACTATGTTATATTTTATACCATATCTGTTTTTTTCTACGTGAGGATGTGATATTGAGGTGAAGTGTTACTCCCAACCAAAAAATCTGGAAACACATATTAATTCACGTTGAGTAAAGAAGTGTATTTTTTATAGAAAGATCATGGCATTTTCTTGTAAAAATGTGATAAAAAAAATGACATCTTGAAACATAAGAGTAATACTAATAATAATTTTGTGTAACTGATTTGCTGTTAGGAATTCACGCATTCCACCAAAACACAAGCTTTTTCTTTAAGTTGATAGTTTATTTAGAGGCTCACAGGTTTAAGGGAAAAGTCATTATTGGAAGTTTGATTGTGTTGGTAGCAGTGTAGCCTGCATTTTCAAAGGCAGCAGTAACATTGTATTGATTTTTATTTAGCTGGCAGTTTTAAAATAACTGCTCTCAGAATTATGATCAACTAATCTGGTACTTTTTTTTAAACATCCTGTATATTAAATGCTAATACTTCTTTCATCAGGTGCATCATAAGTCTCTGAGCCTGGGAGAAGTGCTGGATGGTGACAGAATGGCTGAGTCTTTATATCACATCCGCTTCAAAAAGAACTTGGACAAAACAATTCTCTGCCAGCTCACTCTTTCAGAAAAACAGGTATTTACACAAGTAAATTTGTAATAGCTAACATGCTTAACATCAGAAAACTGGTTGGTAATAAACTGCAAACACTGAAAGCTTTGACCAGCACCGCTTACAAATGAAACAAAAATGCTATTCTACTCCTCAACTGGAGTTTCCCACACAGAAAACTGAAAAAGGTGACCTCTAGTGGCAACATGGGGTATTAACCCAAAAATGTCTCCTACAACCAAGGTATGCAAAAGAGCATCTCTGGACATATAAAATGACAGTAGAGTGGATGGGCTACAGCACCTGTCAGGACAGCAGAGGCTACAGTTCACACAGGCTCACCAAAGACTGGAGAAATGTTTCCTGGTCTGATGAGTCAGAACTGGCTGACCACCTCCGTGTACCATCTTCTGCTTCAAGGAGGTTAACAAACCATGTCACAAAGCTTAAATAAACTTAACCTGGTTTCTTGAACATGGCATTGACTCTGCTCAAAATCTCTGAGGAATGTTTCCTGGACCTTGTTTAATGGAAATCAAGACAATTCTCAAAGTGGCCAGAAATTATGTGCAAACAGATTTCCTTTTTAGATCTGCTGGTCTGTAGCAGTTATTTTTTCTTTTCCTGGATAAGATAATAAAACTAAAACTTTTGGGGTTTTTTTGCATTTTATGGAAGTCTTTCATCCTTTGTTACCTTGGATACATGTATCCGTATCAGGCTCTAATCCCTCTTGATATTTGCTGTTACACCTGTACTTTGTTGTATGTTGAACCTCGGAGTCTATAAAATAGCAGTTTCACATAATAAACATCTGTACAACTTTAGCACAGCTGTTTCATTATGTGAGGCCACAACCTTGTTCTAATAAAAAAAGAGGGACAATACATATTAATGAATATTTTAACAAATGTAAATGTGCCAGATTATAGCCCTAGGCTAATTTCCATCTGTAGACTCTCTGCCAGGTTGATGCTACATACAAGTTAATAGCAACATACAGAGACACTAGTTCTAGACCATGTATATCGACAAGGACAAAAAACAGGGATCCCATCATATTAGAACAAACAATGACAACAACTACTGCTTAAAATATGTCATCTGTTAACTGTTGGTGCTTGTTTTTTTTTCCTTGGTAGGTGGACGAGCTTCGTGAGGCCATTGAGGAGCTGTACTACTTTGAATTTGTCCTGGACGATATTCCAATTTGGGGTTTTGTAGGATACATAGAGGAGAGTGGTTTCCTGCCTCACAGCCACAAGGTAGAAACTACAGAAATGTTTTATTGATATGCTAAGCTTTTGATAAACCAAACTAAGCATCATTCCTCTTACTTCTAAACTCCTCCTGCCTCTTTTCTGTTCTATCAGGTGGGTTTGTGGACTCACCTGGATTTCAACATTGAGTACAACGGCGACTATGTGATCTTCGCCAATGTCTCAGTAAAAGACGTTAAGCCTGTTCCCTTAGAGGAGGGGGCAGGTGCAGCAGTGGGGGGTGTCGGAGTAGGTGGAGGCAGCCTGACGGTGACCCATACCTACAGCGTGCACTGGTTTGAATCATCTCTGCCCTATTCCCGGAGAGCCGAGCGTCTCAGAGACTACTCCTTCTTCCCCAAAACACTGGAGATCCACTGGCTGTCCATCATTAACTCACTGGTGCTGGTGGTGCTGCTTCTTGGCTTCGTCATAATCATTCTCATGAGAGTCCTTAAGAATGACTTTGCTAGGTGAGCAAGTGACGCAAAGACAGTGAATAATGCATTACTTGAATATAAAAGACAAAACAAAATGTCAGGTCTCTGTGTCCCTTTAATGTGACCTGTATTACCTGCAAGACCTGTAAATATAGCAGAGACTTTTCTTGCTCTCGTTTTGGTTCTCCCAGTCATAAAAATACTTTGCTTTCACATTCAGGTACAATGTGGAAGAGGAGGGTGGCTGCGATGATCTGGACCAAGGAGACAATGGTTGGAAAATCATCCATACTGATGTATTTAGGTTTCCTCCTTTCAAAAGCTTGCTCTGTGCTGTGCTGGGAGTTGGGGCTCAGTTCCTTACCCTTGCCACAGGTGAGTATTGACTCTCAAATTCACAAACACAATGAAACACTGGCCTGTTAAATCCCAGTGAGGTGTCTTGTTTTTTTGTTCCCTTTGAAAATTGAGCATTCTGGTTTTCTGAGCACCTCTATCCCATAACAACAGTCTTTGTCCCAAGCATTAGAGTAAAAGGGAAAACCTGAAACTTGTATATACATACAGGACATATGATAATCACCTAAATATGTCCTTTGTTTGCTTTAGCGATAATCCTCATGGCATTGCTGGGAATGTTCAATGTGCACCGCCATGGCGCCATCAATTCAGCATCCATCGTCCTGTATGCTCTGACCAGCTGTGTGTCAGGCTACGTCTCGTGCAGTTTCTACACACAGATCAACGGCCAGCGCTGGGTGTGGAACATCATCCTCACATCATCTCTCTTCTCCGGTATGTGAAAATGGAAGCGACCCGGCATTTAAAAGCACATGTTCACGTGTCAGTTTCTCATCAAAGGCTGCACGGTTGGTGTTCATGTTTTTCGGCCTCCTGGATAAGGAAGGACGAGTTAATGAAATTAGCGTAACGTCAGGTGTGTACTTTCAGCTCTAAACATAATCTACAGCATTTTCCTGAAACCATTTTTCAAATTAATTGTGAATTTATTCATGAATATATTAAGATAGCAGATTGGATTGTTTGTATTTCTGATGTTTAAAACAACCTCTAAGAAAGCTGGGAGGGGTGTTAATAAAATCCTACATTATTGGCATTCATTTTTCTTTACTAGAAAACGTAGTTCATTATATTTAACTGAAGTCATAACATCCACAGCGTATCTTTTATCAAGTAGCAACACTGTTGAAATGCGAAACAGTTAACTGCCGCACTCAAACCTCATGTTGACCATTTACAAAGGAGCTGGCAGGTTAAAGACTTAATGTCTGATTTAGTTGTCAGATATTTCCATTCTCATATCTACACTTGGATGTGGTCAATTTCCATGTGCTTTTTTTAACTTTTGCAAAATTGGTTTAAACAATCAATATAATTGATTTTGATAGTTGTTAATTTAAAAAGTATTTTGCGGGATGATGGTGATGGTATACACCATGTGGGCACAGATGGTCTCACCAGCTGATCTCTGGTTTGTTTCCCAGTTGTGCTGAATGCCATTAACCTACTCTTTGTCACAGTTTTTCATAACTATGTTATTAAATATAGGCTTAAAAACCCTCAAAGTAAATAAAAGGTACTTAGTTGTAATAGTTCAATGTACAATCCACCCAGTAAATAATTTATTCATGAATCTGTGTTCACTTTGCAGTATTTTGTTCACGTTCCTTATGACATAATGCTTTCTAGCAACCCTCAAAGGAAACATTACATGGATTATTAGATGCTTCTCTTTTATTAACTTGATTATTCATCCCTCCAGCTCCACTGTTCTTCACGTGGAGTGTAGTGAACTCTGTCCACTGGTGGAGCGGCTCTACTCAGGCTCTGCCCGCCACCACCGTGCTCCTGCTTCTGGGCGCTTGGTTGCTGGTGGGCTTCCCGCTAACAATCATTGGTGGCATTGTGGGAAAGAACCGAGCTGGCAGCTTCCAGGCACCGTGCCGCACCCGTAACATCCCCAGACAGATCCCGACTCAGCCCTGGTACAAACATACGATTGTGCACATGGCCATCGGCGGCTTCCTTCCCTTCAGGTGAGCTGACCTCAGGTGTTTAGTCAAGGGGAGATTTGTAGAAGTGTAGTCATAGATCAGAGATTAGAAAAGGTGACAATAAAACACTTTATGGTTTTACTCACAAGTAATTAACATCAGACTTGTGAACTGTTAAAGGGAAACCTATCATCCAGAGCCCTAGGAAGATAATAGGCAGTTATTGCAAAAGTGAATTTTTTTTGTTTGTTTTTTTTAATTGTCATCTCATTTGCATTCACATGTTTTATAGATCACTGCTCACTATTCACTAATGTTTCCTGTAATTAAAACTAAACAGGAAAATATCCAGGAACTGTTGTACTTAATTCTTTTTTTCTTTCTTTTTTTTAATGCATCATTTACATAAGTATACATCGAAGCTGAATTTAGATTGATTGTCTTCCGTAAAATAAACTATTAGAATTACTCCCTCTCATTTTTGGATTTTTAACACCGTTTTCCATCCAATCTTTCCCTAAGTGCCATCTCAGTGGAGTTGTACTACATCTTTGCCACTGTTTGGGGAAGAGAGCACTACACGCTGTACGGTATCCTGCTGTGTGTCTTCGCCATTCTCCTGTCTGTGGGCGCCTGCATCTCTGTGGCACTGACCTACTTCCTGCTGTCTGGCGAAGACTACCAATGGTGGTGGAGGAGTGTGCTGAGCACGGGATCCACCGGCATCTTCATCTTTGTCTACTCTGTTTTCTACTATAGGAACCGGTCCTCTATGAGCGGCCTGGTGCAAAGCACTGAGTTCTTTGGGTACTCCCTGCTCACAGCGATGGTCTTCTCCCTGATGCTGGGCAGCGTGTCCTTCTGGTCCTCATTGGCATTTATTCGCTACATCTACCGTAGCCTCAAGATGGACTAGAAATTCAATTTGAAACACGCAACTTAAAACAGACATTTCCACATAGCACACAAAGACAATCTTCATTCTCCTCTTTTGTTTTTTCACTCATACACACCTGTTGCATTAAAGTGAGGAGAAACAGGGGCCTTTTCCTTGATTTAAAAGGGGTTAATAGTTAAACTTGGACAGCGTGCTGGATTGGTGAAAGCTCAGATGAGTTTGGGGCTGGAATCGCATAGATTTATGATTAATGGGGATATTTCAACAAAGGGATGATTGCTTCCCATCAGGGATAAATGGGTAAATTGTCGGATTTGCTACGTGAGTGAATGGATTTTTTTCAGACTGCAGCATCTGATTCCCGCTTCATGGTCCATCACAGTTATGCTGGAGCTATATGTCCTAAATTTCCCACAATATACTTTTCCTACTGAGACCAGCAGAATGGTACTGTAGTTTTGGTTATTGTGCAAGAGCTATTAATAAACGCATTGTTTTGCACTGGCCTGTTTGAGCTCCACATGGCCTTGCAGCGGATAAGAAGAATGATGCCTTTTAGATTGAAGTTGGTGGTGAAGGGGGCAATATTGTAATTGTATTCTGTGGTCTCCATTGACTGATTTTGGTTCTGATGTAAATATAGTCTTTACAGTAAAACTCTTTTTAATACAATACTGCCAGTGTTCTGGGTTTTTCCCTCTTCAGTCTTGTTTTGTCACGACTGTTGAGTAGAACTTTCTTCATACTCACACCAGATCCTAAGAAATGCCATATAACCTCAAAATCTATAGTGCTATGTAAAAGTCTCATGCAACCTGATTTCTTTTAGAAAAATGGGAAATGGTTGCAGCAATGTTTTGAAAAGTGCAAATGTACATGGAACTGAGCAGTCTTCTAATTTCTTTAAGAAGTCTTCAGGAATAGTTCTCCAGGCTTCTCGAACGACATTCAAAGCTCTTTCTTGGATTTTGGTTGCCTTGTGTTTAGTTTTCTGTCAAGATGATCCTACACCTATCCACAACTGATAATTCCATTTTATCACAACAGTTTCCTCAAGACTTTTTATACTGTAGGAGGCCTACGTTAAAAGAGAAAACCCCTAATAATCAGACACCTATGAACAAGTACTTGGTGACTGCGGGAAGAGCAAAACTATTCTTTAAGAGGACGAAATGTTTGGCAGAACTAGATTCAGAGAGGAGTAACCATCTGCCATAACTGGTTTGGCTTAGAGGAGGATGACGGGACAAAAGACACATGGCGAGTGAAGAAGAAACACTCATCACAAGAAGCCAGGCCAATTGCAGGATCAATCCTACCTTAGGATTGAGGCCCGATTATCATTATCACCTGATTTAGCCCTAACTATATGCTTTATCAAAAAGGAACATGTTTAGCCCCATATTAAGAGTAGAGAGAGTGTCTGTTTCCCAAAACATAACTGGGAGCTGGTTACAGAGAAGAGGGGCATGCAAGCTGAAGACTCTGCCCCCCTTTCTACTTTTAAATTTCCTAGTAAGTACACAAGTAAGCCAGGAGTCTGAGAGCGAAGTGCTCTAATAGGGTGAGATGGTACTATGAGGAGTTTAAGATAAGACTGGGCCTGAATAATCAAGGTTTTCTTTGTTTAGAGATTTACACAAATAATAGAAAACTATCCTACATAATTGTTTAATATGAACATTGAAGGAAATATCCTGGTCAAAAACTCCAAGATTCCTCATATTATTACTAGAGGCCGAGGTAATGCCATTCGGAGTATCTGGTTAGACACTGTTTCTAAGCTTTCTGGGGCCAAGTACAATAACCTAAGAGATATCTGAATTTAGAAGCAGGAAATTGCAGGTAATCCAGGTCTTTAAGACACACAGGTTAACTAAGGGGTGTGTATCAGCTAGCTTCATGGATAGATAAAGTCAGGCATCATCTGTGTAGCACTGAAAATTTTTGCTTTGCCTATGAATGATAGCAAAGTGTGTGAACAAGTATCTCCATTCAGGTGAGCAAATTGGAGTCTATTAGATTGATCACAGATTGTTGGTTTATATTGATTATTGGTCCCAGTATATACTGGGAGGAGTTCTGAAGTCTAACTCAAACACTGAAAATAAACCATTTCTCTGCAGATGATAGCCGTTATACAACCGGGGCGGCTTTACTGTGGTGGCATGGGGTGACTGTGTCGTTTACTCAAATAAGCTAGCATTAATTATAGCCTTGCTACATTTAATGTAATTATATAAAATAGAAATGTTAAAACTGAATATATTGCATGCTCTTTACCCACCAAACACAAACACACAGATCATCGAAACATCTTTTTTATAGAGTTAGAAGTATATTTTAATAGAGAACATTTGTACTTTTACTTCAGTAAACATTTATTTTTACAGAAATTACACTGTAGTGTTAATTCTTTTCAGATTCATTTTTTATTCATTATCAGCACAAAGCAAAAACAAACAGAATGACAGACATTTAAAATAATTACACACATTTGCAATTACAGATATGGGGAGGACAGAGAGAGAAAAAAGACAAATATTTACCATCTATTCAACCACAGGTTTAAAAAAAGAAGAGACAAATGCGAACTCCTTTGTGCTCACTTCCTAATTACCTGAAGGCATCCTAAAGACAACTGGCCCCTCTCAACAGTGGGGACAAATCATCTGGCAAATAAATAAGCACGGGAGATCAAACATTGAAACACTGAATTCTTATTTACTGCACAACCCTAACCCACTCACACATTAGTGGCCATTTCCCACAGCAAATGTGGAGGTGAATTAATATGCAGGTGATACCAATCTATCATCTTACACAGCTGATTACAAATCTTGCAGCCAACATTTTGATATCACTGGTATAAAGTAATTGAAAATGCTGACCCCCCCAATACTACAAACTGGTCAATATCTGTGAGATTACACTTCTGTCCTTGCTGTCCTTTCTTGACATAGAAATTCTACACATCCAGAGATAAATATCCAGAAAAGTTTAAGATGGAAATATTTAATAAAGCCCATTTACATGTCTACTCTCCAAGTTCATTTTCTGTTTTGTTTTGTTTTTTTGTTTTGGGGGGGGGGTGTTCCCATCAAACCTGAAAAAAATCTGCTTGATTGAAATGACGAATGAGGATCAATAAGAAAACGTTGTCTTTCCCCACGCCCTCTGAACACCTCAAAAGCTACTCCTTAAGTCCAATTTACCACACAGAGCTTCCTGCACATTGATCGCAAGCAGATACATTGAAGCCAGTTTTAATACACGGGGCACCAAATCTGCTGCGAAGCTGGTGGACTGGAAGACGCTTATGATGTTCGGCTTTTCCCTTTATCCTGCTTATTGCTACCTGCAACACATCTTTCCAGAGAACCACGGGAACTCAGGAGACAGGAACCCAAGTACTACAATGCTGTCGCTACTGCCAAAACCAAGGAAGAGCTCCCATCTCGCAGTCTGGGCCAGTTTCACTACCAGGACTCAGCCAGTGTACACAAAGAAAAGCCAGGCCAAGCTGTCTGCCAGTGGCTCATCAAGTATGTATGCATGTTCAATTTTTATTTATACAGCGCTAAATCACAATATTAGCAGAGTTAGCTAACCTATGACCTGCTACAAAAATACCATCTGTGTTGTAAGGCCATGTTTCAGTAGTTCTCCCACAAGTACTTTCCAGAACAGAAAAGGGAGTCCACTTCAGGTCTGTCCTCATTTCCAATTATACCACCTTTGTTTGTTTGTTTGTTTTTTTTTTCCCCAAATGGTGACACTTAGTGGCAAATTTTAAAGTGTGCCACCAGAATAAAGCCTTAAAGCTCAGAGGTTTACTTTTGTATTTTCTGATCTAAAGTCACTCATGCCAACACACATCAGTAACCATGCTGACCCATGTGGACCATATAGACTTGTGCTTATTGGGCCTGTGTCTTCCTATCCTCACAGACTTGTGGAGTTCTGGCAGCAGCCTTGAAGGTAGTCTCCCCCTGGCATACCCCACTATGTGGGCTGAGAGAGCTTTTGATTAGGAGATGAGGAACAACATCTTTGAGACTGCTGAACTGTTTCCAGCTCTGTGCGAAGGAAGGAGGACAGCAACAAAAATGCCACTTTGCATGGTCCACAGAGGACGAGCGCTACATATGAGCCCTAGCTTAACCCTAACCTTAACTTAAAACTTCTTGTCCATCACTTTAATCTGAAATGTTACTATGACCCACAGGAGGTGAAAGGACTGACCAACAAACAGGTGAATTTGTGTTCAAGTTTGGGTTCAGTCTGACTCATTGTTTGAAACTGAAGCTGTTTCCATCTCTGTCACAGAGGAGAAACAGGTTTTTAATGTCCCAGGTGTGGTGGCCTGAAGGAGGCGAAGAGGAAAGGGTAACTAAATGGTACTGACAACGCCATTTGGGTGTGCAGTTATACCTCAGGAAATATTACATTAGCCATTGCAAAGGTTTTTCAGTTACATAGGCACACAGACTCTGTACTGACAAGACAGAGGCGTCGCAAATTAATATAAAATTTAAATTACCTGAGAATATAGAACTGCGGGGAAATATTAAAAAAAAATAAAACGCAGCAAATTAAATGGCGGGACCTGCAATACCACCAGACCTCTTAATTTAAACCCTTAATGACCACACATTGCTTAAAAGAACAAGGTTTGTGGCCTCTAGCTGCTTTATTTAAAAAAAGCAGCTCAAAACTGTTTAATTTGGCCACTTTGGCACTCCTTCCTCTAGGTTGCTTCCCCAAGGGGTACCACCAGTTACTCACCCGTGACTCTCACAACCATCTAAATGGTGGTTTATACACATCTCCCAGTATTTACACTCTCATGGACAAGAGGGAACATCACTAAACATCACAGCTATTTCAAATGATGCCGGCTACTAACAATGACTGAGCTGAGTGTATCAGATTTTCTGTGGATTTTATCTGAAAGCCATTTTAATGTTCTGTTGATGTTGACTTAATGGAGACTGTCTTTAACGCAACTATTATGACCACAGTAAAATGAAGTACTGCCTTTTTTGTGCATGCGTGGGTTGTTTGGTTTTTGTTGTTTGTTTGTTTTTAAGTCGTCACTTTAGGTGAGGTCTTAAATGGAGATGTGGCTGAATAAAAGTGGGCGTGTCAAATAGACTTTCAAGCTCATAATTGGAATCAGACAGTCTGTGGTTTGAGAATTAGAAGAAAAGGGGCTTGTTTGTTGTTTTGTATCTATAATATTTAGATTTTCATAGGGATTTCCAGTAGACTGTATTTTTATTCCATGAACATTAAGTTTCAGGGTCACCTAAAACTGGTTTGTCAGGCCACATTGCACTAATGATCACGGATGGTATCGAAACTTGACTGTGCGCTGAGGTGGCAACCCCTAACCCTACGCAAGTAAAGTAAAATGTACTTCTAAAAGTAGTTTTATTGCACAATGTTCATTTACTCACGAGCTGCTGTAGCATGAATCAAATGGCTGAAATGCCACCTCTGCATGCAGTCGAGTTCTGTAAAGTCTTGCTAATGACTTACTTATTTTATTCAGGTGTGTTGCAGCAGCGACACATGGAAAGGTTTCAGGACACTGGCCCTCGAGGATGGGAGTCAAATGACACCCATGATTTCTAGCGTTTATACTGGGGGGGGGGGGGGGGGGGGGGGTGGTAAAACTAAGTCAGATGATTTCATATTCAAAGGTTGTGCGTTTGCTGATGTCTGAGCTGACAATGCTTTTGTGTAGTGTGCTGCAAGCTGAGGTCCAGCTGTTATGTTACAGATTTAAAGGTAGATTTGAAGTGCTCAGTGACGCTTGATAAACTGCAAATTTAAAGCTTGAATATCATGTCATAGTTTTAATCACATGTTGGGTCTACGTTCAGGAGTTGCACTTCAGTTCCATCCTGCTGTACATCGGCCTTCACTTGCTGGAGCTGAAGGCCGATGGGATGATGCCCTGATCCAGTTCATGTGTGATGAGAAACAGTTCAAGTGAACTAAGTGAAGTATTGGCTCCCCCCCCCTGTTCTTTTCCTCCTTTTACCTGCCCACTGAGTTTTCATGCCACGGAGGGCGAAGATGATCTGTTGTTGCTGTGACTTCAACTACACACACTTCTTGTTTAATGTTTGACCACTAAGCTGGACTGTTGAGTATGTACATGAAGTGTTTCTGGAATCTTTTGAGGTCATTGGTTAATCATCTGTCACACAAAACCTCTGCATGTCCTCCTTCACTACATCCATGAACCTCCTCTCTGGTGTTCTTTCTTTCCTGGCTGGCAGCCCCACTCTTTTAAAAGATAATAAAAATAAAAGTTGTATAAACCTGCGAGAAGAACACACTGTACATCAAATATCTTTTTATTTTATTTTGCCTGTTAAAAATGAGAATGCTAATTGTTCAAGTGTAGCTTTGATTTTGTGTGTGCGCAGCGAGGACATTGCTGTGACTTTGACCACACACACTTGTTATATAATTGCTCACAGCTCATCCCCCAGCTTAAATAGCCTCAGAGAGATGATTGCTGACTGGGCCCAGGTGGTAAATGAGGCCAATGAGCAGCAGCTGTGTCCTGGGGAGAGAGAAGAAGCGAGAGAGAGACAGAGGGGTGGAGCAAGAGAGGAGGAGGCGGAGAAAAACACGCCCACACAAGGGCAGTATCAGGAGGCCCAGCTAGGGCCGTTACAATAATGTTGGACCAGTAGGTGTCACTGTTGTCCATGTACATGGAGTGTTTCTGGAGAAAATCAGAAAAATGAATGCGTTAAAACTTTTTAACACTTTAATAAAAAATATATACATTTTCACGTAGACAAACACATGAAGCAGTATTTCATTCTACCAAAGTCCTCATTTTTTTTTTTTTTTTTTTTTTTAAAAATCATAGGTGATTCATGCATTTCTGACTTAAAAACAGACTTGCAGGTGTGATTGTGTCATCTGGGGCAGGGATAACCCAGTAGGTAGAGTGGTTCCCCGTGATTCACTGGGTGAGTAACTTTCTGATGCTGACCAATAAAGTATAATAATAATTATTACACAATTCCTCTAATTCGTCCACCCTTTTCCTCCTCAACTTTGCCTCTATGCCCTGGTTGTAGAATTTCGAGTGGGGGCTGGCTCTCACTTGTATTCTAGAAACATAAAAATAAAAACACTGTTTGTTTGGATAGTACTGCCATCTTTACCACCTCTTTCATTTTGGATGGGTCATGGTAAATCTCCTTATCAAGAGCATTCTCAGCCCATGTAGTTAGGTCTACCAGGGGACGACTCCCTTTAAGGCTGCTGCCAGAATTCTAAGACTAAAAGGCAAAACTGGTTTAAGTATTTCTGCTGGAGCAGGTAGTTTGTTGCAGAGGCTGCAGAGCTTCTGTTTAAACTATAATGTTTTGCAACATAACCAACCATGCTGATGTCAGCTCAGTGTGAGTGGAAGAAAGAGGCATGATAATCAGTGATGTATTCATAAACTGCAAAAGGACGTACCTGTTCACACCTGTTCAGTGTGTGAATGTGTGTGAATGGGTGGATGACTGGTTGTGTAAAGCGCTTTGGGGTCCTTAGGGACTAGTAAAGCGCTATACAAAATACAGGCCATTTACCATTCCAATTCACTTCCTTGTAAACCTCTCTCACCCCAACTCTCTGCTCCCATCTAAATTCAGTGGTCATAGAGCACTTTTGGTGAGGTGAGGACATGCTTCTCCTTATATACACCAGAAATATATATGCTGGGTGGAATAGTGAAATGCCTGGCTAAGTCAGGACAGACAAAGCAGAGCCACAGGGGAAAATTTTTCACCATACTCATTTATTAATCCTGAGAAAACTGAGATCTAAAGAAAACTAGGTGCTAACTTTAACCAACATGTGACTTAAAATATGACACTGCAATCAAAGCAGATTAAAGAAAACAAAAAACAAGTTGGGTTAAGCACAAACAGGCCCACCAATCAATACTAACAAGGCTGGAGCTTTCACAGTAGGGACAGAGAAATCTGTGGAATAATGTGTGCCACTGTACTCTGGATGTGTTGCTTTTCAAAGGTTCTACAGGGTATCACTACTCACAGAATGGGTCATGGAGCACCACAACACAGGATTCAATCTGGTTCACTGGGGCAAGATTCCCATTCGTCCATTCTCTCATAACTGGAGGGTGTGCACTTGTCAGGCTGAGGCGCTGATTAACAATACATAGCAGAGCAACAATCAGGATATCAACATTCATTTTTTCTGTGGTGCACACAGGTATGTCAGTCTGCCACACCTTACTGCTCTGTTGTCCTAAAGATGACCAATGGCTGGAGCTCAAAGTGCAAGTAAAACTCAATCTACACTCCACCCTCACAACTGAAGCAACAAAAGCAACAGAGGTGAGTCTTTGCTCTTTGCTCCCCAACCTTGTGTTCAGTGGAGCAGAGCGCTTTAATTTTCAGGTGGAGGTAAAAGCTGCAGACCGTGGCTGTGTCCAAATTCAGGGGTAGCATGCTTGGAAGGCCGCATTTCTAGGCAATTATGTCAAAGTGACGTGACAAAGGTTGTCCGAATTTGAAGAGTCCTCCAAAGGCGACAAATGCGTCCTTTTTTTTCACCCAGATGTGAAAGATGTGAAAGATCCTATCCCAGGATTCATTGCGGGTGATACAGGAGAATTTTTCTCATAACAATTGCAGATGAAGCAGGAGTTAATTGCGGGAGAGGAATACACTTTTAAATTTAAGTATACAAAAATCTGGTGGTACAAACAAATGTTAAGTCTCTGACAGAAGGTTTGGAGACATGTACAATGTTAAATTTTTAAGGTGTGGGACTCTCATTTTATTTACAGCTTCTCATAGACAAGACAGATAATATTCTAAAGCCGGTTTATGCCCGACAATTTTCACGGACCAGCCTTTAAGGTGTCGCGGATAAATACAACAAATAAAACTAGTACCGGTACCGAAAAAAAGAAGATTTATTCATAACACACGTGAAAAGACCCAGGAAAACTGAGTTAACGATAAAAACGATAACAAAAAACCCGCTGAAAACCGCTAAAAACTCTGAAAAACATACATTTCACACCTGAGCCTCAACTCTTGCGGCCCGGTACCGGTCTGAGGCCCGGGGGTTGGGGACCGCTGATCTAAAGCATACACATGGCATTACAATTATTGGAACATATGAAAAAAAAAGAAAGATGGTTACAGCTTCAACAGCATTGGTTGTTGGCAAGTCTCTACACTGGCTCCTTCAAATCGTGTAATGGGAATCCCAGAGTTCTCTACATTTGTACCAGTGTTAAAAAAAATGGGGTTGAATTCATTCTGTCCAGACATCTGGTGCGAGTTGGTGAAGGTCCATTGAGGTAAAGCCACAGGATGAGGATAGTGTGCCTGATTATTAATTCTCATAAAGTTCATGAGCGGGGGCTGTCCCTCTCCCTGAAACTGAATCACAGACAGGTGGATTATCAGTCAAACCAGAATACTTTTGTAATTCTTGTTTTTATTATTGGAATTACATTTCATTCAATACAGTCAATTCCCCAGATAATGTCAGAAACAGTTCTGTTTAATAATAGGAGATACTTACATGAAGTGGGACGCCCTGATTCACATGCTGAGGATGTGAACTCCTCCTAAACTTACTCCGTCTGTTTTGAAACCAAGTTTTTACCTAAAGATGGAAGAAAACAGAAAACATTTAATCAGTACAATGGACCCAAAATTCAATTTCTTATGTTCTATTGAGTTGAAAAACACTCACCTGTTTGTAGGTCAGTCCTGTCATCTCTGCCAGCTGTTTCATCTCTCTTGGGTCATAGAAATGTTTCACATTAAACTGATGGACAAGAATATCCAACTGTCTCTCTGTGAACACCACCCGGGCCTTTCCTTTAGTTTTCTCTGGAGCAGTGCTGGGATGGTGCAGAGTGGCAGTGATGTTGCCATCCTGGCTTCTTGGGACAGCAAAATCTTGTTTCTGCTCTGAGACTGAACTGGAAACAGCCTCAGAGGTATCAGTGGTTTGGTTGCCCGTCCCCTGTTGCAGAGCACTCTCTGCCCATGTAGCGAGTTCTTCCAAGGAAAGACTCCCTTCAGGGCCGCTGCCTGAACTCCACGAGTCTGTGAGGGTACTGTTACAGTTACTGATATGTTTTGGCACAAATGACTTTCTAACAAAAATAATAAAAAAGGGAATATTGATGAGTCTTAAACACAACAGTTTCACACAAACTCTGGGAAAAAAGTGGTGGGATATTTGTACATTCTTTAAAACCAAAAAGGATTTAAAGTGGACTCTCTGTTCAGCTGTGGAGGGAGAAATGGTGATTTCTGCCATCAGGACTTACAACACAGAGTAAAACAGTATTTTTGCAAGTTGTCTTAAAAGTTAGCAAACTCTGTTCATATTAGCTCACCAGGCAACAATGCTGAGTACATACCTGGAGAAAAGTGCATCCCATAATCTTCCATCTTTGAAATCCCAGTGATTGAAACAGGAAAGCTGGAATATCTCTGCTGAAAGCGCTCCAAACCAGGCAGGATAGGGACTTAAGACTGACAGACTTAAAAGCAGTTCTCCTGGGCTTTTAAGGAGGTTTGTGGGTGTGGGCAGGAATGTGGGGGGTTGAGCTTCTTCTTTTGTGAGTCTCTTTACAAGCAGTCAGGCTGTTTCTACCAACTGGCATCATTTACATTTCTTTAAAATGCTGTTTCTCAGGTCTGAAAAAAGAAAGTACAGTTAGAAAGCAGCCATACAAATGAGCTTTACCAAATCCTTCCAGCTCACACTTTATAAAATATGAAACACTTAATGCCTAAAATAATTCTAATCATTTTAATCACTGATACTTGAAGAAATGACAAAGTGTGATCTCCAACCTGGGTACAGAATATCTACTCGAGCTGGCTTGAAGTGTGGGGTGAGGGGCTGATGACTCCTGAGCTGCTTTTTCTTCTTCTCTGCTCCATCTGTGAGAGGGAAAAGTAACAGAGCCCCCCAAGACAACAACAACTGAGTTAAGCTTAAGTTTAATCGTCCTGGCAGTTCAACGGGAATTGTGATGTCAGTGAAATGGATTCAGTTTTGTTTGGTGACATTTTTGGAGTCCTGAAGTAGTACTGTAGTTCTGTTTATCCATCTAGATTTTTCCCAGTTTTGTAAATAAGTCTCTACAGTAAATCAGAACAAGATGGATTTGATGTGTTTCTCAGAGTAACAAAAGTTTTTCTCAGCAGCAAAGACTGTTTTTAGAAATCAAAATTAAGTCCACAAACCTTTGTTACCAATATTACATACAAATAACGAATTACACCTCTAATTTAGATATTTTTGATCATGTGGAGATCATTACTGAGTTTATAAGGTAGCAAATGGTAACTTCACATTCTTTGAATTGCACCTCTACATTGTAAAAGTCTCTGACACTAAAACACCCACATAAGTCAATGTAAACAATAGCAAGGCTAACGATCCACACCAACGCTCGTCATAAACCCACAGACACATGCATCTGGCCCCCTCTGGCTCATTCAGAATTAGAGACGCACCCAGTTCAGCCAGTGACCACTAAACATACGCTAATGTGTCTTTTGGAGCTCCTGTATCACATCCTGCTACCTCTGATTAATTATCAAGTCAATGCAGACAGATGGCACCAGGGCCATGAGAGACAAATGAGGGTAAAGGTGTTTGTGTTGACATGTCTTAATTTGAAGTAACTGCAAAGATACAAAAGTCATATTGTTTGCAGATGATGCAAAGTTATTGTGGAGGTAACTTGAAACAAATTCTGAATGAACTAAAACATCAATTTAGAAAATTGAAGACCTGGTTTTTATTTTTAAATGAACTAACACTGAATCTGAGCAAAACAAAACTATTTGGGAGATGTACAAATTATTTCATTAATAAACTGATGATAAATAACAGACTTAGGATCATAAATAAAACCACTTCAACAGAACCACCAAACCCACTTTTTAGCCTTTTTATTAAATACTCTTAAATTTAAAGACTTGGTTGACCTCAGAACTCTACACATAATTTATAAAGCAACAAACAAATCTTTGACCCACAACATTTAGGACTTGATCAGGGCATACTTGTGTGGAACCTTCTTAAAATCTCAGTGATTCACTGAGATAGAAAACAACTTGAAAGAGTGAGTGATGAATGAAAGAGAAGAAATTAAGCAAACTTAATGCAAACTGCACAAAAGAATGTAAAACTCAGCGATACATCCAGTGAGCAGCACTTCTCTGGATGAAACGAGCTTCTTGATGTCAGAGGTCAGAGCAAAAAGACCAGACACCAGGAAGGCAGCAGTGACTAAAAATAACCACTCATTTAAAGCAAACTATACAGAAGACCATCTCTGAGAGCACAACATGTCAGAACGTGGAGCACATGGGCCAGAAGCAGCAGAAGACCCCACTGGCTACCACTATTGTCAGCTAAGAACAGCAAACTGGGGAAACAGACTCACAAATATTAGACAATAAGAGATTGGAGAAATGTTTCCTGGTCTGACGAGTCTCCATTTCTGCTGTGACATTCTGGGTCAGAGGCTAAACACAAGATTTTATGACTTGCAAAGTGCAACATGCATGCACTTTTTAACATCCTATCAAATATTGTAGATTATGATGTTAGAGACTCAATGAAAGCAAAACAAAAATATGCAGCCAGTATTTAATCCTAGAGATTTTGTCATTTGTTGGAAGAAAATGGATGGCACTGACTGAAACATTTCGAACATATATAAAAGTTGACTTTATCAGTCTCCTACTCAAGCCTTCATCTACCCCACCAACTCTGAGGAAAAAAGCAAAAACAGGTGTAGATTACATGTTATTTCTTTCTCATCTTTTTACTTTAACTGAGATTCACTGAGTCACATCAAAACAGCCTCCGTTTTATATTTAAATGGCAAGAAGATAAAATCTACAAGAAATAAAACAGTAAAACAGGATGAAACATGTATGTAGCTTTCATGTTGAAAAACTGCAGATGATATGGAAGTCTTTGAAATCTTTGTGAAAACCACCAGCATGTGGTTTGGCAAGACCAAGGTGGAAGAAATCCTCATCTGAAGCTTTGCTGAACATAAGGATTCTCTCAGGTCATCATGATTTAGTCTTTATCCTGATCAAGTTCTAAATGTTGTGGGACAAACATTTGTTTGTTGCTTTATAAATTATGTGTAGAGTTCTGAGGTCAACCAAGTCTTTAAATTTAAGAGTATTTAATAAAAAGGCTAAAAAGTGGGTTTGGTGGTTCTGTTGAAGTGGTTTTATTTATGATCCTTAATTCCTTATTACTCTTTGTTGCAGAAAATGGGTGTGTGTTTTATAGGTCATCGATATTTATGTAATGTGGGATGACCACGATAGTTTGTGATGCATTATCACTGGAATAACTTTTTTTTCCAGATAATTTATTTTACTTTTATGTTATTTATTATCAGACTCCTGAACAGTATGAGTTTTGTTTGCTCAGATTCAGTGTTCATCAATTATAGAAAAAGTCATCAATTTCTTAAATTCATTCTCTGGTTCTAGTTAAACTTTGTGTCATCTGCAAACAATATGACTTCTGTGTGTTTGAAAGTACTTGGTCACTGGCTGAACTGGGTGCGTCTCTGATTATGAATGAGCCAGAGGGGGCCAGATGCATGTGTCTGTGGGGTTTATGACGAGCGTTGGTGTGGATCGTTAGCCTTGCCGTTGTTTACATTGACTTATGTGGGTGTTTTAGTGTCAGAGACTTTTACAATATAGAGGTGCATTTCAAAGAAGTTGAAACTACCATTTGCTACCTTATAAACTCAGTAATGTTCTCCACATGATGACAAAGATCTAAATTAAGTCATTATTTATTAGTAATATTGGTATAATTTGGCATATTTTAAAACCCTTAAAAAATGCATTGGTTTGATTTCAGTTGCCCCTATCAGATAGTTTCATTTAATGAAATTAATAATAATAATAAAAAAAAAATCCCACAGCCATCCTCTGGTGGGAGGGGGTCAAACATAAACACACATAATACCGGCATGATCTTGGGTGGTAACAGACATCAACAGCAGAAATTTTGGCTGTAATGTCTCCAGAGGTTGACAGCACTGTAGCTGAACCTACCAAGTTTGTTTGTAACATTTAGATGATAAACTCAACGTATTTCTGCAGGCATGAATGACTTCCTGTCAGTTTCAGATATATAGTGTTAGATTGGGTTGGGCACGTCTGGTGTATCATCATCATCATCTAATAGCTGAATGTACAATATCAATCCACGGTCACTCAGGTAATAAGTTATTCATTAATCTGTATTCACTTTGTATTTCACAGAGGCAAAAAATTCCCAATGCATCTTATCTCTTATGTTTCTAAAAATTAAGTAAGTTTGAGGTAGCGTTGTTGTTTGAGGGTTTCTTGGACAAACTTTGTGTACATTATTTACAAATACTGGATGATACAACAAAATAAAGAAAAACATTTTCATCAATTAATGTCTTAATGTTTTATACAACACTTCTTTTTTATTATTATTATTAAATTTTTTAGTGAAAAAAGGACGTATTACAATAGTGCACTGATTTTATTTAGTCAAAAAAATAAAATAAAATAAAAATAAAATAAAGAACAACTTTCTTATTCCTTTTGTTTTACCTTCAGGTAACGAAAAGTGAACTAGGTGGCTTGACAGTGTTTACATAACGCAGCATGTTTTATTTTAATTTACATAAAGTACATCCAATACATATTATGAAGTAGAGGGTCGACCTGACAATGTACAATACATGGGAGATACACCAATTTAGGGCTGATCTTACCGAAATTCAGGGCGGAGGGGGGGACACAAAGCTAATCCATTTATTCCATATTTTATAGAATGTCTTTTTTAATTTTTCCATATTAAATATTTCAAAAACCACATTAAAAACCAATCCTCAAGTGTTGGCTGAGTTGGATTTAGCATCTTTCTGGTTATTGATTTTTTGCTGTCCGCTAATAGCACTTGTAAGAGTTTTGTGTCCCCTCCCCGGCCCGGCCCAGCAAAAAGGCCCAAGTACAAATTTACAAAATTTATATCAAATTTTTATCTTAAAAACCTCACACAGAGTTTTATGAATTCCCAGCCAGTAATTTTTTAAGTTAGGGCAGTCCCAAAAGATATGGTAATGATGTGCCTCTTCTGATCCACATCTTCTCCAGCATTCCGCTGTCCCATTTTTATATCTGGTTTGATCAGGGTTTTGAAAAAATCTAATAATATTCTTCCAGCAGTGGTCTCTCCAAGATAATGAACATGTTGAGTACCAAAGAAAGTTACAAATCCTCTCCCAGTTCTCGTTTGTTATACCCATCCCTGATTCCAATTCCCATTTAATCTATTGTTTTGAGTAGTATCCTTCCTTGCCTGAAGTAGCACATTATATAGTTTGATGTATAGTCTCAGAGTACCAGCATATGCTAATTTAACCATCTTAAAAATTTCTGACTCAGAGTTTGGGATATTGCAATGTTTGTTAAAATAATCCCGCATTTGAAAAAACCTGAAGAAATCTACTTGTCTTAAGCCATTTCTTATTTGTAAAGAGTGAAAGCTCTGTAGTGTCACTTTATGTGTGAAGGAATGGAATGTTGTTAGTCCACTCTCTATCCAAGACCGAAATCTTTTATCAGTTTCATTTGGTTTAAAATCTGTATCCTGAGCACACCGTCTAAATTCTTTTAGTATTTGTTCACTACCACATATTTTAATCACTTTATTCCATATTTTTAGAGTGTGGCTTGTCCCTGTTCCTTTACCTTATAAATGGTCTGCCAGTTTTTGTTTTTTTAATCCGGAATTGAGGCTGGTAGTTGAAATTGGTAGTTGAGGTTGTATTAAATTCTATGGATTTCCACTTAGCTTTCAAATCAGGGTTACACCATTGCAACAGGAGTATGACCTGAGATGCATAATAATAGTATTGTAAACATGGAAGCATTGCCCCACCTTTTGCTTTGCTTAACTGTAAAATACTAAATTTAGTTCTTGTTTTTCCCCCTACCAAATGAAATGCGAAATCCATTTGTCCCATTCCCCAAACTGTGTTTGACTTACTTCAACAGGTAAAGTTCTAAATAAATAGAGGAATCTTGGGACTACATTCATTTTCACTGCTGATATCCTTGAATTTAAATTTAAGGCAGGCACCAGATTCCACCTATCTAAACCAGATTTCATGGCCTGTGACAAGGGACCATAATTTACTTGTGATAGATTGGAAATATTCTTAGTTAGAATTATTCCCAAAGCATTTAAGTGTTTCCGCTTCCCAATTTATATTATAATTATCTCGTAAAGTTTTAGATGCTGTATACTTGTGTCTCATTACCTGGGATTTGTTTAGGTTTAGTTTATAAACAGACAGTTCTCCCAAGTCAGATAGAGAGGACATCAACTCCTGAAATAATTCTTCAGGTTCCCTCAAAAAACGTCATCTGCAAACACGGCAACTTTCTGTTCTTCCCCAGCAATTGCGATACCTTTAATTTTAGTATCGTTTCTTATACACTGACCAAGAGGCTCAATATAGAGTGCAAATAAAAGTGGTGAGACTGGACAGCCCTGCCTGGTCCCTCGTTCTAGAGTAAAGGATTCAGATAGATCTCCATTGACTTTCATGTAAGCCCTTGGTGTATCATAAAGGGATTGTATTATTGAGGTAAAATTATTGTGAAAACCACAAGTCTTCAATACCCTATAAAGAAAAAGCCATCTGACTGAATCAAAGGCTTTCTCAGAATCCAGTCTCACCAACACTGCCTGCACGCCATCTCTGTTTATTTGTTCCATAACACAGATCTGGATTATAAACTATTTACAGCAATTTTGGCACAGAGACTTGAAAAATATTTACCTGACATAATAGATCTGGATCAGTGTGGTTTCATCCAACAAAGGCAAACAGTGGACAACATAAGGTGTTCCCTACATGTTATGCAACTATACAAAACTTCTGATGGTGTTCTCTCTGATTTCCCAGGATGTATTTTGGATAGACTAAAATATTCACAATAGCCAGAGTTGACTGAATACAAATATTTCTAAAATCAAATTATTACAAATAAAACGGCCAGAAATTCACCCTGTTCCTTTCATTTAATGAAAGAGATTGAATATGACAATCTGTCATTTTGAGGTACATCTAAAGTCACTCATGCCAACACATATCAGTAACCATGCTGACCCATGTGGACCATATAGACGTGTGCTTACTTGGCATGTGTCTTCCTATCCTCACAGACTTGTGGAGTTCTGGTAGCAGCCTCGAAGGTAGTCTCCCCCTGGCATACCTCACTATATGTGCTGAGAGAGCTTTTGATTAGGAGATGAGGAACAACATCTTTGAGACTGCTGAACTGTTTCCAGCTCTGTGCGAAGGAAGGAGGACAGCAACAAAAATGCCACTTTGCATGGTCCACAGAGGACAAGCGCTACATATGAGCCCTAGCTTAACCCTAACCTTAACTTAAAAGTTCTTGTCCATCACTTTAATCTGAAATGTTACTATGACCCACAGGAGGTGAAAGGACTGACCAACAAACAGGTGAATTCGTGTTTAATTTTGGGTCAATCTGACTCATTGAAACTGAAGCTGTTTCCATCTCTGTCACAGAGGAGAAACAGGTTTTTACTGTCCCAGGTGTGGTGGCCTGAAGGAGGAGAAGAGGAAAGGGTAACTAAATGGTACTGACAACGCCATTTGGGTGTGCAGTTATGCCTCAGGAAATATTACATTAGCCATTGCAAAGTTTTTCCACTTACAAAGGCACACAGACTCTGTACTGACAAGACAGAGGCGTCGCAAATTAATATAAAATGTATTAAATTACCTGAGAATATAGAACTGCGGGGAAATGTAAAAAAAACAAAAACGCAGCAAATTAAATGGCGGGACCTGCAATACCACCAGACCTTTTAATTTAAGCCCTTAATGACCACACATTGCTTAAAAGAACAAGATTTGTGGCCTCTAGCTGCTTTATTTAAAATAGCAGCTCAAAACTGTTTAATTTGGCCACTTTGGCACTCCTTCCTCTAGGTTGCTTCCCCAAGGGGTACCACCAGTTACTCACCCGTGACTCTCACAACCACCTAAATGGTGGTTTATACACATCTCCCAGTGTTTACACTCTCATGGACAAGAGGGAACCTCACCAAACATCACAGCTATTGCAAATGATGCCGGCTACTAACAATAACTGAGCTGAGTGTATCAGATTTTCTGTGGATTTTATCTGACAGCCATTTTAATGTTCTGTTGATGTTGACTTAACGGAGACTGTCTTTAATGTAACTATTTTATGACCACAGTAAAATGAAGTACTACTTTTTCGTGTATCGTGGGTTGTGTTTATTTATTTATTTATTTTTTAAAGAAGTTGTTACTTTGGGTGAGGTATTAGATGGAAGTGTTGACAAATAAAAGTGGGCATGTCAAACACACTTTCAAGCTCATAATTAGAGTCAGTCTGTTTTGACAAGGGGAAGAAAAAGGGGGCTTATTGACTTTCTCTGATAATGTAATGTGGATGAAAGAAACATCCTACAGCAATGTATTTTTTTTAATCTTATTTTGTATCTTCCATCCCTTGGAGAGAACATTGGGTCTTGCTTGATCACTGAATGATGAAATATAATATTGTTTTGATTTTCATAGGGATTTCCAGTAGACTGTATTTTATTTTATTTTTTTTAATTCCATGAACCCTCATAATGTCCTCCCTATTTCCATACACCTGTGGTCCTCAGGGGTCAAAAATGTCCCCACTTCATTTGAGTGTTTTTTAAAATATAAAGTATAAATTGTCAATCAATTCAGTGTTACATCTTAGTTTTACTTAAGACCAACTGATTAACACAAAATTTAGCCAACATTTTACATTCTAGGGCCACCAGACCTTGTTTACATAAAGTACACTGTGTTTTCGAGTGGAAATAAAACAAGAAAATAAAATATTTAATTGTTTAGATAATTTTGACTATTTGTCTAACTACAGAGTGCTGTATGTTGAACTTTAGTGAGTTTTTTGTTTTGTTTTTTTGAAGTGTTTATAAATTTTAAATGGCAGCACATAATCACACCTGTGGTCCTTTGGGCTCAAAAATGACCCCGTTTGCTTTGACTGTTTATAAAGCGATAAGTATAAAATATCATCCATCTCTGTGTTTCAAGGTTTTATTCAACTTTATTCAAACTCATTACCTGACAGTTTTCTATATTTTGGCATGGTAGGAACACCAGGGCATGGGTCTGAGTGAAGGCAAACTTTCATGAGAACAAAGGTGTGTCCATATTTGACACAAGTGCAGGAGGAAGCTCAGGTTTATTCCTCTGCATTGGTCCCACATGGACAGCTTTCCTTTCTGCAGTTGCAGGCCAAGGGGCATATACAGTAAACAAGTTGTTACAGGTAATTGTTTTCTTTTGGAAACCTGCAATGTTAGGGACAACTCGCGTGTCCTGACTGCAGGCCAGACGGTTTGCCATCGTACACTAGCATGTTCCATGTACAGCTGGACCTGGCATCACATAATGCCCATGTTTTTATCTCATAGGTTTACTTGGGATGTTCTGTTAGAATGGACAAAGTCCTCTGAAGGGGACTTGGTGCTCATACACAGTCACATCAGTACCAGGATCTTACATCTCAGCAGGAGAAACACCCACTTGTCATGACACGTTTGTGTCATGAACGATGATCATCTATTGTGTCTTTATCAAGAAATTATATCCTTTTTGTGCTTCTATGATTAATCTTGTGTCACCTTTAAAACTTCTCTACCAGACTCAGGATGTCATAAACTGGCCGTAGCGACCCCACTGGATGCACGGCAGTAAGAATCAACATACCCACATATGCCTACAGCTGCATTCAATCTATTTTTCTTCCTCTCTAGTTGTCCCTCCTTGTTTGTCATTGAGTTGGCTGTAGAGCAGGTCATCTGCTAATTTGATGGCTGTTGGTTCAATCTCTGTGTGCTCTAGTCTGGAGTTCTTATCAAGGTGTCCTTGGGCAAGTTACTGAACCCCAACTTGGTCTCTGATGCATAGGGATGGGTATCGAAAACCAGTTCTTGTTGAGAACCGGTTCCCACCGTTTCAATTCCTTGGAATTGTTTGCCATTTTTGCAAACGATTCCCTTATCGATTCCAGTCGCCCCGAATGACGTCACCACGTTGCGGAGCGTCATTTACCTGGCAGGAAACACGGCGCCTAAGCGGCTCAAATGCTCAAAAGTTTGGTGATACTTTACGAGAACGGATGACAACAGGGAACTTGCAATACTTGCAAAGTAGATATTTCATTTAAGGGAGGAAACACTACGAATATCCAAAAGCATTTGCTCACAAAACACGCGATGACCTTAAATGAATGTCGTGTTTTTAATTCCGCTCCAGACTCGGGAATCTCAACCCAGCAGCAGCGGTAACGTTTGCACGTCCTCTCCCGTTAATGCGGCAGGTAAATAATCAACTAACAGTGCATATTATGTTAGCGTGATCTGCCTTATTACAAAACCTGCCATTACTGTGCGCTGCATTTAGGTGACCATGATGGGAGAGACAGAGTCTGGCTGGCTCAGATGCTGGCAGTTGTCGCTGCAGTCTACCGGTAGCGTCTCCTTCCAGGCCAGGATGAATGTCACCGAGCAGTGACTAAGTTTGTGGTCAAAGGCTTGCACCCATTTGCCACAGCAGATGCCCCCGATTTTCGGTAAGTGAATGTGTTTAATTGTAGGCAGGGACATTACTGGATATTCTTGTGTAATTGCTACAGAATAATTTATGTTATACTTTGTTATTGCTACAGAAGAATTTTTATTTTATTATTTTACATTTACAATCTTTTTTTCCTGGGGAACCTGTGACACCTGTTCAAAGAGAAGATATAAAACAAAGTTCTAAGCTAATCGACCTTAGTGTTCTCCTTTTTTAAAAAGAATCGTTAAGATGAAACAGTCAGAAAATCCTGTGCAGGGAGGTAAGTGACGGAAGTGACGGACAAGGTAAGCGACTCATGTTGTAACTGACGTCAGACGCCGGAGACTTTGGCGGAAAATTAAAGCGAATGGTAGTTTAGATTTGAATAAATTCCTTTAAGCTTCAGCATAACCAAATACACTTATCAATTGTCTTATAACTAACAACATTTGTCTAAATCATCTCCAACACCCTGGAGAACAACGGGGAGAGTTTAGAGGCTCTCCAAGATTACATTGATCAGTACTTCCAGGATCTCGTGATGAAGAAGGCTCAGAGTGCAGCTTCCCCGGCCAAACCTGAGACGCCGTCGTCGAAAAGACTTCGCCCGGCCGGCAAAGATATTGTCGACATACTGGAGTCAATCGACCAACGACTGTCCAGTTTCGATGCAAGGCTGTCCTTGGTGGAGATTCTTCACCGGGAATTTAAATCCTTGCGAGAGTCCCTGGAGTTCAGCCAGCAGCAGGTGGAAACGCTCGCTGCTGAAAATGCCACGCTAAGGGAGTCGGTGAAATGTCTCACAGACAATGTTACTCAGCTAAATAGAGAAAATAAAAAAATTAAAGAAACAGTTATAGATCTACAAGCTCGTAGCATGCGTGATAATCTGGTATTTTCTGGTATTCCAGAAGCCGCTGGAGAGGACGCGGAGACCACGGTAAAAAGCTTCATCAAAACCCACCTGAAGCTGCCCGAGGACACGGTGAAGAACATCGTCTTTGATAGGGTGCATCGCCTCGGCCCCATTCGGGCTGCGGCCGGGAGACCACGTCCTATCGTGGCCAAATTCGGCCACTACAAACAAAAGGAACAGGTGAAAAGCCGCGATAGGGAATTGAAAGGAACGGACTTCAGCGTGAACGACCAGTTCCCCAAAGAGATCCTGGAACGACGCAGGGTCCTCTTCCCAATCCGACGCAGCTTTATCCAGAAGGGCTCCCGCGCTGTCATCGCTGTGGACCGGCTGTACGTGGACGGACAGCTCCACCGCGACCCCGACATCACTCCGTGGCTGTATTAACTTCACACCAGATAAGAATCCGCTACACCCTTTCCCCACCCACTCACACTAACTTGCATTAACATCTGTTTAACTTACTAGTATCAAATCACATCTTAGGTGTGATTTCATAGCAGAATTAACACCGTCACTCTCCGTCAATGGTTTGATCGGAATGTTTCCGGATTTTTTTTTTTTTCTTCTCGTTTTTTGTTCTCTTTTTTCCCCCTCTTGTTTTTATGCTGCTCACCCTTGTCCTTGGTTTCTTTCTTTCTTTTTTCTTTCTTTCACTGCTTCGATCACCTGCTTCCACACTCATCCACAAACAACATCCTTTATTTGGACACATACGCACAGCACGATCACGCACAGCCATGCGCTCAACGGCAGCACATTTACATCAGACAGCGCACACAGTCGTATAGGATACACACACTTAAACCAAGCGTACTCATATTAGTAAATATGCACACACATAGTCAGACTCAGGGAGCATCTCACCACACATTTTTTCTCTCTCCCCCTCTTTTTATTTACGAACAAGTGATGTATTCTCTCCACCTGTCTAAGCGACACACACAGCGCACACCCCTAGTTATACACAGACATCTATGGGTGCACTAAGATTCGTTACATGGAATGTAAATGGAGCTGGCTCCAGAGAAAAGAGGTTAAAAATATTTAACCAACTCAAAAAACTACAGGCAGATGTTGTCCTTTTACAAGAGACCCACAGACCTCTTAGAGGTTCGAATGAACTTAAAACGCCTGAGTTTCCTAATGTGTTCTCAGCTTGTTATAATTCTAGACAAAGGGGAGTAGCAATTTTAATACATAAAAATATAAATTTCACAGTACTCGATACAGTTATAGATCCAGAGGGCAGATTCTTAATCATTAAACTATCTATACTTGATAAAAAGCTATGTATTGTAAGTGTATATGGTCCAAATGTTGATGATCCCTCATTCTTTCACGGTTTTTTCAGTGCACTCTCCGAACACTTAGATGGCACACTTGTTCTTGGAGGCGACCTCAACCTTGGACTAAATGAAGAAATGGATAGGCTCAATACAGCAGGAACTCAGCGTAATTGGCAGTCCATAAATATATTCAAACAGTATATGAGCGACTTTGGTCTTTGCGATGCATGGCGCTCCCTTCACCCCACCAGTAAGGAATATACTTTTTTCTCACATGTCCATCACTCCTACTCTCGTCTGGATTATTTTTTGGTCAGCAGCTCACTGCTGAGGGACATTTCAGACACTGAGATTCACCCTATAGCTGTCAGCGATCATGCTCCTGTATCTTTAACACTAATGCACAAGAATAATACTACGCCTAGTAAAAACTGGAGATTTAATACATCACTGCTTAAAGATGAAGACTTTATTAAATATTTTAAAAAAGAGTGGACTTCATATTTAGACTTTAATGACACTCCCGGAACATCAGCTTCTGTTCTATGGGAAGCAGGGAAAGCTGTGATGAGAGGTAAAATAATTTCTTTCTCATCACATAAAAAGAAAAAAGAAAACAAAAATATCCAGGAATTAGAAAAAACCATCAAATCACTAGAAGAAGCCTATGCGTCCGACCAAGATCAGGAAACATTGAACAAAATACGCAAAACAAAACTAGAATTAAATGAGATAATTGATAAAAAAACAAAATTCTTAGTACAAAGACTACGCTTACAAAATTATGATCATGGTAATAAATCCGGTCAATTTCTAGCAAACCAGCTAAAAATAAATAAAGAAAAAACAACTCTATGTGCTGTTCAAGACTCATCTGGGAATACAGTATATGACCCGAAACAAATAAATAACATCTTCAGGGATTTCTATAAAACGTTGTATTCACCACAAATAAACCCATCTAAAAAGGAAATTGATCAGTTTTTAGACAACATAACTCTCCCAAAATTATTAGACTCTCAAGCAATGGCATTGGATTCGCCACTGACACCAGGTGAACTCCAGGAAGCCCTGATAAGTATGCCCAATAATAAGGCTCCAGGTCCAGACGGCTTTCCTGCAGAATTCTACAAAGAATTCTGGACGATTTTAGCCCCAATTTTTTACAGAACGCTGTTGGAAATCAAAGAAAATGGCAGACTCCCATCAAATATGAATTCTGCAAACATTAATCTCCTGCTAAAACCAGGCAAAGACCCTGTATATCCCTCAAGCTATCGTCCAATATCCCTTATAAATGTAGACCTTAAAATAATCTGCAAAGCTCTCTCGAAGAGACTAGAGAAAATAACCCCCCTCTTAATTCATCCTGACCAAACTGGTTTCATAAAAGGTAGGCACTCATCAACAAATACACGTAGATTACTTAATTTGATAGAGTACTCATACAGTAAAAACCTTGAAACTACAATGTTTTCTTTAGATGCAGAAAAAGCGTTTGACAGAGTTAACTGGAAATTTCTATTTGCAACTTTACACAAATTTGGTTTTGGATCTTCTTTCATCAGCTGGTTAAAAATATTATATAATTCCCCAACAGCTTGTGTCAGAACAAATGACCAGACATCCTCCAGCTTCTGTCTCCTGAGGGGCACCAGGCAGGGATGCCCACTCTCCCCTTCACTGTTTGCAATTTTTATTGAACCACTAGCAGCAGCAATTAGACAGAATTCAGTAATTAAGGGCATAAAATGCAAGAACGTGGAACATAAAATCAGCCTTTATGCGGATGATGTGCTACTCTTTCTCCAAAATTCACAAACCAATATCTCTGGGGTGATTGAATTGATAAACTCTTTTGCAAGAATATCAGATTACTCAATTAACTGGGGTTGCCGCTATAAAAATGATGGTCTTACCAAAAATAAATTATTTATTCTCAATGATCCCAACTAAACCGCCACAAGATTGGTTCAGATCTCTAGATTCATATATGTCCAAATTCCTTTGGAAAAATAAGCCCCCGCGTATAAGCTTAAAAACACTACAAAAGACCAAGGATAAAGGAGGATTAGAACTACCTAACTTTCAGCACTACTTCTTAGCCAACAGGCTCCAATTTATCTCAGGATGGCTAAAACATACCCTCTTAGATGAACCTTGGCTAGATGTAGAACAAGCACTTTGCAATAATCTAGAGATTTCAGATCTACCATTTATCAGCTCAAACATTCAACGACATGAATGCTTCAAAAGCGTCAACATTAGCTCCTCTCTGACAGCATGGTGGGAGTTTCTGAAGTTGACAGAGTCTTCATTAATCCCATGCAAACGTACACCTATCTGGAACAACCCTGACATATTACAAAACAATAATATGATAAACGTTTCAGATTGGAGTGGTAAAGGAATCAAATATTTAGAACATATACTAGAAGGAACAGAATTTATTTCATTTGACAGACTAGTTACACAATATGGGATCAACAAGAAAAGATTTTTAGAATATCAACAAATTAAATCCATAGTAAAAAAGAAATTTAAACCGGGTCAAGTTGAACTACAAACACCACCAAGTGTGGTTCAATTTCTTACTCTTAAAACCCCCAAATTACTATCCAAAATATACAGAATGCTTTCTAAAATAGATGAATCAATATCACTTCCTATTGCAAAATGGGAAGCGGATTTATCAGTTAACTTAGACCAAAACTTTTGGTCTCAGATTTGCTTAAAAACCTTTCATCTAATTAGAAATCCCAGTCTTCAATTAATTCAATACAAAATACTACATAGAGTGCACTATACAGGTCATCGGATGTTCAAGATGGGCTTTACGTCTACCAACAACTGCTCACACTGTCAAACCAATTCACCGGACAATTATATCCACGCTCTTTGGTTCTGTCCACCAGTTCAGAAGTTTTGGCGTGAGATATGTGAAGACTTATCGAAGTGTCTGAAATGTAACATTCGAACTTCCCCTTTAGTGTGTTTGTTGGGCAGCTTAGATAATGTCACTTCAGAAAAGAATATAGCCCACATGGTTTTCACTGCCCTATGCATAGCCAAGAAAACAGTCCTCATGAACTGGAAAAATAAAAATAATCTTAATTCTAACCAGTATAGAAATTATCTATTAGATTACATTAGTCTTGATACAGCCTCTGCCACCACATCAGATCAATTGCTCTGGGCTCCTTTGATCAGCTCCATCACCTAGTGGGGGTGGGGGTTCATAGTTTGGTCCCACCTTCACTGTTGTGATTGGTGTGGGGGTAGGGACAGGCTTAGGGCGTCGGGGGGTTCCCCAGGAGCATCTTCCTTGGGGGGCTCAACCCGGGGTAGCGGTCATGGCCAATTAAGGGCTCTGTTGGCTCTTAGGTGACGGTTTCCTCGTGGCTGCGTGCAGCGGGGCTAGGGGAGGGTCTGTGCTGACGGACGTGGGTTACTGACCTGGTAGCCTGGCTGCCCCTGGGTGGGTCCGGGACAGGCGTGAGGTTCTGGGGGCGCTCCGTCTCTGGGCTGGGGCCCTGGCCGGGCCTCGGGGGCTCGGGTCCTGGTTGGTGTGTTGCTGGGGTTGTGGGCGGGTGGGTATATGGGGGCCCAGTCCTGGCGCAGGGCGCCGCCGTCGCATCGAGCCACCTGGGGGACTCTTCAACTGGTGGGGGAGGTTGTCACATCTTGCAGGAGCTTTCCTCTCCTCAGGAATTCTCTCTGCAGGAGGGGGAGATATAGGAGAGGTGGAGGAAGATCTCAGCCTGGGCGTCTATTGTCTTGTGTAGTCTGGAAGATGAGTGGATGATGGGGTGGGTGCAGTTTTCTCTGTAGTGGGGTCGGGTGGGCTGTCCCGGGCTCTGTGGGGCCGGGCGGCGCTGCTGCACTGGGCCCTGGTCCGGATGGGCCTGGGCCCCCTTTCCCTGGCGGGTTGCAGAGCATGGGGGTGCCTACTGGGGTCAGCGGGGGAGCTGGCCCCAGGGAGGGGTCACTTGCCCCTCCCTTTCTTCCCTCCCCATCTCCAGCTGCCTCCCTCTTCCCGCTCCACCACAATCACCCACACATGCAGGGCCTTGGGGTAGGGGTGTGTCACCAGGGTGCAGAGGAGGCATCCCCCCCCTCTGTCACCTTCTGGCTGCCTCTGCCTCAATTTTATCTCACAACTTAGACATTCGCATTACTCACACTCTCATAACACATACATATAGGATCTTGGGGGTGGGCTCAGCGTCTCTTTATGTCTGTCTCCACGTTGGTTGAGTGTGGAGTAATTGCCTATGAGAGCATGAGGGTGGGAATGGATGTTTGTATTTGAGTGTGCCTGTATGTCTGTGTCTATATGTCAGGTTGGGTATCAGACGCCACCTCTCTGGGGACATCTCAGGCCCTCCAAGGTTTGGAGGCCTATCTCCCCCCACCACTTCCCCTGCCGGTGGCAGACGCCCTCAGACATCGATGCGTTGGTGGTTCTTTGTGTCCGGGGGTGGGCGTCCGGGTACACACCGGCTCACTCCTTGGTGGCTGCTTATCCGGGCCTGGAACCTGGGGCTCGCTCGGGCCATTTCGGGGGTGGGGTGCCCTCGGCCTCTCGGCCTGGGGCTCGGTCACTCAGGCACAGCTGGCTGCCGGCGGAGCTCACGGGCACGTCACTGCAACCCCCCCTGGCTTCTGCTCCGCGGCTGCTGAGTGATCCCTCATCTGGGACTCTCCTCAGCTCTTTCTGGGACAGTGGCGCGGCTGCCCCTCTGTTGGTCTTCCTTGGTCTCTTGTGTTCTGGGGGCCTCTGGATGTCTGGAGTTTTGATCTCCTCCATACCTGCTTCATGCCCTGGAGGATGGGACTGTGGCCCCCCACACCCTCTAGCAGATCATTACATTAAGGAACCTTTTAAATACAAGCGCGCTCATGCTCACAGGTGTACACACAGGTGATCACACACACAAACTACACCCTTTTTGGCTCCTACCTCAAAGCACACTGTGCGCTGTCGATCTTACGTGCTGCACAATAATGTTTAATATTAAGTATTTAGTGTTATATTCCCATATATCATTGTGATGTTGTTTATTCTATTACTCTCGTTTTCTTCTGCTTGTTTTCTTTTTTCTTTCTCAACAGGTGATCCAGGTGATCGATATATGTATTTTTTGTCTGCTTATTTTGTTGGTTTTTGTTTTTTGCCCTTTATCCCCGTCCCTCTTCTCCGCTGTTTTTTTTTGTTTTGTTTTGTTTTTCCCCCCCTCTTTCTTTCTCCCTTTTCTTTTCCCCTGTCCCGTATCTAGCAAGTAAAAAAAATAAAATAAAATAAAATAAAATAAACAATAAAAGGTAAATCAAATGGACCATTACGGCAAGGCTGGGATGGTCCATTTGGTAAAGTAAATCCGTTGGGCATCTTTCTTCGCCTTTAGACAATAATTCTGATGGCAAAAGAACCAAACGGGACAGGTTTAAAAAAAAAAAAAGAAAAAAAAAAAGAATCGTTAAGAGAATCGAATCGTTAAACAGAATCGAAAATGGAATCGGAATCGTGAAAATCTTATCAATACCCATCCCTACTGATGCATCTATTGGCATGTGAACGTTAAAAAGCATAATACAAGCATAATATACTGTGTATAGTGCTTTCAGTACTCGAGTAGAAAAGCAACTGAAGGAGTATGGGACCTGGCATATGTGCTTGGACTGTGGTAGACTGTCTTTCTCTGTGGCACATGAGAGAGTCATGCATCGTCTGTCACTGGGAAGAATAGAAGACCAGATCAATGTTTCCTCACATTACTGCAAATATTCCTCTGTCTCAGCTGACTCCTCTTTCCTGCTTGATTCTTTGTCTTCATCATAATTGAAATGGAAGATGTGTAGTCCTCTGACACCTCTTCTATTTCAGTTTCACATTCTGAAAATTCAAGAAATTTCAAGAGGCCCAGTCACTTTCTTTCCAAGCTCCTCAGACAACCATGTCCTGGATGCCTGAGAACCTACTTGAACATAGTTCAGATTCTTCATCACTTTTCTTCACTTCATAGCCTTCTTCCACTTCTGCAGGTGGGTGATGTGCTTTTTCAGAGAAAGGGTAGCATGTGCTCTAAATATTGACAATATTTTCTATATCTTCAAACCCTGGATCTTCCTGAACATTGATTCTCCCTCCTCATTATACTAGAGGACAATATGTGCTTTGTCCTACTGGTCATTGCTTTGCACAACATGGTAAAAAAAAGTATGCTCATCAAAGTATGCAAATCTCTAGTGCAATGGAGGCTTGTGAGCATACTTTCTGTGTATGTATTATTGTAGGGTCTACCTTACAATACGAAGCACCTTGATGCGACTGTTGTTGTGATTTGGCGCTGTATAAATAAAATTTCATTGAATATAGAGCACCTGCCTCCTCATTGTGCTGCCTGTTGTTGTTGTAGAGGCTAAGCCTACGCTTGAAGCCACTGAGGTGGTCGTTAACGGGGGGGGGTGACGCGATGTCACTGGTATGTATGAATTCAGTAAACAGTCCAATAAATCCAGCAGTATGTATCTTGTCCTTTTTGGTCTTTATTCCAATATCATCTTGACATAACAGCGCAGCGGTCACAAACTGTTTGCCTTCGTACAATTCACGACACACCTCAGTGGCTTCAAGCGTAGGCTTAGCCTCTACAATTAGAGTCACAAACTGTTTGCCTTCGTACAATTAATGACACACCTGACGCCGATTACGTGCGTTTACCTTAAATACCTTTACATGAACAAAACAGAAAAAGGTGACCTCTAACGGCCACATAAGGTATTAACCCAAAAATGGCTCCTACAGTTGTTGTTGTTGTGGTTGTTATGACCAGTGCTTGACCCCACACATCAGTGATCCAAGATCAAAGATGTTTTAAAGCAGTATGGTGTGAAAATATAACCCTTTGCAACACTTTGTACTTTGGGGTCATTTTTGTCCACGAGGACCACAGGTGTTATAAAATCCAATAAAAACCCCATAAATAAATCAAATTACTTAAAACTTATTCCAATCATGCATAGCATAGTAATGAATAACTTCTGTTATTTTCAGACCATTTGATGAATAAAAAACACATTTTTGATAGCAAAAGATTTCTTTAGAGAACAAAAATGACCCAAGGACAACACAAGGGTTAAGTTTTAGGGTCACCTAAAACTGGTTTGTCAGGCCACATCACACAACACAACTTGACTGTGCGCTGAGGTGTCAACCTCTAACCCTACGCAAGTAAACTAAAATAAATGTGTTTGGAAAAATGTACTTCTAAAAGTCGTTTTAATGCACCATGTTCATTTACTCATGAGCTGCTGTAACATGAATCAAAACTTAGATAATTTCAAATTCAAAGGTTGTGCGTTTGCTGATGTCTGAGCTGACAATGCTTTTGTGTCGTTTGTCACACAGTGTGTTGCAAGCGGAGGTCCAGCTGTTATGTTACAGATTTAAAGGTAGATTTGAAGGGCTCGGTGCCGCTTGATAAACTGCAAATTTAGATATGTCATAGTTTTAATCACATGTTGGGCCTATGTTCAGGAGTTGCACTTCAGTTCCATCCTGCTGTACATCGGCCTTCACTTGCTGGAGCTGAAGGCCGATGGGATGATGCCCTGATCCAGTTCATGTGTGATGAGAAACAGTTCAAGTGAACTAAGTGAAGTATTGGCTTCCCCCCCCCTCCCTGTTCTTTTCCTCCTTTTACCTGCCCACTGAGTTTTCATGCCACGAGGACGAAGATGATCTGTTGTTGCTGTGACTTCAACTACACACACTTCTTGTTTAATGTTTGACCACTAGGCTGGACTGTTGAGTATGTACATGAAGTGTTTCTGGAATCTTTTGAGGTCATTGGTTAATCATCTGTCACACAAAACCTCTGCATGTCCTCCTTCACTACATCCATGAACCTCCTCTCTGGTGTTCTTTCTTTCCTGGCTGGCAGCCCCACTCTTTTAAAAAATAATAAAAATAAAAATTGTATAAACCTGCGAGAAGAACACACTGTACATCAAATATCTTTTTATTTTATTTTGCCTGTTAAAAATGAGAATGCTAATTGTTCAAGTGTAGCTTTGATTTTGTGTGTGTGCAGCGAGGACATTGCTGTGACTTTGACCACACACACTTGTTATATAATGTTGGACCAGTAGGTGTCACTGTTGTCCATGTACATGGAGTGTTTCTGGCGTCTGGAGAAAATCAGAAAGATTAATGAACTTTTTAACACTTTATTAAAAAATATTATAGATTTTCACATAGACAGACACATTAAGCAGTATTTCCTCATTTTTTTGGAAGAAAAATCATTGGTGATTCATGCATTTCTGACTTCAAAACAGACGTGCATGTGTGATTGTGTCATCTGGGGCAGGGATAGCTCAGTAGTAGGGGTGCAACGATACACAAAATTCACGGTTCGGTTTGGTTCGATACTTTGGTGTCACGGTTCGATATTTTTTCGATACAAAAAAATGTTCATGCTTTTTTAAGTTGTCATTTATTAAAATTATAAATGTATATTTTAACTCAAAAGTACAGTTTTTAAATTTAATGTTGCTGAAACAACAAAGTAATAAAAAAATAAATCTATCTGATCGAGAAATCACTCATCTTTGGAAAAGAGACTTTATTACAGAGAAATGGCTCTTTCCAAAATAAAAGCTCTACTATAGGCTTCTTGTGGGCTATATTCTCAGCAGCATATTAAACATATCAGGTCCCCATAAGGAGAATCACGTGCTAACGGCTGTCTAAATGACACGGGTAAAGTTTGTAGCATGCGTGCTTGTTGTTTTTGTCTGCTTCCACTTGTCTTCGCACTAGGATGATGTCGGAGTAAATGTGCAGTCATATTCGTTGTGTTCCCACTAGTGCTGTCAGCATTAATCTGAAATGACGTTAACGCCACAACACGGCAAATCTCCCTTAACGAGCTACCGCGGATCGACCCGTGCGTGGGGCTGGACAGCGTCAACACGTTAACGAGCTAACTGCTAACGCAGTAGTTCCCACCCATGTAATTGAGCATTGCGTGGCACATCCGATATACTGTTTTACTTTTGTCCATGAGGCGCTTACCTTCAGGGTCATACTTCACATCAAGACCAAAATAGTTCCAAAGGCCAGATCTGAATGCGGGCGGTGGAGGTTCAATTTGCCATGTTGCAACGAGCTAGCTTCTGTCTTGCTAGCTTGCTCTGCGCTCAGTGGATCTGCGCTCGACAGTGCAGCCTAGGCGCAGTAGACGCAGATCCACTGAGCTCTTAACACAGACAGCATCGTCAGAAGAAAAGTTGATAAAATAAATTTAAAATGTTGTATTGTTCGATACATATGCGTACCGAACCGAAAGCACTGTATCGAACGGTTCAATATTGATACGAGTATTGTTGCACCCCTACTCAGTAGGTAGAGTGGTTGCCCCATAATTCACTGGGTGAGTAATTGGCCTACGGGGATCAATAAAGTATACATTATTATTATTATTATTATTATTACTACTACTACACAATTCCTCTAATTAGTCCACCCTTTTTCCTCCTCAAGTTTACCTCTATCATGCGCTGGTTGTCGAATTTCTTCGAGTGGGGGCTGGCTCTCACTTGTATTCTAGAAACATCTAAATAAAAACACTGTTTGTTTGGATAGTACTGCCATCTTTACCACCTCTTTCATGGTAAATCTCCTTATCAAGAGCATTCTCAGTCCATGTAGTTAGGTCTACCAGGTGACGACTCCCTTTAAGGCTGCTGCCAGAATTCTAAGATTAAAAGGCAAAACTGGTTTAAGTATTTCTGCTGGAGCAGGTAGTTTGTTGCAGAGGCTGCAGAGCTTCTGTTTAACCTTCCTCTTGTGTTAGCTTTCTATTATCATCTCTTATGTTAACAGGTCGGTTTTGACCCGTGAATTAAATCAGCTATAAAATACACTAAAAACAATAAGTTATCATCCAATTTGTTTCTCATCTCTTGGTTAACTTGTTAGGCTTCCTTATCCATGAAAATGTTGGTTTTAATACTTTTGGTGTGGGCCTCTGGGTCTTTTTTTGTCACTATACCCCTCGATTTCAATATAAAAAAAATTGTAAAATTAACCTCAAGAGAATCATATTAATAAAAGGTTTTTGTGTTACCTGACTATTGCTGAGTTGTATAGGACACATCTCTTAAATAAATCTGTTTTAATGATTTTTTCATTTTAAGATTAATAACTAAAATGACATCTATGGTGTTACAGGTCAATTTCAACCCATAGATATTTACATCAAGAAAAGTCAAAAAAATGTTTGTTTTTTTCAGCAGTAGACCTTTAATATAAACTGAAAAAAAGAAAAAGTCCACTCCTCCTTTGTTTTGGTTATAGTTGTGGGTAATTGTGGGCTTTTTATCACTTCCCTATGATACAGCTACACCTTTGTGAAGTTTCCTTTGTGAAGTTCTTTTCTGAGGTCATATCTGGTAAAAAATAAAATAAAATATCTGATATTGTGACCCTGCAGTCCAGTGGTCATATCGAGGACCACACATTTTCATTGTTTCTTCTCAGGCGTGCCACTCACAGCTTTGACTGTGAATATCTGTACATTCCAGGCATAGTTGGTTTTTGCATCACAGGCTTCCCAGATTTTTCTGCCGTATTTCCCTGGCTTACTGGGTATGTATTGCCGGAAGGGGCATTTTCCTCGAAAAGTGGACAAGATGTTCATCCACTGTTACCTCTGGCCCTGGGATGAAGATCAGTGGAAGAAGCTGCACCCATCTCTCCCAGACATCCCTGATGGGAGCAAGCTTGTCAGACCTCGGTCTGGTCTCTCTGTTGTCAAATCTGAGGACTCTTGAATCAAAATGATATCAAATGTGTGAAGTGACATCGTTGCCCGGAAAATATTTCTGCCTGTCAATGCATCCCATAGACTATCAGTGGCCCCATTGCAGCATCTGTACACTCCAGCAAGAAGAAGAACACCAATGAAAGCATCCAGGTATTCCTCATCAATATCTTTCCACATGTCGCCATGGACTTTTTGTTCTTCAAGGTTTATCATAGTAATGATGATTCTTTTTAGTGACAATGGCATAAATAGCTCAAAACATCTCTCGATGTCACTGACTTTGGTCAGAGCAAAGCATCTTGATGACATTTGCAGCAGCTGCCCTGCTATGTATATCGTGAGGTACTGAGCTCCAAAAGATATTACTATTTTTGAACTTGAATCTCTCAGCAGGAGTAGCTTCAGCACCAGCGACCTCCACCTCTGATCAGATGTGTCTGTGTCTTCTGGATGATAGAAACCTGCCCATCTGAATCACTATGCTGCTCTGTGTCCTCTCCTTCATCTTCACCAAAAATATGATCCAGAACTTGGCTCACTGTGAATCTTCTTCTCATTTTTGTATGCTGCAAATTGTAAATGTGCACTCTGGAAGTCAAATGAGTGAATTCACCTCACATGTCTTGACATGCCCATCTTTATTTTGTTTTGGTGCAGGTATACTGCAAAAAACACGCAAAATAAGAATCCCCTAAAGCTCATATGATTAGGAGAGGAGCTTGCTGTCAGTGTTTTAGCTGACAGTGCACTTATGAATTCAGTTTTGGCTTTAATTATTGCCTTATACTCATAGTATTATACCTGGGTGAAAACTGACCCTAACAACACAAAGGTCATAATTTCAACTAGGGCATTTTATAATTTAGTGAAAAGATTTTTTTTTGTTTTATTTTGTAGAAATAGAGGTTCCTGACAAAGTCAAAAAGCCTTGATACAATAAACAAATGTATGTGATTTTTTTATGCATTTGAAATTTAAAATGGGTCGGTGCCGACCCTAAAACGGGAGGAAGGTTAAACTAATGCTTTGCAACATAGTTTTGCAACATAGCTGACATCAGCACCATGCTGATGTCAGCTCAGTGTGAGTGGAAGAGATAGGCATGATAATCAGTGATGTATTCATAAACTGCAAAAGGATGTTCCTGTTCCAATTCACTTCCTTGTAAGCCTCCCTCACCCCAACTCTCTGCTCCCATCTAAATTCAGTGGTCATAGAGCACTTTTGGTGAGGTGCTTCTCCTTATGAGGTGCTAACAAACAGCATCAGCCGTGGAAGCAGTGTGTGGTGGGAAAGCCCACACCAGAAATATATATGCTGGGTGGAATAGTGAAATGCCCGGCTTAGTCAGGACAGACAAAGCAGAGCCACAGGGGAAAATTTTTCACCATACTCATTTATTAATCCTAAGAAAACTGAGATCTAAAGAAAACTAGGTGCTAACTTTAACCAACATGTGACTTAAATTATGACACTGCAATCAAAGCAGATTAAAGAAAACAAAAAACAAGTTGGGTTAAGCACAAACAGGCCCACCAATCAAAACTAACAAGGCTGGAGCTGTCAGAGTAGGGAGAGAGAAATCTGTGGAATAATGTGTGCCATTGTACTCTGAATGTGTTGCTTTCCAAAGGTTCTACAGGGTATCACTACTCACAGAATGGGTCATGGAGCACCACAACACAGGATTCAATCTGGTTCACTGGGGCAAGATTCCCATTCGTCCATTCCTCATAACTGGAGGGTGTGCACTTGTCAGGCTGAGGCGCTGATTAACAATACATAGCAGAGCAACAATCAGGATATCAACATTCATTTTTTCTGTGGTGCACACAGGTATGTCAGTCTGCCACACCTTACTGCTCTGTTGTCCTAAAGATGACCAATGGCTGGAGCTCAAAGTGCAAGTAAAACTCAATCTACACTCCACCCTCACAACTGAAGCAACAGCACAGAGGTGAGTCTCTGCTCCCCAACCTTGTGTTCAGTGGAGCAGAGCGCTTTAATTTTCAGGTGGAGGTAAAAGCTGCAGACCGTGGCTGTGTCCAAATTCAGGGGTAGCATGCTTGGAAGGCCGCATTTGTAGGCAATTATGTCACAGTGACATGATGAAGGTTGTCCAAATTTGAAGAGTCCTCCAAATGGGGTGACAAATGTGTCCCTTTTTCCCCCCAGATGTGAAAGATGGGTCAGATTTATTCTTCGTGGCCCACCCTATCCCAGGATTCATTGCGGTTGATGTAGGAGAATTTTTCTCATAACAATCGCAGATGAAGCAGGAGTTAATTGCGGGATATCAACAAAAAAATAAAGAAAAGAAAGATGGTTACAGCTTCAACAGCATTGGTTGGCGGCAAGGCTCTACACTGGCTCCTTCAAATCGTGTATTGGGAATCCCGGAGTTCTTTACATTCGTACCAGTGTTAAAAAAAAATGGGGTTGAATTCATTCTGGCCAGACATCTGGTGCGAGTTGGAGAAGGTCCACTGAGGTAAAGGATGAGGATAGTGTGCCTGATTATTAATTCTCATAAAGTTCATGAGCGGGGGCTGTCCCTCTCCCTGAAACTGAATCACAGACAGGTGGATTATCAGTCAAACCAGAATACTTTTGTAATTCTTGTTTTTATTATTGGAATTACATTTCATTCAATACAGTCAATTCCCCAGATAATGTCAGAAACAGTTCTGTTTAATAATATGAGATACTTACATGAAGTGGGACGCCCTGATTCACATGCTGAGGATATGAGCTCCTCCTAAACTTACTCCGTCTGTTTTGAAACCAAGTTTTTACCTAAAGATGGAAGAAAACAGAAAACATCTCATCAGTACAATGGACCCAAAATTCAATTTCTTATGTTCTATTGAGTTGAAAAACACTCACCTGTTTGTAGGTCAGTCCTGTCATCTCTGCCAGCTGTTTCATCTCTCTTGGGTCATAGTAATGTTTCACATTAAAGTGATGGACAAGAATATTCAACTGTCTGTCTGTGAACACCACCCGGGCCTTTCCTTTAGGTTTCTCTGGAGCAGTGCTGGGATGGTGCAGAGTGGCAGTGATGTTGCCATCCTGGCTTCTTGGGACAGCAAAATCTTGTTTCTGCTCTGAGACTGAACTGGAAACAGCCTCAGAGGTATCAGTGGTTTGGTTGCCCATCCCCTGTTGTAGAGCACTCTCTGCCCATGTAGCGAGTTCTTCCAAGGAAAGACTCCCTTCAGGGCCGCTGCCTGAACTCCACGAGTCTGTGAGGGTAAAGAGACAGAGGCCAAGTAAGCACAAGTCTATATGGTTCACATGGGTCAATTACTGATATGTTTTGGCACAAATGACTTTCTAACAAAAATAATAAAAAAGGGAATACTGATGAGTCTTAAACACAACAGTTTCACACAAACTTGGGGAAAAAAGTGGTGGGATATTTGTACATTCTTTAAAACCAAAAAGGATTTAAAGTGGACTCTCTGTTCAGCTGTGGAGGGAGAAATGGTGACTTCTGCCATCAGGACTTACAACACAGAGTAAAACAGTATTTTTGCAAGTTGTCTTAAAAGTTAGCAAACTCTGTTCATATCAGCTCACCAGGCAACAATGCTGAGTACATACCTGGAGAAAAGTGCATCCCATAATCTTCCATCTTTGAAATCCCAGTGATTGAAACAGGAAAGCTGGAGAAAGTATCTCTGCTGAAAGAGCTCCAAACCAGGCAGGATAGGGACTTAAGACTGACAGACTTAAAAGCCTTTCTCCTGGGCTTTTAAGGAGGTTTGTGGGTGTGGGCAGGAATGTGGAGGGTTGGGCTTCTTCTTTTGTGAGTCTCTTTACAAAGCAGTCAGGCTGTTTCTACCAACTGGCATCATTTACATTTCTTTAAAATGCTGTTTCTCAGGTCTGAAAAAAGAAAGTACAGTTAGAAAGCAGCCATACAAATGAGCTTTACCAAATCCTTCCAGCTCACACTTTATAAAATATGAAACACTTAATTCCTAAAATAATTCTAATCATTTTAATCACTGATACTTGAAGAAATGACAAAGTGTGATCTCCAACCTGGGTACAGAATATCTACTCGAGCTGGCTTGAAGTGTGGGGTGAGGGGCTGATGACTCCTGAGCTGCTTTTTCTTCTTCTCTGCTCCATCTGTGAGAGGGAAAAGTAACAGAGCCCCCCAAGACAACAATAACTGAGTTAAGCTTAAGTTTAATCGTCCTGGCAGTTCAACGGGAATTGTGATGTCAGTGAAATGGATTCAGTTTTGTTTGGTGACATTTTTGGAGTCCTGAAGTAGTACTGTAGTTCTGTTTATCCATCTAGATTTTTCCCAGTTTTGTAAATAAGTCTCTACAGTAAATCAGAACAAGATGGATTTGATGTGTTTCTCAGAGTAACAAAAGTTTTTCTCAGCAGCAAAGACTGTTTTTAGAAATCAAAATTAAGTCCACAAACTTTTGTTACCAATATTACATACAAATAACGAATTACACCTCTAATTTAGCTATTTTTGATCATGTGGAGATCATTACTGAGTTTATAAGGTAGCAAATGGTAGCTTCATATTCTTTGAATTGCACCTCTACATTGTAAAAGTCTCTGACACTAAAACACCCACATAAGTCAATGTAAACAATAGCAAGGCTAACGATCCACACCAACGCTCGTCATAAACCCACAGACACATGCATCTGGCCCCCTCTGGCTCATTCAGAATTAGAGACGCACCCAGTTCAGCCAGTGACCACTAAACATACGCTAATGTGTCTTTTGGAGCTCCTGTATCACATCCTGCTACCTCTGATTAATTATCAAGTCAATGCAGACAGATGGCACCAGGGCCATGAGAGACAAATGAGGGTAAAGGTGTTTGTGTTGACATGTCTTAATTTGAAGTAACTGCAAAGATACAAAAGTCATATTGTTTGCAGATGATGCAAAGTTATTGTGGAGGTAACTTGAAACAAATTCTGAATGAACTAAAACATCAATTTAGAAAATTGAAGACCTGGTTTTTTTTAAATGAACTAACACTGAATCTGAGCAAAACAAAACTATTTGGGAGATGTACAAATTCTATCATTAATAAACTGATGAAAAATAACAGACTTAGGATCATAAATAAAACCACTTCAACAGAACCACCAAACCCACTTTTTAGCCTTTTTTCTAAATACTCTTAAATTTAAAGACTTGGTTGACCTCAGAACTCTACACATAATTTATAAAGCAACAAACAACTTGAAAGAGTGAGTGATGAATGAAAGAGAAGAAATTAAACAAACTTAATGCAAACTGCACAAAAGAATGTAAAACTCAGCGATACATCCAGTGAGCAGCACTTCTCTGGATGAAACAAGCTTCTTGATGTCAGAGGTCACGGCAAAAAGACCAGACACCAGGAAGGCAGCAGTGACTAAAAATAACCACTCATTTAAAGCAAACTATACAGAAGACCATCTCTGAGAGCACAACATGTCAGAACGTGGAGCACATGGGCCAGAAGCAGCAGAAGACCACACTGGCTACCACTATTGTCAGCTAAGAACAGCAAACTGGGGAAACAGACTCACAAATATTAGACAATAAGAGATTGGAGAAATGTTTCCTGGTCTGACGAGTCTCCATTTCTGCTGTGACATTCTGGGTCAGAGGCTAAACACAAGATTTTATGACTTGCAAAGTGCAACATGCATGCACTTTTTAACATCCTATCAAATATTGTAGATTATGATGTTAGAGACTCAATGAAAGCAAAACAAAAATATGCAACCAGTATTTAATCCTAGAAATGTTGTCATTTGTTGGAAGAAAATGGATGGCACTGACTGAAACATTTCGAACATATATAAAAGTTGACTTTATCAGTCTCCTACTCAAGCCTTCATCTACCCCACCAACTCTGAGGAAAAAAGCAAAAACAGGTGTAGATTACATGTTATTTCTTTCTCATGTTTTTACTTTAACTGAGATTCACTGAGTCACATCAAAACAGCCTCTGTTTTATATTTAAATGGCAAGAAAATAAAATCTACAAGAAATAAAACAGTAAAACAGGATGAAACATGTATGTAGCTTTCATGTTGAAAAACTGCAGATGATATGGAAGTCTTTTAAATCTTTGTGAAAACCACCAGCATGTGGTTTGGCAAGACCAAGGTGGAAGAAATCCTCATCTGAAGCTTTGCTGAACATAAGGATTTCTCTCAGGTCATCATGATTTAGTCTTTATCCTGATCAAGTTCTAAATGTTGTGGGTCAAAGATTTGTTTGTTGCTTTATAAATTATGTGTAGAGTTCTGAGGTCAACCAAGTCTTTAAATTTAAGAGTATTTAATAAAAAGGCTAAAAAGTGGGTTTGGTGGTTCTGTTGAAGTGGTTTTATTTATGATCCTTAATTCCTTATTACTCTTTGTTGCAGAAAATGGGTGTGTTTTATAGGTCATCGATATTTATGTAATGTGGGATGACCAAATAGTTTGTGATGCATTATCACTGGAATAACTTTTTTTTCCAGATAATTTATTTTACTTTTATGTTATTTATCATCAGACTCCTGAACAGTATGAGTTTTGTTTGCTCAGATTCAGTGTTCATCAATTATAGAAAAAGTCATCAATTTCTTAAATTCATTCTCTGGTTCTAGTTAAACTTTGTGTCATCTGCAAACAATATGACTTCTGTGTGTTTGAAAGTACTTGGTCACTGGCTGAACTGGGTGCGTCTCTGATTATGAATGAGCCAGAGGGGGCCAGATGCATGTGTCTGTGGGGTTTATGACGAGGGTTGGTGTGGATCGTTAGCCTTGCTATTGTTTACATTGACTTATGTGGGTGTCTTAGTGTCAGAGACTTTTACAATGTAGAGGTGCATTTCAAAGAAGGTGAAACTACCATTTGCTACCTTATAAACCCAGTAATGTTCTCCACATGATCAAAAAGATCTAAATTAAGTCATTATTTATTAGTAATATTGGTATAATTTTAAAACACTTTAAAATGCATTGGTTTGATTTCAGTTGCCCCCATCAGATAGTTTCATTTAATGAAATTAATAATAATAATAATAATAAAAAAAAAATCCCACAGCCATCCTCTGGTGGGAGGGGGTCAAACATAAACACACATAATACCTGCATGATCTTGGGTGGTAACAGACATCAACAGCAGAAATTTTGGCTGTAATGTCTCCAGAGGTTGACAGCACTGTAGCTGAACCTACCAAGTTTGTTTGTAACATTTAGATGATAAACTCAACGTATTTCTGCAGGCATGAATGACTTCCTGTCAGTTTCAGATATATAGTGTTAGATTGGGTTGGGCACGTCTGGTGTATCATCATCATCATCTAATAGCTGAATGTACAATATCAATCCACGGTCACTCAGGTAATAAGTTATTCATTAATCTGTATTCACTTTGTATTTCACAGAGGCAAAAAATTCCCAATGCATCTTATCTCTTATGTTTCTAAAAATTAAGTAAGTTTGAGGTAGCGTTGTTGTTTGAGGGTTTCTTGGACAAACTTTGTGTACATTATTTACAAATACTGGATGATTCAACAAAATAAAGAAAAACATTTTCATCAATTAATGTCTTAATGTTTTATACAAATTTTTTTTATCATTATTAATTTTTTTAGTGAAAAAAGGACGTATTACAATAGTGCACTGATTTTATTTAGTCAAAAAAAAAAAATAAAATAAAGAACAACTTTCTTATTCCTTTTGTTTTACCTTCAGGTAACGAAAAGTGAACTAGGTGGCTTGACAGTGTTTACATAACGCAGCATGTTTTATTTTAATTTACATAAAGTACATCCAATACATATTATGAAGTAGAGGGTCGACCTGACAATGTACAATACATGGGAGATACACCAATTCAGGGCTGATCTTACCGAAATTCAGGGCGGAGGGGGGACACAAAGCTAATCCATTTATTCCATATTTTATAGAATGTCTTTTTTAATTTTTCCATATTAAATATTTCAAAAACCACATTAAAAACCAATCCTCAAGTATTGGCTGAGTTGGATTTAGCCACTTTCTGGTTATTAATTTTTTTGCAGTCCGCTAATAGCACTTGTAAGAGCTTTGTGTCCCCTCCCCGGCCCGGCCCAGCAAAAAGGCCCAAGTACAAATTTACAAAATTAATATCAAATTTTTATCTTAAAAACCTCACACAGAGTTTTATGAATTCCCAGCCAGTAATTTTTTTAAGTTAGGGCAGTCCCAAAAGATATGGTAATGATGTGCCTCTTCTGATCCACATCTTCTCCAGCATTCCGCTGTCCCATTTTTATATCTGGTTTGATCAGGGTTTTGAAAAAAATCTAATAATATTCTTCCAGCAGTGGTCTCTCCAAGATAATGAACTTGTTGAGTACCAAAGAAAGTTACAAATCCTCTCCCAGTTCTCGTTTTTTATACCCATCCCTGATTCCAATTCCCATTTAATCTATTGTTTTGAGTAGTATCCTTCCTTGCCTGAAGTAGCACATTATATAGTTTGATGTATAGTCTCAGAGTACCAGCATATGCTAATTTAAACATCTTAAAAATTTCTGACTCAACCGAGTTTGGGATATTGCAATGTTTGTTAAAATAATCCCGCATTTGAAGAAACCTGAAGAAATCTACTTGTCTTAAGCCATTTCTTATTTGTAAAGAGTGAAAGCTCTGTAGTGTCACTTTATGTGTGAAGGAATGGAATGTTGTTAGTCCACTCTCTATCCAAGACCGAAATCTTTTATCAGTTTCATTTGGTTTAAAATCTGTATCCTGAGCACACCGTCTAAATTCTTTTCGTATTTGTTCACTACCACATATTTTAATCACTTTATTCCATATTTTTAGAGTGTGGCTTATCCCTGTTCCTTTACCTTATAAATGGTCTGCCAGTTTTTGTTTTCTTTTTTTAATCCGGAATTGAGGCTGGTAGTTGAAATTTAGAGGTTGTATAAAATTCTATGGATTTCCACTTAGCTTTCAAATCAGGGTTACACCATTGCAACAGGAGTATGACCTGAGATGCATAATAATAGTATTGTAAACATGGGAGCATTGCCCCACCTTTTGCTTTGCTTAACTGTAAAATACTAAATTTGGTGCTTGGTTTTTTTCCCCTGCCAAATAAAATGCGAAATCCATTTGTCCCATTCCCCAAACTGTGTTTGACTTACTTCAACAGGTAAAGTTCTAAATAAATAGAGGAATCTTGGGACTACATTCATTTTCACTGCTGATATCCTTGAATTTAAATTTAAGGCAGGCACCAGATTCCACCTATCTAAACCAGATTTCATGGCCTGTGACAAGGGACCATAATTTTCTTGTGATAGATTGGGAATAATTCTAACTAAGAATATTTCCAAAGTATTTAAGTGTTTCAGCTTCCCAATTTATATTATAATTATCTCGTAAAGTTTTAGATGCTGTATACTTGTGTCTCATTACCTGGGATTTGTTTATGTTTAGTTTATAAACAGACAGTTCTCCCAAGTCAGATAGAGAGGACATCAACTCCTGAAATAATTCTTCAGGTTCCCTCAAAAAAAACCATCTGCAAACACGGCAACTTTCTGTTCTTCCCCAGCAATTGCGATACCTTTAATTTTAGTATCGTTTCTTATACACTGACCAAGAGGCTCAATATAGAGTGCAAATAAAAGTGGTGAGACTGGACAGCCCTGCCTGGTCCCTCGTTCTAGAGTAAAGGATTCAGATAGATCTCCATTGACTTTCATGTAAGCCCTTGGTGTATCATAAAGGGATTGTATTATTGAGGTAAAATTATTGTGAAAACCACAAGTCTTCAATACCCTATAAAGAAAAAGCGATCTGACTGAATCAAAGGCTTTCTCAGAATCCAGTCCCACCAACACTGCCCGCACGCCATCTCTGTTTATTTGTTCCATAACACGGAATGTAGCAGTTATCCACAGATTAGTGTATTAAATCTGGATTATAAACTATTTACAGCAATTTTGGCACGGAGACTTGAAAAATATTTACCTGTTTTAAATACAAGCGCGCTCATGCTCACAGGTGTACACACAGGTGATCACACACACAAACTACACCCTTTTTGGCTCCTACCTCAAAGCACACTGTGCGCTGTCGATCTTATGTGCTGCACAATGTTTAATATTAAGTATTTAGTGTTATATTCCCATATATCATTGTGATGTTGTTTATTCTATTACTCTCGTTTTCTTCTGCTTGTTTCCTTTTTTCTTTCTCAACAGGTGATCGATATATGTATTTTTTGTCTGCTTATTTTGTTGGTTTTTGTTTTTTGCCCTTCGTCCCCGTCCCTCTTCTCCGCTGTTTTTTTTTTTGTTTTGTTTTGTTTTTTCCCCCCTCTTTCTTTCTCCCTTTTCTTTTCCCCTGTCCCGTATCTAGCAAGTAAAAAAAATAAAATAAAATAAAATAAAATAAACAATAAAAGGTAAATCAAATGGACCATTACGGCAAGGCTGGGATGGTCCATTTGGTAAAGTAAATCCGTTGGGCATCTTTCTTCGCCTTTAGACAATAATTCTGATGGCAAAAGAACCAAACGGGACAGGTTTTAAAAAAAAAAAAAAAAAAAAAAAAAAAAAAAAAATATTTACCTGACATAATAGACCTGGATCAGTGTGGTTTCATCCAACAAAGGCAAACAGTGGACAACATAAGGCGTTCCCTACATGTTATGCAACTATACAAAACTTCTGATGATGTTCTCTCTGATTTCCCAGGATGTATTTTGGATAGACTAAAATATTCACAATAGCCAGAGTTGACTGAATACAAATATTTCTAAAATCAAATAATTACAATAGAACGGCCAGAAATTCACCCCGTTCCTTTCATTTAATGAAAGAGATCAAATCTGACAATCTGTTATCTTGAGGTACATGAAGACAAGAAAAAGAAACTTTATTACAAACAAAATAATATATGTAACAATATCTGTAATTAAAAGAGCATTGGCTGCCAGCAAGGCTCTCCACTGGCTCCTTCAAAACATGTATTGGGAATTCCAGAGTTCTTTACATTCATACCAGTGTTTAAAATAACCGGGTTGAATTCATACTGGCCGTTGTCGGGTGGCATCGACCAGCCAAACATCTGGGGCGAGTTGGTGAAGGTCCATTGAGGCAAAGCCACAGGATGAGGATAGTGTGCCTGATTATTAATTCTCATAAAGTTAATGAGTGGGGGCTGTCCCTCTTCCTGAAACTGAATCAAAAATAGGTGGACTGTCAGTAAAACCAGAATTCTTGTTTTAAATTACTGGAATTACATTTCATTCAATACAACCAATTCCCCAGATAATGACAGAATCAGAAACAATCCTGTTTAATAGTAGGAGATACTTACATGAAGTGGGACACCCTGATTTACATGCTGAGGATGTGAACTCCTCCTAAACTATTTCGAAACCAAGTTTTTACCTTAAGATGAAAGAAAACAGAAAACATTTCATGAGTACAATGGACCCAAAATGCAATTTCTTATGTTCCAGTACATTTCAAAAACACACCTGTTTATAGGTCAGTCCTGTCATCTCTGCCAGCTGTTTCATGGTAATGTTTCATATTGAACTGATGGACAAGAATATTCAACTGTCTCTCTGTGAACACCACCCGGGCCTTTCCTTTAGGTTTCTCTGGAGCAGTGCTGGGATGGTGCAGAGTGGCAGTGATGTTGCCATCCTGGCTTCTTGGGACAGCAAAATCTTGTTTCTGCTCTGAGACAGAGATGGAAAGTTCCTCATAATTATCACTAGTTTTGTTGCTCCTCTCCTTTTCAAGAGCACTCTCCCTCTCCGCCCATGTAGCGAGTTCTTCCAAGGAAAGACTCCCTTCAGGGCCGCTGTCGTAACTCCACGAGTCTGAAGGTAAAGAGACAAGTAAGCGCAAGTCTATATGGTCCACATGGGTCAGTTACTGATTAAAATAAAAAAATAATAATTAAAAAAAAAAAGTCAGATATTTGTACATTCTATAAAACAAAAAGGATTTAAAGTGGACTCTTCAGCTGTGGAGAGAGAAATTGTGACTTCTGCCATCAGGACTTATAACACAGATTGAATAAATAAATTTTTAGACGGTGCCACACAAGTATCAAGTTGCCCTGATCAAGTTCAGGGCATACTTAAAGTAAAGGAAGTCAATGTAAACAATAGCAAGGCTGACGATCCACACCAACGCTTGTCAAACACACTGAATATCACGATGACCGCTGACCACTCGTTTTTATCTTTATTAAATTAAAAAGTTTGAAAGTGGTAACTGAAATTAAATTAAATGAATTCTGCATCTTTATTCGTGTGTTTGAAATAGATGATGGACTATATAATGTGAAAAATTCTCATTTAGAAATGAAAACCGAAACTGATGAGTTGTTGACTGTGAGCTGCAGCCATAGCTGGACTAGTCTTTGGGCATACCGGGCATTTGCCCGGTGGGCCGATGGTAATTTTTCGTTTTTATGGGCCGATGTTTTTTTTTTTTTTTGTTGTTGTCGTCTTTTTTCCCGTAACGGTGTAAACAGTGAAAGGTGGCGGATTGGACAGATGCTGGCAGATGTGTAAAAATAACTCGTTTGGTGGTGGCTATGGTGGAGCTTTCACAGATTCAGTAAAATTAGCAAGTGGTGGAGGCCAGCAGGTGGATGAGGGAAAGGGGAGGCGGAGAGACCCGAGGCGGCCGCCGGTCCGACTGTCAGGTGAACTGAACTTCAGGTAAGAAGTTATGACCTGCAGTCTATCTGGGTCAGATATAAACCAAGTTTAGGTGGAGTTTATTTTCGTTGTGCTAACTTTTTACAGTCAGTTACAATAACTCGTACTGCGTACTAGCTAGCATGACGGAGTTTCTATACTGCTGGGTGGGTGCTATGATGTGACTGGTGAACTTTATTTTATTCATAAGGTTAGTTATTAGAGTTGCCAACCCTCCCGTCAAAAACGGAATCCTCTGGTATTCAGAGTTAATATTACGGGTTTCGTATTGAGCTGAAAATAAACGCGATTCAGCTAGGATGGAAAAAAAAAAAAAAAAAAAAAAAAAAAAAAAAAGGACACAAACCTGGAGTTATTCTGCGTCTTTACACTGTCAGCTGCCTCTTCTTCTCTCATTCTCCCCCCTCCCTCTCCTGCTACTTCAATCATGAAACTGATCAATGATCAGCTGGCGTTTCTGCCGCAAGTCCCATCTGTCTTGCTTGTTCATCTCCCAATTTGCGCCAGAAAGAGGAAACTAGCGGAGGTCGCATTAAACAACAGCAGCACCTTTAAACTTGATCAGCTGTTGTTAGAATTTATTTAATATTACTTTCTAGTATCAGCTGATGTTTGTTGGAGCCACAGCCGTAAAAGCTGCTGGTCATGATATCAGTTTGGTTATCTGGTGAGAGGGAAACATGAAGATGAAACCAGGAGATGTCCTTACTGAATCAGAGCTGAACAGGTGATGGAGAAACAGGTTTACCTTTTAGGTGACATGAATGAGTTGAAGAGAAATTATGAACTGTTTCTGAGAGACAAATAACACCAGGATCCTTTGTAGCTGACAGCTGGTAACTGTGCAGGGGCGGGTCTAGGAAAGTGTTGCCAGGGGGCCAGGTAGGGCATTAACAGGGAAAAGGGGGCACAAAATAATACTTTCTTATTCTGATTTAAAAATTAGAAAATTATCTGAATCTTACAAAGTTTTCATCTGATGTCAGATGTATAGAAATCCATTATTGTACATAGTAATTTTTTTTTCAGGGTCCCAACATAATTTCTTCAGAAGTAAGTACTGTATATGATGCCAGTATTTTCCCACTTTTTCTAGATTCTGTACCAGTACTGTGTGTAAAATGCCATCAAAAATTCAATTAAGTTTTATTTTTTCTCACCTGTCTTTCTGTCTCCTTTCACTTTTTAAAGGTTGCCATGTTAGAAAAAATATTTTGCCCTGCCATGCTATTTATTGATGTGGTAAATAAATAGTTTATGAAAATATCACTAAATCTGTCATTTATTATTTTTAATATTCAATAATGGTCATGTCTCACCTTTAGTCTTCTCTGTCTTAGTTTCAGGTTTCCACCATATGCTGTAGATAGTTCAGGAGGTTAACTCAACCAAGCAGTCTTTGGGTTTCGGCTAAGTACTGTTTAGAATACCAGAATAGGGAGGATGCTGTAGGTTGAAGTTTATTAGATTGATACATATGTACCAACAAGACAGTGCACATCACCGTCACAACAACGTTTGTTTTCATTCAAAGGCTTTATGGTTTTTCCTGTAATACCTGGTGGGCTGGTCTCTAGTCAAAATGCCCGGGCTGATTTTTTGTCCCAGTCCAGCCCTGTATGCAGCTGGTATAAATCATGATTTTTATGGATATTTCTCACCAGTGAGTTGAGAACAGTTTAGCTTGTTCTGCTTTCATGTCAACTAGATCTGTGTTAGAGGATTTTGATTTAACTTCCTGCTCTGGTTGTTTCAGACAAGCCACCAGTTTGATCTTTGCACCGATGATTAATTCACTTTCTATTATCAAAAGATATGTGCACATAGTTTATAAAATCAAATGTATCAGAGCAAATACAGCTCCTCTTTAAATATATTTTGCATAAAATCTGCATTATTTCAGTGAGTATTGAAACCTGATATTTTTAAAATGTTTTAAAATAAGCCAAATTATACCAATATTACTACCAATATTATGGTAGCTTTCACCTTCTTTGAATTGCACCTCTACATTGTAAAAGTCTGACACTAAAACACCCACATAAGTCAATGTAAACAAAAGCAAGGCTAACGATCCACACCAACGCTCGTCATAAACCCACAGACACATGCATCTGGCCCCCTCTGGCTCATTCAGAATTAGAGACGCACCCAGTTCAGCCAGTGACCACTAAACATACGCTAATGTGTCTTTTAGAGTTCCTGTATCACACCCTGCTACCTCTGATTAATTATCAAGTCAATGCAGGCAGATGGCACCAGGGCCATGAGAGACAAATGAGGGTAAAGGTGTTTGTGTTAACATTAGAGCAGGGCGGTATGACCAAAAATATTTATCACGATATACATTTGAAAATTTGCGATAACGATATAACTGACTCCACAACTTTATTAGTGCAAAAAAAAAAAAAAAAAAAAAAAAAAAAAAAGCATCAATGTATTTTCACTTAAACAAGCAGCTGTTTATTATATGCATTAAAGTTATATATAAATTTAACAGTGCAAATGCAAATTCCTTGTTGACAGTTTAACCAAAAGGCATTTCCAGTGGAAATTGGCCGACTTATCCTCAGCATAACCATGTAGAATATCCACAAAACTTAAGAGGTTTTACACACACAATACGGTAATATTATGTTGAAGCACAGTACGTATCACTCCGCGAGGCTCCTGCCTATGGTAGCCGTAATGCTCCGACAAGCCATCAAGCGGTGCGGGTTCGTAGCTTAGCAAAGTCGCAGTAAAACATTTGACAGATTTTCGAGCGCCGTGTAACCACATAAAATCGTTTCGAAGTCAGTAGACACAGCCAGAATTCATACATAAGGCACACGGGATTATAAGGGGCACTGTCGATTTTCAGAAAAATCAAAGGATTTTTTTTAAGTGTGCCGTATTTTCCAAAAAACATGGTAATAACGACGGCTCGCTAGCATGCTCTACCAAAAATAGTGCTTTGTTGTGTATCTGACGGACGAAAGCCAAACCAGTTCCACACCCCTGAAGTTGCAGCATTTTCACAAACCAATTCTGGTTCATCCGTTTCGTTCAACGATCCGCTTTCTCCCTTCTCATTCTCCGTTGGCGCCGTGCTTTTTTTTTTTTTTTTTTTTTTTTTTTCGCCATGTGCGTATGAAAACAAAGACAATGCGCATGCGCGTTTTACCCATATTCTATCGCGATATTTAATTTTCTTATCGCTGCCCAACATTATACCGGTATTAGCGTGAACGGTATGATATGGCCCAGCCCTAGTTATGTCTTAATTTGAAGTAATTTCAAAGACAAAGAAGTCATATTGTTTGCAGATGACAAAGTTATTCTGGAAGTAATTTGGAACAACATCTGAAAGAACTAGAAAAAGAATTTAAGAAATTGAAGACCTTTTCTATAATCAATAAACACTGAATCTGAGCAAAACAAATCTCATACTATTTGGGAGTCGAACCAATTATATCACTAATAAATTGATGATAAATAACATAGCAGGGCTCGCAAAATTTCAAAATCCCTGGTAGCCCTTCGGGCAGGCACTCGTCAGTTTTTGGTAGCCCAAAATAAAATTAAGTAGCCTGAATAAAAAAAAGACGACAATTTTTTGATTGATGTTTTGTTTCCTTTACAATATTATACTTTAATGTATAATATTGTAAAGGAAACAAAACATCAGTCTAAAAATATTTAAAACACAAATTACAATCATCAACTCAAATATTTGGTTCTAATTGAACAGAAATTTCTATGAACTTGCAAGAACTGTGTAGAACATGAATCAGTCTGTGTCAGATCCTGAATTTGAAATTTCCACTGAAATCACGGGTAAGAGGCAAGTGGAACCAAGATCTAGGACATTTGCTTTTTGAAGTTTGCAAAGACTGCTTCTTTTGTCCATGAAACCAAAAAAGCTGCGCTTTCCTTTTGCCTCATAGTCTGATTTGTCATAACTTTTCCGTTTTGTGGTAGGCTTTTCTTTGGCTGCCCCTTCTGTCTTGTTTGGCTCTGCAGAACTAAAATACCTGCGTAAATCCATCTGCTTTTACACATGTACTTACATAACGATCAGCAATTCTCTGCGCAATCAACCTCTATCACATGTTTAAGCTTGCTGCAGGAGATTTCACTTGTCATGTTTGATAGTAAGCTAACGATTGATAAGACGATGCCAGAGGAATTGGTGCGCAATTAATCTGTGACTTACCAATCAGTGCTGCTGCTCTCCATACACAGTTCGCGCGATCGCAAAGTGAAAGCAAAAAACAAGCGCAAATTCAAACGCGATTTCGATGACATAATTACTCAGCTACATTTGCGAAAGAACGCAAAAGCATTGACATATCTTTCCTTCCTATGATAGCCCGACGGGCAGGGCTGAAATGGATTTTGGTAGCCCGACTGGAAAAATCGCTAGCCCCGGACGTCGGGCTAGCGATTTTGCGAGCCCTGCATAGAATTAGGATAATAAATAAAACCACTCCAACAGAGCCACCAAATCCACGTTTTAGCCTTTTTATTAAATACTCTTAAATTTAAAGACTTGGTTGACCTCAGAACTCTACACATGATTTATAAAGCAACAAATAAAAATTTGTCCCACAACATTTAGAACTTGATCAGGATAAAGACCAAATCACGATGACCTAAGAGACCCCCCCCCCAGGTCTCTCAGGTCATCAGTTAAACTCAAAACTGATTCAGGATTTAATTAATCGATATTGCAAGGAAGATGGGCCACAACATATCCCTACACATAATCATTCCACCCTTTGGCAAAGAAAGTGCATCAGACTCATCTCCCTGCTTTGGCAGGACACTTCCATCCACTACACAGTAGCTATGTCTCAAGCCAGCGACCGCAGGCTTCATAGTGCGCATTTGTAAAACGATTATGTCACAGCGACATGATGAAGGGTGTCCCATTCCGAAGTGTACTCCAAATGCGCAGTTCATGTCCCCAAATTTGAAGGGTGGGTCCGGTGTAGAGTTTGTGGCCCTATATATCCCAGGATTCCTAGCGCGGCGGTGGGTGTGGATATTTTTTCTGGGGGAAAAAACAAAAAAAAAAAAAAAAAAAAAAAAAGAAAAGAAAAACCACAGGATGGCTGAAGCGGGGCGGCCGAAGAGTAAACTCTTAAAGCTAAGTACTGAATATGTCACTTATTTAAGTGCGAATGTTTAATAACAAAGAACATTAAAGCATTACTGTTGGCAAAGTTATGTGACAGTAGTGATGTTAGTACAGCAGCATTAACGTGGCTTTAAAGCCTTTACTTTAAAATATACACCGTTCAATAGTTGACCTTAATGTTACAGAGTTTGTGATGATTTTATGGATAATTAAAGTCAGTCATATTGTGAGATTATTATATTATCTTATGTCATGTTATACCTCTAAAGATTGTGAAATTATTGCGTAGTTTTAGGTTGCATTTAACTCTTGACTTAGAAGGTGACAACTATTAGATTTATTAGACTGATTTGTATTACATTAGACTGCTTCGAGATCTGGCGGACACCCTCCTGTCCGCAACTCCCATCCGGATGGTTAATGCTCAAAAGTGTTTGTATGGAATAATAAGAATTGTATGGCATAAAGAGATTGGTGATTGAGCATCTATACATCAAGTGTTGTTCTTCCTTCTGCCCAAAGATTAAAGAATTGGGCTATTTAACAATATCCACAAACACAACAAGCTGAAAGTCAGTGATGCTGCTCGGTTTGCAGTCCTGAATATCACGGCACAAGCAGGATTCACTGCACTGTTAATGTTAGCTATGTTATATTGCTGCCTCTGTTCGGTGGTGTCGAGCCAAACGGACTTTAACGTGTGTTTGAACGAGCTGACGGTTCACTCGTTAAGCTGAAAGAAAGATGCTTTAATCACAGGAGTCACACATGTGTCCACTGTACCATCTGGGAGCTCTTCTTGTTTAGCACTCGTAATAACACAAACACTAAATCCTCCTTCTCTTGTGCTGTTTTGTAGCAGTGTATACACCTGAGACTGTCACCTGTCTGTCTGTCCTGCACTCTCTCTCTTTTTCTTTCTCTCTGATTGTGGAATAAAAGTATGAACATGTATTTATAAGTTACACTTGTGTTTGAATCCTGCAGCTTATCACACATTTGATTTCCATGTGTGACAACTGCAAGTGTCCAGAGTGAGGACAGACTGAGGGACCCACTGCTGCACATCATCTGTGAGGCTTTGATATTAATTTTGTAAATTTGTACTTGGGCCTGGTTGCTGGCTCGGTCTGGGGAGGGGACACAAAGTTCTTACAAGTGCTATTAGTGGACAGCAAAAAATCAATAACCAGAAAGTGGCTAAATCCAACTCCGCCAACACTTGAGGATTGGTTTAATGTGGTTTTTGAAATATTTAATATGGAAAAAATTGACAGTCTCTTTAAAAATGAGAAAAGACAAATTCGTAGCTTTGTGTCCACCCTCCGTCCTGAATTTCGGTAAGATCAGCCCTGAATTGGTGTACAATGTCCGGTCGACCCTTTACTTTATAATATGTATTGGATGTACTTTATGTAAAAAAGTTAAACATGCTGCATTATGTATACACTGTCAAGCCACTGAGTTCACTTTTTGTTATCTGAATGTAAAACGAAAGGACTAAGTCTTATTTTCTTTTTTTGACTAAATAATATCAATGCAATTTATTGTAATAAGTCCCTTTTCAATAAAAATATAATATATATAAAAAAAGGAAGAATAAACTACCCGACTAATTTAGGACATAAAGAATGCAGGGGCTGAAATAATAGTCTTTACTAAACCCTTTTATTAATTCAACTGAGAAAAAAGGAACAATATCAAAAAAGGTGTTAACCCACTTGCAACTTTAATTACGAGGATCAGGAACTGTGAAGAAAGAAGTCCACCGACCAATAACAACAAGGCCAGAGCTGTCACAGTAGACCTCGGAGACATCAATGTTTAAAGAGTTTCTACTGGGTACTTGCAGGGAAAGCTGAAGCTCTCTTTTAAAGGCCTGTGGGTCAATCTCAACACCTTCTTGACCAAACCAGTATGACTGCTCAGGGCCTTTTTAACTGGTTGAGGTCAGAGTGGGTATGGTGGTCCTCAGGGTCAGAAAAATCCCTCGTCTCCCTTTGAATGATTCAGCAGCTAGTTTCCTGATTACAATGTGCAAGATCTTCATCTGACCTGATCCAGGGCTCTAGACTAACTTTTTGACATGGGCGCACCGGTGTGCGCCTAACTTTAAAAATTTAGGCGCACCGGCAAAAAAATTAGGCGCACTCAAATTTTTCAACCGCAGCACTTATCACTGCAGTTTTACATGTGCACTTTCTTTGGGGGAGTCCATACAGACAATATTCATTTCTAAATTATTAACTAACAAACTTGTGCTTAAAGTGCTTTGTCAATATTGTAGAAAATGTTAAACTTAATCATCATCTTGGCCTGACGACCTGTTTGCTGCTGCCTGTTGCTGAAAGGCAGCGGGGAGAGGGGACACTTGGGCAGTGCATTTATTGCAGCATATAATGCGTTTTCTGGATACACTGCTGCTTTTTCAGCATTCAAAGATTGATGGCACTGTGTCAGAGCTGGCTATGAATTTCAGACGGATCAGGCCTTAACTTAACAAAAAAGTTATCAATCATTCTTTTCATCTTTTCTTATTACCCACAGCTACATCCACTTCTCTCAGGCCTAGGCTGCTCACTAGGGCTGGGTATCATCACTGATTTCTATAATCCATTCGATTCCGGTTCTCAAAGTCCTGATTCGATTCAATTTAGCCTCAGACAGTCAGAAATATTATAATTCTGATCATTTATCAGTACTGATACACATGAGACTTCATCAGAATTGTGAACATCACAGCAGATGCCTTTGTGTGAAAGTAACTGAGAATAAAACACAGAAGAACATGAAGGAGATTTTCCTGGTCTGGCGTTTTATAGCAGATAACCTTAAAAATATTCTGCAATTTTGCATAATTTTAAGAAGTTTAAATTTCTTCAGTATTGAACAGCAAAAATTAGGCTTTCTTGTCCGAGGTCATTTAAGTGAAATAAGAAAAAGACAGCGCTCTAAACAACGGTAGACTGGTGGGTAATAAGCAAATGAATAATGCAGAAAACAGATTTGAGACGGGAAACTGTTCTTGAAGGAGAGAGAGAGAGAGAGAGAGAGAGAGAGAGAGAGAGAGAGAGAGAGAGAGAGAGAGAGAGAGAGAGAGAGAGAGAGAGAGAGAGAGAGAGAGAGAGAGAGAGAGAGAGAGAGAGAGAGATGTGTATGAAGTGTAATTATTATCGTGGTGGAAGCAAAACCGCAAAAGTCAGAGGGAATTCATGACGACATTGATCAAATGTGAAGCGTAGTTTGCTGCAGCTCAGAATCAGCGCAAAAAGACGTAAACACAGAGCGGACCCGACGCATCAGAATCGCTAAGTTCCGACAGCGTATCCGTCTACGGGCCGTCGGGTGAGAAAGCCGAGAAAGACAAAGCTGATTCTGATGCGTCGGGTCCGCTCTGTGTTTACGTCTTTGTGTGGAATCCGTCAATGAATTGATATCGCTTTATTCAAGCTACTCACCTCTCTCTTCCACCTGCACTTTCAACTGGACCACGGCCAATCAGAGAGGTCCCGCCCCTGACTATCTCTGATTGGTTTAGTCCACGATAGGGGCATAATGTGTGTCTGTTGTTGACCACACGGAGAGTTGCAGAGATTTTTTTTTTTTTTTTTGTTACCCGAACAGTTGCAACCAAATATTTTTTTTGTAGTCGCACCACTGAAAAATTTAGTCGCATTTGCGACCAAATTGGTCGCACTCTAGAGCCCTGTGATCTATACCATAATGATGTTGGAATGTGCCAAAAAGATTTGAACAGATGCTCTACACCCAACCATCTGCTTCATGCTTCCCAACAGCTTAAGGCAGTTTGAAGAAACTGTTTTTAGTATCTTTTTAACAAAAAGGAAAACAAACAAACAAACATGCAAAGACTGGTAGATGGGCACCTTCCAACAAAGAATCAACATATGTCATGTGGTAGCTTGCAACATTTGATTAATTTCTCCCCCACACGTACTTCCTCTTAAAAACACAGCATGTTTCCAGAGAAAAATAGAGCAGAGATTCCAGGCTTAACGGCAAAGACACAATCCAGAGAAACTCAGCAATCATCCATGCCCTCTCATAGTCAACTCAATAATCAAAGAATCCTCCCACAGACAAACAGCCCATGTATGCCGAATCCTTTCTATTAACAAAAGGGCAGCAAGTTGTGCACATCCACCAGTAAATGAAGCTTCTAACTGCACTTCAGCAATCATTTAAAAGTCAGGGCCTACCTCCATGTCTGGATCCATATCTGCTGACTTTAAACCTCTCCATCCTTGATGCCATGCTCCATGTTGAGATTCTGACATAAGTAGATTTTTGTTAGAAAATTTTAAAAACTCCAGAAACAAACAAAAAGCCACTGAGAAGCTGAGACTGGGCTTGTATACATGTGCAAGGTCATCTAAAAACAGTAATCACCGAAACAGAAAATAACTTAAATGTTTAGCAATAAAAGAAAACTAAGGGAAACAAATCTAAAGCAAAGCACAAAAAAGAATAAAAAACTCAGCAATCCCAAAGCCACACATCAATCCTCTCTGCGCCGACTGACACTGCATGAACAGGTGCCTAAAATAAGCAATCAATACCGCCCAAATCATGTGACCCACCATAAACTATCACAACATACTTTCAATACAAATCTCTTAAACATAACCATCAGAAATCACACAGTTAACAACAGCATGAAATCTGTATATTAAGTTCAGACAGGCCTCTTACAATCATAATCTACAATATTTGGTGGGATTGTTAAAAAGTGAGTGAATCTTTCAGAAATCTTTCTGCCATGTTCTTCTTCTTTGGGTTTGGCAGGCTAGATGCATCAGTGGTGTGTTACTGCCATCTACTGTTCATTATTTCCCAAGTCAGTCTTCTTCTGATTAAACAGGCTGGACTCAAGCTAGAAGCACAAAGTCAGCCTCAGATCCTGGGGCAAGAGTTGGGAGTTTGCTTTGTAATCGGAAGGTTGCCGGTTCGAGCCCCGCCTTGGACAGTCTCGGTTGTTGTGTCCTTGGGCAAGACACTTCTCCTGCTGCCTACTGGTGGTGGTCAGAGGGCCCGGTGGTGCCAGTGTCCAGCAGCCTTGTCTCTGTCAGTGCGCCCCAGGGTGGCTGTGGCTACAATGTAGCTTGCCATCACGAATGGGTGGATGACTGGTTGTGTAAAGCGCTTTGGAGTCCTTAGGGACTAGTAAAGCGCTATACAAATACAGGCCATATAGACTAGCACTGTGTAGATATTGTAACTGTCTTTGTTTTAGTGCAGTTAGATTCTGAACTTAAAGTATTTGAGCAGGCATGAATGACTTCCTGCCTGTCATAATTTCAGATATATAGTGTTAGATTGGGTTGGGCACCTCTGGTATATTATCATCGTCATCTAATAGCTGAATGTACAATATCAATCAAGTCACTCAATTAATGAGTTATTCATTAATCTGTATTCACTTTGTATTTCACAGAGGCAGAAAATTTCCATTGTATCTTATCTCTTATCATGTTTCTGAAAATGAAGTATTCAAAGTTTGAGGTAGGGTTGTTGTTTAAGGTGTTTCTTGGACAACTTTGAGGGCCATTTGAAAGCTCCAGATTCTTTAGATTAACTGTCTCATACTTTGATGGTGAATATAGAGAACTGTCGCTCAACTTAACATGCAAAGACCAAAGTCTGTAAAACATTTGTTCAGTCTCTGACAGAAGGTTTGGAGACATGTAGAAAATTCTGTTTTTAATGGGTGGGACTAATATTTTATTTACAGTTTCTCATACACAAGGCAGATAATATTCTTCATGTACATTATTTTTACAAATACATCACGAAAATATTTTCATCAATTCATGTCTTAATGTTTTATACAAAACCTCTGATGATGTTCTCTCTGATTTCCCAGGATGTATTTTGGATAGACTAAAATATTCACAATAGCCAGAGTTGACTGAATACAAATATTTCTAAAATCCAATAATTACAATAGAACGGCCAGAAATTCACCCCGTTCCTTTCATTTAATGAAAGAGATCAAATCTGACAATCTGTTATCTTGAGGTACATGAAGACAAGAAAATTAAACTTTATTACAAACAAAATAATATATGTAACAATATCTGTAATTAAAAGAGCATTGGCTGCCAGCAAGGCTCTCCACTGGCTCCTTCAAAACATGTATTGGGAATTCCAGAGTTCTTTACATTCATACCAGTGTTTAAAATAACCGGGTTGAATTCATACTGGCCGTTGCCACGTGGCATCGACCAGCCAAACATCTGGGGGGAGTTGGGGAAGGTCCATTGAGGCAAAGCCACAGGATGAGGATAGTGTGCCTGATTATTAATTCTCATAAAGTTCATGAGTGGGGGCTGTCCCTCTTCCTGAAACTGAATCAAAGACAGATGGACCAGAATTCTTGTTTTAAATTATTGGAATTACATTTCATTCAATACAGTCAATTCCCCAGATAATGACAGAATCAGAAACAGGGCTTTTTAATAATAGGAGATACTTACATGAAGTGGGACGCCCTGATTCACATGCTGAGGATGTGAACTCCTCCTAAACTTACTCCGTTTATTTTGAAACCAAGTTTTTACCTAAAGATGGAAGAAAACAGAAAACATTTAATCAGTACAATGGACCCAAAATTCAATTTCTTCTGTTCTACTGAGTTGAAAAACACTCACCTGTTTGTAGGTCAGTCCTGTCATCTCTGCCAGCTGTTTCACTCCCTTGGGTCATAGAAATGTTTCAAATTAAACTGATGGACAAGAATATTCAACTGTCTCTCTGTGAACACCACCCGGGCCTTTCCTTTAGGTTTCTCTGGAGCAGTGCTGGGATCCTGGCAAATTTTTCATTTATTGGAAGAAAATGGATGGTATTGACTGAAACATTTACAATATATATAAAAAGAAGACTTTATCACTCTCCTACTTGCCTTAATCTAGGCACACCAACTTTGGGGAAAAAAGAACAAAAATGCATGGATTATATGTTAATTCTTTTATATTTTTCTAAACTTTAAATAATGCAGAGGTTCAGTGAGTTTTATCAAAACAGCCTCTTTTTAATATTTCAATGGCAATAAGATAAAAATTTACGAGCAAAAACAACCTGTAAAACAGGATAAAACATGCATGTAGCTTCCATGTTGAAAAACTGCAGATGATATTGAAGTCTTTTAAATCTTTGTGAAAACCACCAGCATGTGGTTTGGCAAGACCAAGGTGGAAGAAATCCTCATCTGAAGCTTTGCTGAACATAAGGATTTCTCTCAGGTCATCATGATTTAGTCTTTATCCTGATCAAGTTCTAAATGTTGTGGGACAAAGATTTGTTTGTTGCTTTACAAATTATGTGTAGAGTTCTGAGGTCAACCAAGTCTTTAAATTTAAGAGTATTTAATAAAAAGTGGGTTTGGTGGTTCTGTTGAAGTGGTTTTATTTATGATCCCTATTAGACTTTGTGTGTGTTTTACAGGTTATCGATATATTCGTAATGACCATGATAGTTTGTGATTTATTATCACCGGAAGAAGTTTGTTTTTTCAGATAATCTATTTTAATTATATGTCATTTATCATCAGACTCCTGAATAGTATGAGTTTTGTTTGCTCAGATTCAGTGTTAACCCATTATAGAAAAAGTCTTCAATTTCTTAAATTCATTTTCTAGTTCATTCAGAAGTTGTTCCAAGTTACTTCCACAATAACTTTGTGTCATCTGCAAACAATATGACTTCTCTGTCTTTGAAATTACTTAGCTGAATGTACAATATCAATCCACATTCACTCAGTTAATGATTTATTCATTAATCTGTATGCCTCTTGTATTTCATTGCTCAAATTCAGGAGATTGAAAAACACCTTATGGCATAATGCTTTTCAGAAACTCTCAAAGACAACATTACATGGATTATTAGACTCAGTGCTGCTCATTTACTGACTTGATGTTTCATTCCTGCAGCTCCTCTGTTCTGACAGCTCCACTCAGGCTCTGCTGGACACCACCGTGCTCCTGCTGTAAGGCGCCTGGTTGCTGGTAGGCTTCCCAGTCATGATCATCGGTGGCTTTGTGAGCAAGAACCTGGCAACCTCCAGCCACCATGCCCCATCCGTAACATCCCCTGACAGATCCCAACACAGCCCTGATACAAACATACATGTCCATCAGCAGCATCCTACACTTTAATTGAGCTGACTTCAGGTGTTCAGTCAGGGGAAGATTTAATAACATTGCATGTTTCATTTCAAGACTCTGTAGTCACAGAGCAGAGAGTAGAAAAGGTGACAATAAAATGTTTTTGGAGCTTTACTACCAAATAATCAACATCAGACTTGTTAACAATTAAAAGCAAACCCAACATTTAGAGTCTTAGGAAGATAATCACAGAGGCAGAAACTTTACACTGTATCATCTCAGGTTTCTTAAAATGAAGTCTGAGGTAGGGTTGTTATTTGAGGTATTCCTGGGAAAATCTTTGAAGTCCATTTGAAAGCTCCAGATTCTTTAGATTGACTGTCTCATACTTGATTGTGAATATAGAGGATTGTAGCTCAAGTTAACATGGAAAGATAGAGGTCTAAAGTCTCTAAAACATTTGGATGTTCAGTCTCTGACAGAAGGTTTGGAGACATGTAGAAAGTTCAGTTTTGAATTGGTGAAACACACAAGGAAGAGAATTTTCTTCATGTACAATATTTTTTACAACAAATACAACAAACTGAAACAAAACACATTTTGATGAATTCATCTCTTAATCTTATATACAGAATTTCTGATGGTGTTCTCTGATATCCCAGGATGTATTTTGGATAGACTATTTACAGTAGTCGGAGCCTACTGAATTCTAATATTTCTAAAATCCATTGGATATTGAATACCCCCCTCCCCCTTTACTGAAAGCGATCAAATCTCTATGACTCTAAGACTCTATGTTGAGCTACATGAAAACAATAAAACATTTTTAGTCCAGGGTTGTTTATATTCCATTCAGTGCTGAACTGGTGTTCAAATCAAATTCACATTTTATTACGTCAAATACACAGTCATACAAAGTACAACATGCAGTGAAATTCCTGTGTTTGGGTTTGGTGCCTCCAATTTCACAGACAGTCTAAATGTCTGTCACTGGTCACCGGGTCTGTCAATTTCTTGTTGAAGAGCCGTGAGCTTTTCCAAGATCTTATCCATGTTGCGTTCAATGAGATCAGTCTGAGTACTCACAGCTCTTCCCATTGCTTCGATCATAGTGGCTATTTTTGCTGGATTTTGAACAGCTGTGTCGTATTTGTGATGGCCGTTGCCTGGTGGCATTGACCAGCCAAACATCTGAGGGGAGTCAGGGAGGGTGCATTGAGGTCCAGCCTTGCCCACAGCATGAGGATAGTAGGCCTGATTATTTGCACCCATTCTCATTGAATTTACCTGGTGCTGGGTGTACCGCTCCCTGAATGGAGGCTGTCTCTCTCCCTGAAACTGAAGGGGACAAGGGGACTGTCAGTAAAACGAGAAGTTGTTTTAAATTATTGGCATTACACTTTTTTGAATGCAGTCAATTCCCCAGATAATGACAGAATCATAAACAATTTTGTTTAATAATGGGAGATACTTACATGAAGTGGGACGCCCTGATTCACACGCTGAGGATGTGAACTCCTCCTAAACTTACTCCGTTTGTTTTGAAACCAAGTTTTTACCTAAAGATAGAAAAAAACAGAAAACATTTAATCAGTACAATGGACCCAAAATTCAATTTCTTATGTTGTAGTAAGTTGAAAAACGCTCACCTGTTTGTAGGTCAGTCCTGTCATCTCTGCCAGCTGTTTAATCTCTCTTGGGTCATGGTAATGTTTCAGATTAAAGTGATGGACAAGAATATTTAACTGTCTCTCTGTGAACACCACCCGGGCCTTTCCTTTAGGTTTCTCTGGAGCAGTGCTGGGATGGTGCAGAGTGGCAGTGATGTTGCCATCCTGGCTTCTTAGGACAGCAACATCTTGTTTCTCTTCTGAGACAGCAGGAAAAAAAGTTTTTAAAAAGGTAAATTGCTGAGTCTGAAACACAACAGTTTCCCAGAAAAAAAAAGTCTGATATTTGTACATTCTTCAGAACCAAGAAGGATTTAAAGTGGACTCCCTGATCAGCTGTGGGGGGAGAAATGATGACTTCTGCCATCAGGACTTACAACACAGAGTAAAAGAGTATTTTTGCAAGTTGTCTTAGAGGTTAACCAACTCTGTTCATATTAGCTCACCAGGCAACAATGCTGAGTACATACCTGGAGAAAAGTGCATCCCATAATCTTCCATCTTTGAAATCCCAGTGATTGAAACAGGAACGCTGGAATACGTATCTCTGCTGAAAGAGCTCCAAACCAAGCAGGGTAGTGCTGTGTATCCTAAGGCTGATTTAAGAGCAATTCTGGGCTTTTAAGGAGGTTTGTGGGTGTGGGCAGGAATGTGGGGGGTTGAGCTTCTTCTTTTGTGAGTCACTTTACAAAGCAGTCAGGCAGTTTCTACCAACTGGCATCATTTACATTTCTTTAAAATGCTGTTTCTCAGGTCTGACAAAAGAAAGTACAGTTAGAAAGCAGTCATACAAATGAGCTTTACCAAATCCTTCCAGCGCACACTTTATAAAATCTCAAAAATGTAATGCCTAAAATTACTGTTTTACTTTCAATTTAACCTCCTACCCATTACTTAAGTGTCCATTTTAACTGCTCTTAAATTAGCAAAAAAAAAAAAATTCAACACCAAATTCAGTTTGGTGGGTCATTCAATGGGTCGTTCAGGGCGTTGTTCAGTGGGTTGTTCAGTGGGTCTTTCATTTGGTCGTTCTTTGGGTTGTTCAGTCAGTGGGTGAGTGATAGCAAGGTTAAGTGCTCACATCGAGCATTTTTGCAAATGCATCCTCACACTAATTTGATCTCCAGGCGTTCAGTTGCACCTCTGTGTAAACCCCCAAAGCAGCTTTTTAAGGTCAAAACAAGTTTTTCAAACTCTGACAAACTATTAAAAAATCTGACACTGAATATCACGATGACCACTGACCACTCGTTGTGTCTTCATTAACTTTATTAAATGAAACAGTTTAAAAGTGGCAACTGAAATTAAACCAATTGAACTCAGCATCTTTGAAATGTTTTAAAATAAGCAAAATTATACCAATATTACATACAAATAGTGACTTACATAATTAAGATCTTTTTGATCATGTGGAGAACATTACTGAGTTTATAAGGTAGCAAATGGTAGTTTCACCTTCTTTGAAATGCACCTCTACATTGTAAAAGTCTCTGACACTAAGACACCCACATAAGTCAATGTAAACAATAGCAAGGCTAACGATCCACAACAACACTCGTCATAAACCCCACAGACACATGCATCTGGCCCCCTCTGGCTCATTCATAATCAGAGACGCACCCAGTTCAGCCAGTGACCACTAAACATACGCTAATGTGTATTTTAGAGTTCCTGTATCACATCCTGCTACCTCTGATTAATTATCAAGTCAATGCAGACAGATGGCACCAGGGCCATGAGAGATAAATGAAGATTTTTGTGTTAACATGTCTTGATTTGAAATAATTTCAAAGACACAGAAGTCATATTATGTGCAGATGACGCGAAGTTATTGTGGAAGTAACTTGGAGCAACTTCTGAATGAACTAGAAAATTAATTTAACTGAATTCTCGGTTATTTCTATAATCAGTTAACACTGAGTCTGAGCAAAACAAAACTCATACTATTCAGGAGTCTGATAAATAACAAAGAATTAAAAAAGGATCTGAAAAAAAAACCTTCTTGGGGCGATAATACATCACAAAATAGTATCATCCCATGTCACTTATAAAACACACACCCATGTGTTTTGCAAAAAAAGCGTTATAAGTATCATAAATAAAAACACTATTTAACAGAACCACCATATTCACTCTTTTATGGAGCCCCGCAAGGGACATAGTAGAAGAAAAATGAAGATGGAGTTTGGTGAGATCTTGCAAAAGGGTTTGTGAGATCTCCCGCTACTTTTTCATGGTGGTTCTGTTTCTGTCCATTCAGAAATCAGAAGGGTCCATGGAGTAGACAGGGAGAAGGATTTGAAGTGTTTCATGCGGTCAAGAGAGGTCCCACAAGAACACATCATGCAGATGCAACAAGACAGAGTACGTCTAAAATTCAGTAAGTGAAAGAACAAGATAGCATAAAACACTGGGGTTGAGAAGGCGAGTAACTCGTTGAAAAGCAGAAGTTGTCTATGCAAGCCTGTAATGTTAACTCTTGTAATTATGTTGAGGTTCATTAAAAATAACTCGTTAAATGTACATATGTTTTGAAATCTCATGTTGTTATCTGGCTGTGCCATTACCATGGTGACGTGGACGCCATGGCAGGAAATACTTGGTGGACGCCTCTCCTTATATGTTCACTTTTAAAAAAAAAAAAAGTTGCAGCTCGACGCTCCTATTAAAATAGAGGAAGTTTTTGGCTCAATCAAATGTATGCAGAGCGGTAAGGCCCCAGGCTCAGACAGATTTCCAGCTGAGTTTTTTAAAAAAAAAAGTAAAGACAAGCTAGCCCCTCTCCTTTTTGATGCATATAATGAATCTCTGAGAAATGGCCGGCTGCCCCCAACTTTAACGAAGGCATCTATTTCAGTTTTACTGAAGAAAGGCAAAGACCCTACGGCCTGTGAGTCCTACAGGCCCCTGTCTCTCCTAAATGTAGATTTTAAGATTTTGGCAAAACTACTTGCAATTCGGCTTGAGGCCGTTCTTCCACAGATTATCTCAGAGGAACAGAATGCACACGTACGGTGCTAAGCACAATTTTTTCTGCTCATTGTCCCACGTCTCCTGAGGTGATCATTTCTCTAGATTCAGAAAAGGCCTTTGATCGGGTTGAATGGGATCACATTTTTGCTGTATTGAATAGGTTTGGGTGTCTTGGATCAAACTTCTTTATACATCCCCTCAGGCTTGTGTCATCACCAACTCAGTTCGATCTGATTATTTCCCACTATGCTGTGGCACTCGACAGGGGTTTCCTCTTTCAATTCAATTCAATTTTATTTATTTAGCGCCAAATCACAACAAAAGTTGCCTAAAGGCTCTTTCTCCCCTTCTCTTTGCTTTAGCCATAGAACCTCTTTCTGTTGCTCTGAAATCCCTCTCTTCCTTTCATGGAATTATCCGTGCAGGTGTTGAACTTAAGGTTATCCCTGACCTTCTTTTGTATGTAGTTGACCCCATATGTAGTCTTCCTCCAATTTTATCTGTCCTGGAAAAATTCAGCTCTTTTTCTGGCTATAAAATTAATTTGCTCAAGAGTGAATGTTACCCTGTGAACTCTTTAGCGTTAACACTTGAGCAGTCTGACATTCCTTTTAAGCTCAGCCCCTCGGGGTTTAGGTACTTGTGAATTGATATTACACGAACTTTGCCTTTACTGTTTTCTGAGAATTTTGCCCCCCTGGTCTCACAATTTGCATTAGATTTCCAGAGGTAGAATTCACTCCCACTGTCACTAATTAGCAGGATTAATATTATCAAAATGAATGTGCTACCCAGATTTCTCTTTTTATGTCAGTGTATCCCAATATTTCTGCCCAAACAGTTTTTTAAGTCCCTGGACCAGATGGTTTCTTCTTTTTTGTGGAATGGAAGGGCCTCTAGACTGAGGCTCTCTTTATTACAGCAGTTTACCTCTAATGGGGGTCTTTCCCTACCAAATTTTTTAATGTACTACTGGTCTTCGCATATTCATAAGCTGACCTACTGGCTAAATTCACCTAACCTGATTTGGTGTAAACTTGAAATTCAATCAATTCTCCATATTTTTCACTTACCTCCCTTATCTACTCATCACTACCTGTTAAAACATCTTCTGTTGCTTCAAATCCCGTAGTGTTCTCTACACTTAAGATATGGTTTCAATTCAGGTCACATTTTAAATTCATATCCCCCTCTACCAGATTACCATTGTTAAGGAATCATCTGTTTTCCCCTACCACTACCAACGCTGCCTATTTGATGTGGCACGAAAGAGGCATAAAAACCATGAGAGCCCTTTACAAAGATGATGTCTTTCTTAGTTTCACAGAACTATCCTCAAAATTTAACCTACCTCCTTCTCACTTGTTTCTCTATTTGCAAATTAGACACTGTGTCTCATCACTGTTTCCAAATTTACCAATTCTCCCTGCTGATCCATCATGGGTTGACCTTCTGCTTGTTAGGCCTAATCAAAAATCACCTCTATCAAATATATATTGTATGCTTATGGTGACCGAATCTGATTCTTCAGGTAAAATCAGAACCGCCTGGGAGCGTGAATTAGGTGTGGAACTGTTTGACTCATGGTGGGATAAGGTGGATCTCATCATGCGTTCAAGTACACCATGTGCTAGGCTACAGCTTATACAGTTTAAGGTAATAAACAGAGTCAATTTCTCAAAATCCCGTTTATCTAAAAATTTTCCTTCAATTATAGACCAATGTGACAGACGTCACACCTCCCCTTGCAATCTAAGCCATATGTTTTTCTTCTGTCCAAGTTTGAACAAATTTTGGAGTGATTTCTTTTCTGTACTTTCAGGGGTTTTTGGAAGTCAGATCCGAGAAGACCCTTTAATTGCCATATCTGGAGTTCCAAAGACCACTCTTAATATAACTCCCCAGCAAACTGAGATCTTAGCTTTTTGTTCCCTTCTTGCTAGACGCTGTATTTTACTTCTTTGGAAATCTCCCACGCCTCCATCTGCATTGCAATGGCTTAATACTGTCCAGACATTCTTGAGGGTGGAGAAGATTTGACTCACAGTGAAAGGTAGTTCTGCAAAATTTATCCACAAGTGGACACCCTTTGTGGAATATCTCAAATATTTTCCTTAGAACAATGCAATTTACCCACCCTGCGTCTAGATTGAAAAGAATTTGAAATGTACTCTTTTTTTTAAGGTAGGCATAGGATTTACCCCCCACCCCCCTTCTATTCGTTTTTTAATTTAATTTAATTTTTTAAATTTTATTTGTATAGTGTTTAATTTTAATTTTTAAATTTTACTTTATTTTATTTATTTATTTAATATTTTTTCTAATTTTCTCAGTTTTTTCTTCTTGTATTGGTATGATGTTTTTTGTATTTTAATTTGTCTTTGATTGGAGAAGAAATGTTTGATAAAATATGTCACGTAAGATGTATACAATACAATGTATATAAGTTTGTATAATCTCTTGATAAACAAATTTTAAAAAAAGTTGCTGTCCATACAAACAATACTGATTTGTAGATTTGTAATTGTTTAACTAACAATCTTGTCAACACAAAGTTCCAATCCAATCCAATTCAATTTTATTTATAAAGCACTTTAAAATACCCAGCACAGGAACAAAGTGCTGTACAGAAAATAAGTTAAAAACAATAGAATAACAGAAAACAGCAAAAATATATAAATAAAACACATAATACATAAAATTAAAACAGCCCTATATTAAAACAAAAACCAAAAACAAGATAAAACAGCATCGAATCAGCTAAAAACAACAAATTTTTTAAATTTTTTTTTAACAAAGTTCTTTATTTGGAGCACATTTCTGCAAGAAAGATAAGTTACCGCATTTAGACCATACGACGCACTGGATTTTTAAGGCGCATTATGTGATGGGCATGGGTCTGTGACCTGGGGATCATGTGTTATTTTTGAGTTTAATGAATATTATGAGTTTTATTCGTCTTTCTTAATCATTTATGGTTGTGGTGTGATCTTCTCCTGGTTTCTTGTTTCCCCGTGTGTGTTGCTGTGTCAGTTGTGTTGCCCCACCAGGCCTGGAGAGTCCCTGCCTTGGAGCCAGCTACACCTGTGATAATCACTCACCTGTTGCTGATCTGCTAATAAAAAGAGCTCTACTTAAGAGGGCAGTGGAGCAGCAGTTGGCGTGGGATTGTTAAACTAGAAATATGGTTAGTGTTCAACTTGTATTTCCTATAGTCATGCAATTTATTATTTTTAAACAATCGTATGAATTTTTGTATTGATGTACTTTTGTTAATTTCATACGTACAGGTGTTCCACACACTAACTCCTGTGACTGTAATGCTGTGATATTTTACATTAGTCTTTACCATTGGCTTGGCTCATCTACTCCCGCTGAGTTTGCTACATTAATAGTTAATGTTTTATTTTTAGAAGGGTGTCCAGTTTTTACAATTTCTTTAGGTAAGCCAGGACCAACATTAAGAAAAAAAAGTCATTAAAACCAGTTGCAAATTGTTTTATGTCACTGATCAGTGTATTTTGTGTTTGAAAGTTATTGGGATATTCCAATCCTTTAGTTCCTTTATTTACAATATCATTTAGTACTGTCCACGTTTTTCATATTTTTTTATCTAAAAGTTTACTGTAGTAATTTCTTTTACTCATTCTCATAATTATTATAAATTTATTCTTATACCTTTTATAAGTTTGTTCAGCATCTATTGTTCTTCTTGTACAACAGATTCTTTTTCTTACATCCGTTTGTTAGCCATGTTTTCAGTTTTCTTTGCTTTATTCACCAGGGGATAGCGTTTACTGTAAAGAGTTAATATTATAGAAGTTTTCATATGCCACATCAACATCTTGAACATAGATCTTTCTCTAGTCTTGGTTGTTGAGCTGTTCTTTAAGGTAGCCAATTTCTTAAGCCTAAATTATAGTATTTACACAATTTTCATTTCATTTACTCCCTTCTCCTCTCCACCTCTTCTCCCTCTCTTGTCTCTTTCTTTCTGCAAGTCTCTCCATCCCTTCAATCTGGCCCACATCTCATCTCTCACTATACTTTGTCTACTCCCTCTCTATCACTTCCTCCGTTTCCTTTATCTCTCACTCACACACGCATGCATCCATACATGCAAGAAAACATAATTTATTAGCTCACCTGGATAAGACCCATGCAACAAAACTGAAGAAGGTTTTTGTCCGGAAACCCACCATCAAAGTACCCGTTGTCTCTGATGTCTGCAAATAAGAATAACCAGAACTCCAGACACTGGCTGCGAAGAAAATGCCACCAGTATTCAATTCTTTCATTGGAAGTACTTTCTCCCTCCAGGTAACTCTCAAAGGTGTCGTAAGGAGCCATGGGCACAAGGAAATCATGATGACCTGAGAGAAATCCTTATGTTCAGCAAAGCTTCAGATGAGGATTTCTTCCACCTTGGTCTTGCCAAACCACATGCTGGTGGTTTTCACAAAGATTTAAAAGACTTCCATATCATCTGCAGTTTTTCAACATGAAAGCTACATTCATGTTTCATCCTGTTTTACTGTTTTATTTCTTGTAGATTTTATCTTCTTGCCATTTAAATATAAAACAGAGGCTGTTTGAATCTCAACAATAAGAAAAACATTAAAATGTAATGTACATCTTTTTTTCCCCTTCTTTTCCTCAGAGTTGGTGGGGTAGATGAAGGCTCAAGTAGGAGACTGATAAAGTCAACTTTTATATATGTTGTAAATGTTGCAGTCAGTGCCATCCATTTTCTTCCAACAAATGACAACTTTGCTATAATTAAATACTGTCTGCATTTTTGTTTTTTGTTTCATTGAGTCTCTAACATCATAATTTACAATATTTGATAGGATGTTAAAAAGTGAAAGTCATGAAATCTTGTGTTTAGCCTCTGACCCAGAATGTCGCAGCAGAAATGGAGACTCATCAGATCAGGAAACATTTCTCCAATCTCTTATTGTCTAATATTTGTGAGTCTGTTTCCTCAGTTTGCTGTTCTTAGCTGACAATTGTTGTAGCCAGTGTGGTCTTCTGCTGCTTCTGGCCCATGTGCTCCACGTTCTGACATGTTGTGCTCTCAGAGATGGTCTTCTGTATAGTTTGCTTTTAATGAGCGGTTATTTTTAGTCACTGCTGCCTTCCTATCAGCATGAAGCCGTCTAGTCTTTTTCCTCTGACATCAAGAAGCTCGTTTCATCCAGAGAAGTGCTGCTCACTGGATGTATCGCTGAGTTTTACATTCTTTTGTGCAGTTTGCATTAAGTTTGTTTAATTTCTTCTCTTTCATTCATCACTCACTCTTTCAAGTTGTTTTCTATCTCAGTGAATCACTGAGATTAAAAGAAGGTTCCACACAAATATGCCCTGATCAAGTCCTAAATGTTGTGGGTCAAAGATTTGTTTGTTGCTTTATAAATTATGTGTAGAGTTCTGAGGTCAACCAAGTCTTTAAATTTAAGAGTATTTAATAAAAAGGCTAAAAAGTGGGTTTGGTGGTTCTGTTGAAGTGGTTTTATTTATGATCCTAAGTCTGTTATTTATCATCAGTTTATTAATGAAATAATTTGTACATCTCCCAAATAGTTTTGTTTTGCTCAGATTCAGTGTTAGTTCATTTAAAAAAAACAGGTCTTCAATTTTCTAAATTGATGTTTTAGTTCATTCAGAATTTGTTTCAAGTTACCTCCACAATAACTTTGCATCATCTGCAAACAATATGACTTTTGTATCTTTGCAGTTACTTCAAATTAAGACATGTCAACACAAACACCTTTACCCTCATTTGTCTCTCATGGCCCTGGTGCCATCTGTCTGCATTGACTTGATAATTAATCAGAGGTAGCAGGGTGTGATACAGGAACTCCAAAAGACACATTAGCGTATGTTTAGTGGTCACTGGCTGAACTGGGTGCGTCTCTAATTCTGAATGAGCCAGAGGGGGCCAGATGCATGTGTCTGTGGGTTTATGACGAGCGTTGGTGTGGATCGTTAGCCTTGCTATTGTTTACATTGACTTATGTGGGTGTTTTAGTGTCAGAGACTTTTACAATGTAGAGGTGCATTTCAAAGAATGTGAAGCTACCATTTGCTACCTTATAAACTCAGTAATGATCTCCACATGATCAAAAATATCTAAATTAGAGGTGTAATTCGTTATTTGTATGTAATATTGGTAACAAAAGTTTGTGGACTTAATTTTGATTTCTAAAAACAGTCTTTGCTGCTGAGAAAAACTTTTGTTACTCTGAGAAACACATCAAGTCCATCTTGTTCTGATTTACTGTAGAGACTTATTTACAAAACTGGGAAAAATCTAGATGGATAAACAGAACTACAGTACTACTTCAGGACTCCAAAAATGTCACCAAACAAAACTGAATCCATTTCACTGACATCACAATTCCCGTTGAACTGCCAGGACGATTAAACTTAAGCTTAACTCAGTTGTTGTTGTCTTGGGGGGCTCTGTTACTTTTCCCTCTCACAGATGGAGCAGAGAAGAAGAAAAAGCAGCTCAGGAGTCATCAGCCCCTCACCCCACACTTCAAGCCAGCTCGAGTAGATATTCTGTACCCAGGTTGGAGATCACACTTTGTCATTTCTTCAAGTATCAGTGATTAAAATGATAAAATAATTTTAGGCATTAAGTGTTTCATATTTTATAAAGTGTGAGCTGGAAGGATTTGGTAAAGCTCATTTGTATGGCTGCTTTCTAACTGTACTTTCTTTTTTCAGACCTGAGAAACAGCATTTTAAAGAAATGTAAATGATGCCAGTTGGTAGAAACAGCCTGACTGCTTGTAAAGAGACTCACAAAAGAAGAAGCTCAACCCCCCACATTCCTGCCCACACCCACAAACCTCCTTAAAAGCCCAGGAGAAAGGCTTTTAAGTCTGTCAGTCTTAAGTCCCTATCCTGCTTGGTTTGGAGCTCTTTCAGCAGAGATACTTTCTCCAGCTTTCCTGTTTCAATCACTGGGATTTCAAAGATGGAAGATTATGGGATGCACTTTTCTCCAGGTATGTACTCAGCATTGTTGCCTGGTGAGCTGATATGAACAGAGTTGGCGAACCTCTAAGACAACTTGCAAAAACTTTCTTTCACTTTGTGTTATAAGTCCTGATGGCAGAAGTCACCATTTCTCCCTCCACAGCTGCACAGAGAGTCCACTTTAAATTCTTTTTGGTTTTAAAGAATGTACAAATATCCCACCACTTTTTTTTAAGTTTGTGGTCAACTGTTGTGTTTAAGATTCATTTTCTTGATGCATGCTCAATAATGCTAACGCATGCATGTTTTCAGTGAGAGAAACATTTCGCCACTCATCCAAGTGACTTCTTCAGTCTGAGACCTTTTGGGATTTAAGACTCATCAATTTACCCTTTTTTAAAATTATTACTGTTACAAAGTCAGTCGTGCCAACACATATCAGTAACTGACTCATGTGGACCATATAGACTTCTTAGCCTCTGTCTCTTTTCCCTCACAGACTCGTGGAGTTCTGGCAGCGGTGTAGAAGTGAGTCTTCACTTCAAAGAAACAAGTGATACCTCTGAGGCTGTTTCGAGCTCTGTCTCAGGGGTAAAACAAGATTTTGCTGTCCTAAGAAGCCAGGATGGCGACATCACTGCCACTCTGCATGATCCCAGCACTGCTCCAGAGAAACCTAAAGGAAAGGCCCGGGTGGTGTTCACAGAGAGACAGTTGAATATTCTTGTCCATCAGTTTAATTTGAAACGTTACTATGAGCCAACAGAGATGAAACAGTTGGCAGAGATGACAGGACTGACCTACAAACAGGTGAGTGTTTTTCAACTTGCTAGAATCTAAGAAATTGAATTGTGGGTCCATTGTACTCATGAAATGTTTTGTGTTTTCTTCCATCTTTAGGTAAAAACTTGGTTTCAAAACAGACGGAGTAAGTTTAGGAGGAGTTCACATCCTCAGCATGTGAATCAGGGCGTCCCACTTCATGTAAGTATCTCCTATTATTAAAAAGCACTGTTTCTGATTCTGTCATTATCTGGGGAATTGATTGAAGTATTCTTGAAGTATTCTTATTTTACTGACAGTCCACCGGTCTGTGATTCAGTTTCAGGGAGAGGAACAACAGTACACCCAGCACCTGGAGGTAAACTCAATCACAAATGGTGGAAATTATCAGGGCCCCTATCATCATGCTGTGGACAATTTTGCTCCTGGACCTCAATGGACCTTCCCCAACTCGCCCCAGATGATTGGCTGGTCGATGCCACCAGGCAACGGCCAGTATGAATTCAACCCTGCTGTTGGTATGAATGTACATGAAGAATATTATATGCCTTTTGTATGATAAACTGTAAATAAAATATTTGTTTCACCAATTCAAAACTGAACTTTCTCCCCCCCCCCCCCCCTTTTTTTATAGAGTTTTTACATGTAAGTTGACATATCAGGTCCAATAAAGCAAGTACCACAGATACAAAGACATATCTCAATACAGATTAGGCCATTAAAATTAGGATGATAACAATAAAACAAATAAAATAAAAATAAAGAAAAAAATGAAAAAGGGGAAAAAAACACACAGAGAACAAAACAAAAGAAAAAGCAAAGAAAAAAAAAAGAACAAACAAAAACAAACAAACAAAAAACAACTCTCCCCAGAACCAGAACAAAAGAAAACCCCATGGTACTAAAGTTTAGTCTGTTAGAAGTGTTTTCAATGAACTGAAGTAAATAATAAAAGGCTGCCACATCTATGAGAACTTATTAACATTTCCTCTGAGTCTGAATTTTATTTTCTCCATTTTTAAAAAGAACATAACATTTTCCAGCCAACGTGATCGGGCTGGAGGGTGAGGAGCTTTCCAAGACAGCAAAATTCTACGTCGTGCCAGCAGTGAAGTAAACATAACATCCAGCTGTTTATGACTAAGGTTTAGGGTGGCATCTTCAGAAACACCAGAAAGTGTCTGTGAAGGTTCTCAGTCATCCAGGTCATCGTAGTCAAAGGAGTTGCAAAGAAAAGCGTCTGGACTTCTTTAAGTTGCTTGAAGACGTTTCACCTCTCATCCGAGAAGCTTCTTCAGTTCTAAGGTCAAATGGCCGAGAGTCCCAGATTTAAACCCAGTGGGAGTATCCCCCCAAAGAGGGACAAAGAACCCCCTGGTGATCTTCTAATCACATGAGCCAAGGTGTGAAAGTGGGTGTGGGACCTAATCAGCCAAGGTTTCGGGTGAGCTCATTGTGAAACCTGGCCCCACCTTGTCATGTGAATTCCTGAGGTCAGATGGCCCAGGATGTGAGTGGGCATTAAGGCGTCTGGGGAGGGAACTCAAAACTGGGTTATAGATGGCAGACAGTTGATGTCGTAAACCACCGCCTCTGTTCAAAGATGGTCGCTCACAGTGGACATAGATGGCCTCTTTCACTCCTCTTTCAAACCATCTGTCCTCTCTGTCCAAAATGTGAACATTGGCATCCTCAAAAGAGTGACCTTTATCCTTAAGATGCAGATGGACTGCTGAGTCTTGTCCCGTGGAGGTGGCTCTTCTATGTTGTACCATGCGCTTGTGAAGTGGCTGTTTGGTCTCTCCAATGTAGAGGTCTGGGCATTTCTCGCTGCACTGTACAGCATACACCACGTTGTTAAGTCTGTGTTTTGGAGTTTTGTCTTTTGGGTGAACCAGTTTCTGTCTGAGTGTGTTGCTGGGTCTGAAGTACACTGGGATGTCGTGCTTGGAGAAGACTCTCCTGAGTTTCTCTGATGACTCAGACACCAGAAACACCAAACTAGTGGGCATGGTTGGAGTGTAATGCTCAAAACATGAGAGAACACTTCAAACTAAAAAGTCCAGTATGACTTAAGTGTCGGGCAGGCAAAAAACAGGCGTTGCACAGGTCAGGAATGCCGGGGTATATTTTAGATAATCTAGATGTTGAGAAGTGTAATCTGTATACCGTCTTAAACTGAATAAGGGAGAGTGTTGCACATGAGGCTGAAGTATGAATTTTGTCAATTATTTTGTCCCAGTAACCTTCCCCAAACTTAAGACCCAGTTCCTGTTCCCAACTCGAAGCAATTTCTTTGGTTGAGTAATTGCCCGATGCCATAATTAAAGTATATATTTGTGATATTAGAGCCTTACTGTGAGGCTTCAACTGGAATAAGTCTTCCCACCAAGGCTTGAGAGGCTGACTTGGAAACTCTTGCAAGATAGAAGATGCAGTGTCTTATTTGAAAGTAGCCGAACAAATGATACAAGGGCAAATCATACAAAGAACAAAAGTCACTAAAGCTGAGAAAAATGTTATCTTTAAAAATTACAACAGGGTTGTCTGTAAATTGTAACAGGGAAACAGGAAAGGATGAAAATAATAGTGCTGAAAGTGAGGAAGAAAAACACGATTGAGCCTCAAGGCAACACCAAGTAGCTTGAGGATCATTCAGCCAATAGGTATACTTTTGAATGTTGGCTGCCCAGTAGTAAAACATAAAATTGGGCAGAGCAAGACCCCCACTGAGCTTACCCTGTTGTAGTGAGGTCATACAAATCCCGGGGGTCTTATTTGCCCATATAAAAGATGAAGCCATTCGATTCACAGATTTGAAAAAGGATTCAGGTAAAAACAGTGGAATACACTGATAAAGATAAAGAAATTTGCTGGATTTGTAACATATAATAATAAGTCATCTGCATATAAAGCAACCCTATGTTCCGTACCACCATGAATAACCCCTTGAAACAGAGGAGAGGGAGAGAGCCTTGTTTCAATGACTCCTCAAAAACCGACAACAGCAAAGGGGCCAGTTTTCTGTAGAACTTTTTATAAAATTCGGGGGGGGGGGGTGCTCATCGGGACCAGGGGACTTTCCAGACTGTAAGGATTTGATTCATGATATAACCTCATCTAAAGCTAGGGTAGCATCAATTTCTGCTGCTGTTGAGGTTGCGATTGTAGGGATATCCAATTTGTTAAGAAACTGGTTCATATCTATGGAATTAGAGGGGAACTATGATGTATACAGAGCACTATAAAATGACTTAAAAATTGAGTTGATTTCAGTTGGATCAGAAGTCAAAGTTCCCGATTCAGTTTTAATTTGCAAAATTTGGCAAGATACCGATTGGTGACGTAGCTGGTGGGCTAGCAGATGAGAGGCTTTATCACCATGTTCATAATAGTTGCCACGGGACTGTAATATCAATTGCTCTGCATCATGGGTTGACAGGAGACTGAACTCAGATTGTAGGTTAAGACGCTGCTTATATATTTCAAGTGAGGGAGTTTGAGCGTATTTGCGGTCTAGAGCTTGAATTTTGGCAGAAAGTTCATTTTGCTTAGCTTTCTTTGATTTAGATAAGTGAGATGAATAGGAAATAATTTGGCCTCTGAGTTAAGCTTTAAGTGTTTCCCATAGTAGAGAATTTGAGATGTCCTCTAAAACATTCGTAGTTAAGAAATCATCAATTGCAGTTGAGATATAGTCACAGAAAGCTGAATCAGACAAGAGTAGAGAATTCAACCTCCATGGATGCTGAGGTCTATAGCCAGGGGACAATACCATATGCCTGACTAATGGAGCATGATCAGATATAACAATTGGAATATATTCAGAGTTGCAAACTTTAGAAGTCATGGAGCCATTTATAAAAAAGTAATTGATGCGAGAATATGTATGATGAACATTTGAAAAAAAGGACTATTCTCTGGCTTGGGGATTAAAAAACCTCCAATCAATGGATCCATTCTGGGTCATAAAGTGTGAGAAAGCCCTGGACATAGCAGATGATGCTTTAGAGCCAGTGGCAGATTTGTCTAAAGCTGGTTCAATAACGCAGTTTAAATCACCTCCGAAGATCAGGAATCATCCTCAAAAGATTATTAGTAAACACAGCGTTGTCAAAGTTTGGGGCATAGACATTCACTAAGACAACTGGGTAATTCATGAGGGTTCCTACAACAATTAGATATCGTCCATTTTTGTCAGCAATCAATTTAGTGAGAGAAAAATGGATTTTATTCCTAATTAAGACTGCCACTCCTCTGGCTCTACTATCAATGTCTGAGTGAAAAATATGACCTATCCATGGAGGTTTAAGTCTTTTATGATCTTTGACTCGCAAATGAGTCTCCTGGAGAAAAGCTACATCTGCACTGAGATGTTTTAAGTGACTGAGAACCCAAGATCTCTTTACCAGACCGTTCAAGCCTTTCACATTCCAAGACAAAAATCTCATAGTACTATTGTTAGTGCTATAACCAGCCATATATATGTTTTACTGAAATCTGGTTTATGACAAAATGACCGTACATCAGAGGGGAGAAAAACAAAACAAAACAAAAGCAAAAAAACAAACACGAAATCGGTTGCTCATGTATTTAGGACCACGTTGTGTCTTCCTTTTATATTTTCATTTTCCCTTGCTGTAAGAGCTCTGTAACACTGAAATTTCTCATCCCTGGGATAATAAAGGTTTATTCTATTCTATTTTATACAGAACATGGCTGCAAAAAAAAATAATACACCAGATATGCCCGACACATAATAATACACTATATTCTGAAAATATGACAGACAGGAAGTCATTCATGCCTGCTGAAATACTTTGAGTTTATAACCTAAATATTACAGTAAATATTGGTGTGTTCAACTACAGTGCCGTCAGCCACTGAAGAAATTACAGCCAGAATTCCTGCTGATGATGTCACATTTTCAAGAAAATAACTTTTATACAGAACATGGTCTGGCAACTTTATTAGTCACACTTTGGTAGCACCAGGTTGGATCTTCTTTTGCCTTCAGATCTTGGACACTCGTCACACCAGAAAACATTTGTTCAATCTTCTGTTGTTCAACTTTGGTGAGTCTGTGTGAACTGTAGCTTCAGCTTCCTGTGTTTAGCTGACAGGAGTGGTACTTGGTGTGGACTTCTGCTGCTTAGTTTCAGAGAGCTTGGATCAGCTGGAGAAACTGTGTTCAACATGCACAGACTTCTGAACCTGGACTGCTGCACTAAAACAAAGACACTGTTACAATATCTACACAGTGCTAGTCTATATAATACAATGTAGGGATCTGAGACTGACTTTGTGCTTCTAGCTTGAGTCCAGCCTGTTTAATCAGAAGAAGACTGATTAAACACACCACTGATGCATCTAGCCTGCCAAACCCAAAGGAGAAGAACATGGCAGCAAGATTTCTGAAAGATTCACTCACTTTTTAACAATCCCACCAAATATTGTAGATTATGATTGTAAGAGGCCTGTCTGAACTTAATATACAGATTTCATGCTGTTGTTAACTGTGTGATTTCTGATGGTTATGTTTAAGAGGTTTGTATTGAAAGTATTTTGTGATAGTTTATGGTGGGTCACATGATTTGGGCGGTATTGATTGCTTATTTGAGGCACCTGTTCATGCAGTGTCAGTTGGAGCAGAGAGGATTGATGTGTGGCTTTATGTTTTGCAATTGTTGAGTTTTTGGTTCTTTTGTGTGCTTTGCTTTAGATTTGTTTCCTTTAGTTTTCTTTTGTTGCTAAACATTTAAGTTCTTGGTGAATCACTGTATTTGGAGAAGGCGACACACAAGTATTCACGCCCAGTTTCACCTTCTCAGCAGCTTTTCGTTTCTTTCTGAAGTTGCTGAAATTTGCCAACAAAAATCCATCTATGGAAGAATCTCAACATGGAGCATGGCATCAAGGATGGAGAGCATTGAAGTCAGCAGATATGGAACCAGACACCGAGGTAGGCCCTGGCTGTTAAATGATTGCTGAAGTGAAGTTAGAAGCTTCATTTACTGGTGGATGTGCACAACATGCTGCCCTGTTGCTAATAGAAAGGATTTGGTGTGCATGGCCTGTTTGGGGCTGTTTGTCTGCAGGAGAATGTTTTGCTGCTGATTGCTGAGAGTTGAATGTGCGTGGGCACAGATGATTGTGTTTGTACTGAAATATGGACACTGCTTTCTCCCTACACTGTTGAACAGGGAGTCCACTTCAGTCCAGTTTGAAGAAACTGGTTTAAGCTGTTGGGAAGCATGAAGCAGATTGTTGGGTGTAGAGCATCTGTTCAAATCTCTTTGGCACATTTCAACATCAATCTGGTATAGATCCAGTCAGGAGCTCTTGCACATTGCACTCACTCTGACCTCAGTTAAAAAGGCCCTCAGCAGTCACACTGGTTTGGTTAAGAAGGTGTTGAGATTGACCCACAGATCTTTAAAAGAGAGCTTCAGCTCTCCCTGGAAGAACCTGGTAGAAACTCTTAAAACATTACACTGACGTCTCTTTCCATTGATGATTTTTTGCGTGATTTTGTTGAAGAACAAAGAAGTATTTAAAAGAATATTTTAATAATTCACATCTGAGATGTCATCTTTTTGGGTTCCCCTTTTTTTTTCTTTTTTTCTTTTTTTTTTTTTTGTTTTGAGCAGTCTATATTCACATTGGTTTTTGGGGTTTTTTTGTTTGTTTTTTTTGGGGGGGGGGGGGGGTTCTTAAATCCTACTTTCTTTGTCAATTTCTTTCTTTCTCTCCAAGCACCTCACAAAGAAGAGCTGCTCTATGTCCACAGACTCTGGTCAGGAGAAGAGATTTTCCAGTGCCCACTCCCCTGGGTTCAGGTGGGTGAAGTGGAACAGGTACATCTTCATGCAGTTTATGAACACATGACTGGTTATCATGTCTTCAACTCGCACTGAGCCTGACATCAGTGTGGTTGTTGATGCTGCAAAACAGGATGGTTTAAACAGATGCTTTGGAGCCTCAGCAACAAACCACCTGCTCCAGCAGAGATACTTAAACCAGTTTTGTCTTTTTAGTCTGTGAAGCTGCAAAAATGGCAGAGTGGAAGACTGACAGCTTTCATCAATCTGAATCTCAGAATCTCATCAGGTATGTACTCAGCATTGTTGCCCAGTGAGCTAGGTTCAATTTAAATCTGGAGGCAAATTTTAGGAATGCAGCCAAAATGCAGAGTGTTTGTATGATGCTATTCTGTATAAGAGTGAGCAATTTAGCCATTATTTAATTACTGTTTTGGTATCATTTTCTGTTCTCAAGTGACTTGTGCCAAAGCATAACAGTAAATATGCTGACCCATGTGGACCATATAGTTATAATCATTCCTTTTTTTTCTCTCTCGTCTTTTTTCAGGTGAAGACTTGTTTTCAGAACTGAAGGAGGAAGTTTAGGAAAACCAGCACATGATGTAGAGAAATGTCAGCACTGTGGCTCGACAGGAGCAGGTCCTGCCTTACCTGAACACCTTTGTCAGTGATGGAGCTTCCTGTTTGTATCCAAACACTGGGTCAGTTAAAGAGGGTGGGGGAGTAAAGAAAGGCCACTTCCTCCTTTGTGTTGGTGTAGCTGAAGTTGTATCGCACAGTACTGTGTCAATATTTTCTCATCTTGCCTTTGGTGCAGTTTATCCATCTAGATTATTTTGGTATGGGCAACCCACTTTTGTAGTTTTCTCTGAGCTCTGTGTCTCTGAAAAGTAATGTTTCCATTCTAAAGAAATCCAGACTGTGTTACAGATCTACTGACCTTGTAGGAATTCTTTTCTTTCCACTGAACTACATCTGCTAACCATATCAGTGTCCTGGAGGAAGCACGTAAAGGCTTTGAACAAGAAGCTTGACTTCATGACAGGCTTCATGCTTCTTTGTAGTTGGCAGGTGTAGACACTGCACCAGATTTCTGAGTTTTAACAAATTCATGCATTTCAATAATATTTGGGACTAGAAAAGGTGACAGTCAAGAAACAGACAGTGCTTCATTTAACAAAGTCAATATTTATAGCAGAGAAGATGCAGGTCTAGATTGCTGGACTTTAAAATATTTATTAAAAACCCTGGACTAACCTCCTGCCTTAAAACATGTTTAGCATAAAAATATTAACAGATGTAATTAAGACATGTGTGCTCAAAGTCTTTCAAATACAGCCTCTGTCATGTCAAGAAACATGAACAGAACACTTAAAATGGCCGTCAGATAAAATTCACATTAAACCTGATATGCTGCCAGTGCCAGCTAGCTTCCATGTTGGAAAAACACAGATGATGTGGAAGTGCTTTAAATTTCTCTGGAAACCACCAGCATGTGGTTTCACAATCAGACCTCCACGCATCATATTCCTGCCATGTTGTTTTTGAGACCAGTATGGCAAAAATCCTCATCTTGAGGCTCCAGAATGAGAATTCACAAATAAAAGGGGCAAAAACAGCAGCTACAGCCATCTTTATGCTGTTAGCAAGGCTCTCCACTTTCTGTGTAAAAACTCGCACTGTGAAGTCCGGGGTTGTTTACATTCCATGCAGTGCTGAAGACACTGGTGTTGCAATCATAATCTACATTATTTTTACAATCATTGGAAGATGCAACAAAACACATTTTCATCTCTTAATGTTATATACAAATCTCTGATTTTCCAGTTTGTGTTTTGGATAGACTAAAATGTATTTACAATAGCCAGAGTCGACTGAATTCAAATATTTCTAAAATCCGATGGATTAAAAATAAAGGACCGAAAATTCACCCCGTTCCTATGGAAGAAAATGGACAATACTTAATTTGTACAATTGACCCAAAATACAAAATGAATTCAGTTTCTTATGTTCTAGTAACCTTGAAAAAGATTCACCTGTTTGTAGGTCAGTGGACAAGAGTTTTCATCTGGCTGTCTGAGAACAGCCCCCGGGTCCTTCCTTTGACCACCTTGGTCTTTCCTTCATTCTCACACGTAGTGTTTGTGGCAGTGTTGTTGCCATCCTGGTTTCATGGGACAGCAAAACCCTGTTGTTCCTCTGTGACGAGCTGGAAACAGCCTCAGAAGTATCACCAGTTTTGTTGCGCATCTCAGACTGAATTGCTTATAAAATAGTGAACATTCGTATGAACTGGTGACATTGTGAACAAAGCATATAAAGTTCTTCTATTTTATTTGGGAATAGGCAGAACATCCTCTCTTCATTTCACACAGCATTTACAGTTTCTTGTATTTTGGTATTTATCTGTATTATGGTTTATGTTCTGGTTCTTTAGTTGTCCCATTTTGAATATTATAATCCTGTGTTTCAGTTTAGGGTTTTGTTCTCAGGTTTTGTTTCTTGTGCCCTCGTGTTTAGTGTAGGTTTGGTTCAGTGTTCAATTTTGCGGCTGTACCTCAATGGATCTTCCCCACCTCACCCCAGATGTTTGGCTGGTCGATGCCACCAGGCAACCGACATTATGAATTCAACCCTGTTGCTGGTATGAATGTACAACAATGTATGACACAACAACTCTGGAACTCACAACACAAGCTTTGAAGGAGCAAATTAGAGCCTTGCCAGCAGCTAATGCTCCTTTAATTACAAATATTGTAATGTATATCAGCTTTGTCTTATTGTCTTCATGTAGCTCAACATACCAGAGTCTCAGATTTGATCTCTTCCAGTAAATAAAAGGAACGGGGTGAACTTTTGGCCCTTTATTTTTAACCATTTGATTTTAGAAATATTTGAATTCAGTCGACTCTGGCTATTGTAAATACAGTTTGGTCGATCCAAAATACTTACTGGGAGACAGAACACCATCAGAGGTTTTCTATATAATAAGAGATGAATTCATGAAAATGTGTTTTGTTTCAGTTTGTTGTATCTTCCAGTATTTGTAAACATAATGTACATGAAGAATATTATCTGCCTTGTGTGTGAGAAGCTGTAAATAAAATATTTGTTTCACCAATTCAAAACTGAACTTTCTACATGTTTCAAATCCTTCTGTCAGAGACTGAACATCCAAATGTTTTAGAGACCTTAGACGTCTATCTTTCCATGTTAACTTGAGCTACAATCCTCTATATTCACAATCACAGTATGAGACCCCGTGTCAAGCTTGTGTTGTCACAGTCTACGTCTCACTACGTCTGCTGATTTATTTTTTTTAAATTTTTTTACAAAGAACCGCTGCACATGAAGATAAATCCACAGATACATAAACCAGCAATCATCTTGTGGTGTGTCTGTTAGAGAGAGAGAGAGTATGTGTGTTTATGTGTCACAATTGTACTTGATGAGGGTGGGAAGCTGCAATAATGGCCCCCAGGAGCCAGAGGCAGACACAGATGGATCCAGAAGAACCGGACAATCCGGCACCTCCAAGAATAACAAAGACCTGAGGCTGTGGATGAACATATCAGTGGAATTTAATGGTTAATTAATCAATTGATTATATTCATATCTGTGATTCCCAAAGAGAATAAGGACATAACAGGATGTGGGGAATTTAGACCAACGTGAAATTGAAAATTGAAAACTATTGTGCTGATGAAAAGAAGCCTTACATTTGGTTAATTTGGGGTCAAAACAAATGAAAGAAAAATAATTTTCTTCCAATCGTTTGTTGGAGAATTCTTATTGTAAAAAGTGACAGTTATACAATCTGTAAAGGAGAATTAATTGGATGAGATTTTTGGAAAGTTCTTATCAAATCAATTAGTTGCCTCCACAAAGCAGGTGCAGACTTATTATTAAAGAGTTGAATGTGGTTCAAACGCACCTCACCTACAAATATGTAAGATCTAATGTCTTCATAGAGTTAAATAACACCACATGGGTTGAACCTGGGACCTCTCACACCTGAAGCGAGAATCATTCCCCTAGACCAAAATGCAACACGGGAGAAGAATGTATGAAAGATTGTGTTGAAAGCTGACTGAATGTCCTGCAGCTGTATGTGAGGCATTCAGGGAACACTGATCATTTAGAAATCTGTTTCAAAAGTGTAACAAATGCACACAGTATGATCCACAAGTGCAAACTAAGATTTAAAAAAGTCTTCATCTTCAGTGAATGTTGTGTAACTTTTGAGGACTCACAAGTGTGCACTTTAAATCCGAACACAAAAACAAAACAATGTGACCACACGTAAAACTGTTTGACAAATTCTATAAAACATTCACGCTCCAGTGGATGCATCAGAAAGCAACTTGGAATTAGTATCTTGGCCAAGGATATGTGGCTTGCAAACTGGAGCAGTCAGGGATCAAACCACAAAGCTTCTGATCAGAAGGTGACTTGTGCTAAATCTTGAGCAACAACCACACTGGGATGAGCCAGTTTAGACATCCAAGATAAAATGTCACATTGGTTAATTACAGAGTTAGGGATTGTTACATGGAAGACAAAAGAAATGTTCCTGTCTCGTGTGTCTTTGTTATTCAGAGATTTCATGGCTTCATGGTGCAGATGAATGACTTTTTGCACCAACCAGGCCGAGTTTATCTGCAAAGCGACACAAGTTATTGTGAGGTTCATCAATCAACCTGTAAAAGATCTAACCTTATTCAGTGGGAACAAGTATCTATCTACACTTCTCCTATGAAAAACCTTCTAAAGCTGTCTATAATTTTACCTCTAAAGTTCATCAGCAAACAGTTTGAATGCCTGTAATTATCAGGCTGTACTCAAACCCATTAATTAAATCTGAAAACTGTGCTGTGACTCCAAACCCAAGTACCCTCCTGGGAAATTATGGCTAATGTCACACTTGGATCTGATGATAGAGAAGTGAGTCAGTGTAACCTTTATTAAATCAGGCAAAACAACACATTCTTGTATGCTGTGGTGGCCTGCAGAAAGCAAAACCTCTTAAAGAAATGGAGCTAAGGTAAGCTGAAGCCATCTGATGTTTATGTTAATGAATAAAACACACTGACACATTTTGTCTTAGTTTTGATTGTTTATTAAAATACTTTTAAATCTCTAGTTTTAGCTCACAAAGAGTGAGACTCAATTAGTTTTTTCTTTCATGAGAAATAGTTTAAGCCATAAAAAAGGAACGATGACATTTAGGATATTAACCATCTAGTCCAGCAGGTGGCGGTAATGCACCTTAAAGCTCTAACCGCCGAAGAAAAACCCAGAAGAAGAAGAAGAAGCCACAGAGTTCCCGCTTGATTGCGTTTGTGTTTTAGTTTCTTGTTCTGGCTCATCTAAAGTGAAGCACTAAGGTAACTTTGATGTGAGTTCAGTCAGTCTTGAGTTTAGCTCCTGAGTGAAGTTTTCTGTTGCTCTCCTCGGTCTCTGTTGTCAGTCATTTGTGAACCCTGTGACAGAAAAAGCCTCTACATCAAGTCAAGCTGCTATAAACTAATTTACAAGAAAATATCAACAAATGCTAATGAAACACAGAGAAGAAAACAGTGTTATTATTAGAAGAAAGCTTTAAAATGAGCTAAATGTAATCAAAGTTTCTATTATTTTTTTGGTTTGTTACTAAGCGCTAGTTAGCATCTCTGTGGCACCTGCACAGTTTTTGAATGCAGCTAGCTAACCAAGCTAGCTAGCGCCACCCTTCATCCATTTAAGGTAACTTAAATTCCAAAAATTCCAACATGTTGGCGTTAAAAGTGCTATAATAAAATACATTTATGAGAAATGTAAAAATAAATGTATTCCAGGCTAAAACACAGCTGCCTTTGTCTTATCAGGGCAAAGTTGTGTCGGCCCACAGGACATGTGATTGTAAAAGCTGGCCTCACTCTGAGAGGCCTGTTATTAGAATCTTTGAAAGATTATTTGATATATACTGATCAGTCTTCAGTGAGTGAGTCTGATTAACTGTTAGCAAAATAATAATGATAGGCCAGAGATACCAGAGATGAATTTTTAAAACAAATACAGCCTCGGCCCCTAAGAGGGGATCTGTGTTCTAATTTTATCACATTTAAAAGTACTGCTGATTTTCAAAGCTCCATAATTTTTTGGAGGGTGAGACGATTTTCATGTTTGCAAACAAAACTGAAATGGAGGAACAAATATAAATAGAATAGAATACAATAGAATAGTCTTTTATTGTCATTGTACATTTTCAACTAAATTGTGGGTGCTCCACACCAACTGTGCTTGGAAAACAATATAAATAGTAATACAGCTACAATAAATGACAGAGAAGAGGAGTATATACAAAGAGGAGGAAGGCACATATTAGAAGACATGTTGCAGATTGCTTGAAAGTAGTGCAGTGGACTTGATCCATGTGTAGAATCCAAGTGTGAGTGGACTGAGTGATGAGGGTTATTATGATCATGGCTCAGATTTCTGCACCCACTCAGACAGGATAATATTGCACCCACACCTGATCATTCTCATGGCACACGTATGTGCCACGGCACAGTGGTTGGGAAACACTGTACAAGTTTTTGCAGCTCCATTGATTGTTTTGTTTTTGTTCTTGGCCAGGGCCTTTTTTAAAGAGGAATTGCTCTCCTGATACTGGTGTGCCATACTGCTAAATTTGGTATCAGTGCTCAAACTTTTTGTGTTTGTTTCAAACAAGTTGCCCACCCAGGGAAGCTAAAATATATTTCTTTGTGTTGATGAACGTATGAGACACTTTGACTCTTCAGTGCAGTGTGGAGCCTAACAAAGATCTGTTTTGTGTCTGTTACGGGTTTGAAATTGAGGATGAGAGTAAAACAATGATAGTCCAGAAGAGGTCGGTCAAACAATTGATTTTAATGAATGCACGCAGCGTGGAGAGGTGTAAACTGCAAAACATCAGTTGTACATCTCTACCCAAAATACACTCTAGATTGCTTTTATAACATCAGGGAATTGTAACGCCCCCTCTTGCGTTTACAAGCACATAATTTGCATGTAGAGAACATTCATGTATTTTAAGAGATAACTGCAGACACAGAAGTTCCCCTTTCTGGCATCCATCCAAATATGGTGATGATCTCAGGCCTTTGAGGTCCCCATGGACTTGTCCTCCTTGTGTCACCTGTTGCTAGGCAAACTCAAATGCAACAAGAAGTTGAATACATTCAGGCCTTTGCTCAGCTACTATTTTACTTGTAACAATATACTCAGCATATGAGTTTTGATATATATATTTAACTCAATCATTTTAAAGTGGTTATAACTGCACCTGTCATAAACATGTTAATATTTGATTATGATAACCCCTGTAATACAAATTATAACATAATGCCAACAGCTTCAATAAATGCTTTGATGAAATGATAATTAATGCAACGATAAGATGATGGTCTTGAACAGTAGCAGTAAAATAATCTCTTTAATTCTACATGTCCCAGCTGATCAGCTGGAGGAGAAGAGTCTGACGGAGCAGCAGAGGAACATTTTCAGCTACTTGGACTCAGCTCAGCCACTGCAGAGAAAACAATGAGCTCAACACAGAAGGTGACAGATACTAGTGTTAAGTTTAATACTGTTAATATGTTTAGTTTAATACTCCATTAAAAGCTGATGTACTGATATATATTTTATGCAAAACTAACTGAACCTTGTGCTATATTAATGTAATGTAATAATAATCTAATAATACAATGCCTACATGACTTTGCCTCTGAACATTAAAATGATCAGGGAAGATGTAAAAGTGGGATTCAGCAGGATTCAACCCTAAAATCAGCTGTAGTGGCTCAGTGTGGGGAAAAGAATCACAGCTCACAATCATTTCTATTGAGAGCTCCAGTAGATTTTCTTAATGTACAGGCTGTGATCAGCTGACCTGCTGCTCTCTTTGAATTTAACCAGATGTCAGCAGATGTTTCATGAGTTGTCCTGGCTGATTTCCATCCTCTACACTGACAGTACACTGTCTTTATATTAGACACTATACTGTTGGTATGAAGGTGGAACTCATGAATGTCAGTATCATAATCTGAAGTTTAAATTAATCTCTGCTACACTTGATGTAATCTAACTCTGCCATGTGCACCACAGTCTCTGTGCACCAGTCACACAATGTTCTTTACTTTAAATCCATCACAGTACAGTAAACTTACCTCTTTATCCTGCACTAACCTGCAGAGGATTTTACTGCAGGCATTAAATCAAACTGCACACAAACAGTTTGTGTGTTTACTGATGTTTGTTGAGCTGATAGAATCGCTGCATTTGAAATTACCTGCCACATAAAAAATATTACTCCATTTATTCTCACTCGTCTTCTGTATTGCTAACTAGATGTTGAAATACAGCGACCGCAACTTATCAGCACCTGCAGTCGTTCAGGTTCTGTGCCAAAAAACATAAACACTGGCCCAATGTAACCAGTGTTTGACTATGCCAAACAGTTTTCCCTTTTTCATCTCTCATGATTAGTACATGATCAGGATTGGATTTCACATGTTACTGTTTAGGCTCAAATCGATTTGATCTTTGATGCCTGCAGTGATGAAATAGCTCGCCTCAAATGCCTTAAACCAGAAGTAACAAGCCTGTTTTGAAAATGTAAGGAGTAGAAAATAGAGATATATTTTTTTTAATGTAGGGAGTAAAAGTTAAAAAACTCTCAGATTACAATCAGACTCTGACATCATCCTTCACTGAACCAAGCTAGTAACTGTTACATTTGATTCATTATCATTGAATAAATTAAACAATTATAGAAATATATAATAGGAAACAGCAACGAGAAATATAAAAAATATAAAAAAGTACAGACCTGGTAAACATTCATTACTATTCTGAGTGTGTTAGCATTAATATTTGTGTACAAGCAGGAGGGATGGGCATGATTTTAGAGTGTTTGAACAGTCATTAATTATCTTTAACACCAGGTTGGATGTAATGTGTTACTACTACCAGTAGGTGGGGATAAGAGACCTTTAAGGTGTTTGGTGCCACACTCCACCTTCAGGTTTAAAACTAGTGTTAATGGAGGGAGTTTGAAGCTTCAGTTTGTTCAATGAATGCATTTCACTCACTGCCTCTGTTTGTATCTCTGTCACTGCAGGACCAACATGGACCGAGAAGTCAGCGCTCTCAGGAGGCCCACAAACCTCACAGAAGAAACAGAGAGAAAAAATACACCTGTGACGAGTGTGGGAATGGTTTTACTTTGAAGTCTAAACTAAAACAACATCAGTTAATCCACACTGGAGAGAGACCGTTCAGCTGTGACTTGTGTGGAAAATCGTTTTCCTGGAAGAATGCCCTAAAAAGACACCAAGTCATCCACAGTGGAGTTAAAGCTTACAGCTGTGATCAGTGTGGCAGAGCTTTTACTCATAAGATCAGCTTACAGAGACATCTAGTTACCCACTCTGGAAATAAGGCATACAGCTGTGACATCTGTGGAAAAACCTTCAGCCACCTATGGAGCCGAAATATACACCTACGCATTCACTCAGGACAAGATGTGTACTGGTGTGATCAGTGTGGCAAATACTTTACAACAGACACACAGGTACAAAGCCACATGTTTACCCACACTGAGGAGAGACCTTATCAATGTGACCTGTGTGAGAAGACTTTTAAAGCTCCGAGTCACCTGAGAAAACACCAACAGATCCACACCAGAAAGAGACTCTACAAGTGCAGTTACTGTGAGGTATGTGTTTTTATGTTTTTTCTTGTAAGTTCAGTCTGACTGTTTGGAACAAGTCTGCTCATTAAATTGTGTTAGCATGTTAGCACTTCTACTGCATGGAAAAGCAGCTCTGAGCGATTATTCATTATTCAGATTTTCATTTCATTGATGATTTTTGTTTACACAGTCATGAAAAACTAAAAGTGCTAAAAACTGATATGATGCTGTTATTTAATCTTCAAGGAGTTTCGTGGTATATCATAGTGTTGTTTTTATTTCTGTATAAATGGCCTTTGGTTTACAGCTGCTCACTCCTCTGTCAGGTGTACATGGAATAATATAAAACTTAAATTAAGTACAAAACCAAACCATTCAGTAATCTTCTCATATGGTTAACAAAGTTGTATCGTTACGTAATGGTATTGTAGTATTGTAGCTGTAGCATCATTGCTTCCATATAGCTTTAGTACTTTTAAACATTTGTGTTGAAATACCCATTTAATGTTATAATAAACATTGATAAATCATCTTATGTATGCAGATGACCTGGTTGTTTTTAGTACAAGCAGTGCTGGGTTACAGGATCTTCTTAATGTCTGTACTGAATATGGTGTGCAATATGACATAGAGCACAATGCTGCTAAAAGTGCTGTTTTGATATGTAGAACCAAGCAGGATAAACAGCTAAATTTCCCCTTGTTTAAACTGGCCCAAAAAACTCTTGAAGTTCATAAAAAGGTGAAATACCTCGGTCACTTTATTACTGAGCAAATGAATGATGATGATGACATATACAGACAACGATGTAAGCTCTATGTGCAGGCAAACACTATTGCACGCAAATTCAGCTTTTGTTCACTTCCAGTTAAAGTGGCTTGGTTTAAAGCGTATTGCACACCGCTATATACTGCCCCCTTGTGGTCATCCTACAAACAATGTAGCATGCAGAAGCTGCATGTTGCATATAATGATGCGATGAGAATCCTTTGCAGGATACCTAGAAGTGGTAGTGCCAGTCAGATGTTTGTAGCTGTGGGTGTTTGGACTTTTAAAGCACTTTTAAGAAAGTTAATGTACAATTTTAGAGAACGACTGGATGGTTCAAGTAACAGTATAATTTTAGCACTTACAGATCTGACAGTGAGTGGTTCCCGTTACTCATCCAGTCTGAGAAAGCACTGGTTAAAGTGTTTGTGTATTTATTGATTTATTTTAAGTAATTGGGTTTTATGTATATTATGGTTTTATATTTTTTACAAATGTTTTATATACTTATTTGTATACATATATATATATATATATATATATATATATATATATATATATATATATATATATATATATATATATATATATACATATATATATATATATATATATACATATATATATTTAATGGTTTATACCCTGTGTTGGGGGGGGGGGTGTTGTGTGTGTGTTTCTGTCTTGTTTTTATGGACATGAAGTCTGCCAATAAAGATTGAATTGAATTGAATTGCAGTGTCATTGGGGGTAATAGTGTTTTTCTTGTGTCCCAGTCAGCTGAGTGTTATAGCTGCACCAAGCTTATTATCATTAACGAAAACTAACAAAATAACGAAAACTAGAAGTGAAAAAACATTTTCGTTAACGGAAATAAAAATAAAACCGAGACTTTGGGAAAAAAGGAAAACTAACTAAAACTGTAATGAGTGTTACATTACATACAAACTAACTAAAATTAACTGAATTTATAGCAAGAATGTGTTTAGTTTTCGTTGATATGTGCGTGTCATACAATAGTCAAGGGTGAAAATGAAGTTTAGTTTCCAGGTTTTTTTTCGTGCTGTGTCTCATTATGCCAGCAGGTGGCAGTACGTTAGTTGAGTCGTCTGTGTTGCTGCTCCGTCCACGCGCACAATCATGTCAGGAAAAGTCGAGAGAAAGCGCCAGAGTCCAATTTGGGATTACTTTGAATATGACTGTGTTTTGGATAAAGTAAGTGTTTTGTAGTGGAAAGAGACAAATTATGAGGGACATTTCTAAAGGGAAAAAAATCCCACAAACCTTAAAGTGCACTTGAAAAGCGCACACAAGAAGGCTAACCTAGCTTACCTTGAGAAGGTAAGGGAGCACACTCAACCCTCATCCCCAGAAACAGAAGCTAACACCAGGCAAGGCAGCGTGATGCATCCCGAGACAACAGGACTGGGATATCTACACAACTGTGTGAGTCAATTGCCTTCAAAAAGTTTATCAATTCACTTGAACCAAAATTACAAAGACCCGGTGCTACAAGAGTTAATAGTCTCATTGGGGCCAAGATATACCTTTTATAGTTGCCTGGTATCAATGGTTGTTTATCTGCCCTAATTTATTTATTTATTTATTTAAAGAACCCATAGGTGGGAATGCGAGTTGTCTGTCTCTGCGTGTTAGCCCTGCGACAGACAGGCGACCTGTCCAGGGTGCAGGGTATGGTAGCTGGAATAGCAACATACCCAAGGATAAGCAGAAGAGCATGACTGATATGATGAAACTGGGATTTTGTTACACTTAATTATTGCAAACTAACTAAAACTATAACTGAAACTAATCAAAACTAAACTGAAACTAAGGATTTTCAAAAAAATAAAAACTAAACTAAACTAGCAAACAATTGGTAAAATCTAATTTAACTGATATAAAATTGAAAATCTGAAGTCAAAACTAAATAAAAATAAAAACTAATGAAAATTGCAAAACTATTAAAACCCTGAGCTGCACAATTACAGTGTTATTAATGCATTATTAAATTAGTATTATGGCAGTGTTACATTAGTAGTTTAGCACCATGTGGGTACTCTAAAACTGCGGTCCCCAACCTCCGGGCCTCGGACCGGTAGCGGTCCATGAGTCGTTTGGTACCGGGCCGCGAGAGTTGAGGCTCAGGTGTGAAATGTGTGGTTTTCAGGGTTTTTATTGGTTTTCAGCGTTATTGTGTTATCGTTTTATCGTTAACTCGGTTTTCTTGGGTCTTTAAACGTGTGTTATGAATAAATCTTTTTTTCAGTACCGGTACTAGTTTTATTTTGTTGTATTTATCCGCGACTCGGGCTGGGCCATATTATACCGTTCACGATAATACTGGTAGAAAGCTAGGCAACGATAAGAAAATGACATATTGCGATAGAATATGGGTAAAACACGCATGCGCAGTGCCGAAAAAGCACGGAGAATGCACGGTAACGGAGAATGTGAATGGGGAAAGAAGATTGTTGAGTGAAAAGGATGAGCCAGAATTGTTTTGTAAAAATGGTGCAGCTTAACTGGTTTGGTGTTTGTCCGTCAGATACACAAAAGAGCACTTTTTTTTGTAGAACATGCAAGCGGGCCGTCGTTATTGCTGTATTTGTCGGACTAAGTTGCTTGTAAAGCTGGGAGTAATCTGGGTCCTAAACTCCGTCCTTTAAAGTCCCGAAGTCAAACGAACATCACTGAGAGTTTAAAACTGTCTAAATTATTTCACCTTTAATGAAATGATCAGCATTGCTACTTTACCAGGTGTAACTATTTAGTTTAACATCCAGGCATCCATGAAAACAGAATTCATTACATTTAACGGAGTTAGAAGTTAGCAGGAAGTTAGCGGAAGTTAGCTCGCTAGTTTCGCTAGTTACCTAAACATGATATAGCATGTTCTGACTGAGAGATTTCTGAAAAAATTCAAACGTGCAGCTCTGCTGTCACTTCCAACATAAATGAAGACAGGAAACTAAACAGCAGTGACGTTTGTAGGGTTACTGAAGTTGGGCTAGCTGGTATATAATGATGTGCTACGTGATCGCTAGCGACACAGCTATGTTAGCATAACATAAACAGTGAAGCTGGAGGATGAACGCTAACTTTTATCCACTCGATAAAAGTTAATGTGAAGGTTCCTGATGATTAGAGACAAATGCAATCGCATAGCAGGATGCTGTAAACGGACCAAACTTCAGTCAGGAGAACAACTGAGATAATCCATCCACAATAGAAGGTTAGTCATTAATATACTGCAACAACAAGGGAATAGAGCAGCTGTGATAGAATACAGCATTAATGAATCAATGGTACAGAAGTGGAGGAAGCAAGAAGAATGAGTTGAATAAAGTTTGATTTATCTGACTGCTTTGTTTCGCTTAATGTGCCTTATAATCCCGTGCACCTTATGGTCCGAGAAATACGCATTTGACTTTTTTATTTGGCACACTGCAGTATAATGTTGCAAAGCACCTCTTTTTAACTTCAGTGGATATTATACATGGTTATGCTCAGGATATGTCAGCCCATTTCTACTGGAAATGCCTTTTGGTGAAACTTTCAGCAAGGAATTTGCATTTGCACTGTTAAATGTTTATATAGCTTTAATGCCTATAAAAACAGCTACTTCTTTAAGTAAAATGAATGGATCGGGGATTTTTGCGCTAGTAAAGTTGTGGAGTTGTATTTTGTCTCGCAGAAATTATATCGTCAGTTATATTGTTATCGCAAATTTTCAAATATATATCGTGATATATATTTTTGGCCATATCGCCCTGCCCTATCCGCGACACCTTAAAGGCCGGTCCGTGAAAATATTGTCGGGCATAAACCGGTCCGTGGCGCAAAAAAGGTTGGGGACCGCTGCTCTAAAAACATTAGTGTGGTAGTACTTAAGTGTAAGTCAGATGTTACTGTAATATTAAATAAGTATTACTGTAGTATTATGGTGGTAGTATTGAAGTTATTGTAGCCCAGTAAACTGAGTGTTTTAATTGAAACAGTAAAATGTAACTGGACGTCTGCAGAGCTGCTCTTTATTTCAGGCGACGTTCAGGATAAAAGTGTTGAAGGACTGACTTACACTGTCTTTGTGTCTTTGTTTAGAAGCAGTGCGACACAGATGGATCCACTTCTCAACCCTGTCATCGCTAGGGATGGGTATCGAAAACCGGTTCTTGTTGAGAACCGGTTCCCACTGTTTCAATTCCTTGGAATTGTTTGCCATTTTTGCAAACGATTCCCTTATCGATTCCAGTCGCCCCGAATGACGTCACCGCGTTGCGGAGCGTCATTTACCTGGCAGGAAACATGGCGGCTCAAACGCTAAAAAGTTTGGTCATACTTTACGAGAACGGATGACAACAGGGCAACTTGCAATACTTGCAAAGTAGATATTTCATTTAAGGGAGGAAACACTACGAATATGCAAAAGCATTTGCTCACAAAACACGCGATGACCTTAAATGAATGTCGTGTTTTTAATTCTGCTCCGGACTCCTGAATCTCAAACCAGCAGCAGCATTAACGTTTGCACGTCCTCTCCCGTTAATGCGGCAGGTAAATAATCAACTAACAGTGCATATTATGTTAGCGCGATCTGCCTTATTACAAAACCTGCCATTACTGTGCGCTGCATTTAGGTGACCATGATGAGAGAGACAGACAGAGTCTGGCTGGCTCAGATGCTGGCATTTCTCGCTGCAGTCTACCGGTAGCGTCTCCTTTCAGGCCAGAATGTCACCGAGCAGTGACTAAGTTTGTGGTAAAAGGCATTTGCCAGACCAGATGCCCCCGATTTTCGGTAAGTGAATGTGTTTAATTGTAGGCAGGGATATTACTGGATATTCTTGTGTAATTGCTACAGAATAATTTATGTTATGCTTTGTTATTGCTACAGAAGAATATTTATTTTATTTTACATTTACAATTTTTTCCCCGGGGACCCTGTGACACCCCATTGAAGATCCATAGGCTGTGGATCTATTAAGATCTCACTGTTGGGTTTGTAAGGCCATGTTACTCCTAAATTTCTATCTTGTTCAAAGAGAAGACATAAAACAAAGTTCTAAGCTAATCGACCTTAGTGTTCTCCTTTTTAAAAAAAAAAAAAAAAGGAATCGATAAGAGAATCGATAAAGAATCGAATCGTTAAACAGAATCGAAAATGGAATCGGAATCGTGAAAATCTTATCAATACCCATCCCTAGTCATCGCTGTGGTGGTAGGAAAGACTTTCATTGTGACATCTGTGGAAAAACTTTCAGTCAGCAAGCCGGCCTAAAAATACATCAACGTAAACACACTGGAGACAAACTGAAATACTGCAAAGAATGTGGGAGATGCTTCCCCACATCAGGTGACTTAAAACGACATGAACTCTTTCACAGTGGGGTCAAAAAGCACCTGTGTGATCAGTGTGGGTCATCCTTCACCACTGCAGGTCACCTTAAAACACACAAACGGGTCCACACAGGTGAGAAACCATACAAGTGCAGACACTGTGACAAAAGCTTCTCACAGTCAGGTCATCGTAACGAGCATGAACGTACACACATGGAAGGAAACTACAGCTGTGAGCAGTGTGACAAGAGCTTCAGTAATCTCAGTTCATACTCTGCACACAAACGATCCCACGTTACTAATAAACTGTTTCACTGTTACCAATGTGCCAAAACATTCACTTCATTATCTGCTCTGTGCAAACATCAGCGTGATCACGCAGGCCTGAAATCGTTCCCATCACAGGATGACAGCGAATCTGAAGAGAGAGAAAAATCCTCTTCTGGTTTCAGAGTCCAACTTAAAACCCTGGAGATCAGGCTCCACAGAGTTCAGATAAACTCTGCTGTGAAGATCTAATGAGGCAGCTATGAATGAAAATGTTCCCATAGTTCCATTTTAATCTTTGTAAACTGTTCTTTTGTAGTTTTTGTGTTCAGTGGTTATCTTTTTTTCAGTGGTTAGGGTTTTTTTCAGCAGTTGGATAAAAAATCTGTTTCCTGTTCTCAAGTTTTTATTGAATTTATTTTGTTAAATAAAGGTTTTTTTGTATAAAGTTTAAAAAAAGTTAAATAAAGACATGGTTTAATGACAAAGATTTTGAGCAATAATGTCATTTCTTGTATTTCAGAGTAAAAGCTGAAGTGACAAATGGAAACATGTTTACAGTCAGAGTCTGATGATCTGTTTTCAGTGGCACAGATGGAGGTTTATCAGAGGAGGAGACTTGGCTGTTCTCTACTCACACTGAACAGGGTTCCTGCAGCTTATTAAAAAAAATCTCTCCTGAAAGTTATGAAGAATAAGATCTTTAAAATCTTTTATTTTTTTAATCAAACTTGCTGTAGGTATGAAAACTTCGGATTTTCTGTTTAAGCTGTCAAAGAGATTCATTTTAGAGAATAATCTTTTAAAGTTGTGGTTTCACTTGCTCAGCGTTTATCAGCGTTTCCTGATACAAGGCAGCATGGATCCATGCTTTTATTGTTTTAGACAAATTCTGGAGCTAAAATCTGAGTGTTGCAGAAATTGAGACCCATCAGACCAGGCAACATTTTTCAATCTTCTATCGTCCACTTTAGTTCCAGAATCATTTGCTATAAGGATGTCATTAAAAACCAGTGAGAGTGCTGTTTAAATGGAATGTAAATGTTTAAAACCAGATTGAAAAACCTCCACGATACCATTAGTATCAAAATTGTATTGAATTGGGTAAATACTATGTTCTGGGAGTTTTGAGATTAGTCTAAAATTTGAGCAAGCTGAGGGTCAAGGAAAGTTTTTTGTAATAAAGGAAGTACAATTGCATGTTTTAAACCATCGGGAACCACACTGGAAGACATACTGCTATTTATAATGGCAAGGACTGAGGTTCCAATCGAGGGAAAAACCTCTTTCAAGAGCCATGCAGGGATAACATCTGCAGGAGAGTCAAAGGGTTTCATTTGTCTAACCAGCTCATTAAGAACTGTAAATGAAACAGGCTCAAACGAATGTAAAACAGCTGAGCAGAGAATAAACACTGATGGGTTTCTGAATAAGCCAGAGGGGGCCAGATGCATGTGTCTATGGGGTTTATGATGGGCGTTGGTGTGGCTCATTAGCCTTGCTATTGTTTTACAATGTAGAGGTGAAACTACCATTTGCTACATTATAAACTCAGTAATGTTCTCTACATGATCACAAAGATCTAAATTAGAGGTGTAAGTCATTATTTGTATGTAATATTGGTATAATTTGGCTTATTTTAAAACATTTTTATACATATCCGGTTTCAATACTCACTGAAATAATGCAGATTTCATGCAAAATATATTTAAAACGGAGCTGTATTTGCTCTGATACATTTGAAATTATAAACTATGTGTACAAATTTTCTGATAATAGAAAGCAAATTAATCATCGGTGCAAAGATCAAACTGGGTTGCTTGTCTGAAACAACCAGAGCAGGAAGTTAAATCAAAATCATCTAACACAGATCTAGTTGACATGACAGCAGAACAAACTAAACTGTTCTCAACTCACCAGTTAGAGATATCCATAAAGATCATGATGTACACCAGTTTGTCCTACTGAAAACATTTGTCCTACTGAAGACGTTACATCCAGATGAACAGAATCAACATTTTGGGATTTCCTTACCTGGATGATTGAGCACGCATCAAGGTATTTACAGAAGCCACAGATTCTATTGAATTCTAATATTTCTAAAATCAACGGGTTTTAAGATAAAGGGCCTAATATTCACCCCATGCCTACCATTTACTAAAAGTACAGAAAACAGAACAGATCAGGATCCTGATATCCTGTCAGCTCAGTCATTGATACTAGCTGCTATTTACAATATCTGTGATATTGAACATTAGCTGTTGGTAAGGTTCTCCACCTTGGCTGATGTGTGAAGGAGAAAGCACACACCCACCTGTGATGAGAAACCAAACACAAGATTTCATTACACTTTTTAACACCAAACATGTTTGAGACTCAATAAAAATGACACATGGAGAAAGTATTTCATTTTAGCAAAGTCCTCATTTATTGGAAGAAAAATCATTACAGATTCATGTTGACTTTACAACAGTTACAGCATATAAAAAGTGGACTTTATCAATCACTTACACAAGCCTTAATCTACCCCCCCAACTATGACCAAGCAAATTTTTCCTTGTTGTGTAAAAGTGTAAATGATGAAGAAGTTCACTGAGTTTTATCAAACCTGCCTCTGCTTTAACTTTTAAATAACTTTACATTAAAATGAAATCTTAAAAAAATAAAATTAGCATCCAGTATATCAGAAATGCTCATCCTGAGGCTTCAGAATGATAGTTGAGAAATGAAAGAGAGATGTAACAGTAGCTACAGCCACCTTCAGCTGTTAGCAAGGCTCTCCGCTTTCTCTGTAAAAACTTGCACTGTGAAGTCCGGGGTTGTTCACATTCCATGCAGTGCTGAAGACACTGGTGTTGCAATAATAATGTCCGTCGCCTGGTGGCATCGACCAGCCAAACATCTGGGGTGAGTTGTGGAGGGTCCATTGAGGTCCAGGGACAACACTGCCCACAGCATGAGGATAGTGGGCCTGATTATTTGCACCCTTTCTCATGAAGCTGATGTCCAGTTGTTCGCTGAGTGAGGACGCTACCTGAAACTAAATCACAGACAGATGCACAGTCAGTAAAACCACAATACAGAGTTCTTGTTTTAAATTATAATCAATACACTTCATCTAATTAAATGAATTCCCCAGATAATGACTGAATTAAAAACAGTTCTGTTTAATAATTGGAGATACTTACATGAAGTGGGACGCCCTGATTGAGATGCTGAGAATCTGGACTCCTCCTAAACTTTCTCCTTCGGTTTTGAAACCAAGTCTTCACCTAAAGATGGAGAAAAACGGAAGAAATTTCATGAGTACAATGGACCCAAAATTCAAAACAAATTCAGTTTCTTATGTTCTAGTAACCTTGAAAAACACTCACCTGTTTGTAGGTCAGTCCTGTCAGCTCTGCCAACTCTGTCATCTCCCGTGGGTCAGGGTAAATTTTCTGATTAAAGTGATGGACCAGAGTTTTTAACTGGCTGTCTGAGAACAGCCCCCGGGTCCTTCCTTTGACCACCTTGGCCTTGTCTTCTTTCACACACGTAGTACTTGTGACAGTCTTGCTGCCCTCCTGGTTTCTTGGGGCAGCAAAAACCAGTTCCTCCTCCGTGACGGAGCTGGAAACAGCTTCAGCAGTCTCAGACATGTTGTTGCTCATCTCCTTAGCGAGAGCTGCCTCAGCCCATGCTGCAAGTTCTTCCAAGGGAAGACTCCCTTCAAGGCTGCTGCCAGAAATCCACAAGTCTGTGAGGACAGAAAGACAGAGGCTAAGTAAGCACAAGTATATATGGTCCACATGGGTCACCGTGGCTACTGATATGTTTTGGCACAGTTGAGTTTTTTAACAGAAAATAATACAAAAAGGATAAACTGATGAGCCGTAATCAATTTCCCACACACAATGTCACTTGATTTTACTTGCTGAATTATTAAAATGTGCCACCAGATGTCGCCAATTAGAAAGTTTAAAAAGTGTCTCAAAGCCCAGATGGTCCTGAAGTGGACTCTCTGTTCAGCTGTGGAGGGAGAAATGAAACAACAATGCTGAGTACATACCTGGAGAAAAGTGCATCCCATAATCTTCCATCTTTGAAATCCCAGTGATTAAAACAGGGAAGCTGGAGAAAGTATCTCTGCTGAAAGAGCTCCAAACCAAGCAGGAAGGTGCTATGTGTCCTAAGACTGACTTAAGAGCAATTCTGGGCTTTTAAGGAGGTTTGTGGGTGTGGGCAGGAATGTGGGGGGTTGAGCTTCTTCTTTTGTGAGTTACTTTACAAAGCAGTCAGGCAGTTTGTTTGTTGCTTTATAAATTATGTGTAGAGTTCTGAGGTCAACCAAGTCTTTAAATTTAAGAGTATTTAATAAAAAGGCTAAAAAGTGGATTTGGTGGTTCTGTTGAAGTGGTTTTATTTATGATCCTAAGTCTGTTATTTATCATCAGTTTATTCATGATAGAATTTGTACGACTCCAACATAGTATGGGTTTTGTTTTGCTCAGATTCAGTGTTAATTGATTATAGAAAAATTCACCAATTTCTTAAATTGATTTTCTAGTTCATTCAGAAGTTGTTCCGAGTTACCTCCACAATAACTTTGTGTCATCTGCAAACAATGTGACTTCTGTGTCTTTGAAATGATTTCAAATTAAGACATGTCAACACAAACACCTTTACCCTCATTTATCTCTCATGGCCCTGGTGCCATCTGTCTGCATTGACTTGATAATTCATCAGAGGTAGCAGGGTGTGATACAGGAACTCTAAAAGACACATTAGCGTATGTTTAGTGGTCACTGGCTGAACTGGGTGTGTCTCTAATTCTGAATGAGCCAGAGGGGGCCAGATGCATGTGTCTATGGGGTTTATGATGGGCGTTGGTGTGGCTCATTAGCCTTGCTATTGTTTTACAATGTAGAGGTGAAACTACCATTTGCTACATTATAAACTCAGTAATGTTCTCTACATGATCACAAAGATCTAAATTAGAGGTGTAAGTCATTATTTGTATGTAATATTGGTATAATTTGGCTTATTTTAAAACATTTTTATACATATCCGGTTTCAATACTCACTGAAATAATGCAGATTTCATGCAAAATATATTTAAAACGGAGCTGTATTTGCTCTGATACATTTGAAATTATAAACTATGTGTACAAATTTTCTGATAATAGAAAGTAAATTAATCATCGGTGCAAAGATCAAACTGGTTGCTTGTCTGAAACAACCAGAGCAGGAAGTTAAATCAAAATCATCTAACACAGATCTAGTTGACATGACAGCAGAACAAACTAAACTGTTCTCAACTCACCAGTTAGAGATATCCATAAAGATCATGATGTACACCAGTTTGTCCTACTGAAAACATTTGTCCTACTGAAGACGTTACATCCAGATGAACAGAATCAACATTTTGGGATTTCCTTACCTGGATGATTGAGCACGCATCAAGGTATTTACAGAAGCCACAGATTCTATTGAATTCTAATATTTCTAAAATCAACGAGTTTTAAGATAAAGGGCCTAATATTCACCCCATGCCTACCATTTACTAAAAGTACAGAAAACAGAACAGATCAGGATCCTGATATCCTGTCAGCTCAGTCATTGATACTAGCTGCTATTTACAATATCTGTGATATTGAACATTAGCTGTTGGTAAGGTTCTCCACCTTGGCTGATGTGTGAAGGAGAAAGCACACACCCACCTGTGATGAGAAACCAAACACAAGATTTCATTACACTTTTTAACACCAAACATGTTTGAGACTCAATAAAAATGACACATGGAGAAAGTATTTCATTTTAGCAAAGTCCTCATTTATTGGAAGAAAAATCATTACAGATTCATGTTGACTTTACAACAGTTACAGCATATAAAAAGTGGACTTTATCAATCACTTACACAAGCCTTAATCTACCCCCCCAACTATGACCAAGCAAATTTTTCCTTGTTGTGTAAAAGTGTAAATGATGAAGAAGTTCACGGAGTTTTATCAAACCTGCCTCTGCTTTAACTTTTAAATAACTTTACATTAAAATGAAATCTTAAAAAAATAAAATTAGCGTCCAGTATATCAGAAATGCTCATCCTGAGGCTTCAGAATGATAGTTGAGAAATGAAAGAGAGATGTAACAGTAGCTACAGCCATCTTCAGCTGTTAGCAAGGCTCTCCGCTTTCTCTGTAAAAACTTGCACTGTGAAGTCCGGGGTTGTTCACATTCCATGCAGTGCTGAAGACACTGGTGTTGCAATCATAATGTCCGTTGCCTGGTGGCATCGACCAGCCAAACATCTGGGGTGAGTTGTGGAGGGTCCATTGAGGTCCAGGGACAACACTGCCCACAGCATGGGGATAGTGGGCCTGATTATTTGCACCCTTTCTCATGAAGCTGATGTCCAGTTGTTCGCTGAGTGAGGACGCTACCTGAAACTAAATCACAGACAGATGCACAGTCAGTAAAACCACAATACAGAGTTCTTGTTTTAAATTAAAATCAAAACATTTCATCTAATTAAATGAATTCCCCAGATAATGACTGAATTAAAAACAGTTCTGTTTAATAATTGGAGATACTTACATGAAGTGGGACGCCCTGATTGAGATGCTGAGAATCTGGACTCCTCCTAAACTTTCTCCTTCGGTTTTGAAACCAAGTCTTCACCTAAAGATGGAGAAAAACGGAAGAAATTTCATGAGTACAATGGACCCAAAATTCAAAACAAATTCAGTTTCTTATGTTCTAGTAACCTTGAAAAACACTCACCTGTTTGTAGGTCAGTCCTGTCAGCTCTGCCAACTCTGTCATCTCCCGTGGGTCAGGGTAAATTTTCTGATTAAAGTGATGGACCAGAGTTTTTAACTGGCTGTCTGAGAACAGCCCCCGGGTCCTTCCTTTGACCACCTTGGCCTTGTCTTCTTTCACACACGTAGTACTTGTGACAGTGTTGCTGCCCTCCTGGTTTCTTGGGGCAGCAAAAACCAGTTCCTCCTCCGTTACGGAGCTGGAAACAGCTTCAGCAGTCTCAGACATGTTGTTGCTCATCTCCTTAGCGAGAGCTGCCTCAGCCCATGCTGCAAGTTCTTCCAAGGGAAGACTCCCTTCAAGGCTGCTGCCAGAAATCCACAAGTCTGTGAGGACAGAAAGACAGAGGCTAAGTAAGCACAAGTATATATGGTCCACATGGGTCACCGTGGCTACTGATATGTTTTGGCACAGTTGAGTTTTTTAACAGAAAATAATACAAAAAGGATAAACTGATGAGCCGTAATCAATTTCCCACACACAATGTCACTTGATTTTACTTGCTGAATTATTAAAATGTGCCACCAGATGTCGCCAATTAGAAAGTTTAAAAAGTGTCTCAAAGCCCAGATGGTCCTGAAGTGGACTCTCTGTTCAGCTGTGGAGGGAGAAATGAAACAACAATGCTGAGTACATACCTGGAGAAAAGTGCATCCCATAATCTTCCATCTTTGAAATCCCAGTGATTAAAACAGGGAAGCTGGAGAAAGTATCTCTGCTGAAAGAGCTCCAAACCAAGCAGGAAGGTGCTATGTGCCCTAAGACTGACTTAAGAGCAATTCTGGGCTTTTAAGGAGGTTTGTGGGTGTGGGCAGGAATGTGGGGGGTTGAGCTTCTTCTTTTGTGAGTTACTTTACAAAGCAGTCAGGCAGTTTGTTTGTTGCTTTATAAATTATGTGTAGAGTTCTGAGGTCAACCAAGTCTTTAAATTTAAGAGTATTTAATAAAAAGGCTAAAAAGTGGATTTGGTGGTTCTGTTGAAGTGGTTTTATTTATGATCCTAAGTCTGTTATTTATCATCAGTTTATTCATGATAGAATTTGTACGACTCCAACATAGTATGGGTTTTGTTTTGCTCAGATTCAGTGTTAATTGATTATAGAAAAATTCACCAATTTCTTAAATTGATTTTCTAGTTCATTCAGAAGTTGTTCCGAGTTACCTCCACAATAACTTTGTGTCATCTGCAAACAATGTGACTTCTGTGTCTTTGAAATGATTTCAAATTAAGACATGTCAACACAAACACCTTTACCCTCATTTATCTCTCATGGCCCTGGTGCCATCTGTCTGCATTGACTTGATAATTCATCAGAGGTAGCAGGGTGTGATACAGGAACTCTAAAAGACACATTAGCGTATGTTTAGTGGTCACTGGCTGAACTGGGTGTGTCTCTAATTCTGAATGAGCCAGAGGGGGCCAGATGCATGTGTCTATGGGGTTTATGATGGGCGTTGGTGTGGCTCATTAGCCTTGCTATTGTTTTACAATGTAGAGGTGAAACTACCATTTGCTACATTATAAACTCAGTAATGTTCTCTACATGATCACAAAGATCTAAATTAGAGGTGTAAGTCATTATTTGTATGTAATATTGGTATAATTTGGCTTATTTTAAAACATTTTTATACATATCCGGTTTCAATACTCACTGAAATAATGCAGATTTCATGCAAAATATATTTAAAACGGAGCTGTATTTGCTCTGATACATTTGAAATTATAAACTATGTGTACAAATTTTCTGATAATAGAAAGTAAATTAATCATCGGTGCAAAGATCAAACTGGTTGCTTGTCTGAAACAACCAGAGCAGGAAGTTAAATCAAAATCATCTAACACAGATCTAGTTGACATGACAGCAGAACAAACTAAACTGTTCTCAACTCACCAGTTAGAGATATCCATAAAGATCATGATGTACACCAGTTTGTCCTACTGAAAACATTTGTCCTACTGAAGACGTTACATCCAGATGAACAGAATCAACATTTTGGGATTTCCTTACCTGGATGATTGAGCACGCATCAAGGTATTTACAGAAGCCACAGATTCTATTGAATTCTAATATTTCTAAAATCAACGGGTTTTAAGATAAAGGGCCTAATATTCACCCCATGCCTACCATTTACTAAAAGTACAGAAAACAGAACAGATCTGGATCCTGATATCCTGTCAGCTCAGTCATTGATACTAACTGCTATTTACAATATCTGTGATATTGAACATTAGCTGTTGGTAAGGTTCTCCACCTTGGCTGATGTGTGAAGGAGAAAGCACACACCCACCTGTGATGAGAAACCAAACACAAGATTTCATTACACTTTTTAACACCAAACATGTTTGAGACTCAATAAAAATGACACATGGAGAAAGTATTTCATTTTAGCAAAGTCCTCATTTATTGGAAGAAAAATCATTACAGATTCATGTTGACTTTACAACAGTTACAGCATATAAAAAGTGGACTTTATCAATCACTTACACAAGCCTTAATCTACCCACCCCAACTATGACCAAGCAAATTTTTCCTTGTTGTGTAAAAGTGTAAATGATGAAGAAGTTCACGGAGTTTTATCAAACCTGCCTCTGCTTTAACTTTTAAATAACTTTACATTAAAATGAAATCTTAAAAAAATAAAATTAGCGTCCAGTATATCAGAAATGCTCATCCTGAGGCTTCAGAATGATAGTTGAGAAATGAAAGAGAGATGTAACAGTAGCTACAGCCATCTTCAGCTGTTAGCAAGGCTCTCCGCTTTCTCTGTAAAAACTTGCACTGTGAAGTCCGGGGTTGTTCACATTCCATGCAGTGCTGAAGACACTGGTGTTGCAATCATAATGTCCGTTGCCTGGTGGCATCGACCAGCCAAACATCTGGGGTGAGTTGTGGAGGGTCCATTGAGGTCCAGGGACAACATTGCCCACAGCATGAGGATAGTGGGCCTGATTATTTGCACCCTTTCTCATGAAGCTGATGTCCAGTTGTTCGCTGAGTGAGGACGCTACCTGAAACTAAATCACAGACAGATGCACAGTCAGTAAAACCACAATACAGAGTTCTTGTTTTAAATTATAATCAATACACTTCATCTAATTAAATGAATTCCCCAGATAATGACTGAATTAAAAACAGTTCTGTTTAATAATTGGAGATACTTACATGAAGTGGGACGCCCTGATTGAGATGCTGAGAATCTGGACTCCTCCTAAACTTTCTCCTTCGGTTTTGAAACCAAGTCTTCACCTAAAGATGGAGAAAAACGGAAGAAATTTCATGAGTACAATGGACCCAAAATTCAAAACAAATTCAGTTTCTTATGTTCTAGTAACCTTGAAAAACATTCACCTGTTTGTAGGTCAGTCCTGTCAGCTCTGCCAACTCTGTCATCTCCCGTGGGTCAGGGTAAATTTTCTGATTAAAGTGATGGACCAGAGTTTTTAACTGGCTGTCTGAGAACAGCCCCCGGGTCCTTCCTTTGACCACCTTGGCCTTGTCTTCTTTCACACACGTAGTACTTGTGACAGTGTTGCTGCCCTCCTGGTTTCTTGGGGCAGCAAAAACCAGTTCCTCCTCCGTTACGGAGCTGGAAACAGCTTCAGCAGTCTCAGACATGTTATTGCTTATCTCCTTAGCGAGAGCTGCCTCAGCCCATGCTGCAAGTTCTTCCAAGGGAAGACTCCCTTCAAGGCTGCTGCCAGAAATCCACAAGTCTGTGAGGACAGAAAGACAGAGGCTAAGTAAGCACAAGTATATATGGTCCACATGGGTCACCGTGGCTACTGATATGTTTTGGCACAGTTGAGTTTTTTAACAGAAAATAATACAAAAAGGATAAACTGATGAGCCGTAATCAATTTCCCACACACAATGTCACTTGATTTTACTTGCTGAATTATTAAAATGTGCCACCAGATGTCGCCAATTAGAAAGTTTAAAAAGTGTCTCAAAGCCCAGATGGTCCTGAAGTGGACTCTCTGTTCAGCTGTGGAGGGAGAAATGAAACAACAATGCTGAGTACATACCTGGAGAAAAGTGCATCCCATAATCTTCCATCTTTGAAATCCCAGTGATTAAAACAGGGAAGCTGGAGAAAGTATCTCTGCTGAAAGAGCTCCAAACCAAGCAGGAAGGTGCTATGTGTCCTAAGACTGACTTAAGAGCAATTCTGGGCTTTTAAGGAGGTTTGTGGGTGTGGGCAGGAATGTGGGGGGTTGAGCTTCTTCTTTTGTGAGTTACTTTACAAAGCAGTCAGGCAGTTTGTTTGTTGCTTTATAAATTATGTGTAGAGTTCTGAGGTCAACCAAGTCTTTACATTTAAGAGTATTTAATAAAAAGGCTAAAAAGTGGATTTGGTGGTTCTGTTGAAGTGGTTTTATTTATGATCCTAAGTCTGTTATTTATCATCAGTTTATTCATGATAGAATTTGTACGACTCCAACATAGTATGGGTTTTGTTTTGCTCAGATTCAGTGTTAATTGATTATAGAAAAAGTCACCAATTTCTTAAATTGATTTTCTAGTTCATTCAGAAGTTGTTCCGAGTTACCTCCACAATAACTTTGTGTCATCTGCAAACAATGTGACTTCTGTGTCTTTGAAATGATTTCAAATTAAGACATGTCAACACAAACACCTTTACCCTCATTTATCTCTCATGGCCCTGGTGCCATCTGTCTGCATTGACTTGATAATTCATCAGAGGTAGCAGGGTGTGATACAGGAACTCTAAAAGACACATTAGCGTATGTTTAGTGGTCACTGGCTGAACTGGGTGTGTCTCTAATTCTGAATGAGCCAGAGGGGGCCAGATGCATGTGTCTATGGGGTTTATGATGGGCGTTGGTGTGGCTCATTAGCCTTGCTATTGTTTTACAATGTAGAGGTGAAACTACCATTTGCTACATTATAAACTCAGTAATGTTCTCTACATGATCACAAAGATCTAAATTAGAGGTGTAAGTCATTATTTGTATGTAATATTGGTATAATTTGGCTTATTTTAAAACATTTTTATACATATCCGGTTTCAATACTCACTGAAATAATGCAGATTTCATGCAAAATATATTTAAAACGGAGCTGTATTTGCTCTGATACATTTGAAATTATAAACTATGTGTACAAATTTTCTGATAATAGAAAGTAAATTAATCATCGGTGCAAAGATCAAACTGGTTGCTTGTCTGAAACAACCAGAGCAGGAAGTTAAATCAAAATCATCTAACACAGATCTAGTTGACATGACAGCAGAACAAACTAAACTGTTCTCAACTCACCAGTTAGAGATATCCATAAAGATCATGATGTACACCAGTTTGTCCTACTGAAAACATTTGTCCTACTGAAGACGTTACATCCAGATGAACAGAATCAACATTTTGGGATTTCCTTACCTGGATGATTGAGCACGCATCAAGGTATTTACAGAAGCCACAGATTCTATTGAATTCTAATATTTCTAAAATCAACGGGTTTTAAGATAAAGGGCCTAATATTCACCCCATGCCTACCATTTACTAAAAGTACGGAAAACAGAACAGATCAGGATCCTGATATCCTGTCAGCTCAGTCATTGATACTAGCTGCTATTTACAATATCTGTGATATTGAACATTAGCTGTTGGTAAGGTTCTCCACCTTGGCTGATGTGTGAAGGAGAAAGCACACACCCACCTGTGATGAGAAACCAAACACAAGATTTCATTACACTTTTTAACACCAAACATGTTTGAGACTCAATAAAAATGACACATGGAGAAAGTATTTCATTTTAGCAAAGTCCTCATTTATTGGAAGAAAAATCATTACAGATTCATGTTGACTTTACAACAGTTACAGCATATAAAAAGTGGATTTTATCAATCACTTACACAAGACTTAATCTACCCCCCCAACTATGACCAAGCAAATTTTTCCTTGTTGTGTAAAAGTGTAAATGATGAAGAAGTTCACTGAGTTTTATCAAACCTGCCTCTGCTTTAACTTTTAAATAACTTTACATTAAAATGAAATCTTAAAAAAATAAAATTAGCGTCCAGTATATCAGAAATGCTCATCCTGAGGCTTCAGAATGATAGTTGAGAAATGAAAGAGAGATGTAACAGTAGCTACAGCCATCTTCAGCTGTTAGCAAGGCTCTCCGCTTTCTCTGTAAAAACTTGCACTGTGAAGTCCGGGGTTGTTCACATTCCATGCAGTGCTGAAGACACTGGTGTTGCAATCATAATGTCCGTTGCCTGGTGGCATCGACCAGCCAAACATCTGGGGTGAGTTGTGGAGGGTCCATTGAGGTCCAGGGACAACACTGCCCACAGCATGAGGATAGTGGGCCTGATTATTTGCACCCTTTCTCATGAAGCTGATGTCCAGTTGTTCGCTGAGTGAGGACGCTACCTGAAACTAAATCACAGACAGATGCACAGTCAGTAAAACCACAATACAGAGTTCTTGTTTTAAATTATAATCAATACACTTCATCTAATTAAATGAATTCCCCAGATAATGACTGAATTAAAAACAGTTCTGTTTAATAATTGGAGATACTTACATGAAGTGGGACGCCCTGATTGAGATGCTGAGAATCTGGACTCCTCCTAAACTTTCTCCTTCGGTTTTGAAACCAAGTCTTCACCTAAAGATGGAGAAAAACGGAAGAAATTTCATGAGTACAATGGACCCAAAATTCAAAACAAATTCAGTTTCTTATGTTCTAGTAACCTTGAAAAACACTCACCTGTTTGTAGGTCAGTCCTGTCAGCTCTGCCAACTCTGTCATCTCCCGTGGGTCAGGGTAAATTTTCTGATTAAAGTGATGGACCAGAGTTTTTAACTGGCTGTCTGAGAACAGCCCCCGGGTCCTTCCTTTGACCACCTTGGCCTTGTCTTCTTTCACACACGTAGTACTTGTGACAGTGTTGCTGCCCTCCTGGTTTCTTGGGGCAGCAAAAACCAGTTCCTCCTCCGTTACGGAGCTGGAAACAGCTTCAGCAGTCTCAGACATGTTGTTGCTCATCTCCTTAGCGAGAGCTGCCTCAGCCCATGCTGCAAGTTCTTCCAAGGGAAGACTCCCTTCAAGGCTGCTGCCAGAAATCCACAAGTCTGTGAGGACAGAAAGACAGAGGCTAAGTAAGCACAAGTATATATGGTCCACATGGGTCACCGTGGCTACTGATATGTTTTGGCACAGTTGAGTTTTTTAACAGAAAATAATACAAAAAGGATAAACTGATGAGCCGTAATCAATTTCCCACACACAATGTCACTTGATTTTACTTGCTGAATTATTAAAATGTGCCACCAGATGTCGCCAATTAGAAAGTTTAAAAAGTGTCTCAAAGCCCAGATGGTCCTGAAGTGGACTCTCTGTTCAGCTGTGGAGGGAGAAATGAAACAACAATGCTGAGTACATACCTGGAGAAAAGTGCATCCCATAATCTTCCATCTTTGAAATCCCAGTGATTAAAACAGGGAAGCTGGAGAAAGTATCTCTGCTGAAAGAGCTCCAAACCAAGCAGGAAGGTGCTATGTGTCCTAAGACTGACTTAAGAGCAATTCTGGGCTTTTAAGGAGGTTTGTGGGTGTGGGCAGGAATGTGGGGGGTTGAGCTTCTTCTTTTGTGAGTTACTTTACAAAGCAGTCAGGCAGTTTGTTTGTTGCTTTATAAATTATGTGTAGAGTTCTGAGGTCAACCAAGTCTTTACATTTAAGAGTATTTAATAAAAAGGCTAAAAAGTGGATTTGGTGGTTCTGTTGAAGTGGTTTTATTTATGATCCTAAGTCTGTTATTTATCATCAGTTTATTCATGATAGAATTTGTACGACTCCAACATAGTATGGGTTTTGTTTTGCTCAGATTCAGTGTTAATTGATTATAGAAAAAGTCACCAATTTCTTAAATTGATTTTCTAGTTCATTCAGAAGTTGTTCCGAGTTACCTCCACAATAACTTTGTGTCATCTGCAAACAATGTGACTTCTGTGTCTTTGAAATGATTTCAAATTAAGACATGTCAACACAAACACCTTTACCCTCATTTATCTCTCATGGCCCTGGTGCCATCTGTCTGCATTGACTTGATAATTCATCAGAGGTAGCAGGGTGTGATACAGGAACTCTAAAAGACACATTAGCGTATGTTTAGTGGTCACTGGCTGAACTGGGTGTGTCTCTAATTCTGAATGAGCCAGAGGGGGCCAGATGCATGTGTCTATGGGGTTTATGATGGGCGTTGGTGTGGCTCATTAGCCTTGCTATTGTTTTACAATGTAGAGGTGAAACTACCATTTGCTACATTATAAACTCAGTAATGTTCTCTACATGATCACAAAGATCTAAATTAGAGGTGTAAGTCATTATTTGTATGTAATATTGGTATAATTTGGCTTATTTTAAAACATTTTTATACATATCCGGTTTCAATACTCACTGAAATAATGCAGATTTCATGCAAAATATATTTAAAACGGAGCTGTATTTGCTCTGATACATTTGAAATTATAAACTATGTGTACAAATTTTCTGATAATAGAAAGTAAATTAATCATCGGTGCAAAGATCAAACTGGTTGCTTGTCTGAAACAACCAGAGCAGGAAGTTAAATCAAAATCATCTAACACAGATCTAGTTGACATGACAGCAGAACAAACTAAACTGTTCTCAACTCACCAGTTAGAGATATCCATAAAGATCATGATGTACACCAGTTTGTCCTACTGAAAACATTTGTCCTACTGAAGACGTTACATCCAGATGAACAGAATCAACATTTTGGGATTTCCTTACCTGGATGATTGAGCACGCATCAAGGTATTTACAGAAGCCACAGATTCTATTGAATTCTAATATTTCTAAAATCAACGGGTTTTAAGATAAAGGGCCTAATATTCACCCCATGCCTACCATTTACTAAAAGTACGGAAAACAGAACAGATCAGGATCCTGATATCCTGTCAGCTCAGTCATTGATACTAGCTGCTATTTACAATATCTGTGATATTGAACATTAGCTGTTGGTAAGGTTCTCCACCTTGGCTGATGTGTGAAGGAGAAAGCACACACCCACCTGTGATGAGAAACCAAACACAAGATTTCATTACACTTTTTAACACCAAACATGTTTGAGACTCAATAAAAATGACACATGGAGAAAGTATTTCATTTTAGCAAAGTCCTCATTTATTGGAAGAAAAATCATTACAGATTCATGTTGACTTTACAACAGTTACAGCATATAAAAAGTGGATTTTATCAATCACTTACACAAGACTTAATCTACCCCCCCAACTATGACCAAGCAAATTTTTCCTTGTTGTGTAAAAGTGTAAATGATGAAGAAGTTCACTGAGTTTTATCAAACCTGCCTCTGCTTTAACTTTTAAATAACTTTACATTAAAATGAAATCTTAAAAAAATAAAATTAGCGTCCAGTATATCAGAAATGCTCATCCTGAGGCTTCAGAATGATAGTTGAGAAATGAAAGAGAGATGTAACAGTAGCTACAGCCATCTTCAGCTGTTAGCAAGGCTCTCCGCTTTCTCTGTAAAAACTTGCACTGTGAAGTCCGGGGTTGTTCACATTCCATGCAGTGCTGAAGACACTGGTGTTGCAATCATAATGTCCGTTGCCTGGTGGCATCGACCAGCCAAACATCTGGGGTGAGTTGTGGAGGGTCCATTGAGGTCCAGGGACAACACTGCCCACAGCATGAGGATAGTGGGCCTGATTATTTGCACCCTTTCTCATGAAGCTGATGTCCAGTTGTTCGCTGAGTGAGGACGCTACCTGAAACTAAATCACAGACAGATGTACAGTCAGTAAAACCACAATACAGAGTTCTTGTTTTAAATTATAATCAATACACTTCATCTAATTAAATGAATTCCCCAGATAATGACTGAATTAAAAACAGTTCTGTTTAATAATTGGAGATACTTACATGAAGTGGGACGCCCTGATTGAGATGCTGAGAATCTGGACTCCTCCTAAACTTTCTCCTTCGGTTTTGAAAACAAGTCTTCACCTAAAGATGGAGAAAAACGGAAGAAATTTCATGAGTACAATGGACCCAAAATTCAAAACAAATTCAGTTTCTTATGTTCTAGTAACCTTGAAAAACACTCACCTGTTTGTAGGTCAGTCCTGTCAGCTCTGCCAACTCTGTCATCTCCCGTGGGTCAGGGTAAATTTTCTGATTAAAGTGATGGACCAGAGTTTTTAACTGGCTGTCTGAGAACAGCCCCCGGGTCCTTCCTTTGACCACCTTGGCCTTGTCTTCTTTCACACACGTAGTACTTGTGACAGTGTTGCTGCCCTCCTGGTTTCTTGGGGCAGCAAAAACCAGTTCCTCCTCCGTTACGGAGCTGGAAACAGCTTCAGCAGTCTCAGACATGTTGTTGCTCATCTCCTTAGCGAGAGCTGCCTCAGCCCATGCTGCAAGTTCTTCCAAGGGAAGACTCCCTTCAAGGCTGCTGCCAGAAATCCACAAGTCTGTGAGGACAGAAAGACAGAGGCTAAGTAAGCACAAGTATATATGGTCCACATGGGTCACCGTGGCTACTGATATGTTTTGGCACAGTTGAGTTTTTTAACAGAAAATAATACAAAAAGGATAAACTGATGAGCCGTAATCAATTTCCCACACACAATGTCACTTGATTTTACTTGCTGAATTATTAAAATGTGCCACCAGATGTCGCCAATTAGAAAGTTTAAAAAGTGTCTCAAAGCCCAGATGGTCCTGAAGTGGACTCTCTGTTCAGCTGTGGAGGGAGAAATGAAACAACAATGCTGAGTACATACCTGGAGAAAAGTGCATCCCATAATCTTCCATCTTTGAAATCCCAGTGATTAAAACAGGGAAGCTGGAGAAAGTATCTCTGCTGAAAGAGCTCCAAACCAAGCAGGAAGGTGCTATGTGTCCTAAGACTGACTTAAGAGCAATTCTGGGCTTTTAAGGAGGTTTGTGGGTGTGGGCAGGAATGTGGGGGGTTGAGCTTCTTCTTTTGTGAGTTACTTTACAAAGCAGTCAGGCAGTTTGTTTGTTGCTTTATAAATTATGTGTAGAGTTCTGAGGTCAACCAAGTCTTTACATTTAAGAGTATTTAATAAAAAGGCTAAAAAGTGGATTTGGTGGTTCTGTTGAAGTGGTTTTATTTATGATCCTAAGTCTGTTATTTATCATCAGTTTATTCATGATAGAATTTGTACGACTCCAACATAGTATGGGTTTTGTTTTGCTCAGATTCAGTGTTAATTGATTATAGAAAAAGTCACCAATTTCTTAAATTGATTTTCTAGTTCATTCAGAAGTTGTTCCGAGTTACCTCCACAATAACTTTGTGTCATCTGCAAACAATGTGACTTCTGTGTCTTTGAAATGATTTCAAATTAAGACATGTCAACACAAACACCTTTACCCTCATTTATCTCTCATGGCCCTGGTGCCATCTGTCTGCATTGACTTGATAATTCATCAGAGGTAGCAGGGTGTGATACAGGAACTCTAAAAGACACATTAGCGTATGTTTAGTGGTCACTGGCTGAACTGGGTGTGTCTCTAATTCTGAATGAGCCAGAGGGGGCCAGATGCATGTGTCTATGGGGTTTATGATGGGCGTTGGTGTGGCTCATTAGCCTTGCTATTGTTTTACAATGTAGAGGTGAAACTACCATTTGCTACATTATAAACTCAGTAATGTTCTCTACATGATCACAAAGATCTAAATTAGAGGTGTAAGTCATTATTTGTATGTAATATTGGTATAATTTGGCTTATTTTAAAACATTTTTATACATATCCGGTTTCAATACTCACTGAAATAATGCAGATTTCATGCAAAATATATTTAAAACGGAGCTGTATTTGCTCTGATACATTTGAAATTATAAACTATGTGTACAAATTTTCTGATAATAGAAAGTAAATTAATCATCGGTGCAAAGATCAAACTGGTTGCTTGTCTGAAACAACCAGAGCAGGAAGTTAAATCAAAATCATCTAACACAGATCTAGTTGACATGACAGCAGAACAAACTAAACTGTTCTCAACTCACCAGTTAGAGATATCCATAAAGATCATGATGTACACCAGTTTGTCCTACTGAAAACATTTGTCCTACTGAAGACGTTACATCCAGATGAACAGAATCAACATTTTGGGATTTCCTTACCTGGATGATTGAGCACGCATCAAGGTATTTACAGAAGCCACAGATTCTATTGAATTCTAATATTTCTAAAATCAACGGGTTTTATGATAAAGGGCCTAATATTCACCCCATGCCTACCATTTACTAAAAGTACAGAAAACAGAACAGATCAGGATCCTGATATCCTGTCAGCTCAGTCATTGATACTAACTGCTATTTACAATATCTGTGATATTGAACATTAGCTGTTGGTAAGGTTCTCCACCTTGGCTGATGTGTGAAGGAGAAAGCACACACCCACCTGTGATGAGAAACCAAACACAAGATTTCATTACACTTTTTAACACCAAACATGTTTGAGACTCAATAAAAATGACACATGGAGAAAGTATTTCATTTTAGCAAAGTCCTCATTTATTGGAAGAAAAATCATTACAGATTCATGTTGACTTTACAACAGTTACAGCATATAAAAAGTGGACTTTATCAATCACTTACACAAGACTTAATCTACCCCCCCAACTATGACCAAGCAAATTTTTCCTTGTTGTGTAAAAGTGTAAATGATGAAGAAGTTCACTGAGTTTTATCAAACCTGCCTCTGCTTTAACTTTTAAATAACTTTACATTAAAATGAAATCTTAAAAAAATAAAATTAGCGTCCAGTATATCAGAAATGCTCATCCTGAGGCTTCAGAATGATAGTTGAGAAATGAAAGAGAGATGTAACAGTAGCTACAGCCATCTTCAGCTGTTAGCAAGGCTCTCCGCTTTCTCTGTAAAAACTTGCACTGTGAAGTCCGGGGTTGTTCACATTCCATGCAGTGCTGAAGACACTGGTGTTGCAATCATAATGTCCGTTGCCTGGTGGCATCGACCAGCCAAACATCTGGGGTGAGTTGTGGAGGGTCCATTGAGGTCCAGGGACAACACTGCCCACAGCATGAGGATAGTGGGCCTGATTATTTGCACCCTTTCTCATGAAGCTGATGTCCAGTTGTTCGCTGAGTGAGGACGCTACCTGAAACTAAATCACAGACAGATGTACAGTCAGTAAAACCACAATACAGAGTTCTTGTTTTAAATTATAATCAATACACTTCATCTAATTAAATGAATTCCCCAGATAATGACTGAATTAAAAACAGTTCTGTTTAATAATTGGAGATACTTACATGAAGTGGGACGCCCTGATTGAGATGCTGAGAATCTGGACTCCTCCTAAACTTTCTCCTTCGGTTTTGAAACCAAGTCTTCACCTAAAGATGGAGAAAAACGGAAGAAATTTCATGAGTACAATGGACCCAAAATTCAAAACAAATTCAGTTTCTTATGTTCTAGTAACCTTGAAAAACATTCACCTGTTTGTAGGTCAGTCCTGTCAGCTCTGCCAACTCTGTCATCTCCCGTGGGTCAGGGTAAATTTTCTGATTAAAGTGATGGACCAGAGTTTTTAACTGGCTGTCTGAGAACAGCCCCCGGGTCCTTCCTTTGACCACCTTGGCCTTGTCTTCTTTCACACACGTAGTACTTGTGACAGTGTTGCTGCCCTCCTGGTTTCTTGGGGCAGCAAAAACCAGTTCCTCCTCCGTTACGGAGCTGGAAACAGCTTCAGCAGTCTCAGACATGTTATTGCTTATCTCCTTAGCGAGAGCTGCCTCAGCCCATGCTGCAAGTTCTTCCAAGGGAAGACTCCCTTCAAGGCTGCTGCCAGAAATCCACAAGTCTGTGAGGACAGAAAGACAGTCCTGTCAGCTCTGCCAACTCTGTCATCTCCCGTGGGTCAGGGTAAATTTTCTGATTAAAGTGATGGACCAGAGTTTTTAACTGGCTGTCTGAGAACAGCCCCCGGGTCCTTCCTTTGACCACCTTGGCCTTGTCTTCTTTCACACACGTAGTACTTGTGACAGTGTTGCTGCCCTCCTGGTTTCTTGGGGCAGCAAAAACCAGTTCCTCCTCCGTTACGGAGCTGGAAACAGCTTCAGCAGTCTCAGACATGTTGTTGCTCATCTCCTTAGCGAGAGCTGCCTCAGCCCATGCTGCAAGTTCTTCCAAGGGAAGACTCCCTTCAAGGCTGCTGCCAGAAATCCACAAGTCTGTGAGGACAGAAAGACAGAGGCTAAGTAAGCACAAGTATATATGGTCCACATGGGTCACCGTGGCTACTGATATGTTTTGGCACAGTTGAGTTTTTTAACAGAAAATAATACAAAAAGGATAAACTGATGAGCCGTAATCAATTTCCCACACACAATGTCACTTGATTTTACTTGCTGAATTATTAAAATGTGCCACCAGATGTCGCCAATTAGAAAGTTTAAAAAGTGTCTCAAAGCCCAGATGGTCCTGAAGTGGACTCTCTGATCAGCTGTGGAGGGAGAAATGAAACAACAATGCTGAGTACATACCTGGAGAAAAGTGCATCCCATAATCTTCCATCTTTGAAATCCCAGTGATTAAAACAGGGAAGCTGGAGAAAGTATCTCTGCTGAAAGAGCTCCAAACCAAGCAGGAAGGTGCTATGTGTCCTAAGACTGACTTAAGAGCAATTCTGGGCTTTTAAGGAGGTTTGTGGGTGTGGGCAGGAATGTGGGGGGTTGAGCTTCTTCTTTTGTGAGTTACTTTACAAAGCAGTCAGGCAGTTTGTTTGTTGCTTTATAAATTATGTGTAGAGTTCTGAGGTCAACCAAGTCTTTAAATTTAAGAGTATTTAATAAAAAGGCTAAAAAGTGGATTTGGTGGTTCTGTTGAAGTGGTTTTATTTATGATCCTAAGTCTGTTATTTATCATCAGTTTATTCATGATAGAATTTGTACGACTCCAACATAGTATGGGTTTTGTTTTGCTCAGATTCAGTGTTAATTGATTATAGAAAAATTCACCAATTTCTTAAATTGATTTTCTAGTTCATTCAGAAGTTGTTCCGAGTTACCTCCACAATAACTTTGTGTCATCTGCAAACAATGTGACTTCTGTGTCTTTGAAATGATTTCAAATTAAGACATGTCAACACAAACACCTTTACCCTCATTTATCTCTCATGGCCCTGGTGCCATCTGTCTGCATTGACTTGATAATTCATCAGAGGTAGCAGGGTGTGATACAGGAACTCTAAAAGACACATTAGCGTATGTTTAGTGGTCACTGGCTGAACTGGGTGTGTCTCTAATTCTGAATGAGCCAGAGGGGGCCAGATGCATGTGTCTATGGGGTTTATGATGGGCGTTGGTGTGGCTCATTAGCCTTGCTATTGTTTTACAATGTAGAGGTGAAACTACCATTTGCTACATTATAAACTCAGTAATGTTCTCTACATGATCACAAAGATCTAAATTAGAGGTGTAAGTCATTATTTGTATGTAATATTGGTATAATTTGGCTTATTTTAAAACATTTTTATACATATCCGGTTTCAATACTCACTGAAATAATGCAGATTTCATGCAAAATATATTTAAAACGGAGCTGTATTTGCTCTGATACATTTGAAATTATAAACTATGTGTACAAATTTTCTGATAATAGAAAGTAAATTAATCATCGGTGCAAAGATCAAACTGGTTGCTTGTCTGAAACAACCAGAGCAGGAAGTTAAATCAAAATCATCTAACACAGATCTAGTTGACATGACAGCAGAACAAACTAAACTGTTCTCAACTCACCAGTTAGAGATATCCATAAAGATCATGATGTACACCAGTTTGTCCTACTGAAAACGTTTGTCCTACTGAAGACGTTACATCCAGATGAACAGAATCAACATTTTGGGATTTCCTTACCTGGATGATTGAGCACGCATCAAGGTATTTACAGAAGCCACAGATTCTATTGAATTCTAATATTTCTAAAATCAACGGGTTTTATGATAAAGGGTCTAATATTCACCCCATGCCTACCATTTACTAAAAGTACAGAAAACAGAACAGATCAGGATCCTGATATCCTGTCAGCTCAGTCATTGATACTAACTGCTATTTACAATATCTGTGATATTGAACATTAGCTGTTGGTAAGGTTCTCCACCTTGGCTGATGTGTGAAGGAGAAAGCACACACCCACCTGTGATGAGAAACCAAACACAAGATTTCATTACACTTTTTAACACCAAACATGTTTGAGACTCAATAAAAATGACACATGGAGAAAGTATTTCATTTTAGCAAAGTCCTCATTTATTGGAAGAAAAATCATTACAGATTCATGTTGACTTTACAACAGTTACAGCATATAAAAAGTGGACTTTATCAATCACTTACACAAGACTTAATCTACCCCCCCAACTATGACCAAGCAAATTTTTCCTTGTTGTGTAAAAGTGTAAATGATGAAGAAGTTCACTGAGTTTTATCAAACCTGCCTCTGCTTTAACTTTTAAATAACTTTACATTAAAATGAAATCTTAAAAAAATAAAATTAGCGTCCAGTATATCAGAAATGCTCATCCTGAGGCTTCAGAATGATAGTTGAGAAATGAAAGAGAGATGTAACAGTAGCTACAGCCATCTTCAGCTGTTAGCAAGGCTCTCCGCTTTCTCTGTAAAAACTTGCACTGTGAAGTCCGGGGTTGTTCACATTCCATGCAGTGCTGAAGACACTGGTGTTGCAATCATAATGTCCGTTGCCTGGTGGCATCGACCAGCCAAACATCTGGGGTGAGTTGTGGAGGGTCCATTGAGGTCCAGGGACAACATTGCCCACAGCATGAGGATAGTGGGCCTGATTATTTGCACCCTTTCTCATGAAGCTGATGTCCAGTTGTTCGCTGAGTGAGGACGCTACCTGAAACTAAATCACAGACAGATGCACAGTCAGTAAAACCACAATACAGAGTTCTTGTTTTAAATTATAATCAATACACTTCATCTAATTAAATGAATTCCCCAGATAATGACTGAATTAAAAACAGTTCTGTTTAATAATTGGAGATACTTACATGAAGTGGGACGCCCTGATTGAGATGCTGAGAATCTGGACTCCTCCTAAACTTTCTCCTTCGGTTTTGAAACCAAGTCTTCACCTAAAGATGGAGAAAAACGGAAGAAATTTCATGAGTACAATGGACCCAAAATTCAAAACAAATTCAGTTTCTTATGTTCTAGTAACCTTGAAAAACATTCACCTGTTTGTAGGTCAGTCCTGTCAGCTCTGCCAACTCTGTCATCTCCCGTGGGTCAGGGTAAATTTTCTGATTAAAGTGATGGACCAGAGTTTTTAACTGGCTGTCTGAGAACAGCCCCCGGGTCCTTCCTTTGACCACCTTGGCCTTGTCTTCTTTCACACACGTAGTACTTGTGACAGTGTTGCTGCCCTCCTGGTTTCTTGGGGCAGCAAAAACCAGTTCCTCCTCCGTTACGGAGCTGGAAACAGCTTCAGCAGTCTCAGACATGTTATTGCTTATCTCCTTAGCGAGAGCTGCCTCAGCCCATGCTGCAAGTTCTTCCAAGGGAAGACTCCCTTCAAGGCTGCTGCCAGAAATCCACAAGTCTGTGAGGACAGAAAGACAGTCCTGTCAGCTCTGCCAACTCTGTCATCTCCCGTGGGTCAGGGTAAATTTTCTGATTAAAGTGATGGACCAGAGTTTTTAACTGGCTGTCTGAGAACAGCCCCCGGGTCCTTCCTTTGACCACCTTGGCCTTGTCTTCTTTCACACACGTAGTACTTGTGACAGTGTTGCTGCCCTCCTGGTTTCTTGGGGCAGCAAAAACCAGTTCCTCCTCCGTTACGGAGCTGGAAACAGCTTCAGCAGTCTCAGACATGTTGTTGCTCATCTCCTTAGCGAGAGCTGCCTCAGCCCATGCTGCAAGTTCTTCCAAGGGAAGACTCCCTTCAAGGCTGCTGCCAGAAATCCACAAGTCTGTGAGGACAGAAAGACAGAGGCTAAGTAAGCACAAGTATATATGGTCCACATGGGTCACCGTGGCTACTGATATGTTTTGGCACAGTTGAGTTTTTTAACAGAAAATAATACAAAAAGGATAAACTGATGAGCCGTAATCAATTTCCCACACACAATGTCACTTGATTTTACTTGCTGAATTATTAAAATGTGCCACCAGATGTCGCCAATTAGAAAGTTTAAAAAGTGTCTCAAAGCCCAGATGGTCCTGAAGTGGACTCTCTGATCAGCTGTGGAGGGAGAAATGAAACAACAATGCTGAGTACATACCTGGAGAAAAGTGCATCCCATAATCTTCCATCTTTGAAATCCCAGTGATTAAAACAGGGAAGCTGGAGAAAGTATCTCTGCTGAAAGAGCTCCAAACCAAGCAGGAAGGTGCTATGTGTCCTAAGACTGACTTAAGAGCAATTCTGGGCTTTTAAGGAGGTTTGTGGGTGTGGGCAGGAATGTGGGGGGTTGAGCTTCTTCTTTTGTGAGTTACTTTACAAAGCAGTCAGGCAGTTTGTTTGTTGCTTTATAAATTATGTGTAGAGTTCTGAGGTCAACCAAGTCTTTAAATTTAAGAGTATTTAATAAAAAGGCTAAAAAGTGGATTTGGTGGTTCTGTTGAAGTGGTTTTATTTATGATCCTAAGTCTGTTATTTATCATCAGTTTATTCATGATAGAATTTGTACGACTCCAACATAGTATAGGTTTTGTTTTGCTCAGATTCAGTGTTAATTGATTATAGAAAAATTCACCAATTTCTTAAATTGATTTTCTAGTTCATTCAGAAGTTGTTCCGAGTTACCTCCACAATAACTTTGTGTCATCTGCAAACAATGTGACTTCTGTGTCTTTGAAATGATTTCAAATTAAGACATGTCAACACAAACACCTTTACCCTCATTTATCTCTCATGGCCCTGGTGCCATCTGTCTGCATTGACTTGATAATTCATCAGAGGTAGCAGGGTGTGATACAGGAACTCTAAAAGACACATTAGCGTATGTTTAGTGGTCACTGGCTGAACTGGGTGTGTCTCTAATTCTGAATGAGCCAGAGGGGGCCAGATGCATGTGTCTATGGGGTTTATGATGGGCGTTGGTGTGGCTCATTAGCCTTGCTATTGTTTTACAATGTAGAGGTGAAACTACCATTTGCTACATTATAAACTCAGTAATGTTCTCTACATGATCACAAAGATCTAAATTAGAGGTGTAAGTCATTATTTGTATGTAATATTGGTATAATTTGGCTTATTTTAAAACATTTTTATACATATCCGGTTTCAATACTCACTGAAATAATGCAGATTTCATGCAAAATATATTTAAAACGGAGCTGTATTTGCTCTGATACATTTGAAATTATAAACTATGTGTACAAATTTTCTGATAATAGAAAGTAAATTAATCATCGGTGCAAAGATCAAACTGGTTGCTTGTCTGAAACAACCAGAGCAGGAAGTTAAATCAAAATCATCTAACACAGATCTAGTTGACATGACAGCAGAACAAACTAAACTGTTCTCAACTCACCAGTTAGAGATATCCATAAAGATCATGATGTACACCAGTTTGTCCTACTGAAAACATTTGTCCTACTGAAGACGTTACATCCAGATGAACAGAATCAACATTTTGGGATTTCCTTACCTGGATGATTGAGCACGCATCAAGGTATTTACAGAAGCCACAGATTCTATTGAATTCTAATATTTCTAAAATCAACGGGTTTTAAGATAAAGGGCCTAATATTCACCCCATGCCTACCATTTACTAAAAGTACGGAAAACAGAACAGATCAGGATCCTGATATCCTGTCAGCTCAGTCATTGATACTAGCTGCTATTTACAATATCTGTGATATTGAACATTAGCTGTTGGTAAGGTTCTCCACCTTGGCTGATGTGTGAAGGAGAAAGCACACACCCACCTGTGATGAGAAACCAAACACAAGATTTCATTACACTTTTTAACACCAAACATGTTTGAGACTCAATAAAAATGACACATGGAGAAAGTATTTCATTTTAGCAAAGTCCTCATTTATTGGAAGAAAAATCATTACAGATTCATGTTGACTTTACAACAGTTACAGCATATAAAAAGTGGATTTTATCAATCACTTACACAAGACTTAATCTACCCCCCCAACTATGACCAAGCAAATTTTTCCTTGTTGTGTAAAAGTGTAAATGATGAAGAAGTTCACTGAGTTTTATCAAACCTGCCTCTGCTTTAACTTTTAAATAACTTTACATTAAAATGAAATCTTAAAAAAATAAAATTAGCGTCCAGTATATCAGAAATGCTCATCCTGAGGCTTTAGAATGATAGTTGAGAAATGAAAGAGAGATGTAACAGTAGCTACAGCCATCTTCAGCTGTTAGCAAGGCTCTCCGCTTTCTCTGTAAAAACTTGCACTGTGAAGTCCGGGGTTGTTCACATTCCATGCAGTGCTGAAGACACTGGTGTTGCAATCATAATGTCCGTTGCCTGGTGGCATCGACCAGCCAAACATCTGGGGTGAGTTGTGGAGGGTCCATTGAGGTCCAGGGACAACACTGCCCACAGCATGAGGATAGTGGGCCTGATTATTTGCACCCTTTCTCATGAAGCTGATGTCCAGTTGTTCGCTGAGTGAGGACGCTACCTGAAACTAAATCACAGACAGATGCACAGTCAGTAAAACCACAATACAGAGTTCTTGTTTTAAATTATAATCAATACACTTCATCTAATTAAATGAATTCCCCAGATAATGACTGAATTAAAAACAGTTCTGTTTAATAATTGGAGATACTTACATGAAGTGGGACGCCCTGATTGAGATGCTGAGAATCTGGACTCCTCCTAAACTTTCTCCTTCGGTTTTGAAACCAAGTCTTCACCTAAAGATGGAGAAAAACGGAAGAAATTTCATGAGTACAATGGACCCAAAATTCAAAACAAATTCAGTTTCTTATGTTCTAGTAACCTTGAAAAACACTCACCTGTTTGTAGGTCAGTCCTGTCAGCTCTGCCAACTCTGTCATCTCCCGTGGGTCAGGGTAAATTTTCTGATTAAAGTGATGGACCAGAGTTTTTAACTGGCTGTCTGAGAACAGCCCCCGGGTCCTTCCTTTGACCACCTTGGCCTTGTCTTCTTTCACACACGTAGTACTTGTGACAGTGTTGCTGCCCTCCTGGTTTCTTGGGGCAGCAAAAACCAGTTCCTCCTCCGTGACGGAGCTGGAAACAGCTTCAGCAGTCTCAGACATGTTGTTGCTCATCTCCTTAGCGAGAGCTGCCTCAGCCCATGCTGCAAGTTCTTCCAAGGGAAGACTCCCTTCAAGGCTGCTGCCAGAAATCCACAAGTCTGTGAGGACAGAAAGACAGAGGCTAAGTAAGCACAAGTATATATGGTCCACATGGGTCACCGTGGCTACTGATATGTTTTGGCACAGTTGAGTTTTTTAACAGAAAATAATACAAAAAGGATAAACTGATGAGCCGTAATCAATTTCCCACACACAATGTCACTTGATTTTACTTGCTGAATTATTAAAATGTGCCACCAGATGTCGCCAATTAGAAAGTTTAAAAAGTGTCTCAAAGCTCAGATGGTCCTGAAGTGGACTCTCTGTTCAGCTGTGGAGGGAGAAATGAAACAACAATGCTGAGTACATACCTGGAGAAAAGTGCATCCCATAATCTTCCATCTTTGAAATCCCAGTGATTAAAACAGGGAAGCTGGAGAAAGTATCTCTGCTGAAAGAGCTCCAAACCAAGCAGGAAGGTGCTATGTGCCCTAAGACTGACTTAAGAGCAATTCTGGGCTTTTAAGGAGGTTTGTGGGTGTGGGCAGGAATGTGGGGGGTTGAGCTTCTTCTTTTGTGAGTTACTTTACAAAGCAGTCAGGCAGTTTGTTTGTTGCTTTATAAATTATGTGTAGAGTTCTGAGGTCAACCAAGTCTTTAAATTTAAGAGTATTTAATAAAAAGGCTAAAAAGTGGATTTGGTGGTTCTGTTGAAGTGGTTTTATTTATGATCCTAAGTCTGTTATTTATCATCAGTTTATTCATGATAGAATTTGTACGACTCCAACATAGTATGGGTTTTGTTTTGCTCAGATTCAGTGTTAATTGATTATAGAAAAAGTCACCAATTTCTTAAATTGATTTTCTAGTTCATTCAGAAGTTGTTCCGAGTTACCTCCACAATACCTTTGTGTCATCTGCAAACAATGTGACTTCTGTGTCTTTGAAATGATTTCAAATTAAGACATGTCAACACAAACACCTTTACCCTCATTTATCTCTCATGGCCCTGGTGCCATCTGTCTGCATTGACTTGATAATTCATCAGAGGTAGCAGGGTGTGATACAGGAACTCTAAAAGACACATTAGCGTATGTTTAGTGGTCACTGGCTGAACTGGGTGTGTCTCTAATTCTGAATGAGCCAGAGGGGGCCAGATGCATGTGTCTATGGGGTTTATGATGGGCGTTGGTGTGGCTCATTAGCCTTGCTATTGTTTTACAATGTAGAGGTGAAACTACCATTTGCTACATTATAAACTCAGTAATGTTCTCTACATGATCACAAAGATCTAAATTAGAGGTGTAAGTCATTATTTGTATGTAATATTGGTATAATTTGGCTTATTTTAAAACATTTTTATATATATCCGGTTTCAATACTCACTGAAATAATGCAGATTTCATGCAAAATATATTTAAAACGGAGCTGTATTTGCTCTGATACATTTGAAATTATAAACTATGTGCACAAATCTTCTGATAATAGAAAGTAAATTAATCATCGGTGCAAAGATCAAACTGGTTGCTTGTCTGAAACAACCAGAGCAGGAAGTTAAATCAAAATCATCTAACACAGATCTAGTTGACATGACAGCAGAACAAACTAAACTGTTCTCAACTCACCAGTTAGAGATATCCATAAAGATCATGATGTACACCAGTTTGTCCTACTGAAAACGTTTGTCCTACTGAAGACGTTACGTCCAGATGAACAGAATCAACATTTTGGGATTTCCTTACCTGGATGATTGAGCACGCATCAAGGTATTTACAGAAGCCACAGATTCTATTGAATTCTAATATTTCTAAAATCAACGGGTTTTATGATAAAGGGTCTAATATTCACCCCATGCCTACCATTTACTAAAAGTACAGAAAACAGAACAGATCAGGATCCTGATATCCTGTCAGCTCAGTCATTGATACTAACTGCTATTTACAATATCTGTGATATTGAACATTAGCTGTTGGTAAGGTTCTCCACCTTGGCTGATGTGTGAAGGAGAAAGCACACACCCACCTGTGATGAGAAACCAAACACAAGATTTCATTACACTTTTTAACACCAAACATGTTTGAGACTCAATAAAAATGACACATGGAGAAAGTATTTCATTTTAGCAAAGTCCTCATTTATTGGAAGAAAAATCATTACAGATTCATGTTGACTTTACAACAGTTACAGCATATAAAAAGTGGATTTTATCAATCACTTACACAAGACTTAATCTACCCCCCCAACTATGACCAAGCAAATTTTCCCTTGTTGTGTAAAAGTGTAAATGATGAAGAAGTTCACTGAGTTTTATCAAACCTGCCTCTGCTTTAACTTTTAAATAACTTTACATTAAAATGAAATCTTAAAAAAATAAAATTAGCGTCCAGTATATCAGAAAAGCTCATCCTGAGGCTTCAGAATGATAGTTGAGAAATGAAAGAGAGATGTAACAGTAGCTACAGCCATCTTCAGCTGTTAGCAAGGCTCTCCGCTTTCTCTGTAAAAACTTGCACTGTGAAGTCCGGGGTTGTTCACATTCCATGCAGTGCTGAAGACACTGGTGTTGCAATCATAATGTCCGTTGCCTGGTGGCATCGACCAGCCAAACATCTGGGGTGAGTTGTGGAGGGTCCATTGAGGTCCAGGGACAACATTGCCCACAGCATGAGGATAGTGGGCCTGTTTATTTGCACCCTTTCTCATGAAGCTGATGTCCAGTTGTTCGCTGAGTGAGGACGCTACCTGAAACTAAATCACAGACAGATGCACAGTCAGTAAAACCACAATACAGAGTTCTTGTTTTAAATTATAATCAATACACTTCATCTAATTAAATGAATTCCCCAGATAATGACTGAATTAAAAACAGTTCTGTTTAATAATTGGAGATACTTACATGAAGTGGGACGCCCTGATTGAGATGCTGAGAATCTGGACTCCTCCTAAACTTTCTCCTTCGGTTTTGAAACCAAGTCTTCACCTAAAGATGGAGAAAAACGGAAGAAATTTCATGAGTACAATGGACCCAAAATTCAAAACAAATTCAGTTTCTTATGTTCTAGTAACCTTGAAAAACACTCACCTGTTTGTAGGTCAGTCCTGTCAGCTCTGCCAACTCTGTCATCTCCCGTGGGTCAGGGTAAATTTTCTGATTAAAGTGATGGACCAGAGTTTTTAACTGGCTGTCTGAGAACAGCCCCCGGGTCCTTCCTTTGACCACCTCGGCCTTGTCTTCTTTCACACACGTAGTACTTGTGACAGTGTTGCTGCCCTCCTGGTTTCTTGGGGCAGCAAAAACCAGTTCCTCCTCCGTGACGGAGCTGGAAACAGCTTCAGCAGTCTCAGACATGTTGTTGCTCATCTCCTTAGCGAGAGCTGCCTCAGCCCATGCTGCAAGTTCTTCCAAGGGAAGACTCCCTTCAAGGCTGCTGCCAGAAATCCACAAGTCTGTGAGGACAGAAAGACAGAGGCTAAGTAAGCACAAGTATATATGGTCCACATGGGTCACCGTGGCTACTGATATGTTTTGGCACAGTTGAGTTTTTTAACAGAAAATAATGCAAAAAGGATAAACTGATGAGCCGTAATCAATTTCCCACACACAATGTCACTTGATTTTACTTGTTGAATTATTAAAATGTGCCAGATGTTGCCAATTAGAAAGTTTAAAAAGTGATTCAAAGCTCAGATGGTCCTGAAGTGGACTCTCTGATCAGCTGTGGAGGGAGAAATGAAACAACAATGCTGAGTACATACCTGGAGAAAAGTGCATCCCATAATCTTCCATCTTTGAAATCCCAGTGATTAAAACAGGGAAGCTGGAGAAAGTATCTCTGCTGAAAGAGCTCCAAACCAAGCAGGAAGGTGCTATGTGTCCTAAGACTGACTTAAGAGCAATTCTGGGCTTTTAAGGAGGTTTGTGGGTGTGGGCAGGAATGTGGGGGGTTGAGCTTCTTCTTTTGTGAGTTACTTTACAAAGCAGTCAGGCAGTTTGTTTGTTGCTTTATAAATTATGTGTAGAGTTCTGAGGTCAACCAAGTCTTTAAATTTAAGAGTATTTAATAAAAAGGCTAAAAAGTGGATTTGGTGGTTCTGTTGAAGTGGTTTTATTTATGATCCTAAGTCTGTTATTTATCATCAGTTTATTCATGATAGAATTTGTACGACTCCAACATAGTATGGGTTTTGTTTTGCTCAGATTCAGTGTTAATTGATTATAGAAAAAGTCACCAATTTCTTAAATTGATTTTCTAGTTCATTCAGAAGTTGTTCCGAGTTACCTCCACAATAACTTTGTGTCATCTGCAAACAATGTGACTTCTGTGTCTTTGAAATGATTTCAAATTAAGACATGTCAACACAAACACCTTTACCCTCATTTATCTCTCATGGCCCTGGTGCCATCTGTCTGCATTGACTTGATAATTCATCAGAGGTAGCAGGGTGTGATACAGGAACTCTAAAAGACACATTAGCGTATGTTTAGTGGTCACTGGCTGAACTGGGTGTGTCTCTAATTCTGAATGAGCCAGAGGGGGCCAGATGCATGTGTCTATGGGGTTTATGATGGGCGTTGGTGTGGCTCATTAGCCTTGCTATTGTTTTACAATGTAGAGGTGAAACTACCATTTGCTACATTATAAACTCAGTAATGTTCTCTACATGATCACAAAGATCTAAATTAGAGGTGTAAGTCATTATTTGTATGTAATATTGGTATAATTTGGCTTATTTTAAAACATTTTTATATATATCAGGTTTCAATACTCACTGAAATAATGCAGATTTCATGCAAAATATATTTAAAACGGAGCTGTATTTGCTCTGATACATTTGAAATTATAAACTATGTGTACAAATTTTCTGATAATAGAAAGTAAATTAATCATCGGTGCAAAGATCAAACTGGTTGCTTGTCTGAAACAACCAGAGCAGGAAGTTAAATCAAAATCATCTAACACAGATCTAGTTGACATGACAGCAGAACAAACTAAACTGTTCTCAACTCACCAGTTAGAGATATCCATAAAGATCATGATGTACACCAGTTTGTCCTACTGAAAACGTTTGTCCTACTGAAGACGTTACGTCCAGATGAACAGAATCAACATTTTGGGATTTCCTTACCTGGATGATTGAGCACGCATCAAGGTATTTACAGAAGCCACAGATTCTATTGAATTCTAATATTTCTAAAATCAACGGGTTTTATGATAAAGGGCCTAATATTCACCCCATGCCTACCATTTACTAAAAGTACAGAAAACAGAACAGATCAGGATCCTGATATCCTGTCAGCTCAGTCATTGATACTAACTGCTATTTACAATATCTGTGATATTGAACATTAGCTGTTGGTAAGGTTCTCCACCTTGGCTGATGTGTGAAGGAGAAAGCACACACCCACCTGTGATGAGAAACCAAACACAAGATTTCATTACACTTTTTAACACCAAACATGTTTGAGACTCAATAAAAATGACACATGGAGAAAGTATTTCATTTTAGCAAAGTCCTCATTTATTGGAAGAAAAATCATTACAGATTCATGTTGACTTTACAACAGTTACAGCATATAAAAAGTGGATTTTATCAATCACTTACACAAGACTTAATCTACCCCCCCAACTATGACCAAGCAAATTTTCCCTTGTTGTGTAAAAGTGTAAATGATGAAGAAGTTCACTGAGTTTTATCAAACCTGCCTCTGCTTTAACTTTTAAATAACTTTACATTAAAATGAAATCTTAAAAAAATAAAATTAGCGTCCAGTATATCAGAAAAGCTCATCCTGAGGCTTCAGAATGATAGTTGAGAAATGAAAGAGAGATGTAACAGTAGCTACAGCCATCTTCAGCTGTTAGCAAGGCTCTCCGCTTTCTCTGTAAAAACTTGCACTGTGAAGTCCGGGGTTGTTCACATTCCATGCAGTGCTGAAGACACTGGTGTTGCAATCATAATGTCCGTTGCCTGGTGGCATCGACCAGCCAAACATCTGGGGTGAGTTGTGGAGGGTCCATTGAGGTCCAGAGACAACATTGCCCACAGCATGAGGATAGTGGGCCTGATTATTTGCACCCTTTCTCATGAAGCTGATGTCCAGTTGTTCGCTGAGTGAGGACGCTACCTGAAACTGAATCAGAGACAGATGCACAGTCAGTAAAACCACAATAAAGAGTTCTTGTTTTAAATTATAATCAATACACTTCATCTAATTAAATGAATTCCTTAGATAATGACTGAATTAAAAACAGTTCTGTTTAATAATTGGAGATACTTACATGAAGTGGGACGCCCTGATTGAGATGCTGAGAATCTGGACTCCTCCTAAACTTTCTCCTTCGGTTTTGAAACCAAGTCTTCACCTAAAGATGGAGAAAAACGGAAGAAATTTCATGAGTACAATAGACCCAAAATTCAAAACAAATTCAGTTTCTTATGTTCTAGTAACCTTGAAAAACACTCACCTGTTTGTAGGTCAGTCCTGTCAGCTCTGCCAACTCTGTCATCTCCCGTGGGTCAGGGTAAATTTTCTGATTAAAGTGATGGACCAGAGTTTTTAACTGGCTGTCTGAGAACAGCCCCCGGGTCCTTCCTTTGACCACCTCGGCCTTGTCTTCTTTCACACACGTAGTACTTGTGACAGTGTTGCTGCCCTCCTGGTTTCTTGGGGCAGCAAAAACCAGTTCCTCCTCCGTGACGGAGCTGGAAACAGCTTCAGCAGTCTCAGACATGTTGTTGCTCATCTCCTTAGCGAGAGCTGCCTCAGCCCATGCTGCAAGTTCTTCCAAGGGAAGACTCCCTTCAAGGCTGCTGCCAGAAATCCACAAGTCTGTGAGGACAGAAAGACAGAGGCTAAGTAAGCACAAGTATATATGGTCCACATGGGTCACCGTGGCTACTGATATGTTTTGGCACAGTTGAGTTTTTTAACAGAAAATAATGCAAAAAGGATAAACTGATGAGCCGTAATCAATTTCCCACACACAATGTCACTTGATTTTACTTGTTGAATTATTAAAATGTGCCAGATGTTGCCAATTAGAAAGTTTAAAAAGTGTCTCAAAGCTCAGATGGTCCTGAAGTGGACTCTCTGATCAGCTGTGGAGGGAGAAATGAAACAACAATGCTGAGTACATACCTGGAGAAAAGTGCATCCCATAATCTTCCATCTTTGAAATCCCAGTGATTAAAACAGGGAAGCTGGAGAAAGTATCTCTGCTGAAAGAGCTCCAAACCAAGCAGGAAGGTGCTATGTGTCCTAAGACTGACTTAAGAGCAATTCTGGGCTTTTAAGGAGGTTTGTGGGTGTGGGCAGGAATGTGGGGGGTTGAGCTTCTTCTTTTGTGAGTTACTTTACAAAGCAGTCAGGCAGTTTGTTTGTTGCTTTATAAATTATGTGTAGAGTTCTGAGGTCAACCAAGTCTTTAAATTTAAGAGTATTTAATAAAAAGGCTAAAAAGTGGATTTGGTGGTTCTGTTGAAGTGGTTTTATTTATGATCCTAAGTCTGTTATTTATCATCAGTTTATTCATGATAGAATTTGTACGACTCCAACATAGTATGGGTTTTGTTTTGCTCAGATTCAGTGTTAATTGATTATAGAAAAAGTCACCAATTTCTTAAATTGATTTTCTAGTTCATTCAGAAGTTGTTCCGAGTTACCTCCACAATAACTTTGTGTCATCTGCAAACAATGTGACTTCTGTGTCTTTGAAATGATTTCAAATTAAGACATGTCAACACAAACACCTTTACCCTCATTTATCTCTCATGGCCCTGGTGCCATCTGTCTGCATTGACTTGATAATTCATCAGAGGTAGCAGGGTGTGATACAGGAACTCTAAAAGACACATTAGCGTATGTTTAGTGGTCACTGGCTGAACTGGGTGTGTCTCTAATTCTGAATGAGCCAGAGGGGGCCAGATGCATGTGTCTATGGGGTTTATGATGGGCGTTGGTGTGGCTCATTAGCCTTGCTATTGTTTTACAATGTAGAGGTGAAACTACCATTTGCTACATTATAAACTCAGTAATGTTCTCTACATGATCACAAAGATCTAAATTAGAGGTGTAAGTCATTATTTGTATGTAATATTGGTATAATTTGGCTTATTTTAAAACATTTTTATATATATCAGGTTTCAATACTCACTGAAATAATGCAGATTTCATGCAAAATATATTTAAAACGGAGCTGTATTTGCTCTGATACATTTGAAATTATAAACTATGTGTACAAATTTTCTGATAATAGAAAGTAAATTAATCATCGGTGCAAAGATCAAACTGGTTGCTTGTCTGAAACAACCAGAGCAGGAAGTTAAATCAAAATCATCTAACACAGATCTAGTTGACATGACAGCAGAACAAACTAAACTGTTCTCAACTCACCAGTTAGAGATATCCATAAAGATCATGATGTACACCAGTTTGTCCTACTGAAAACGTTTGTCCTACTGAAGACGTTACGTCCAGATGAACAGAATCAACATTTTGGGATTTCCTTACCTGGATGATTGAGCACGCATCAAGGTATTTACAGAAGCCACAGATTCTATTGAATTCTAATATTTCTAAAATCAACGGGTTTTATGATAAAGGGTCTAATATTCACCCCATGCCTACCATTTACTAAAAGTACAGAAAACAGAACAGATCAGGATCCTGATATCCTGTCAGCTCAGTCATTGATACTAACTGCTATTTACAATATCTGTGATATTGAACATTAGCTGTTGGTAAGGTTCTCCACCTTGGCTGATGTGTGAAGGAGAAAGCACACACCCACCTGTGATGAGAAACCAAACACAAGATTTCATTACACTTTTTAACACCAAACATGTTTGAGACTCAATAAAAATGACACATGGAGAAAGTATTTCATTTTAGCAAAGTCCTCATTTATTGGAAGAAAAATCATTACAGATTCATGTTGACTTTACAACAGTTACAGCATATAAAAAGTGGATTTTATCAATCACTTACACAAGACTTAATCTACCCCCCCAACTATGACCAAGCAAATTTTCCCTTGTTGTGTAAAAGTGTAAATGATGAAGAAGTTCACTGAGTTTTATCAAACCTGCCTCTGCTTTAACTTTTAAATAACTTTACATTAAAATGAAATCTTAAAAAAATAAAATTAGCGTCCAGTATATCAGAAATGCTCATCCTGAGGCTTCAGAATGATAGTTGAGAAATGAAAGAGAGATGTAACAGTAGCTACAGCCATCTTCAGCTGTTAGCAAGGCTCTCCGCTTTCTCTGTAAAAACTTGCACTGTGAAGTCCGGGGTTGTTCACATTCCATGCAGTGCTGAAGACACTGGTGTTGCAATCATAATGTCCGTTGCCTGGTGGCATCGACCAGCCAAACATCTGGGGTGAGTTGTGGAGGGTCCATTGAGGTCCAGAGACAACATTGCCCACAGCATGAGGATAGTGGGCCTGATTATTTGCACCCTTTCTCATGAAGCTGATGTCCAGTTGTTCGCTGAGTGAGGACGCTACCTGAAACTGAATCAGAGACAGATGCACAGTCAGTAAAACCACAATAAAGAGTTCTTGTTTTAAATTATAATCAATACACTTCATCTAATTAAATGAATTCCCCAGATAATGACTGAATTAAAAACAGTTCTGTTTAATAATTGGAGATACTTACATGAAGTGGGACGCCCTGATTGAGATGCTGAGAATCTGGACTCCTCCTAAACTTTCTCCTTCGGTTTTGAAACCAAGTCTTCACCTAAAGATGGAGAAAAACGGAAGAAATTTCATGAGTACAATGGACCCAAAATTCAAAACAAATTCAGTTTCTTATGTTCTAGTAACCTTGAAAAACACTCACCTGTTTGTAGGTCAGTCCTGTCAGCTCTGCCAACTCTGTCATCTCCCGTGGGTCAGGGTAAATTTTCTGATTAAAGTGATGGACCAGAGTTTTTAACTGGCTGTCTGAGAACAGCCCCCGGGTCCTTCCTTTGACCACCTTGGCCTTGTCTTCTTTCACACACGTAGTACTTGTGACAGTGTTGCTGCCCTCCTGGTTTCTTGGGGCAGCAAAAACCAGTTCCTCCTCCGTGACGGAGCTGGAAACAGCTTCCGCAGTCTCAGACATGTTGTTGCTCATCTCCTTAGCGAGAGCTGCCTCAGCCCATGCTGCAAGTTCTTCCAAGGGAAGACTCCCTTCAAGGCTGCTGCCAGAAATCCACAAGTCTGTGAGGACAGAAAGACAGAGGCTAAGTAAGCACAAGTATATATGGTCCACATGGGTCACCGTGGCTACTGATATGTTTTGGCACAGTTGAGTTTTTTAACAGAAAATAATACAAAAAGGATAAACTGATGAGCCGTAATCAATTTCCCACACACAATGTCACTTGATTTTACTTGCTGAATTATTAAAATGTGCCACCAGATGTCGCCAATTAGAAAGTTTAAAAAGTGTCTCAAAGCCCAGATGGTCCTGAAGTGGACTCTCTGTTCAGCTGTGGAGGGAGAAATGAAACAACAATGCTGAGTACATACCTGGAGAAAAGTGCATCCCATAATCTTCCATCTTTGAAATCCCAGTGATTAAAACAGGGAAGCTGGAGAAAGTATCTCTGCTGAAAGAGCTCCAAACCAAGCAGGAAGGTGCTATGTGTCCTAAGACTGACTTAAGAGCAATTCTGGGCTTTTAAGGAGGTTTGTGGGTGTGGGCAGGAATGTGGGGGGTTGAGCTTCTTCTTTTGTGAGTTACTTTACAAAGCAGTCAGGCAGTTTGTTTGTTGCTTTATAAATTATGTGTAGAGTTCTGAGGTCAACCAAGTCTTTAAATTTAAGAGTATTTAATAAAAAGGCTAAAAAGTGGATTTGGTGGTTCTGTTGAAGTGGTTTTGTTTATGATCCTAAGTCTGTTATTTATCATCAGTTTATTCATGATAGAATTTGTACGACTCCAACATAGTATAGGTTTTGTTTTGCTCAGATTCAGTGTTAATTGATTATAGAAAAATTCACCAATTTCTTAAATTGATTTTCTAGTTCATTCAGAAGTTGTTCCGAGTTACCTCCACAATACCTTTGTGTCATCTGCAAACAATGTGACTTCTGTGTCTTTGAAATGATTTCAAATTAAGACATGTCAACACAAACACCTTTACCCTCATTTATCTCTCATGGCCCTGGTGCCATCTGTCTGCATTGACTTGATAATTCATCAGAGGTAGCAGGGTGTGATACAGGAACTCTAAAAGACACATTAGCGTATGTTTAGTGGTCACTGGCTGAACTGGGTGTGTCTCTAATTCTGAATGAGCCAGAGGGGGCCAGATGCATGTGTCTATGGGGTTTATGATGGGCGTTGGTGTGGCTCATTAGCCTTGCTATTGTTTTACAATGTAGAGGTGAAACTACCATTTGCTACATTATAAACTCAGTAATGTTCTCTACATGATCACAAAGATCTAAATTAGAGGTGTAAGTCATTATTTGTATGTAATATTGGTATAATTTGGCTTATTTTAAAACATTTTTATACATATCCGGTTTCAATACTCACTGAAATAATGCAGATTTCATGCAAAATATATTTAAAACGGAGCTGTATTTGCTCTGATACATTTGAAATTATAAACTATGTGTACAAATTTTCTGATAATAGAAAGTAAATTAATCATCGGTGCAAAGATCAAACTGGTTGCTTGTCTGAAACAACCAGAGCAGGAAGTTAAATCAAAATCATCTAACACAGATCTAGTTGACATGACAGCAGAACAAACTAAACTGTTCTCAACTCACCAGTTAGAGATATCCATAAAGATCATGATGTACACCAGTTTGTCCTACTGAAAACATTTGTCCTACTGAAGACGTTACATCCAGATGAACAGAATCAACATTTTGGGATTTCCTTACCTGGATGATTGAGCACGCATCAAGGTATTTACAGAAGCCACAGATTCTATTGAATTCTAATATTTCTAAAATCAACGGGTTTTAAGATAAAGGGCCTAATATTCACCCCATGCCTACCATTTACTAAAAGTACAGAAAACAGAACAGATCAGGATCCTGATATCCTGTCAGCTCAGTCATTGATACTAGCTGCTATTTACAATATCTGTGATATTGAACATTAGCTGTTGGTAAGGTTCTCCACCTTGGCTGATGTGTGAAGGAGAAAGCACACACCCACCTGTGATGAGAAACCAAACACAAGATTTCATTACACTTTTTAACACCAAACATGTTTGAGACTCAATAAAAATGACACATGGAGAAAGTATTTCATTTTAGCAAAGTCCTCATTTATTGGAAGAAAAATCATTACAGATTCATGTTGACTTTACAACAGTTACAGCATATAAAAAGTGGATTTTATCAATCACTTACACAAGACTTAATCTACCCCCCCAACTATGACCAAGCAAATTTTCCCTTGTTGTGTAAAAGTGTAAATGATGAAGAAGTTCACTGAGTTTTATCAAACCTGCCTCTGCTTTAACTTTTAAATAACTTTACATTAAAATGAAATCTTAAAAAAATAAAATTAGCGTCCAGTATATCAGAAATGCTCATCCTGAGGCTTCAGAATGATAGTTGAGAAATGAAAGAGAGATGTAACAGTAGCTACAGCCATCTTCAGCTGTTAGCAAGGCTCTCCGCTTTCTCTGTAAAAACTTGCACTGTGAAGTCCGGGGTTGTTCACATTCCATGCAGTGCTGAAGACACTGGTGTTGCAATCATAATGTCCGTTGCCTGGTGGCATCGACCAGCCAAACATCTGGGGTGAGTTGTGGAGGGTCCATTGAGGTCCAGAGACAACATTGCCCACAGCATGAGGATAGTGGGCCTGATTATTTGCACCCTTTCTCATGAAGCTGATGTCCAGTTGTTCGCTGAGTGAGGACGCTACCTGAAACTGAATCAGAGACAGATGCACAGTCAGTAAAACCACAATAAAGAGTTCTTGTTTTAAATTATAATCAATACACTTCATCTAATTAAATGAATTCCTTAGATAATGACTGAATTAAAAACAGTTCTGTTTAATAATTGGAGATACTTACATGAAGTGGGACGCCCTGATTGAGATGCTGAGAATCTGGACTCCTCCTAAACTTTCTCCTTCGGTTTTGAAACCAAGTCTTCACCTAAAGATGGAGAAAAACGGAAGAAATTTCATGAGTACAATGGACCCAAAATTCAAAACAAATTCAGTTTCTTATGTTCTAGTAACCTTGAAAAACACTCACCTGTTTGTAGGTCAGTCCTGTCAGCTCTGCCAACTCTGTCATCTCCCGTGGGTCAGGGTAAATTTTCTGATTAAAGTGATGGACCAGAGTTTTTAACTGGCTGTCTGAGAACAGCCCCCGGGTCCTTCCTTTGACCACCTCGGCCTTGTCTTCTTTCACACACGTAGTACTTGTGACAGTGTTGCTGCCCTCCTGGTTTCTTGGGGCAGCAAAAACCAGTTCCTCCTCCGTGACGGAGCTGGAAACAGCTTCAGCAGTCTCAGACATGTTGTTGCTCATCTCCTTAGCGAGAGCTGCCTCAGCCCATGCTGCAAGTTCTTCCAAGGGAAGACTCCCTTCAAGGCTGCTGCCAGAAATCCACAAGTCTGTGAGGACAGAAAGACAGAGGCTAAGTAAGCACAAGTATATATGGTCCAAATGGGTCACCGTGGCTACTGATATGTTTTGGCACAGTTGAGTTTTTTAACAGAAAATAATGCAAAAAGGATAAACTGATGAGCCGTAATCAATTTCCCACACACAATGTCACTTGATTTTACTTGTTGAATTATTAAAATGTGCCACATGTTGCCAATTAGAAAGTTTAAAAAGTGATTCAAAGCTCAGATGGTCCTGAAGTGGACTCTCTGATCAGCTGTGGAGGGAGAAATGAAACAACAATGCTGAGTACATACCTGGAGAAAAGTGCATCCCATAATCTTCCATCTTTGAAATCCCAGTGATTAAAACAGGGAAGCTGGAGAAAGTATCTCTGCTGAAAGAGCTCCAAACCAAGCAGGAAGGTGCTATGTGTCCTAAGACTGACTTAAGAGCAATTCTGGGCTTTTAAGGAGGTTTGTGGGTGTGGGCAGGAATGTGGGGGGTTGAGCTTCTTCTTTTGTGAGTTACTTTACAAAGCAGTCAGGCAGTTTGTTTGTTGCTTTATAAATTATGTGTAGAGTTCTGAGGTCAACCAAGTCTTTAAATTTAAGAGTATTTAATAAAAAGGCTAAAAAGTGGATTTGGTGGTTCTGTTGAAGTGGTTTTATTTATGATCCTAAGTCTGTTATTTATCATCAGTTTATTCATGATAGAATTTGTACGACTCCAACATAGTATAGGTTTTGTTTTGCTCAGATTCAGTGTTAATTGATTATAGAAAAATTCACCAATTTCTTAAATTGATTTTCTAGTTCATTCAGAAGTTGTTCCGAGTTACCTCCACAATAACTTTGTGTCATCTGCAAACAATGTGACTTCTGTGTCTTTGAAATGATTTCAAATTAAGACATGTCAACACAAACACCTTTACCCTCATTTATCTCTCATGGCCCTGGTGCCATCTGTCTGCATTGACTTGATAATTCATCAGAGGTAGCAGGGTGTGATACAGGAACTCTAAAAGACACATTAGCGTATGTTTAGTGGTCACTGGCTGAACTGGGTGTGTCTCTAATTCTGAATGAGCCAGAGGGGGCCAGATGCATGTGTCTATGGGGTTTATGATGGGCGTTGGTGTGGCTCATTAGCCTTGCTATTGTTTTACAATGTAGAGGTGAAACTACCATTTGCTACATTATAAACTCAGTAATGTTCTCTACATGATCACAAAGATCTAAATTAGAGGTGTAAGTCATTATTTGTATGTAATATTGGTATAATTTGGCTTATTTTAAAACATTTTTATACATATCCGGTTTCAATACTCACTGAAATAATGCAGATTTCATGCAAAATATATTTAAAACGGAGCTGTATTTGCTCTGATACATTTGAAATTATAAACTATGTGTACAAATTTTCTGATAATAGAAAGTAAATTAATCATCGGTGCAAAGATCAAACTGGTTGCTTGTCTGAAACAACCAGAGCAGGAAGTTAAATCAAAATCATCTAACACAGATCTAGTTGACATGACAGCAGAACAAACTAAACTGTTCTCAACTCACCAGTTAGAGATATCCATAAAGATCATGATGTACACCAGTTTGTCCTACTGAAAACATTTGTCCTACTGAAGACGTTACGTCCAGATGAACAGAATCAACATTTTGGGATTTCCTTACCTGGATGATTGAGCACGCATCAAGGTATTTACAGAAGCCACAGATTCTATTGAATTCTAATATTTCTAAAATCAACGGGTTTTATGATAAAGGGCCTAATATTCACCCCATGCCTACCATTTACTAAAAGTACAGAAAACAGAACAGATCAGGATCCTGATATCCTGTCAGCTCAGTCATTGATACTAACTGCTATTTACAATATCTGTGATATTGAACATTAGCTGTTGGTAAGGTTCTCCACCTTGGCTGATGTGTGAAGGAGAAAGCACACACCCACCTGTGATGAGAAACCAAACACAAGATTTCATTACACTTTTTAACACCAAACATGTTTGAGACTCAATAAAAATGACACATGGAGAAAGTATTTCATTTTAGCAAAGTCCTCATTTATTGGAAGAAAAATCATTACAGATTCATGTTGACTTTACAACAGTTACAGCATATAAAAAGTGGATTTTATCAATCACTTACACAAGACTTAATCTACCCCCCCAACTATGACCAAGCAAATTTTCCCTTGTTGTGTAAAAGTGTAAATGATGAAGAAGTTCACTGAGTTTTATCAAACCTGCCTCTGCTTTAACTTTTAAATAACTTTACATTAAAATGAAATCTTAAAAAAATAAAATTAGCGTCCAGTATATCAGAAAAGCTCATCCTGAGGCTTCAGAATGATAGTTGAGAAATGAAAGAGAGATGTAACAGTAGCTACAGCCATCTTCAGCTGTTAGCAAGGCTCTCCGCTTTCTCTGTAAAAACTTGCACTGTGAAGTCCGGGGTTGTTCACATTCCATGCAGTGCTGAAGACACTGGTGTTGCAATCATAATGTCCGTTGCCTGGTGGCATCGACCAGCCAAACATCTGGGGTGAGTTGTGGAGGGTCCATTGAGGTCCAGGGACAACACTGCCCACAGCATGAGGATAGTGGGCCTGATTATTTGCACCCTTTCTCATGAAGCTGATGTCCAGTTGTTCGCTGAGTGAGGACGCTACCTGAAACTGAATCAGAGACAGATGCACAGTCAGTAAAACCACAATAAAGAGTTCTTGTTTTAAATTATAATCAATACACTTCATCTAATTAAATGAATTCCTTAGATAATGACTGAATTAAAAACAGTTCTGTTTAATAATTGGAGATACTTACATGAAGTGGGACGCCCTGATTGAGATGCTGAGAATCTGGACTCCTCCTAAACTTTCTCCTTCGGTTTTGAAACCAAGTCTTCACCTAAAGATGGAGAAAAACGGAAGAAATTTCATGAGTACAATAGACCCAAAATTCAAAACAAATTCAGTTTCTTATGTTCTAGTAACCTTGAAAAACACTCACCTGTTTGTAGGTCAGTCCTGTCAGCTCTGCCAACTCTGTCATCTCCCGTGGGTCAGGGTAAATTTTCTGATTAAAGTGATGGACCAGAGTTTTTAACTGGCTGTCTGAGAACAGCCCCCGGGTCCTTCCTTTGACCACCTCGGCCTTGTCTTCTTTCACACACGTAGTACTTGTGACAGTGTTGCTGCCCTCCTGGTTTCTTGGGGCAGCAAAAACCAGTTCCTCCTCCGTGACGGAGCTGGAAACAGCTTCAGCAGTCTCAGACATGTTGTTGCTCATCTCCTTAGCGAGAGCTGCCTCAGCCCATGCTGCAAGTTCTTCCAAGGGAAGACTCCCTTCAAGGCTGCTGCCAGAAATCCACAAGTCTGTGAGGACAGAAAGACAGAGGCTAAGTAAGCACAAGTATATATGGTCCACATGGGTCACCGTGGCTACTGATATGTTTTGGCACAGTTGAGTTTTTTAACAGAAAATAATGCAAAAAGGATAAACTGATGAGCCGTAATCAATTTCCCACACACAATGTCACTTGATTTTACTTGTTGAATTATTAAAATGTGCCAGATGTTGCCAATTAGAAAGTTTAAAAAGTGTCTCAAAGCCCAGATGGTCCTGAAGTGGACTCTCTGATCAGCTGTGGAGGGAGAAATGAAACAACAATGCTGAGTACATACCTGGAGAAAAGTGCATCCCATAATCTTCCATCTTTGAAATCCCAGTGATTAAAACAGGGAAGCTGGAGAAAGTATCTCTGCTGAAAGAGCTCCAAACCAAGCAGGAAGGTGCTATGTGTCCTAAGACTGACTTAAGAGCAATTCTGGGCTTTTAAGGAGGTTTGTGGGTGTGGGCAGGAATGTGGGGGGTTGAGCTTCTTCTTTTGTGAGTTACTTTACAAAGCAGTCAGGCAGTTTGTTTGTTGCTTTATAAATTATGCGTAGAGTTCTGAGGTCAACCAAGTCTTTAAATTTAAGAGTATTTAATAAAAAGGCTAAAAAGTGGATTTGGTGGTTCTGTTGAAGTGGTTTTATTTATGATCCTAAGTCTGTTATTTATCATCAGTTTATTCATGATAGAATTTGTACGACTCCAACATAGTATGGGTTTTGTTTTGCTCAGATTCAGTGTTAATTGATTATAGAAAAAGTCACCAATTTCTTAAATTGATTTTCTAGTTCATTCAGAAGTTGTTCCGAGTTACCTCCACAATAACTTTGTGTCATCTGCAAACAATGTGACTTCTGTGTCTTTGAAATGATTTCAAATTAAGACATGTCAACACAAACACCTTTACCCTCATTTATCTCTCATGGCCCTGGTGCCATCTGTCTGCATTGACTTGATAATTCATCAGAGGTAGCAGGGTGTGATACAGGAACTCTAAAAGACACATTAGCGTATGTTTAGTGGTCACTGGCTGAACTGGGTGTGTCTCTAATTCTGAATGAGCCAGAGGGGGCCAGATGCATGTGTCTATGGGGTTTATGATGGGCGTTGGTGTGGCTCATTAGCCTTGCTATTGTTTTACAATGTAGAGGTGAAACTACCATTTGCTACATTATAAACTCAGTAATGTTCTCTACATGATCACAAAGATCTAAATTAGAGGTGTAAGTCATTATTTGTATGTAATATTGGTATAATTTGGCTTATTTTAAAACATTTTTATATATATCAGGTTTCAATACTCACTGAAATAATGCAGATTTCATGCAAAATATATTTAAAACGGAGCTGTATTTGCTCTGATACATTTGAAATTATAAACTATGTGTACAAATTTTCTGATAATAGAAAGTAAATTAATCATCGGTGCAAAGATCAAACTGGTTGCTTGTCTGAAACAACCAGAGCAGGAAGTTAAATCAAAATCATCTAACACAGATCTAGTTGACATGACAGCAGAACAAACTAAACTGTTCTCAACTCACCAGTTAGAGATATCCATAAAGATCATGATGTACACCAGTTTGTCCTACTGAAAACGTTTGTCCTACTGAAGACGTTACGTCCAGATGAACAGAATCAACATTTTGGGATTTCCTTACCTGGATGATTGAGCACGCATCAAGGTATTTACAGAAGCCACAGATTCTATTGAATTCTAATATTTCTAAAATCAACGGGTTTTATGATAAAGGGTCTAATATTCACCCCATGCCTACCATTTACTAAAAGTACAGAAAACAGAACAGATCAGGATCCTGATATCCTGTCAGCTCAGTCATTGATACTAACTGCTATTTACAATACCTCTGATATTGAACATTAGCTGTTGGTAAGGTTCTCCACCTTGGCTGATGTGTGAAGGAGAAAGCACACACCCACCTGTGATGAGAAACCAAACACAAGATTTCATTACACTTTTTAACACCAAACATGTTTGAGACTCTGAATGCTGCTGAATTATTAAAATGTGCCACCAGATGTCGCCAATTAGAAAGTTTAAAAAGTGACTCAAAGCCCAGATGGTCCTGAAGTGGACTCTCTGTTCAGCTGTGGAGGGAGAAATGGTGACTTCTGCCATCAGGACTTACAACACAGAGTGAAAGGGTATTTTTGCTCAAAGATGTCTTCGAGGTTAGCCAACTCTGTTCATATTAGCTCACTAGACAACAATGTTGAGTACATCCCTGGAGAAAAGTGCATCCCATAATCTTCCATCTTTGAAATCCCAGTGATTAAAACAGGAAAGCTGGAATACGTATCTCTGCAGAAAGAGCTCCAAACCAAGCAGGAAGGTGCTATGTGTCCTAAGACTGACTTAAGAGCAATTCTGGGCTTTTAAGGAGGTTTGTGGGCGTGGGCAGGAATGTGGGGGGTTGAGCTTCTTCTTTTTTGAGTTACTTTACAAAGCAGTCAGGCAGTTTCTACCAACTGGCATCATTTACATTTCTTTAAAATGCTGTTTCTCAGGTCTAAAAAAAAAGGAAGATGGAACACAGTCAGTTCTGACCTTTCAAATGTCACATCAGAAATTGAAACTCATCACACCAGAAAACATCTCTCCAATCTTCTGTTGTCCAACTTTCCAGGTTTTTGTGACCTGTAGCTTGAGTTTCCTGTATTTAGCTGACAGGAGTGGTACTTGGTGTGGCTTTCTGCTGCATCTTGTTGATGTGCATTCAAAAATGCTCTCCTCCACACCTCGGTTGTAAAAGTAGTAATTGTAGTTTCTGTTGTCTTCTTTCAATTCAAAGCAGTCTGTCATTCTCCTTCAGAGAATCTAAAGGCACAAAATGTTCCCTCAAGATCACACTTTGAATGTGTTTATTGGCAAAAGAAGAGACTCACTTATATTTATCAGACTGAGACTTGGCTGCCGTGGATTTGTGAGTGGACTCTCACAGGAAAACACCCAGATGGCAAATGTGACTGTGGCAGCAACAATACAGTCAGGAACATCCTGAGTGCAAGAAGTATTTCCATCAATGAAGAAAGTTGGTCAGTGAGCTTGGATCAGCTGGAGAAACTGTGTTCAACATGCACACACTTCTGAACCTGGACTGCTGCACTAAAACAAAGACAGTGTTACAATATCTACACAGTGCTAGTCAATAAAAGACAATGTAGGGATCTGAGGCTGACTTTGTGCTTCTAGCTTGAGTCCAGCCTGTTTAATCAGAAGAAGTCTGACTTGGGAAATAATGAACAGTAGATGGCAGTAACACACCACTGATGCAGCTAGCCTGCCAAAACCAAAGAAGAAGAACATGGCAGCAAGATTTCTGAAAGATTCACTCACTTTTTAACAATCCCACCAAATATTGTAGATTATGATTGTAAGAGGCCTGTCTGAACTTAATATACAGATTTCATGCTGTTGTTAACTGTGTGATTTCTAGTGGTTATGTTTAAGAGGTTTGTATTTGTAGTGGCAATTCCTTTTGTTTGACAGACCAAATATCCCACAATTAAAAGTCCACAAGCCACTACTGCACTGAGATAATATTTAGTACGCAGGCAAAAGAAGTCCACTGTCCAAACTTGAAAGTTGCGTTTTTATGGTTTATTTATCCAGTTTGGCAAGCAATAACAAGAACCATTTTTTGTTACTTCCTGCTGCTTCGCCTGCTCTGGTAAAAAACCATAGGCCCACCCCAGTGCATGCTGGTCTTATACCAGTCTCTTTATTTATAGAAACAAAACGGCCCTACAGCTCTTACTGACTAATTTAACAAGGTAAACACCAAACAAACAAAACATTGAAACAAATATTAACCTACAAATAAACTTGTAAATAAACCCCAAAATATAAGTAAACTAACAACAAACTTTAACAAATTTCAAAATAATAGAAATAAAGAACAAATAGCTCCAACAGTATTGAAAGTATTTTGTGATAGTTCTTCTTCTTCTTCTTCTTTTAGTATTATTGGCGGTTGGCACACAACTGCATGGTGCATTACCGCCACCTCTAGTATGGAGTGTGGACAGAAATTTTGTGATAGTTTATGGTGGGTCACGTGATTTGGGCGGTACTGATTGCTTATTTTAGGCACCTGTTCATGCAGTGTCAGTTGGAGCAGAGAAGATTGCTGTGTGGCTTTATGTTTTGGGATTGATGAGTTTTTGGTTCTTTTGTGTGTTTTGCTTTATATTTGTTTCCCTTAGTTTTCTTTTATTGACAAAGATTTAAAGTTCTCTTTTGGCTCAGTGAATCACTGTTTTTGGAGAAGGCGGCACACAAGTATTCAGGCCCAGTCTCACCTTCTGAGCAGCTTTTCATTTGATCCTGAAGTCACTAAAATTTGCGAACAAAAATCCATCTATGGAAGAATCTCTACATGGAGCATGGCATCAAGGATGGAGAGGATTAAAGTTAGCTGATATAGATCCAGACACGGAGGTAGGCCCTGACTGTTAAATGATTGCTGAAGTGAAGTTAGAAGCTTCATTTACTGGTGGATGTGCACAATAAGCTGCCCTGTTGTTAATAGATGAGATTCGGCATACATGTCCTGTTTGGGCCTGTTTGTCTGCAGGAGGATTCTTTGCTGCTGATTGCTGAGAGTTGAATGTACGTGGGCACAGATGATTGTGTTTGTACTGAAATCTTCATACTGCTTTCTCCCACCACAGTTTAACAGGGAGTCCACTTCAGTCCAGTTTGAAGAAACTGGTTTAAGCTGTTGGGAAGCATGAAGCAGGTGGTTGGGTGTAGAGCATCTGTTCAAATCTGTTTACCAGAGGTGTTGAAATGTGCTATAGATCCAGTCAGATGAAGTTAAAACAGTCCTCAGCAGTCACACTGGTTTAGTCAAGAATGTGTTGCGATTGACCCACAGGCCTTTAAAAGAGCTTCAGCTCTCCCTGCAAGGACCTGATGGAAACTCATAAAACATTACACTGATGTCTTGAATTAAAGGTGGATGTTGGTTAGTTAACAGTTTGATTTTGGTCCTTTTCTCTCAGTTGAATCGCTAAACGGCTTTTGTGAAAACTGTTACTGTGGGCTCTGCTTTCTTTATATTGTTAATTATTTGGCTATTTTGTTCTTATAACTAATATAAGTGATGAGCAGGTGGATGAAGTTCATTGTAAGAAATTTCTGGTGTGGGCTCCCCTGGCAGACACTCCTTCTTTGGTTGAAGCTGGTGTTCAGTGCAAATTGATTTGAATCACTGTGCAGTGGATGCAAGTGTCCTTTTGCTAAAGTGTGGAATGATCATGTGTGGGGGTATGCTGTGCCACATCTGCATGTTGAGTGGGGAGGTATATGAACATTGTGGTATTTTTTTTATTTTTATTTATTTATTTATTTTTTGTTTTGTTTTGTTTTTTTGGCGGGGAGGGTTGTTTTCTTAAAATCTACTACTCGTTGTCAATTTCTTTGTTTCTCTCCACAGCACCTCACAAAGAAGAGATGCTCTACAGCAGGGGTCGGGAACTCCAGGCCTCGAGAGCTGGTGTCCTGCAGATTTCAGATGTGTCCTTGATCCAACAAAGCTGAAATAAATGGCTAAATTAGCTTCTCAACATGTCTTGAAGTTCTCCAGAGGCTGGTAATGACTTAATCGTTTGATTCAGGTGTGGTGAACCAGGGTGAGATCTAAAAACCTGCAGGACACTGGCTCTCAAGGACTAAGGTTCCCTACCCCTGCTCTACAGCCACAGACTCTGGTCAGGAGAAGAGACTTTCCAGGGCCCACTGCCCTGGGTTCAGGTGGGTGAAGTGGAACAGGCACATTCTAATGCAGTTTATGAACACATGACTGGTTATCATTTCTTTGACTCGCACTGAGCTGACATCAGTGTGGTTGTTGATGCTGCAAAACTGGATGGTTTAAACAGATGCTTCGAAGCCTCAGCAACAAACCACCTGCTCCAGCAGAGATACTTTAAACGAGTTTTGTCTTTTTAGTCTGTGAAGCTGCAAAAAAAAAGACTTGGATGGCTTTCATCAATCTGAATCTCTCCAAATCTCAACAGGTATGTACTCAGCATTGTTGCCCAGTGAGCTAGGTTCAAGTGAAATCTGGAGGCAAATTTTAGGAACGTATCCAAAATGCAGAGTGTTTGTATGATGCTATTCTGTATAAGAGTGAGCAATTTAGCCATTATTTAATTACTGTTTTGGTATAATTTTCTGTTCTAAAGTGACTTGTGCCAAAGCATAACAGTAAATATGCTGACCCATGTGGACCATATAGTTATAATCATTCCTTCTTTTTTTTTTTTCTTGTCTTTTTTCAGGTGAAGACTTGTTTTCAGAACTGAAGGAGGAAGTTTGGGAAAACCAGCACATGATGTAGAGAAATGTCAGCACTGTGGCTCGACAGGAGCAGGTCCTGCCTTACCTGAACACCTTTGTCAGTGATGGAGCTTCCTGTTTGTATCCAAACACTGGGTCAGTTAAAGAGGGTGGGGGCAGTAAAGAAAGGCCACTTCCTCCTTTGTGTTAGTGTAGCTGAAGTTGTATTGCACAGTATTGTGTCAATATTTTCTCCTATTGTGTTTAGTGCCATTTATCCATCTAGATTATTTTGGTATGGGCAACCCACTTTTGTAGTTTTCTGAGCTCTGTGTCTCTGAAAAGTAATGTTTCCATTCTAAAGAAATCCAGACTGTGTTACAGATCTACTGACCTTGTAGGAATTCTTTTCTTTCCACTGAACTTCATCTGCTAACCATATCAGTGTCCTGGAGGAAGCACGTAAAGGCTTTGAACAAGAAGCTTGACTTCATGACAGGCTTCATGCTTCTTTGTAGTTGGCAGGTGTAGACACTGCACCAGATTTCTGAGTTTTAACAAATTCATGCATTTCAATAATATTTGGGACTAGAAAAGGTGGCAGTCAAGGAACAGACAGTGCTTCATTTAACAAAGTCAATATTTATAACAGAAAAGATGCAGGTGTAGATCATTGGCCTTAAAATATTTATTAAAAACCCTGGATTAACCTCCAGCCTTAAAACATGTTTAGCATAGAAATATTAACAGGTGTAATTAAGACATGTGTGCTCAAAGTCTTTCAATTCAATTCAATTTTATTTATATAGCGCCAAATCACAACAAAAGTCGCCTCAAGGCACTTCATAGGTACAGAGAAAAACCCAACAATCATATGACCCCCTGTGAGCAAGCACTTTGGCGACAGTGGGAAGGAAAAACTCCCTTTTAACAGCAAGAAACCTCCAGCAGAACCAGGCTCAGGGAGGGGCGGCCATCTGCTGCGACCGGTTGGGGTGAGAGAAGGAAAACAGGATGAAAGACATGCTGTGGAAGAGAGCCAGAGATTAATAACAGATATGATTCAATGCAGAGAGGTCTATTAACACATACTGAGTGAGAAAGGTGACTGGAAAGGAAAAACTCAATGCATCATGGGAATCCCCGGCAGCCTACGTCTATTGCAGCATAACTAAGGAAGGATTCAGGGTCACCTTGTCCAGCCCTAACTATATGCTTTAGCAAAAAGGAAAGTTTTAAGCCTAATCTTGAAAGTAGAGATGGTGTCTGTCTCCCGAATCCAAACTGGAAGCTGGTTCCACAGAAGAGGGGCCTGAAAACTGAAGGCTCTGCCTCCCATTCTACTTTTAAATACTCTAGGAACAACAAGTAGGCCTGCAGTGCGAGAGCAAAGTGCTCTAATAGGGTGATATGGTACTACAAGGTCATTAAGATAAGATGGGGCCTGATTATTTAAGACCTTGTATGTGAGGAGCAGGAGTTTGAATTAAATTCTGGATTTAACAGGAAGCCAATGAAGGGAAGCCAAAACAGGAGAAATATGCTCTCTCTTTCTAGTCCCTGTCAGTACTCTTGCTGCAGCATTTTGGATCAGCTGAAGGCTTTTCAGCGAGGATTTAGGACATCCTGATAATAACGAATTACAGTAGTCCAGCCTGGAAGTAATAAATGCATGAACTAGTTTTTCAGCATCACTCTGAGACAGGATATTTCTAACTTTAGAGATGTTGCGCAAATGGAAGAAAGCAGTCTTACATATTTGTTTAATATGTGCGTTGAAGGACATGTCCTGGTCAAAAATCCCTCCAAGGTTCCTCACAGCATTACTGGAGGCCAAGGTAATGCCATCCAGAGTAAGAATCTGGTTAGATACCATATTTCTAAGATTTTCAGGGCCAAGTACAATAACCTCAGTTTTATCTGAATTAAGAAGCAGAAAGTTAGCGGCCATCCAGGTCTTTGTCTTTAAGACATTCCTGCAGTTTAACTAATTGGTGTGTGTTACCTGGCTTCATGGATGGATAGAGCTGCGTGTCATCTGCATAGCAGTGAAAATTTATGCTATGTCTTCTAATGATGCTGCCTAGGGGAAGCATGTATAATGTAAACAGAATTGGTCCTAGCACTGAACCCTGTGGAACACCATAATTGACCTTAGTGTGTGAAGAGGACTCTCCATTTACATGTACAAATTGGAGTCTATTAGATAGATATGATACAAACCACTGCAGTACAGTACCTGTAATACCTACAGCATGTTCTAAACACTCTAATAGGATATTATGGCCGACAGTATCGAACGCTGCACTGAGGTCTAGCAGGACAAGCACAGAGATGAGTCCACTGTCAGAGGCCATAAGAAGATCATTTGTAACCTTCACTAAAGCTGTTTCTGTGCTGTGATGAGCTCTGAAACCTGACTGAAACTCTTCAAATAAGCCATTCCTCTGCAGATGATCTGTTAGCTGTTTGACAACTACTCTTTCAAGGATTTTTGATATGAAAGGAAGGTTGGAGATTGGCCTATAATTAGCTAAAACAGCTGGGTCTAGAGATGGCTTTTTGAGTAAGGGTTTAACTACAGCCACCTTGAAGGCCTGTGGTACATAGCCGATTATTAGAGATAAGTTGATCATATTTAAGATTGAAGAATTAATTAATGGCAGGACTTCTTTGAGCAGTTTTGTAGGAATGGGGTCTAAAAGACACGTTGATGGTTTGGAGGAAGTAATTATTGAAGTTAACTCAGAAAGATCAATTGGAGAAAAAGAGTCTAACTTAACATCAATGGTACTAAGAGTAGCTGTAGACGATATTACATCTGTGGGAGGATTATTGGTAATTTTTTTCTCTAATGATAAGAATTGTATTTGTGAAGAAGTTCATGAAGTCATTACTAGTTAGCATTAAAGGGATGGTTGGCTCAAAAGAGCTCTGACTTTTTGTCAGCCTGGCTACAGTGCTGAAGAGAAACCTGGGGTTGTTCTTATTTTCTTCAATCAGTGACGAATAGTAAGATGTTCTGGCTTTGCGGAGGGCTTTCTTATAAAGCAGCAAACTATTTCTCCAGGCTAAATGATGATCCTCTAAATTTGTGACACGCCATTTCCTCTCCAGCTTACGAGTTATCTGCTTTAGGCTACGTGTTTGAGAATTATACCATGGAGTCAGGTACTTCTGATTTGAGGCCTTAGTTTTCACAGGAGCTACAGTATCCAGAGTCATATCATCTACTGTGATAAAGTCTACTCTCCACTGCTGTGTAATCAATTATTGTAAATGTTATCAGGAAATGATCAGACAGGAGAGGGTTTTTTAGGAAACACTGTTAAATATTCAGTTTCTATGCCATATGTTAAAACAAGATCTAGAGTGTGATTAAAGTGGTGGGTGGGTTCTTTTACATTTTGAGAAAAGCCAATTAAGTCTAATAACAGATTAAATGCCATGTTGAGGCTGTCATTTTTAGCATCTACATGGATGTTAAAATCACCCACAATAATTATTTTATCTGAGCTGAGCACTAAATCAGATAAAAGGTCTGAGAAATCAGAGAGAAACTCTGTGTAAGGCCCAGGTGGATGATATATGATAACAAGTAAGACTGGTTTCTGAGTTTTACAGCTGGGGTGGACAAGGCTAAGCATCAGGCTTTCAAATAAATTAAGTCTGTCTTGGTCTTTCGTTAATTAATAGGCTGCTGTGAAAAATTGCTGCCACACCGCCCCCTCGGCCTGTGCTTCGAGGTTTCTGGTAGTTAGAATGACTCGGGTGTTGATTCATTTAAACTAACATAATCATCCGGCTGCAACCAGGTTTCTGTAAGGCAGAGTAAATCGATTTGTTGATCAATTATTAAGTCATGTACTAACAGAGACATGGAGGCGAGTGACCTAATATTTAATAATCCACTTTTCACTGTTTTACTCTTTGGTTCAGATGTGGATACTGTATTGTTCTTTCTTAGATTTTTTTTTTTTTTTTTTATGTTTAAGTTGTTTATTGCTGGTTTTTAGTTTGTTTTTTTGTCTCATTTCTAGAAATGAGAGCTGCTCCATCCAAAGTGGGATGGATGCCATCTCTCTTAACAAGACCAGGTTTCCTCCAGAAGGTTTGCCAATTATCTATGAAGCCCACATCGTTTCTGGGACACCACTCAGACAGCCAGCAATTTAAGGAGAACATGCGGCTAAACATGTCACTCCTGGTCTGATTGGGGAGGGGACCAGAGAAAACTACAGAGTCCGACATTGTTTTGGCAAAGTTACACACCGATTCAATATTGATTTTAGTGACCTCCGATTGGCGTAACCGGGTGTCATTACTGCCGACGTGAATTATGATTTTACTGAATTTATGTTTACCCTTAGCCAGCAGTTTTAAATTTCCTTCAATGTCGCCTGCTCTGGCCCCTGGAAGACAATTGACTATGGTTGCCGGTGTCTCTAGCTTCACATGTCTGAGAACAGAATCACCAATTACCAGAGTTTGACCCCCGGCGGGTGTGTCGCCGAGTGGTGAAAAACGGTTAGACACATGAACAGGTTGGTGGTGTACCTCCTCACCGTCACCCAGCCGCCCTCTTTCCCCAGCTGCTTGGGGTCTGCCGGGGAACAGCTAGGGGGGCCTACGCTATCTTCGGCTGCACCAGCTTCAGGGGCCGGGCTAGCTACGGGTGAATGAAAGGTGCGAAGCAGAGTCTCCAGTTCAGTAATCCTGGCCTCCAGAGCTGCAAATATGCTACATTGGTATCATTACTGCTAAAGGAGGCCGAGGAGTAGCTAAACATCTGACACAATGAGCAGGAAAGTGCAGGAGGGACAGGTGAAGTAGCCATGGTGCTAACGAGTCGGCTACGAGCTAAGCTAAGCTAGCGAAACAGTACAGAGACAGTGAGTGAATTGGCTATAAGTTAAGTAGTGAGTACACAGAAAGTGCGCTTCGGATGAAGCACGTGAAGATTATACTAAAAGAATGTATTTAAAAGTTTTTAATTAAATTGCTAAGCAGATAAGCTACTCAGAAACACCACCGTGTTTGAGCAGGAACAGGAAGTGATACTCTACCGCAGAGCGAGCGAACACCAAGTGACCAACTTTTATTTTCTTTGATTAGTTCTGCCAAATCATTGAGGTTATTGGCCTTTTTTTTTTTTTAAACATGTCCTCAATTTTTTATTTTTTTTTTTATTTTTTTTTTGCTGGATCAGGGCACAGCAGCATCTGAAACAGGAGCTCTTATTGGGGCCCTCCGACCCCGGCGTGTTTTGTGTTCTTCTTTACCCCTTGCTGGGGCTGGGGCGGCTGCGGCTCCTGCGGCTCCATGCTCTATCCTCCATCCTTTGGAAGCCGAATTTGAAGGCCGCGCTTTCAAATACAGCCTCTCATGTCGAGAAACATGAACAGAACATTTAAAATGGCCGTCAGATAAATTCACAGCAAATCTGATATGCTGCCAGTGCCAGCTAGCTTCCATGTTAGCAAAACAGATGATGTGGAAGTGCTTTAAATTTCTCTGGAAACCACCAGCATGTGGTTTCACAATCAGACCTCCACACATCATATTTCTGCCATGTTGTTTTTGAGACCAGTATGGCAAAAATGCTCATCTTGAGGCTACAGAATGAGAATTCACAAATAAAAGGGGCAGAAACAGCAGCTACAGCCATCTTTATGCTTTTAGCAAGGCTCTCTGCTTTCTCTGTAAAAACTTGCACTGTGAAGTCCGGGGTTGTTCACATTCCATGCAGTGCTGAAGACACTGGTGTTGCAATCATAATTACATTATTTCTACAATTATTGGAAGATGCAACAAAACACTGTCTTCTCTATGTTGTATACAAATCTCTGACGGTGTTCTCTCTGACCTCCCAGTTTGTGTTTTGGATAGACTAAAATGTATTTACAATAGCCAGAGTCGACTGAATTCAAATATTTCTAAAATCCAATGGATTTAAAAATAAAGGACCTAAAATTTACCCTGACTTTTATTTACTGAAAGAGATCAAATCTGAGACTGTTATGTTGAGCTACATAAAAGCAGGAATAGTAAAATTTTATACAAAAAAAGCTGATATACACTACAATGTTTGTAATTAAAGGAGCATTAGCTGCTGGCAAGGCTCTAATTTGCTCCTTTAAAACTTGTATTGTGAAGCGCGTAGTTGTTCACATTCATACCAGTGTTTAAAACAACAGGGTTGAATTCATAATGTCTGTTGCCTGGTGGCATCAACCAGCCAAACATCTGGTGCGAGTTGTGGAAGGTCCATTGAGGTCCAGGCACAACATTGCCCACAGGATGAGGATAGGGGCCCTGATAATTTGCACCATTTCTGATTAAGTTCATGCTGGGTGTACTCCCTGAAACTGTATCACAGACAGATACAGAGTCAGTTCTTGTTTGGAATTATAGTCAATACATTTCACCAAATGCAATTAATTCCCCAGATAATGACTGAATTTAAATCAGTTCTGTTTAATAATTGAAGATACTTACATGAAGCGGGATGCCCTGATTGAGATGCTGAGAATCTGGACTCCTCCTAAAATTTCTTCTTCTGTTTTGAAACCAAGTCTTCACCTAAAGATGGAAGAAAGCAGAAAATATTTAATTAGTACAATAGACCCAAAATTCAAAATGATTTCAGTTTCTTATGTTCTAGTAACCTTGAAAAACACTCACCTGTTTGTAGGTCAGTCCTGTCACCTCTTTCATCTTCCGTGGGTCAGGGTAACTTTTCAAATTAAAGTGATGGACCAGAGTTTTTAACTGGCTGTCTGAGAACAGCCCCCAGGTCCTTCCTTTGACCACCTTGGCCTTTTCTTCATTCTCACACGTAGTACTTTTGACATCCTGGTTTCTTGGGACAGCAAAAACCAGCTCCTCCTCTGTGACAGAGCTGGAAACAGCTTCAGCAGTCTCAAAGATGTTGTTGCTCGTCTCCTTATTAAGAGCACTCTCCATCCATGCAGTGAGCTCTGCCGTGGGGAGACTCCCTTCAAGGCTGCTGCCAGAACTCCACAAGTCTATATCGTCCACATGGCTCAGCTCATCTGTGTTGCCATGAGTCACTTTAGAAAAGCCAATTATACCAGGGTAAACTGCTGAGTGGATTTTAAGGCCTAGAGTTGGTGTAGGCAAGAATGCACAGGACTGAAAGAATCATTTGTTTTTCCCCTCATTGATCCTCATTCATTGATTCATCATTTAGGAAACTGGAAGAAAAACATTTAGAAAGTAGTCAAGTAAATGAGCTTTACCAAAACTTTCCACCTTATCTTTCTGAAGAACCACTGATGTCTGAAGAAAAGAAAGTGTAATCTCAGATAATGACCTGTTTGTAGTCTTGGGCGGCAGGTTCTCAGTCTCTTTTATACCAGTGATGTCAAAGTGAGGGCTGCAAGAGGTCATTTATAGATTTGTAATCAGCTGTGTAAGATGGTAGACTGGTATCACCTGCATATTAACTCCCCTCCACATTTACTGTGGGAAATGGCCACTGATGTGTGAGTGGGTTTGTTTCACAACGGCTGTGAGCCAGTGGCTGTGATTGGGCTGGGTTCATTGAAGGCAGCTGTATTTGATTGCACTCTAGTCTACTTATACTCCAGACTACAAGTACTGCTGTTAGTGATGGCCAAATGAAGCTTTCTGAAGTGTTGAAGCTTGTATTGGCCAAAAGTATGAAGAGCAGCTTGAATCTACAACTTGAAATGAACTGCTTCATTATCATTGCCCAGTCACAGCTTCTGTTTAATATCATGTGATAATGCTGTCTGATATCAGGCTAACGTTGTGGTGCTTTGAACCTGTATTTGTTTTGTTTGTTTTCTGTGTGACACAATGTTATGTCTGTTTCATTAATAAATTTGATGAATAAACTTGTTTAAACATGAACAATAGTGTGGTCTCCTTTCACTTGTGATTTAACATTTGTAAACATAATAGACCAAAAACATACAAGAATTTGCCTCCACTTAGACATCTTCTCTTCTTTGGATTTATCATCAAACCATAAAGTGCTCTGCTGTGAGAATAATCTCTGAAGACTTGGTTTAACTATAATTAAATATAATAAACATACAATATTTGGGCCATTGTAAAAATTCAATCGCTAGTAAACTGATAAGTAACAGCGAAAAATATTTTTCTTTAATCCCTTGAACTGTTTTTATTTATTATTAAATAATGATGATATAGGAACCAAAACTGATTCAGCTAATAAAAGTGAGTCTCATCCCAAACAATTACCTGCTGGAATTAAGTTATACAGGAGCTTAAAGATGCAATTTTTAAAAATGTATCTATTTTTTTCACCAAACAAAACAGAATGCAATTCAATTACATTTTGATTTCTGTTTAAGATTTCCATCACCTTATAGAGTTTTATTGTAATATCAGTGCAAAGACGACAGTATTAAAAGTGCAGAACTGTAATTTTGGGTGGATGTTGCTGTAATTTTCTCAGAAACTGTACAATGCTGTGAGCAACAGCAGTTAATGATGGTCCGTTTGAAGCTGAAGCTCCGGCACATGTGTCAAAGATAGCATCACTGTGCTGCAGAAGCACTGTGTCGAGGCTTGGTACGTCTGTCCAGAGATCAGTGACGTCTGAAGTTTCTTTCAGTGCGTCACTGCTTCAGTCCTTGACTCAATGTTTTATAAGGGAGTGAATCACTGGTGGGATTTGTGGTGTGTGTTAGTTATTTTGTGCAAGAGATAGCGAGTCAGTGTGCGACATATTGAAATACATTATTGGTCCAAGCCGTCATAAATAGTGAGTAGTGGGGAAAAAAGGCTTCCCAATGTTAAGCTTTTTTTTTATTATTATTATTCTTTTTGCTCTGTTTGTCTTTTCCTTTTCTTTTATAATAGAAATTGTGATCAAACCCACTCATGTTCACAGCATGTAACAATAACTGACAGTCCAGGGCATTGTTGTTTGTTGACGTAAACAGTGTAGTGTAAGCATTAGAAGATCATAAATAAAACAGTAACATTTATGTAAAAGTCATTTTAATGAAAATGAACAGGCACTTTTCAAAGAAAGAATCTGAAAACAACACTTTTAAAAACAGTATTTTGTGGTGTAGGTGCTCATCAAAATAGAAAACTAAACTGAACTTTTAACTTCCATCCATCTGTTCATTTAACTTAGGAGGAAGAAATGTCCTGCTGGTTTAGACTGATTGGGTGCATGTGCTCCCCTGTTATCTTTAACTAAGTGAGTTCACTTTGTGGCTGGGTGTTCGCTCAGTGTTCTCTCATCACAAATCTGTTTTATTTGACATTTTTCTTGTGCATGAGTTTAAAGCCACCCCGCCGCTGCTCTCTTCTCCTCCAGTGTCACAAGTCGTGCCACAGGCTCCATTCTACTCCTGAGATGTGACATTGGATAATGGCCAGAAAAGTGTTTTACAGATTGTGATTTTTCCTGAGTGAAGTGAAATGGCATTTATGGAGCACTTTTCTAGTTTTGCTGATAACTCATGACACTTTTTCATATATATTCATTCAGCACTTTCATAAATCTAAGCGCTTTAGTCGACTTAAATTAGGAGCTCCGGCACATTTTGAATAACCTTTTAATTTATCATTCTTTTCTTTGACTTGGGAGGAATCTGGTGGAACATGCAAACTCTAAAGACCCCCAGCACACTGAGAGCCTTAAACCAAGAATTGCTGTGATTAGAAAGAGTGCAGCATCATGCTCAGAATCAATCTTTGACATCTAGCATAAAAACTGCTCTTGCTTAATTATTTTTGACATTTTTATTGTTTTTACTTGTATTTAAATTCTGAAGAAAGTGACCTACCTGAGGTCACAGAAATCTTAACCATTGACTCTAACCAAAATCTACTCAGTTGTTCCTTCAGGCCATGCACATGTTTTTGCCAAATTTGAAAAAAAAATTCTCAGTGTCGTTTAAGAAAGCTCACATTTGTGGAAAAAACCATGAGAGGCATGGCTGTTTGTCATTGTTTGTTTATTTGTTTGTCGCTGTGTTTTTTACAAACTTTCCTATTGTGTAATGCACATTAGCAACATTACTAAGAGACACTCTGTATAATAGTAAATTAAATAGTAAAGCCGATTTTTCTCAGGAGACATTCTGTGTGCAACACTCACTAATCGGCAACAGATGCTAAAATGGGACTACTGGGCTACAAATGCACATTTATGTACCAAACATGCACCAGAATCATAATGTTACAGAGGTCTGATACATAATCCCATCAGTCAGGGAGTAACAAGAGTTTGTTTGTTGTTTAAAATTGCTGCCTTTCTCTACTCTAGCCCTGCTGCTGTTCTCTGCACTATAATCACTTCTTAACCTTCTCTGTGCTGCTGGTTCTTGGAACCGTTTTGCTGGATCCTGACAGTATGCTGGCATGTTGATACACCTCTCCTGTTTAGAGAGGAGGAGAGGTTTTAGTTCCAAAAGATGAAGAACGAACCCCAGATGTATCACAATGTGCAAATAAAGCAGCACCCTTTGTCTTCCTCCTGCTGTTGTTCATTAGGTTGGTGCTGACATCGTGTTTTAAGTCTTATTTGTTTTTTTGTTTGTTCTTTTCATCAGTTTGGAAACTTTTCCCTTCAACATTGTTATATCCTGCTGCCATTTGGTTTTACTACGTCTCTTCCTAAATAGGAGTTGAATCAGTGATAGCAGAGATATCTAAACAACCTCTGCATGTTCCATGGGGATTTCTAAGCCTGCACTTATTCCAGTGTTGAATACTCAAGTGTTAATTCAAAATCTTAAATCTCAGGTGTATTTGAGCCAAGTCAACAAACATGCTAACATTTCAGCCTTATGCTCCTCATAGGGAGGCTGGAGGCTGGCTTATGTGGTGACATGGTGATTCACTTCCTGATCTGTTATACATCTATTTGATAAAATGACAGCGAAAAAAACAAAAGTAACTCTGACTGCGGTTACAAGTTGGTGGTGAATATATGCGTCTATAGAGGAACTAAGTTGTGATTCGCTCTCTGTGACAATAACATTTATAGATTTCACTATTTACTGGAGAAGTTACACTGACTGGTAATCTGTTTGACTTCATGATTGTGTTTGTCTGTGGCATGTTCCCTGTGTGAATTGGGTTTTTATGATGTAATTTTTTTGAGTCCTCCTCTGTAACAGTGTCACAGACTCTTGTAGACCGGGACAAAACAATGTAGAGTCAGAGACAAGACAAGGTGGTAAGTTAGAAAACATATCATGTGTTTAGGACCAGGTCAGTTGTATAATGTGTGAATGGACAAGTCAATGAATGAATGAAATCATGCTCTAACTGAAATGGTCAAAGTCTGGGAGCCAGTGTTAGTCAGTGCCTGTGTGGCCCAGATCACTGGGCACAGGTGTAGCTCACTGCAGAATAAAGCACAGAAACAAAACAGCAACAACTAGCACCCAGGTGAATGCAGACTGATGGATGAGGATCTCTGTCTTATTTTTATGCTTCTTAAGATTGCTTGTAGATGAGGCCAGACGTCCTTTGTTTTGCTTGATTCAAAGGTTTCTGTGAGTTTATCTTGACTTCATGCACTTTTATTAAGCATGTTTAGCATGTTCTTTACAAAACTGAGAGTGCTCTACTTTGCTTTGTTTTGCCTAAGTGCTGTCTTTGTACTTTTTGGTACAATAAGTAAAGTCCAACATGTGCTAATCAGTACAGAACCTGGAGCCTTTTAGAATAACTCTAACACTGAGTACAGTCAGTGCTTCTGGTGAGGCAAAATCTTTAGGAGAATTTCCACCCCTTAAAATTTTAAGACAACAGTTAGTCTTTCAGTTCAGCCATTCTACATTCATTCTATAAATAATACCTATAAAAAAAATCCATTCACTGTAGCAGATTTAATCCAATGCGTGAAAAGGTCTTGAACTTCAGAGGATGCAGAGGATTTACTTTATGGAAGGTCATTGGAGACCTGTAAGGCGCTTCAGAACAACATAAAACTTCCTTTTTTTGTTATTTTTAGTATTTCCTCTTCCAAGGAAGCTAAACACACTTACTGTCATGTCATGTACTTTCCTGTTTACTGCAGGTTTAGCTCTGGCTGTGCTTTCTAGTGCCACCTTTTACCACAAGTGATCTGACAAGAATTGTGTCAATTTACTGTAAATGAAACATTTCAATGAAATGTCTTGCACAATACTCACCTAGAAGTGGCATAGTGGTCTGTGAAAGAGCATAAAGCACTAGACTCAGTGATATGTTTGTGTGAGGATGCATTGTAAGACAAAAACTGATCATAGAAATAAGGGTTCTGTGGTTCATAGAAACACTGAAACCTTTGCACAAGTCATGCTTGTTCAATAAGTGAGAATGTCTGTTTGCAGCTGTCGTGTCTTATCAGATTTCCTGTAAATAAAAAGGGATCCATGCTTGATGGAAACGCGTGTATCTTACATTTCAAAGAAGCCAGTATTTCAGTCTAAACACTACTTTTAGATTACAAAACCACAAAGTGGTGATAACTTCAGGCAGACTTTGTAAACAGGTTTGCATAAAAACATCTATTGTTAATCAATTTTCTGTTTCTAGTTGAGTACATATGTTGGTTACAATGTTTAAATGAGTCCGTTGGTGTACTGAAGCATATAGCATGCATATTCTTCTGTTTACTCATGTGGCTACACACCTTTTATCCTTTCAATATCACATTAAAACCTGCTGCTTGTGTGACACTATGGCATAGTCACACCTGATCTTGCTATGAAATTTTGTTGTTGACACACACACACACACACACACACAAACACACACGTAGATATACATACTTAGTATACATATTCAGTAATGTGCATACACTCTTATATTTGTACATATATTTATTCATATAATTCTCAGATTTACCCATTCTTATATTTTGCTTGTTCTTATCTTATTGTATTTTGCACACCTCCATTGCTTGTGAAGCTTGCACACAACAATTTCGCTCACATGTGCTGTACAAGTGTACCTGCACATGTGATGTGACAATAAAAGTGATTTGATTTGAAGTTTTTAAAACCAGAATAAAACTAAATGCAGGTAGCATGCAAGGATTATTATGGTTGTCCTGCTTTTTTCATGCAGTTTGCCTCACTAGGGGCAGAGGTTGTGCAGTAATTAAATACATTTCAAAGCCACAGAAGTATTGATGGGATAATGGCCAACATTTAGACCCATCTCCTTCCCTTTCACTGAAAATCTCTCTATGGACTCCACCTCCTGCCCGTGCATATACTTAGAATATCTTTTGGAGAGCTTTTGTAATCAGAATCAGAATCAGAAAAGGTTTTATTGCCAAATGTTGAGTAGGTTTACAACATTAGGAAATTGCTGCAGTACTTAGTGCAAAACATACTGTCAGACAACGCTTAAATAAACATGAAAATAACAATTAAAAGTGCTAAGTAGATGTGACAGTGTAGGGTCATGTGTTTGTGGTGCGAACAGTCATATAGTTATTGTTCATGAGTCCAACAGCAGAAGGGAAGAAACTGTTCTTATGGCGAGAGGTTCTGGTGCGAATGGACCGGAGCCTCCTGCCTGAGGGGAGCCAGAGCGTTCTCACTCCCGGGGCGTAGCATACCGACGTTTTGTCACGTCCCATGGCGTTCGTGAGGAACGCGAAAGGTGACCTTCTGCGTTCTGATGGTACGCGCCGGGTTATGGCTGAATTCCAGTGGAATGACGGTCCCGTGGTAATATACGTTCCAGCCATGTATTCCAGCCCTAAACTTAACCTTATCCCTAACCTTAACCATAACCCTATTCCTAACCTTAACCAGCACAGAAATGACATGAAATAGTGTTTTCCAAAGCGATTTGAAGAAAATGAACGAACGTGTGTAGATTGAGTCCAAATGGTTCTCATGTTTTCTCATTTTTCCGATCTCGTCATTTAGGAACGTGTTGGGTATCCGAAAGCGTAAAATGTTGACGATTTGTCACATAGCGTAATATTTTACGCTTAGGGAGTGAGAACGTGTTGGGGGAGCAGGTCAAACCGACTGTGTCCAGGGTGAGAAGGTTCAACTGTGATCCGAGCTGCACGCCCCAGTGTCCTGAGGTGTACAGGTCCTCCGGAGATGGGAGTCTGCAGCCAATCACCTTCTCAGCAGAGCGCACAACACGCTGCAGTCTCTGTTTGTCCCTGATAGTGGCTCCAGCGTACCACACGGTGATGGATGAGGTGAGGATGGACTCGATGATTGCAGTGTAGAATTGCATCATCGTCCGTGTTGGCAGGTTGAATTTCTTCAGCTGCCTCAGGAAGTACATCCTCTGCTGGGCTTTCTTTATGACGGAGGTGATGGTGGGCTCCCACTTCAGGTCCTGGGTCATGGTGGTACACAGGAAGCGGAACGAGTCCACAGTTGTGATGAGGGTGTCAGTCAGGATGATGGGGAGGGGGGAGTGGGGAGTGGGGCTGTGTGCTTCCTGAAGTCCACAATAATCTCCACTGTCTTCTGGGCATTCAGCATCAGGTTGTTGTGGCTGCACCAGGACACCAGACGTTCAACCTCCCTCCTGTAGACAGACTCATCCCCGTCCAAGATGAGTCCAATAACGGTGGTGTCATCTGCAAACTTGATTAGCTCAACAGACTGGTGGGTGGAGGTGCAGCAGTTAGTGTACAGGGAGAAGAGCAGAGGAGAAAGAACACAGCCCTGGGGGGAGCCGGTGCTGATGGTCTGGGAGTCCGAGACATTCTTTCACAGCCTCACATGCTGCTTCCTGTCTGTATGAGGGGCCGTACAAGCCAAAATTCATTCTTTCACTCTCACACACATATACTTTCACTCTCACATACATATATTCTTCTGTCAGACACACGTATTGTCACTCTCACATACATATATTCATCTTTCATATACATATACTTTCACTCTCACATAGTTTTATTTTAGTTTTTATATTTAGATATTTTTATTCTCATGTTTACACATATTTAACACACACATTGCAATATTGTGCTCTCTTATACATGTATTTTAATGTACATATTTACGAATTTTCACTCTAACATACATGCATTTTCATTTATGCATTCCTACATTTTGCTCTCATTTACATGCATTCAATATGCATTTAATCTCACAAATAATATATGTATGTAAGAAGAGAATGCATACATGTCTGAAGAAAATACATGTATGCAAGAGAATAATGTATGTGAATGAAAGAGTATAGTGGAAACGGAAGGAGTTTAATGGAAACGGAAGGCTGGGTGTCTGTACCGCTGTGATTGGCTGAGAAGCACACGCGGGTCGCTTTCAAGTGTCTGACAGCATGGAGGGGGGAGAAGAAACTCGAGTTCTTCAGCAAGGGTGTTAAGAAATATTTTATCATCTCCTGAAACGGTCACATCGTTGTCCTCGTCACTTGATCGAGATGGGACGGGCTCAACTGCACACACCGTCTGGGCCAGGAGCTTTCCGAGCATTCAGACATTAAACTGCTTCCTCACATCTGCTTCATGAATATGATAGCGATGGGATTTTCGGCTCGGCTCACTAAAAAGATCCGGCTCTTTCAGCTCCCAACCGGCTCTTCAGGTTGTTTTGTTGCTTTAATTAATTTATTATTAACAACAATATAAAATTATGCACAAAAGGAATTACTAATGTAAAAATAAAAGTGGTTTTATTTATATATGTTTATATATAAATATATACGGTGGCCCCTAGAGACAAAGCACGTACAAACGCCAAAACACATTTCTAGCGTTAACTGAACTTCCAAAACAGAGCTACCTAGATCACTTAAATTACACAGTTGAAAGCATATGTGTATTTATACACAAGCACTCATATATATTTGTGGCGATCGTGGCTCAAGAGTTGGAAGTTCGACTTGTAATTGGAAAGTTGCCTGTTCGAGCCCGGCTCGGACAGTCTCGGTCCTTGTGTCCTTGGGCAAGACACTTCACCCGTTGCCTACTGGTGGTGGTCAGAGGGCCCGGTGGTGCCAGTGTCCGGCAGCCTCGCCTCCGTCAGTGTGCCCCAGGGCAGCTGTGGCTACAATGTAGCTTGCCATCACCTGTGTGTGAATGGGTGGATGACTGAATGTAGTGTAAAGCGCTTTGGGGTCCTTAGGGACTAAGTAAAGCGCTATACAAATGCAGGCCATTTTTACCATATATTCAAATAATTCAAAAAAAATGTTCATTTACCTGTTACTACCACACACCAAATCCGGCCATTGGTACTTCCTGGCTTGTGTAGCCACTAGGTAATAAAAGCTCAACACTGCGCCTAGCATCCTGAAGCACTTCTGTTGTGTTTTGGAGTTTGTACGTGTTTTGGAGTTTGTATGTGCTTTGTCTCTAGGGGCCACCATAAATATACTTTTATTTATTCACTCCACATAAAATTTAATACAGAAATCATATAATACAGAAACCAGCTATTTACATTTCAACGTTTAACTATTTAAATTTTCAACTCTTTCCTTTTAAACTAATTTAAAGTGAAACAACACAAAACACTGCAAACCACAACACAATTAAATATTACTTAAAATATGAAAACAAAAAGAAGATGCACATTCTCTGACATATGGGCCTGCATGAATAAACTTTCTGAATCCTTTATCATCCGCAACTGAAAATAGTTGTGGATGATTACTATACCTTTCTAATGTGACATTGTACCGCCCCTACCCTGTCTTCCCAGTGCAAAGCACAAGGCTCGCATTTGGAGTGAAGGGGAAAAAAGCGTGAGAGAGAGGGTGAGAGAAGGAAAAAAAAGAAGAAAAAAAACCCACGGCTCCCAATAAGGAGCCGGCTCGCATCATTCACTTCAAAGACTCTGCTCTGAGAACCATTTCGTTTGCGACAGACACATATGGTGTTTCACCAACAACAAACCTTGGATTACCCCAGAAATTAAAGCTGTCCTCAAGCAGAAGAGGAGGGCCTTCAAATCCAGAGACAAAGAGGAGTTGAAAAGAGTGCAGAGAGAGCTGAGGGGACTGATAAGGAATGGGAAGGACAGCTACAGGCAGAAGATGGAGAACCAGCTTCAGCAAAATAACGTTGGTGAAGTCTGGAGAGGCCTCAGAACCATCTCAGGCCACAAACATCAGAACTCTCTGCCTGGGAGGGATGTGAGGTGGGCAAATGAACTGAATCATTTCTTCAACAGATTTGATTCAGCCATGAGGCAGTCTCCAACATCGGCTGCAGACTCAACCACCCCCACTGCTGCTGTTCCACCTCTGACACCCTCTATTTACCCTGCTCACTCCTCCCCACCCCCAACAACAGCATCCAATACACAGTCAACACAAGGCTCCAGTCTGTCTCTCTCAACCACCCAGGTTAGGAGGGAACTGAGGAGGATTAATGGCAAGAAGGCAGCGGGCCCAGATGGCATCAGCTCGAGGGTCGTCAGGTCCTGCGCGGACCAACTGTGTGGGGTGATGGAGCACCTCTTCAACCTGAGCCTGAGGCTGGGAAGAGTCCCACAGCTCTGGAAAACCTCCTGTGTTGTACCAGTGCCAAAGACTTCACGCCCCAAGGACCTCAACAACTACAGGCCGGTGGCTCTGACATCCCACCTGATGAAGACCCTGGAGCGGTTGGTCCTGGCTCAGCTTCGGTGCCTTGTGAGCTCATCACTGGACCCACTTCAGTTTGCCTACCAACCTGGCATTGGAGCAGATGATGCCATCATTCGCCTCCTACATCATTCCCTCGCTCACCTGGAGACCGCTGGAAGCACTGTGAGAATCATGTTCTTTGATTTCTCCAGTGCCTTCAACACCATTCTTCCCTCGGTTCTGAAGGACAAGCTGGAGAACTCTGGAGTGGACCATCACCTCACTACCTGGATTTTGGACTACCTCACCGACCGACCACAGTATATGAGGACAGGGCTGTGTGTCGGACAGGGTCGTCTGCAGTACGGGGGCCCCACAGGGAACGGTTCTGGCTCCGTTCCTCTTCACCATCTACACTGCAGACTTCTCCCACAACTCCACCCAGTGCTTCCTGCAGAAGTTCTCTGATGACTCTGCAATAGTCGGCCTCATCACTGATGGGGACGACAAGGAGTACAGAGGACTGACTCAAGACTTTGTGGACTGGTGCCAGCTGAACTACCTCCAGATCAATGCCAGTAAAACCAAGGAGCTGGTGGTAGACTTCCGCAGGCATAGGAAGAGACTGAACAGGCTGATCCGAAGGGCCAGCTCTGTTCTAGGATGCCCTCTGGACCCAGTGGAGGTGGTGAGTGACAGGAGAATGGTGGCTAAGCTGTCATCCCTGTTGGACAACATCTCCCACCCCATGCAAGAGACTCTGACAGCACTGAGCAGCTCCTTCAGTGGGAGGGTGTGGGACGGAGAGATTTCGCAGGTCTTTCCTCCCCACTGCTGTCAGACTCCACAACAAAGACTTTTGCAGCTGATCAAACACACAAACCCACACATGTGCAATAAGACTGCTATACGTGCAATTCTTGTGCAATTCTTCTTCTCACAAAGTGTATTTTTGTATTTTCTTATTCAGTTGTATACAGCATTTGTATTTCTATTATATTCTTTTGTATATATTATTCTATTATATTATATTCTATTGTATATAGTATTTTATTTTATTCTATTTTATTGCATTCCAGTGTTTTCTAATTTCTGCTACATAACTCTGCACTTTTGCTGTAACAAAAAAAATTTCCCACCTGTGGGACTAATAAAGGTCATCTTATCTTATCTTTTCTTATCACTAGAATATGAAGGGTTGTAGTGGGAGAAGGTGGTGTGAAATCCTCGGTGGTGTGGGTTGAGGAGGGGGGTGTTGTGGGCGATGTGTATGATGTGGTGATGGCTCTATGGTGGGGGGAGAGGTGGGGGAATGAGTGTCCAAAGTGTCTCTATTGTTGGGGCTGTTGGAGGTGTGAAGGCTGCTTGATGGCTCATCAAAATGGCAGTAGAAGTCATTGAGGGTGTTGGCCAAGAGCAAGTCATCAGTGGAGTGGGGGGTTTTAGGCTTATAGTTGGAGATATTCCTAAAACTTTTGCACACAGAGGCCGAGTCATTCTCTGAGATCTGATGCTGCATCTTCTCAGAGTGCTAATGTGTAGCAATGTCCACAACTTTAGTGAACCTGTACTTGGCCTCTCTGTAGCAGTCCCTGTCTCCACTTCTGAATGCCTTTCTCTTTTCCAGCCACAGCTTTTTGAGTTTAGGAGTAAACCAGCGTTTTTCATTGTTATAACTCACCCTGGTACATGATGGCACAATGCTGTCCTCGCAGAAGTGGATATAGTCGTGTTTCTGTGTTGTTACAGAAATGCTTTTATTGAAATTTAGTTAAAAGACTTCTTGCATATGCAGCCTTTATTCATGCCAAACCTGGAGGTTAAAACACATGACTTCCCACGTGTTTTAACCCCCCTTGATATTTTCCACATTTTGTCACATTACAGCCACAAACATGAATCAATTTTATTGGAATTCCACATGAAAGACCAATACAAAGTGGTGTACACGTGAGAAGTGGAATGAAAATCATACATGATTCCAAACATTTTTTACAAATAACTGAAAAGTGGGGTGTGAGTAATTATTCAGCCCCCTGAGTCAATACTTTTTAGAACCACCTTTTGCTGCAATTACAGCTGCCAGTCTTTTAGGGTATGTCCGACCAGCTTTGCACATCTAGAGACTGAAATCCTTGCCCATTCTTCTTTGCAAAACAGCTCCAGCTCAGTCAGATTAGATGGACAGCGTTTGTGAACAGCAGTTTTCAGATCTTGCCTCAGATTCTCGATTGGATTTAGATCTGGACTTTGACTGGGCCACTCTAACACATGGATATGTTTTGTTTTAAACCATTCCATTGTTGCCCTGGCTTTATGTTTAGGGTCGTTGTCCTGCTGGAAGGTGAACCTCCGCCCCAGTCTCAAGTCTTTTGCAGACTCCAAGAGGTTTTCTTCCAAGATTGCTCTGTATTTGGCTCCATCCATCTTCCCATCAACTCTGACCAGCTTCTCTGTCCCTGCTGAAGAGAAGCACCCCCAGAGCATGATGCTGCCACCACCATATTTGACAGTGGGGATGGTGTGTTCACAGTGATGTGCAGTGTTAGTTTTCCGCCACACATAGTGTTTTGCATTTTGGCCAAAAAGTTCCATTTTGGTCTCATCTGACCAGAGCACCTTCTTCCACATGTTTGCTGTGTCCCCCACATGGCTTGTGGCAAACTGCAAACAGGACATCTTATGGTTTTCTGTTAACAATGGCTTTCTTCTTGCCACTCTTCCATAAAGGCCAACTTTGTGCAGTGCACGACTAATAGTTGTCCTATGGACAGATTCCCCCACCTGAGCTGTAGATCTCTGCAGCTCACCCAGAGTCACCATGGGCCTCTTGGCTGCATTTCTGATCAGCGCTCTCCTTGTTCGGCCTGTGGGTTTAGGTGGACGGCCTTGTCTTGGTAGGTTTACTGTTGTGCCATACTCCTTCCATTTCTGAATGATCGCTTGAACAGTGCTCCGTGGGATGTTCAAGGCTTGGGAAATCTTTTTGTAGCCTAAGCCTGCTTTAAATTTCTCAATAACTTTATCCCTGACCTGTCAGACATGAAGTCTGCATCAGAGAGTTGGAAGTGTTGCATATGGTCAACATTTGTTTGTCTCTTATTGCTCCCTTATTCTTGCTGAAACATTTATGTTAGGTATCTGGCTTTTGTTCCCCACGTCGGCATCTCTCTTATTTTCTATATGCTCTTTACTTTTATTGTTCGGCGAGGTTTTGGCACTCAAAATTTCCTAGATTAAAGCCTGTGGCTTTCACAAAAGGACGGGCTGCATACAGACATGGCATCGATACTAAGGGTGAAACTTGTAGTCGTATGACATTTCAGTGACTTTGATGAATGGCAGCGTCTGCCATGCTGAGAATAAAAGTGTTTGCTTAAAGTAGATTAGCATAGCATTTACATCAAACACAGAAAGATGTAGCTGGCATGGCTTTAAAAATAAAATTAAGTTTAATACTAGCAAAGCTCCTTAACGCACCCAACACAGTAGCTTTGAAAGCTCCTTCATTCAAACAAACAACAATAAAATTGTTTGGATTCCAGCACATCTGTGGAGTACATGAAATTTTAACTTTGGGAGTGTTAACTGCATACTGAGAGTAGATGTTATCGCTTAATGCACAATGTGCAGATATCAAAATGAGAATAAAGCGATGTTATTAGATGCCATTTTTACGGTGGCCCTGAGAGGCCAAACGGACTGCAACTTAACAAAACACCAGCAATAAGAAAAACAATGCAAAAGCACACAAAACACAAAGGAAATAGTTCAACATTCCGAAATTCCGATTTTTAAATAAAATGATCGCATCAACACGTGAAAGAAACCCCAGTAGATGCGTAAAAACTAGTTAAATTGAAACTAGTGGTTTGATTAAATGAAATGCTTCTGAACAGTCATGAAGGCTGAAATTTCCCATTCAGAAGAAATTCCCATTTGATCCGTTTTTAAAATAAAATGCTTGCATCACTGCATGTTAAGACATTGTCAGAATCACAAAATTAGTGGGATTAAAACACAATTAGTAACACTTTTGGCCTGATGTAAATAAAAAGCATTCCAGCGTTGTTAAGGTGCCCTGTGTAGCAAAACAGCTTCCATCACTCCAAGCAAAACAAAGAATTACTTTTAAGAACACATGTCTGCATAACTGAATGTTGAGACACGCCAAAGCGATAAAAATAGTTTAATTAAAAACCCTGCGGTTTGATTTAATTAAAACCCAGTTAAAAACACATGAACTCATATAACCCCTCTGACGTCCTGTGTGTTTCCACACATGAACACGCATAACCCCGAGCACACCTGAACGCGCATGCGCACACTCACACGCACACACAAACACACACGCACACACACACGCACAAAACCTGTCAAACAGGTTGTCAAACCGGTTTGTTTGGCCACAATATTGGACAGGTAGCAACGTATTACTACTCACAGCCTAAATTTCTTCCCCGACTTCTTCTTCCATCTGCTTTGTCTGCTGGTTTGAAGATAATAAAAAAGACAATTTAGTCACTTTATCTGCATCATGCAGCTTGAACGTGTCATGTAATGGTGTTATAGCCATAGTTATTCTCTCCTGTGTCAGTGTGACTTTACTGTACAGCATATGGCTGACATGTGAGGAATACTTATCTAATATGATGACAGACATTTGGTTTTACGTCATTAAAATATAAACAGCAGGTGATTTTTATATTTTTATTATTTTTACATATTTTATATATTATAATTTATGGCTGAAAGATATGGAAATTACTAAATAGTTGGATAAACATGAAAAACATGTCCATCATTGCAAATGTTTGTAAGAGTCACTAGAATAAATTCAACTAGACACATAAGACAAAATATGTCCTTGAATGTCCTTTAAGTGGCAGAACAAATGAACAAACAGTTCCTCACTTACTTGAGATGAAATCAGCTCAGCTACTTTGAAAATAGCTTCTAACTGGTTCCTCCTTTAAAGGGAAGCCTTCTCGGGGGTAAGGCCATCATGCAGTCCAGCAACCTTTATGGTTCTTCTTTGATTCAACAGGAACTGTTAGAAAAGCCTTTCAGTGCCTTCAGCCTCCTCTGAAAGACACAGGCATAAACACAAACATGAAGCTTAAAGCTGCCTTACCTTTTCCTTACCTTTACGCTCTCAACAGGTTGAGTGTGCAGTAATCTATCAGCGCCTAACTTTTACAAAGATTTTTAAATGACTTTTCATGTTTTTGGCTGAAATTGTGCCGAAACAGGATCGGATTATAATAGTTGGTGATTTTAATATTCATGTCTGTTGCCCTGATGGACTGCTTGCTCAGGAGTTTTTAAATCTTATTCAGTGTTTTGACCTTGTACAGTCTGTAGAAGGCCCTACACATCAGCAGGAGCACACTCTTGACCTGTGTTATCATATGGTTTATCTGTTTTATATTTGGAAATGTGGGATTCAGTGTTCTCTCATCACAAACCTGTTTTATTTGACATTTCTCTTGTGCATGAGTTTAAAGCTCGCCCTCCACCCCGCCGCTGCTCTCTTCTGCTCCACTTTATAAAGAAGATCTTTACCGACCCTGAGATTACTTATTGGGCCCACCCCAGATGAGCTGCTTTTGCAGTTCCAGGAAACTTGTATTCAGGCCCTAAACACTGTGAACCGATTAAAAACCAGGCGCCCAAAACGTATTCCACAGCCCTGGTTAAATGAATCCACCCGAGCAGTCAGGCGTCAGTGTAGGAGAGCAGCGCGAAAGTGGAAGAAAGACAAATTGCAGGTTTCTTTTGAAATATTAAAAGACTGTTGGAAATTTGATCAGAATACAGTGAAAATGAGAGAAACAGATATTTTTCTCAGATCATTGTGTTAAATTGTCATAATCCCCGTGTTCTCTTTAACACTATCAGCTCTACTCTAAACAACCCTGAAAGCCTCTGCTGACACATGTAATCAGTTCCTTTATTTCTTTGTAAACAAGGTCGAGTCTATCAGGTCAGCAATAGTACTTCCTACATATTCCCTGCTCAGCTGTTTTACATTCGTTTGAGCCTGTTTCATTTACAGTTCTGAATGAGCTGGTTAGGCAAATGAAACCCTCTGACTCTCCTGCGGATGTTATCCCTGCATGGCTCTTTAAAGAGGTTTTTCCCTCAATTGGAACCTCAGTCCTTGCCATTATAAATAGGAGTATGTCTTCCAGTGTGGTTCCCGATGGTTTTAAACATGCAATTGTACATCCTTTATTACAAAAAACTGGCCTTGACCCTCAGTTTGCTCTCATTTTAGACCAATCTCAAAACTCCCAGAGCATATTATTTACCCAATTCAATACAATTTTTGATACTAGTGGTATTATGGAGGTTTTTCAATCTGGTTTTAAACATTTACATTCCACTGAAACAGCACTCTCACAGGTTTTTAATGACATCCTTATAGAAAATGATTTTTGAACTAAAGTGGATAGAAGATTGAAAAATGTTGCCTGGTCTGATGGGTCTCAATTTCTGCAACATTCAGATTTTAGCTCCAGAATTTGTCTAAAACAATAAAAGCATGGATCCATCCTGCCTTGTATCAGGAAACGCTGATAAACGCTGAGCAAGTGAAACCACAACTTTAAAAGATTATTCTCCAAAATGAATATTTTTGACAGCTTAAACAGAAAACCAGAAGTTTTCATACCTACAGCAAGTTTGATAAAAAAAATAAAAGATTTTAAAGATCTTATTTTTCATAAATTTCAGGACATATTTTTAATAAGCTGCAGGAACCCTGTTCAGTGTGAGTAGAGAACAGCCAAGTCTCCTCCTCTGATAAACCTCCATCTGTGCCACTGAAAACAGATCATCAGACTCTGACTGTAAACATGTTTCCATTTGTCACTTCAGCTTTTACTCTGAAATACAGGAAATGACATCATGGCTCAAAATCTTTGTCATTAAACTATTTCTTTATTTAACATTTTTTAAAACTTTATTAAGAAAACTTTATTTAACAAAATAAATTCAATAAAAACTTGAGAACAGGAAACAGATTTTTCATCCAACTGCTGAAAAAAAAACCTAACAACTGGGGGAAAAAAAGGTAACCACTGAACACAAAAACTACATAAGAACAGTTTACAAAGATTAAAATGGAACTACGGGAACATTTTCATTCATAGCTGCCTCATTAGATCTTCACAGCAGAGTTTATCTGAACTCTGTGGAGCCTGATCTCCAGGGTTTTAAGTTGGACCCTGAAACCAGAAGAGGATGTTTCTCTCTCTTCAGATTCACTCTGATCCAGTGATGGGAACGATTTCAGCCCTGCGTGATCACGCTGATGTTTGCACAGAGCAGATAATGAAGTGACTGTTTTGGCACATTGGTAACAGTGAAACAGTTTATTAGTAACGTGGGATCGTTTGTGTGCAGAGTATGAACTGAGATTACTGAAGCTCTTGTCACACTGCTCACAGCTGTAGTTTCCCTCCATGTGTGTACGTTCATGCTTGTTACGATGACCTGACTGTGAGAAGCTTTTGTCACAGTGTCTGCACTTGTATGGTTTCTCACCTGTGTGGACTCGTTTGTGTGTTTTAAGCTGACCTGCAGTGGTGAAGGATGACCCACACTGATCACAGAGGTGCTTTTTGACCCCACTGTGAAAGAGTTCATGTTGTTTTAAGTCACCTGATGTGGGGAAGCTTCTCCCACATTCTTTGCAGTATTTCAGTTTGTCTCCAGTGTGTTTACGTTGATGTACTTTTAGGCTGGCTTGCTGACTGAAAGTTTTTCCACAGATGTCACAACGACAGTCTTTCCCACCACCACAGCGATGACAGGGTTGAGAAGTGGATCCATCTGTGTCGCTCTGCTTCTAAACAAAGACACAAAGACAGTGTAAGTCAGTCCTTCAACACTTTTATCCTGAACGTCGCCTGAAATAAAGAGCATCTCTGCAGACGTCCAGTTACATTTTACTGTTTCAATTAACACACTCAGTTTACTGGGCTACAATAACTACAATACTACCACCATAATACTACAGAATACTTATTTAATATTACAGTAACATCTGACTTACACTTAAGTACTACCACACTAATGTTTTTAAGGTATCCACTAAACTATTGTAACACTGCAATAATACTAATTTAATACTGCATTAATAACACTGTAATTGTGCAGTTATAACACTCAGCTGACCAGGACACAAGAAAAACCACTATTACCCCCAATGACACTGCAATTATAACATTAAATGAGTATTTTAACACTAAAAGTTCTAAAGCTATAAGGAAGCAATGATACTACAGCTACAATGAGAAGATTACTGAATGTTTTGGTTTTGTACTTAATTTAAATTTTATATTATTCCATTTACACCTGCCAGAGGAATGAGCCGCTGTAAACCAAAGGCCATTTATACAGAAATAATAATAACACCATGATATACCACAAAGCTCCCTGGAGATTAAATAACAGCATCATATCAGTTTTTAGCACTTTTATTTTTTCATGACTGTGTAAACAGAAATCATCACGGAAATGAAAATCTGAGTAATCGCTCAGAGCTACTCTTCGATGTAGTAGAAGTAGGGATGGGTATCGAAAACCGGTTCTTGTTGAGAACCGGTTCCCACTGTTTCAATTCCTTGGAATTGTTTGCCATTTTTGCAAACGATTCCCTTACCGATTCCAGTCGCCCCGAATGACGTCACCGCGTTGCGGAGCGTCATTTACCTGGCAGGAAACAAGGCGGCTCAAACGCTAAAAAGTTGGTCATACTTTACAAGAACGGATGACAACAGGGCAACTTGCAATACTTGCAAAGTAGATATTTCATTTAAGGGAGAAAACACTACGAATATGCAAAAGCATTTGCTCACAAAACATGCGATGACCTTAAATGAATGTCGTCTTTTTAATTCCGCTCCGGACTCGTGAATCTCAACCCAGCAGCAGCGGTAATGTTTGCACGTCCTCTCCCGTTAATGCGGCAGGTAAATAATCAACTAACAGTGCATATTATGTTAGCGCGATCTGCCTTATTACAAAACCTGCCATTACTGTGCATTTAGGTGACCATGATGAGAGAGACAGACAGAGTCTGGCTGGCTCAGATGCTGGCAGTTTTCGCTGCAGTCTACCGGTAGCGTCTCCTTTCAGGCCAGAATGTCACCGAGCAGTGACTAAGTTTGTGGTAAAAGGCATTTGCCAGACCAGATGCCCCCGATTTTCGTTAAGTAAATGTGTTTATTTGTAGACAGGGAGATTACTGGATATTCTTGTGTAATTGCTACAGAATAATTTATGTTATACTTTGTTATTGCTACAGAAGAATATTTATTTTATTATTTTACATTTACAATTGTTTCCCCGGGGACCCTGTGACACCCCATTGAAGAGCCATAGGCTGTGGATCTATTAAGATCTCACTGTTGGGTTTGTAAGTCCATGTTACTCCTAAATTTCTATCTTGTTCAAAGAGAAGATATAAAACAAAGTTCTAAGCTAATCGACCTTAGTGTTCTCCTTTTTTAAAAAGAATCGATAAGAGAATCGATAAAGAATCGAATCGTTAAACAGAATCGAAAATGGAATCGGAATCGTGAAAATCTTATCAATACCCATCCCTAAGTAGAAGTGCTAACATGCTAACACAATTTAATGAGCAGACTTGTTCCAAACAGTCAGGCTGAAATTACAAGATAAAAATAAAAATACATACCTCACAGTAACTGCACTTGTAGAGTCTCTTTCTGCTGTGGATCTGTTGGTGTTTTCTCAGGTGACTCGGTGCTTTAAAAGTCTTCTCACACAGGTCACACTGATAAGGTCTCTCCTCAGTGTGGGTAAACATGTGGCTTTGTAACTGTGTGTCTGTTGTAAAGTATTTGCCACACTGATCACACCAGTACACATCTTGTCTGGAGTGAATGCGTAGGTGTATATTTCGGCTCCACACCCGGCTGAAGGTTTTTCCACAGATGTCACAGCTGTATGCCTTAATTCCAGAGTGGGTAACTAGATGACTCTGTAAGTTGATCTTTTGAGTAAAAGCTCTGCCGCACTGATCACAGCTGTAAGCTTTAACTCCACTGTGGATGACTTGGTGTCTTTTTAGGGCATTCTTCCAGGAAAACGACTTTCCACACAAGTCACAGCTGAACGGTCTCTCTCCAGTGTGGATTAACTGATGTTGTTTTAGTTTAGACTTCAAAGTAAAACCATTCCCACACTCGTCACAGGTGTATTTTTTCTCTCTCTTTCTTCTGTGAGGTTTGTCGGCCTCCTGAGAGCGCTGACTTCTCGGTCCATGTTGGTCCTGCAGTGACAGAGATACAAACAGAGACAGTGAGTGAAATGCATTCATTGAACAAACTGAAGCTTCAAACTCCCTCCATTAACACTAGTTTTTTAGATTTCCTGTTGCTGTTTCCTATTATATATTTCTATAATTGTCTAATTTTTTCACTGATAATGAATCAAATGTAACAGTTACTAGCTTGGTTCAGTGAAGGATGATGTCAGAGTCTGATTGTAACCTGAGGGTTTTTTAACTTTTACTCTCCACATTAAAAAAATATATATCTGTATTTTCTACTCCTTACATTTTCAAAACAGGCTTGTTACTTCTGGTTTAAGGCATTTGAGGCGAGCTATTTCATCACTGCGAGCAAAACAGATCAAATCGATTTGAGCCTAAACAGTAACATGTGAAATCCAATCCTGATCATGTACTAATCATAAGAGATGAAAGAGGCAAAACTGTGTGCTTTAGCCAAGGGTTACATTGGGCCAGTGTTTATGTTTTTTGGCACAGAACCTGAACGACTGCAGGTGCTGATAAGTTGCGGTCGCTGTATTTCAACATCTAGTTAGCAATACAGAAGACGAGCGAGAATAAATGGAGTAATATTTTTTATGTGGCAGGTAATTTCAAATGCAGCGATTCTATCAGCTCAACAAACATCAGTAAACACACAAACTCTTTGTGTGCAGTTTGATTTAATGCCTGCAGTAAAATCCTCTTCAGGTTAGTGCAGGATAAGGAGGCAAGTTTATTGTACTGTGATGGATTTAAAGTAAAGAACATTGTGTGACTGGTGCACAGAGACTGTGGTGCTCATGGCAGAGTTAGATTACATCAAGTGTAGCAGAGATTAATTTAAACTTCAGATTATGATGCTGACATTCATGAGTTCCACCTTCATACCAACAGTATAGTGTCTAATATAAAGACAGTGTACTGTCAGTGTAGAGGATGGAAATCAGCCAGGACAACTCATGAAACATCTGCTGACATCTGGTTAAATTCAAAGAGAGCAGCAGGTCAGGTGATCACAGCCTGTACATTAAGAAAATCTACTGGAGCTCTCAATAGAAATGATTGTGAGCTGTGATTCTTTTCCCCACACTGAGCCACTACAGCTGATTTTAGGGTTGAATCCTGCTGAATCCCACTTTAACATCGTCCCTGCTCATTTTAATGTTCAGAGGCAAAGTCATGTAGGCATTGTATTATTAGATTATTATTACATTACATTAATATAGCACAAGGTTCAGTTAGTTTTCCATAAAATATATATCAGTACATCAGCTTTTAATGGAATATTAAACTAAACATATTAACAGTATTAAACTTAACACTAGTATCTGTCACCTTCTGTGTTGAGCTCATTGTTTTCTCTTTAGTGGCTGAGCTGAGTCCAAACAGCTGAAAATGTTCCTCTGCTGCTCCGTCAGACTCTTCTCCTGCTGATCAGCTGGGACACAAAACAGATCTTTGTTAGGCTCCACACTGCACTGAAGAGTCAAAGTGTCTCATACGTTCATCAACACAAAGAACAAATTTTAGCTTCCCTGGGTGGGCAACTTGTTTGAAACAAACACAAAAGGTTTGAGCACCGATACCAAATTTATCAGTACAGTACACCAGTACCAGGAGAGCAATTCCTTTTTAAAGAATGCCCTGGCCAAGAACGAAAACAAAACAATCAATGGAGCTGCAAAAACGAGTACAGTGTTTCCAAACCACTGTGCCGCGGCACATACGTGTGCCGTGAGAAATGATCAGGTGTGCCGTACAAGATTATCCTGTCTGAGTGGGTGTAGAAATCTGAGCCATGATCTAAATAACCCTCATCACTCAGTCCACTCACACTTGGATTCTATACATGGATCAAGTCCACTGCACTACTTTCAAGCAATCTGCAACATGTCTTCTAATATGTGCAAGTGTCAGGAGTTTTCCTGTAATGCAACTCAGGTCAGAATAATTGACACTCAGACAGGTTTGCAAATTAACGTGCACACGGGTGAGAGCTCAACGGAGACTCACACCCCTGCAGCAGTTGTCAGCGTTTATTTATACTCAAGCATATTCATGTAACTCAGAAACATACAGGAAGAGCGAAAATAAAACTGTGCTCTGTGCAGACTTCCTGTTTGAGTTTGCACAGCATGCAGGTTTCCTGTTGAGTTTGCACAGACAGACTCATACTTCTCTATTTAAGCTGAATAGTGAAAAGAGCAAACACATTTAGAAAACTTAAATGAAATATACTTTTAAGCATAAACATAATAAAATCTCAAAATCCTAAAAAATCTCTTATCAGCAAGGCTCACAAAATTTCAAAATCTCTGGTAGCCCTTCGGGCAGGCACTCTTCAGTTTTTGGTAGCCCAAAATAAATTTAAGTAGCCCGAATAAAAAAAGAGCAATTCTTTATGTTTTGTTTCCCATTTTGTTTCGTTTACAATATTATACATTAAAGTATAATATTGTAACGGAAACAAAAATTAATCAAAAAAATTTTTAAAATAAAAATCATAACAACTGTATAAAAATTACAATCATCAACTCAAGTACTTGGTTCTAATTGAACAGAAATTTCTATGAACTTGCAAGAACTGTGTAGAACATGAATCAGTCTGTGTCAGATCCTGAATCTGAAATTTCCACTGAAGTCAAGGGTAAGAGGTAAGTGGAACCAAGATCTTGGCCATTTGCTTTTTGAAGTTTGCAAAGACTGCTAAATTTTGCCAATGGTAGTTCACTCTTTGCAACATAGTACGCTCTTTTAAACAGATTTTTAAGGACTTCTTCTTGTGCTTGGTTTATTTTTAGTATGTTTTTTGCAATTGGTGTTTGTTCTGGGAAAGATATTGCAGACTGGGCAATAATGCATTTCTTGCATTTCTCATAGGGTCTTTCTTAAAATTACTGGTCCCAGTAACAAAGGCGCCTGTCGACTCAGAAATCGAATGAAACTCACAACACACCCGGCAGAACATTATGTTATTTAGCTCGTCATATTCCAGCCACATAAATTCTTTTGTCCATGAAACCAAAAAAGCTGCGCTTTCTTTTTGCCTCATAGTCTGATTTGTCATAACTTTTCCGTTTTGTGGTAGGCTTTTCTTTGGCTGCCCCTTCTTCACCCTGACCTGTCTTATTTGGCTGAGCAGAACTAAAATACCGGCGTAAATCCTGCTGCTTTTACACACGTACTTACATAACAGTCAGCGATTCTCTGTACAATCAACCTCTCACATGTTTAAAAAGCTTGCTGTGGGAGATTTCACTTGTCACGTTTGAATAGTAAGCTAATGAGTGATAAGACGATGTCAGAGGAATTGGTGCGCAATTAATCGTCACTCACCAATCAGTGCTGCCGCTCTCTACACATCGTTCGCTGGATCGCAAAGTAAAGTGAAAGCAAAAAACAAGCGCAAATTCAAACGCGATTTCAATATGTCACATATTGACAGTGGCTCATCGATGCCAATGACATAATTACTCAGCTACATTTTCGAAAGAATGCAAAAGCATTGACATATATTTTTCCTTCCTATGATAGCCCAACGGGCAGGGCTGAGATAGATTTTGGTAGCCCGACTGGAAAAATCACAGATTGAGGCCAGTTTTTACAATCAAATGCCCTGTGGGCCGACACAACTTTGTGCTCATAGGACAAAGGCAGTTGTCTTATCAGCGCCTGGAATACATTTATTTTTACACTTCTCATAAATGTATTTCATTACAGCACTTTTACCGCCAACATGTTGGGATTTTGGGAGCCGGAAGTGACCTTATATGGATAAAGGGTGGCGCTAGCTAGCTTAAATAGCTGCATTCATAAAATGATAGACACAGAGATGCTAACTAGCACTTTGTAACAGACTAATAAAATAATAGAAACTCTGATTACACTTAGCTCTTTTTAAAGCTTTCTGCTAATAATAACACTGTTTTCTTCTCTGTGTTTCATTAGCATTTGTTGATATTTTCTTGTAAATTAGTTTATAGCAGCTTGACTTGATGTAGAGGCTTTTTCTGTCACAGGGTTCACAAATGACTGACAACAGAGACCGAGGAGAGCAACAGAAAACTTCACTCAGGAGCTAAAATCAAGATTGACTGAACTCAGATCAAAGTTACCTTAGTGCTTCACTTTAGATGAGCCAGAACAAGAAACTAAAACACAAACGCAATCAAGCGGGAACTGTGTGGCTTCTTCTTCTTTTGGGTTTTTCTTCGGCGGTTAGAGCTTTAAGGTGCATTACCGCCACCTGCTGGACTAGATGGTTAATATCCTAAATGTCATCATTCCTTTTTTATGGCTTAAACTATTTCTCATGAAAGAAAAAGACTAATTGAGTCTCACTCTTTGTGAGCTAAAACTAGAGATTTAAAAGTATTTTAATAAACAATAAAAACTAAGACAAAATGTTTCAGTGTGTTTTATTCATTAACATAAACATCAGATGGCTTCAGCTTACCTTAGCTCCATTTCTTTAAGAGGTTTTGCTTTCTGCAGGCCACCACAGCATACAAGGATGTGTTGTTTTGCCTGATTTAATAAAGGTTACACTGACTCACTTCTCTATCATCAGATCCAAGGTGTGACATTAGCCATAATTTCCCAGGAGGGTACTTGGGTTTGGAGTCACAGCACAGTTTTCAGGTTTAATTAATGGGTTTGAGTACAGCCTGATAATTACAGGCATTCAAACTGTTTGCTGATGAACTTTGGAGGTAAAATTATAGACAGCTTTAGAAGGTTTTTTATAGGAGAAGTATAGATAGATACTTGTTCCCACTGAATAAGGTTAGATCTTTTACTGGTTGATTGATGAACCTCACAATAACTTGTGTCGCTTTGCAGATAAACTCGGCCTGGTTGGTGCAAAACGTCATTCATCTGCACCATGAAGCCATGAAATCTCTGAATAACAAAGACACACGAGACAGGAACATTTCTGTTGTCTTCCATGTAACAATCCCTAACTCTGTATTTACCAATGTGACATTTTATCTTGGATGTCTAAACTGGCTCATCCCAGTGTGGTTGTTGCTCAAGATTTAGCACAAGTCACCTTCTGATCAGAAGTTTTGTGGTTTGATCCCTGACTGCTCCAGTTTGCAAGCCACATATCCTTGACCAAGATACTAATTCCAAGTTGCTTTCTGATGCATCCACTGGAGCATGAATGTTTAATAGAATTTGTCAAACAGTTTTACGTGTGGTCACATTGTTTTGTTTTTGTTTTCGGATTGAAGCGCATGCTTGTGAGTCCTCAAAAGTTACACAGCATTCACTGAAGATGAAGACTTTTTTAAATCTTAGTTTGCACTTGTGGATCATACTGTGTGTATTTGTTACACTTTTGAAACAGATTTCTAAATGAGCAGTGTTCCCTGAATGCCTCACATACAGCTGCAGGACATTCAGTCAGCTTTCAACACAATCTTTCATACATTCTTCTCCCGTGTTGCATTTTGGTCTAGGGGAATGATTCTCGCTTCAGGTGTGAGAGGTCCCAGGTTCAACCCATGTGGTGTTATTTAAACTCTATGAAGACATTAGATCTTACATATTTGCAGGTCAGGTGCCATTTGAACCACATTCAACTCTTTAACAATAAGTCTGCACCTGCTTTGTGGAGGCAACTAATTGATTTGATAAGAACTTTCCAAAAATCTCATCCAATTAATTCTCCTTTACAGATTGTATAACTGTCACTTTTTACAATAAGAATTCTCCAACAAACTTTTGGAAGAAAATGATTTTTCTTTCATTTGTTTTGACCCAAACTAACCAAATGTAAGGCTTCTTTTCATCAGCACAATAGTTTTCAGTTTCACGTTGTTCTATATTCCCCACATCCTGTTATGTCCTTATTCTCTTTGGGAATCACAGATATGAATATAATCAATTGATTAATTAACAATTGAATTCCACTGATATGTTCATCCACAGCAGCTGGACAATTAAGTTTATTGTTCATCTTTCTGTGAGCAAACACTCAACTTCTCCCAGCGTGTTGAGCTAATGATTAACGTGTTGAGCTAATGATTAACGTGTTCACATTAAACTGTGAACAGACACCGAGGAGAGCAGCAGAAGACCTCATTCAGGAGCTAAACTCAAGATTAACTGAATTCACATTAAAGTTTGCTCTGTGGTTACCTTTAGATGAGCCCACAAACCGAGAGATACTCTACTGTGGCAACACCACCAGTTTATAAAGACAAAGAGACGACAAAGAGAAGTTTTCATTTTTTCCCAGAAAGAGAAGCAAAACAAACTCAGTGAGGAAGAGGGAAACCTCTCAGACAGACCCAGACCCCTGCACAAAGTACTTTTCAGACAAACTCATGCAGGATTCTCAGCCTTCATCTGTGGGAGCCCCATCTGGAGCTTCTCCTGCTGGGATGGACGGGTGGATGTCGCTGAGATGTGTGGCCTCAGGTCTTTGTTACTCTTGGAGGAGCTGGATGGCCCGGTTCTTCTGGATCCATCTGTGTCAGCCTCTGGCTCCTGGGGGCCATTATTGCAGCTTCCCACCCTCATCATCAAGTACAATTGTGACAAAGAAACACACACTCATACTCTCTCTCTCTCTAACAGACACACCACAAGACGATTGCTGGTTTATGTGTCTGTGGATTTATCTTACATGTGCAGCAGTTATTTGTAAAAAAAAATAAATCAGGAGTCATAGTGAGAAGTAGGCTCTGACACGGGGTCTCATACTGTGATTGTGAATATAGAGGATTGTAGCTCAAGTTAACATGGAAAGTTAGACGTCTAAGGTCTCTAAAACTTTTGGATGTTCAGTCTCTGACAGAAGGATTTGAGACATGTAGAAAGTTCAGTTTTGAATTGGTGAAACTAATATTTTATTTACAGTTTCTCATACACAAGGCAGGTAATATTCTTCATGTACATTATTTTTTACAAATACTGGAAGATACAAAAAAATGAAACAAAACACATTTTCATGACTTCATCTCTTAATATTTTTGTATTTACAATAGCCAGAGTCGACTGAATTCATTTTTTTTTAAATATGATGATTAAAAATAAAGGGCCGAAAATTCACCACGTTCCTTTAATTTACTGAAACAGATCAAATCTCAGACTCTGATATGTTGAGCTGCATGAAGATAAGAAGATTAAAATGTAATACAAAGAATGCTGATATAAAATACAATATTTGTAATTAAAGGAGGATTAGCTGCTAGCAAGGCTCTAATTTGCTCCTTCAAAACTTGAATTGTGAAGCCCGGAGTTGTTGTGTTGTGCATTCATACACCAGGGTTGAATTCATAATTGCCGTTGCCTGGTGGCATCGACCAGCCAAACGTCTGTGGTGAGGTGGGGAAGGTCCATTGAGGTCCAGCCACATAATTATCCACAGGATGAGGATAGGGGCCCTGATAATTTGCACCATTTGTGATTAAGTTTACATCCAGGTGCTGGTTGTACTGCTGCCTGAGTGGGGGCTGTCCCTCTCCCTGAAACTGAATCATAGACAGGTGGAATTTCAGTGAAACGAGAATACTTCTAAAATTCTTGTTTTAAATTATTGACATTACATTTCATTAAATACAATGAATTCCCCAGATAATGACAGAATCAGAAACGGCGCTTTTTAATAATAGGAGATACTTACATGAAGTGGGACGCCCTGATTCACATGCTGAGGATGTGAACTCCTCCTAAACTTACTCCGTCTGTTTTGAAACCAAGTTTTTACCTAAAGATGGAAGAAAACAGAAAACATTTAATCAGTACAATGGACCCAAAATTTCTATTTCTTATGTTGTAGTAAGTTGAAAAACACTCACCTGTTTGTAGGTCAGTCCTGTCATCTCTGCCAGCTGTTTCATCTCTCTTGGCTCATAGTAATGTTTCAAATTAAACTGATGGACAAGAATATTCAACTGTCTCTCAGTGAACACCACCCGGGCCTTTCCTTTAGGTTTCTCTGGAGCAGTGCTGGGATGGTGCAGAGTGGCAGCGATGTTGCCATCCTGGCTTCTTGGGACAGCAAAATCTTGTTTCTCTTCTGAGACTGAGATGGAAACAGCCTCAGAGGTATCAGTGGTTTTGTTGCTCAGCTCCATTTGTAGAGCACTCTCTGCCCATGTAGCGAATTCTTCGAAGGAAAGACTCCCTTCAGGGCCGCTGCCAGAACTCCACGAGTCTGTGAGGATAAAGAGACAGAGGCAAAGTAAGCACAAGTCTATATAGTCCACATGGGTCAGTTACTGATATGTTTTGGCACGACTGACTTTGTAACAGAAATCATTTTAAAAAAGGTTAAATTGATGAGTCTTGAATCCCAAAAGGTCTCAGACTGAAGAAGTCACATTTCTGCCATTGAAAACATTACATCCAGATGAACTGAATCAAATTTTTGGGATTTCCTTACCTGATGATTGAGCATGCATCAACACAATGAGTCTTAAACACAACAGTTTCCCACAAACTTGGAAAAAAAGAGGTGCGATATTTGTACATTCTTTAAAACTATAAAGAATTTAAAGTGGACTCTCTGTTCAACTGTGGAGGGAGAAATGATGACTTCTTCCATCAGGACTTAAAACACACTGTGTAAAAACATTTTTGCAAGTTGTCGTAGAGGTTAGCCAACTCTGCTCATATCAGCTCACCAGGCAACAATGCTGAGTACATACCTGGAGAAAAGTGCATCCCATAATCTTCCATCTTTGAAATCCCAGTGATTAAAACAGGAAAGCTGGAATAAGTATCTCTGCTGAAAGAGCTCCAAACCAAGCAGGATAGTGCTATGTGTCCTAAAACTGACTTAAGAGCAATTATGGACTTTTAAGGAGGTTTGTGGGTGTGGGCAGGAATGTGGGGGGTTGAGCTTCTTCTGTTGTGAGTCTCTTTACAAAGCAGTCAGGCTGTTTCTACCAACCGGCATCATTTACATTTCTTTAAAATGCTGTTTCTCAGGTCTGAAAAAAGAAAGTACAGTTAGAAAGCAGCCATACAAATGAGCTTTACCAAATCCTTCCAGCTCACACTTTATAAAATATGAAACACTTAATGCCTAAAATTATTTTATCATTTAAATCCCTGATACTTCAAGAAATGACAAAGTGTGATCTCCAACCTGGGTACAGAATATCTACTCAAGCTGGCTTGAAGTGTGGGGTGAGGGGCTGATGACTCCTGAGCTGCTTTTTCTTCTTCTCTGCTCCATCTGTGGGGGAGGGAAAAGTAACAGAGCCCCCCAAGACAACAATAACTGAGTTAAGCTTAAGTTTAGCCGTCCTGGCAGTTCAACAGGAATTGTAATGTCAGTGAAATGGATTCAGTTTTGTTTGGTGCCATTTTTGGAGTCCTGAAGTAGTACTGTAGTTCTGTTTATCCATCTAGATTGTTTCCCAGTTTTTTAAATAAGTCTCTACAGTAAATTGGAATAAGATGGATTTGTGATGTGTTTCTCAGAGTAGCAAAAGTTTTCCTCAGCAGCAAAGTCTCTTTTTAAAAATCATGCCTGACTCAAAACAAACTTTCATTAAAATTTTAATGTAGGAACTGTTTTATTTCCACTAAACTAGTCTAAGGAGCTTGGAAAGAAAAGCGTCTGGACTTCTTAAAGTTGCTTGAAGACGTTTCACCTCTCATCCGAGAAGCTTCTTCAGTTCTAAGGTCAAATGGCCGAGAGTCCCAGATTTAAACCCAGTGGGAGTATCCCCCCAAAGAGGGACAAAGGACCCCCTGGTGATCCTCTAATCACATGAGCCAAGGTGTGAAAGCGGGTGTGGGACCTAATCAGCCAAGGTTTCGGGTGAGCTCATTGTTAAACCTGGCCCCACCCTATCATGTGAATTCCTGAGGTCAGATGGCCCAGAATGTGAGTGGGCGTTAAGGCGTCTGGGAAGGGATCTCAAAACTGGATTATAGATGGCAGACAATTGGTGTCGTAAACCACCGCCTCTGTTCAAAGATGGTCGCTCACAGTGGACATAGATGGCCTCTTTCACTCCTCTTTCAAACCATCTGTCCTCTCTGTCCAAAATGTGAACATTGGCATCCTCGAAAGAGTGACCTTTATCCTTAAGATGCAGATGGACTGCTGAGTCTTGTCCTGTGGAGGTGGCTCTTCTATGTTGTGCCATGCGCTTGTGAAGTGGCTGTTTGGTCTCTCCAATGTAGAGGTCTGGGCATTCCTCGCTGCACTGTACAGCATACACCACGTTGTTAAGTCTGTGTTTTGGAGTTTTGTCTTTCGGGTGAACCAGTTTCTGTCTGAGTGTGTTGCTGGGTCTGAAGTACACTGGGATGTCGTGCTTGGAGAAAACTCTCCTGAGTTTCTCTGATACACCGGCTACATAGGGGATGACAACGTTGTTGCGTCTGTCTTTCTTATCCTCCCTCGCTGGTGTCTGATCTTCTTTTCTGTGCATCTTTGCTGACTTCATGAACGCCCAGTTGGGATAACCGCATGTTTTGAGTGCTTCCTTTACATGTGTGTGTTCCTTCTTTTTCCCTTCAGGCTTAGAGGGAACATGTTCTGCCCAGTGATGTAGGGTCCTGATTACTCCAAGTTTGTGTTCCAGAGGGTGATGGGAGTCAAAGAGGAGGTACTGGTCTGTGTGTGTGGGCTTCCGGTAAACTTCAATGTTGAGGTTTCCATTCTCTTCAATGTGCACAGCGCAGTCCAGGAAGGGCAAACAGTTATCCTTTGTGTCTTCCCTGGTGAACTTGATGTTTTTATCCACGGCGTTAATGTGCGCAGTGAAGGATTCCACTTCTTGTGTTTTGATTTTGACCCAGGTGTCGTCTACATATCTGTACCAGTGGCTGGGTACTCTCCCTTTAAAAGAGCCAAGAGCCTTTCTTTCCACTTCCTCCATGTAAAGGTTGGCTACAATAGGTGACACGGGGGAGCCCATGGCACAGCCATGTTTTTGTCTGTAGAAACCCTCGTTGTACTTGAAATATGTGGTGGTGAGGCAGAGGTCTAACAGTGTGCAGATCTGATCGGGTGTGAAGTTGGTCCTGTCCTCCAAGGAGCGATCTTCTTGTAATCGTTTTCTGACAGTCTCCACTGCCTCCGTGGTGGGTATGCAAGTGAAGAGAGAGACTACATCAAAGGACACCACGGTTTCATCTGGATCCAGGGTAAGTTTCTGGACCTTGTCGGTGAAGTCGGTGGAGTTCTTGATGTGGTGTGGGGTGTTCCCCACCAGAGGTGCAAGGATGGTAGCAAGGTGTTTCGCAATGTTATAAGTGGCTGAGTTTATGCTACTGACTATGGGTCTGAGAGGGACACCTTCCTTGTGGATCTTAGGAAGTCCATAAATGCAGGGTATGGCATCCCCTGGATAAAGGCGGTGATATGTGAGGCGGTCGATGATTTTGTCCCTTTCAAGGTCTTGAAGGCAAGCTATAACTTTCTTTTTGTAGCTGCTTGTGGGGTCTCGCTTTAAGGCTTCGTAGGTATTGTTGTCACTGAGGAGAGTAGTGATCTTTGTGTGGTAATCCGTTGTGTTTAGGACTACGGTGCACCTTCCCTTATCCGCTGGTAATATAGTGATGTTGTGGTCTTTGCTCAGGGAAGCGACGGCCTTCTTTTCTTGTAATGTGAGGTTAGACGGAGGGACTTTAGCACTGGAGAGGGTGGCTGAGACTTTCATCCTGATTTGCTCTGCTTCTGTCTGTGATAATTTGTTGATCCGTATGGCAGTTTCTGTGGCTGTGATGAGGTCCACTATGGGCAACTGTTGCGGAGCAATGGCAAAATTGAGTCCTTTGGCTAATACGTTCTTTTCAGGTTCAGTGAGCTTCCGGTCTGAAAAGTTCTTCACCCATTTTTCCTGACTGTCCTCAGGTGTATGTTCTTCTCTGAGTTGTGTAGATTCAGACTGAGGAGTGAGTGTTTTTGAAAGCAAGGTGTGGAATTTCCTGCATTGTCTTTCTTTTCCTTTAGAGTGTTGGGCCCGCTGAGCCTTGTCCACAAACTTGTAAACCTCTTCTAGGATTGGAGAGGGTAGAAGGGTTTCCAGTTCCTGCAGAGTCTGGCTGATCTTGATCTGGAGGGCATCTATAGTGAAATGGACCTGTCTTATCCTTTCACTTAGAAGGTGATTTTGTGCTCTCTGTAGAATCAAGTCTGCTCTGTGTCCCCTGACAGTGGATCCAAGGCGCAGGCTCTTAGGAACAACTCTGCTTTGTCTGCATCTCAGGTTGAAACGGAGATGGTTCCTATAATCCGCTAGTTTTCTTGATTCCCTTTCATACTCCCGCACCAGTTGAAGGGTGTTCCTCCCAAAATGTACGGCAATATGTCTGTGAAGGTTCTCAGTCATCCAGGTCTGTTAGACCTCTGCCTCACCACTACATATTTCAAGTACAACGAGGGTTTCTACAGACAAAAACATGGCTGTGCCATGGGCTCCCCCGTGTCACCTATTGTAGCCAACCTTTACATGGAGGAAGTGGAAAGAAAGGCTCTTGGCTCTTTTAAAGGGAGAGTACACAGCCACTGGTACAGATATGTAGACGACACCTGGGTCAAAATCAAAACACAAGAAGTGGAATCCTTCACTGCGCACATTAACGCCGTGGATAAAAACATCAAGTTCACCAGGGAAGACACAAAGGATAACTGTTTGCCCTTCCTGGACTGCGCTGTGCACATTGAAGAAAACGGCAACCTCAACATTGAAGTTTACCGGAAGCCCACACACACGGACCAGTACCTCCTCTTTGACTCCCATCACCCTCTGGAACACAAACTTGGAGTAATCAGGACCCTACACCACCGGGCAGAACATGTTCCCTCTAAGCCTGAAGGGAAAAAGAAGGAACACACACATGTAAAGGAAGCACTCAAAACATGCGGTTATCCCAACTGGGCGTTCATGAAGTCAGCAAAGATGCACAGAAAAGAAGATCAGACACCAGCGAGGGAGGATAAGAAAGACAGACGCAACAACGTTGTCATCCCCTATGTAGCCGGTGTATCAGAGAAACTCAGGAGAGTTTTCTCCAAGCACGACATCCCAGTGTACTTCAGACCCAGCAACACACTCAGACAGAAACTGGTTCACCCGAAAGACAAAACTCCAAAACACAGACTTAACAACGTGGTGTATGCTGTACAGTGCAGCGAGGAATGCCCAGACCTCTACATTGGAGAGACCAAACAGCCACTTCACAAGCGCATGGCACAACATAGAAGAGCCACCTCCACAGGACAAGACTCAGCAGTCCATCTGCATCTAAAGGACAAAGGTCACTCTTTCGAGGATGCCAATGTTCACATTTTGGACAGAGAGGACAGATGGTTTGAAAGAGGAGTGAAAGAGGCCATCTATGTCCACTGTGAGCGACCATCTTTGAACAGAGGCGGTGGTTTACGACACCAACTGTCTGCCATCTATAATCCAGTTTTGAGATCCCTCCCCAGACGCCTTAACGCCCACTCACATTCTGGGCCATCTGACCTCAGGAATTCACATGATAGGGTGGGGCCAGGTTTAACAATGAGCTCACCCGAAACCCTGGCTGATTAGGTCCCACACCCGCTTTCACACCTTGGCTCATGTGATTAGAGGATCACCAGGGGGTCCTTTGTCCCTCTTTGGGGGGATACTCCCACTGGCTTTAAATCTGGGACTCTCGGCCATTTGACCTTAGAACTGAAGAAGCTTCTCGGATGAGAGGTGAAACGTCTTCAAGCAACTTAAAGAAGTCCAGACGCTTTTCTTTCCAAGCTCCTTAGACTACGATGACCTGGATGACTGAGAACCTTCACAGACATATTCCACTAAACTACACCCACCAGCTGTATCAGTGTGCAGGAGGAAGCACACATCAGCCTGTGATGAGAAACTTGAGCTCAAAACAGGTCAAACTCTTCCTTTGGTCGGTGGGTGTGACAGGACACAGCAAGACGTCTGAGAGTCTTTTTTAACAGTATTTAACAGAAGCAGTATTTAATTACTAATCAGTTTTGAATAGTCATCAGTAATTGAATAAGGCTCATCAGTTTATCCTTTTTGTATTATTTTCTGTTAAAAAAACTCAACTGTGCCAAAACATACCAGTAGCCACGGTGATCCATGTGGACCATATATACTTGTGCTTACTTAGCCTCTGTCTTTCTGTCCTCACAGACTTGTGGATTTCTGGCAGCAGCCTTGAAGGGAGTCTTCCCTTGGAAGAACTTGCAGCATGGGCTGAGGCAGCTCTCGCTAAGGAGATGAGCAACAACATGTCTGAGACTGCTGAAGCTGTTTCCAGCTCCGTCACGGAGGAGGAACTGGTTTTTGCTGCCCCAAGAAACCAGGAGGGCAGCAACACTGTCACAAGTACTTCATGTGTGAAGGAAGAAAAGGCCAAGGTGCTCAAAGGAAGGACCCGGGGGCTGTTCTCAGACAGCCAGTTAAAAACTCTGGTCCATCACTTTAATCAGAAAATTTACCCTGACCCACAGGAGATGACAGAGTTGGCAGAGTTGACAGGACTGACCTACAAACAGGTGAATGTTTTTCAAGGTTACTAGAACATAAGAAACTGAATTCATTTTGAATTTTGGGTCTATTGTACTCATTAAATTTTTTCAGTTTTCTTCCATCTTTAGGTGAAGACTTGGTTTCAAAACCGAAGGAGAAAGTTTAGGAGGAGTCCAGATTCTCAGCATCTCAATCAGGGCGTCCCACTTCATGTAAGTATCTCCAATTATTAAACAAAACTGTTTTTAATTCAGTCATTATCTGGGGAATTCATTTAATTAGATGAAATGTTTTGAGTATAATTTAAAACAAGAACTCTGTATTGTGGTTTTACTGACTGTGCATCTGTCTGTGATTCAGTTTCAGGTAGCGTCCTCACTCAGCGAACAACTGGACATCAGCTTCATGAGAAAGGGTGCAAATAATCAGGCTCATGCTGTGGGCAGTGTTGTCCCTGGACCTCAATGGACCCTCCACAACTCACCCCAGATGTTTGGCTGGTCGATGCCACCAGGAAACGGACATTATGATTGCAACACCAGTGTCTTCAGCACTGCATGGAATGTGAACAACCCCACTGGTTGTGAGTGTATAAATACCCCCACTAGTTAGCTTTGGCTGCAGTTAACTTGGGAGGAAGGGGTGGGTCTCCCAGGACAAGATGAAAACCAATTATCTGGGATACATACATTTAATGATGCATGCAAATATCTTTATCAATTAAATCTGGCTTGAGGTCTGCCATTTTTTAAATTCAGTTATTTCTCTCAGAAATGTTGGATCTAAATTACAAACGTGTTACAGTTATACTGTCACAGGTTAGTGTAAATGGCTCATTGGGACATAGAAACCTTTAAATTCAATCCCATCACCTCATATCTGGTGTCAAAGAATATCAAAGCTGTAGAAGCTGTTTACAGTCAGAATTTATAAAAACTGTAATCGTAAACAAATTCAAACATGTGAGCTTTCTCTTTGTGTTGAATATCAACACTGTGACTTCTCAGAGTGTAAACTTTACTTCAGCACAACCAAAAACTGAGTTGTAGAAGCATCACTCCAAATGTCTTCAGATAACAAGAAAAAATATCTTTTCAGTACACAGCTTAAATTTCTTCCCCGACTTCTTCTTCCATCTGCTTTGTCTGCTGGTTTGAAGATAATAAAAAAGACAATTTAGTCACTTTATCTGCATCATGCAGCTTGAACGTGTCGTGTAATGGTGTTATAGCCATAGTTATCCCTCTGCTGTGTCAGTGTGACTTTACTGTACAGCATATGGCTGACATGTGAGGAATACTTATCTAATATGATGACAGACATTTGGTTTTACATCATTAAAATATAAACAGCAGGTGATTTTTATATTTTTATTATGTTTATAATTTCAGATATTGAAATTACTAAATAGCTGGATGAACATGAAAAACACGTCCATCATTGCAAATGTTCTTGAGACTCACTAGAATAAATTCAACTAGACACACAAGACAAAATACGTCCTTAAATGTCCTTTAAGTGGCAGAACAAATGAACAAACAGTTCCTCACTTACTTGAGATGAAATCAGCTCAGCTACTTTGAAAATAGCTTCTAACTGGTTCCTCCTATAACAGGAAAGCTTCTCGGGGGTAAGGCCGTCATGCAGTCCAGCAACCTTTATGGTTCTTCTTTGATTCAACAGGAACTGATAGAAAAGCCTTTCAGTGCCTCCAGCCTCCTCTGAAAGACACAGGCATAAACACAAACATGAAGCTTAAAGCTGCCTTACCTTTTCTTCAATGGCCGCTCCAGATGGTTATGGTCTGTTCTGTTGCATCCAAAGGCGTCTCCTAGATCCTGTTTTCTCCTGTCTGGTTCCTGTTGTGGGCTGAGGTGTCCATAAGCCTGCTCGCTACTGTTTTTTCTACCCAGGCTCCAGCTCCAACAAGGATGGCTCTGATGAATGTGAGGTTTTAGCAAATAAAACGTTCATTATAAACAATTTTTTTCTTCCAGTGGATTGGATCTCCTGTTTGTGACTGAGACACAGATGACAGTTGGTGAGCCTAGCATTATTTCTGAACTGTTACCCTCCGACTGCCAAAAACATGAAAATGACTTTTCATGTTTTTGGCTGAAATTGTGACGAAACAGGATTGGATTATAATAGTTGGTGATTTTAATATTCATGTCTGTTGCCCTGATGGACTGCTTGCTCAGGAGTTTTTAAATCTTATTCAGTGTTTTGACCTCGTACAGTCTGTAGAAGGCCCTACACATCAGCAGGAGCACACTCTTGACCTGGTGTTATCATATGTTTTATCTGTTTTATATTTGGAAATGTGGGATTCAGTGTTCTCTCATCACAAACCTGTTTTATTTGACATTTAGAGCTCGCGCTCCACCCCACCGCTGCTCTCTTCTCCTCCACATTTATAAAGAAAATCTTTACCGACCCTGAGATTACTTATTGGGCCCACCCCAGAGGAGCTGCTTTTGCATTTCCAGGAAACCTGTACTCAGACCCTAAACACTGTGGAAATTTGATCAGAATACAGTGAAAATGAGAGAAACAGATATTTTTCTCAGATCATTGTGTTAAATTGTCATAATCCCCGTGTTCTCTTTAACACTATCAGCTCTACTCTAAACAACCCTGAAAGCCTCTGCTGACACATGTAATCAGTTCCTTTCTTTCTTTGTAAACAAGGTCGAGTCTATCAGGTCAGCAATAGTACTTCCTACATATTCCCTGCTCAGCTGTTTTACATTCGTTTGAGCCTGTTTCATTAGCAGTTCTGAATGAGCTGGTTAGAAAAATGAAACCCTCTGACTCTCCTGCGGATGTTATCCCTGCATGGCTCTTTAAAGAGGTTTTTCCCTCGACTGGAACCTCAGTCCTTGCCATTATAAATAGCAGTATGACTTCCAGTGTGGTTCCCGGTTGTTATTACAAAAAACTGGCCTTGACCCCTCAGTTTGCTCTAATTTTAGACTGATCTCAAAACTCCCATTCCTTTCAGAGGTATTGAAGAACATATTATTTACCCAATTCAATACATTTTTGATACTAATGGTATTATGGAGGTTTCTCAATCTGGTTTTAAACATTTACATTCCACTGAAACAGCACTCTCACAGGTTTTTAATGACATCCTTATAGAAAATGATTCTGGAACTAAAGTGGACGATAGAAGATTGAAAAATGCTGTCTGGTCTGATGTGTCTCAATTTCTGCAACATTCAGATTTTAGTGCCAGAATTTGTCTAAAACAAAAGCATGGATCCATCCTGCCTTGTATCAGGAAACGCTGATAAACGCTGAGCAAGTGAAACCACAACTTTAAAAGATTATTCTCCAAAATGAATATTTTTGACAGCTTAAACAGAAAACCAGAAGTTTTCATACCTACAGCAAGTTTGATAAAAAATAAAAGATTTTAAAGATCTTATTTTTCATAAATTTCAGGACATATTTTTAATAAGCTGCAGGAACCCTGTTCAGTGTGAGTAGAGAACAGCCAAGTCTCCTCCTCTGATAAACCTCCATCTGTGCCACTGAAAACAGATCATCAGACTCTGACTGTAAACATGTTTCCATTTGTCACTTCAGCTTTTACTCTGAAATACAGGAAATGACATCATGGCTCAAAATCTTTGTCATTAAACTATTTCTTTATTTAACATTTTTTTAACATTATTTAACAAAATACATTCAATAAAAACTTGAGAACAGGAAAATGATTTTTCATCCAACTGCTGAAAAAAAAACCTAACAACTGGGGGGAATAAGGTAACCACTGAACACAAACACTACAAAAGAACAGTTTACAAAGCTTAAAATGGAACTATGGGAACATTTTCATTCATAGCTGCCTCATTAGATCTTCACAGCAGAGTCCATCTGAACTCTGTGGAGCCTGATCTCCAGGGTTTTAAGTTGGACTCTGAAACCAGAAGAGGATGTTTCTCTCTCTTCAGATTCACTGTCATCCTGTGATGGGAACGATTTCAGGCCTGTGTGATCACGCTGATGTTTGCACAGAGCAGATAATGAAGTGAATGTTTTGGCACATTGGTAACAGTGAAACAGTTTATTAGTAACGTGGGATCGTTTGTGTGCAGAGTATGAACTGAGATTACTGAAGCTCTTGTCACACTGCTCACAGCTGTAGTTTCCTTCCATGTGTGTACGTTCATGATCGTTACGATGACCTGAATGTGAGAAGCTTTTGTCACAGTGTCTGCACTTGTATGGTTTCTCACCTGTGTGGACTCGTTTGTGTCTTTTAAGGTGACCTGCAGTGGTGAAGGATGACCCACACTGATCACAGAGGTGCTTTTTGACCCCACTGTGAAAGAGTTCATGTCGTTTTAACTCACTTGATGTGGGGAAGCTTCTCCCACATTCTTTGCAGTATTTCAGTTTGTCTCCAGTGTGTTTACGTTGATGCATTTTTAGGCCGGCTTGCTGACTGAAAGTTTTTCCACAGATGTCACAACGAAAGTCTTTCCCACCACCACAGCGATGACAGGGTTGAGAAGTGGATCCATCTGTGTCGCTCTGCTTCTAAACAAAGACACAAAGACAGTGTAAGTCAGTCCTTCAACACTTTTATCTAGGGCTGGGACGACGCGTCGACCGCGTAAAATACATTGATGTAAAACAATGTGCATCGATGCGTCCTTCACTTTCAAAACAGACATGGCGGCAGCAAGTAGCGGCAACATGAGTGAGGCAGCCGCAGTCGACTTAAATCACTCCACTGATTTAAGTCGACTGCCCCCCCCCCCCCCGTAGACATACACTCACTCATAGACACAGAGATAAACACCCAACCTCCGTAAATGCAAATCTCATTTAAGCTGCTTAGCAGTAACATATAGCAGCTGCTGTTTAGTTGGTTTTTATTTGTGGCCAATGCTGGCAAAATGAGTCAGAATGCGCGCAGGCTGATTATGAGAATCAGTGAAAGACGAAAATGTGAGACAGCGAATTGGCCGCAGGACAAATGTTAACAAGGATAATGCACCACCTGCTAAACGCAGCCGTCGTGGACACTATTACAATATTGTTAAAGTGCTTGCAAAAGCAAAATGACAACGAACTCTTGATTTATCTAGTTTGAACGCAGTTTTTATACATAATGCTTCTCCAGCTTGATCTTATAGGTCAAAGTTATGCCATCTAATGACTAGAAAGCATTGCACCAGTAAAGGTGCCATCAGCTATGGCTGTTTAAACGTTATTTTTTGTAAATATTCTTCCATAAGAGCTAGAGCAATAGAAAGGTCCAACGTAAGTGTCCACATTGATTTGCTTTTTTGTAATGTAATAACACAATAGCTGCATATCACAGAATGTTCAACATTGGTGATTATCATTAATCTCTTACTGTTATGCTATGAAGGCACATGGCATAACACTAAGGCACATACATGATTTATATATATATATAACTACATATATATATATATATATATATATATATATATATATATATATATATATATATATATATATATATATATATATATATATGTAGTTATATATATATATATATATATATATATATATATATATATATATATATATATATAACAACCAGATCCTTATCAAATTATTTTGACATTATGCTTTCCATATAATTATTTTGTAATTATTTGAATTCATCTGTGTGCTGTGTGTGATTTATGATTTCAGGAACAAACACAAAAGTCTGGAGGACTACTGTCAGAGAAGAAGTACACCATGCACCCCCCAGGAGGCGGCTGTACTTACCGAGAGCATCTTATCTATGATTTTAAAAGACATGAGACCACTTGCTGTGGTTGAGGGTGAGGGATTCAAAGAAATGCTGACCACTTTCCAACCAGGTTACACTCTGCCATCTAGGCATCATTTTACAAGCATAATGGAAACTTCAGCGGAGAAACTAAGGAATGAACTAAAAAAGGCCACATCCAAAATCTCCCTTACCACTGATGCTTGGACAAGTCTGGTCACAGAGTCCTACTTAGGGGTAACTTGTCATTTCATTAATGACAATTGGGATCTTCTCTCATTCAATTTAGCAACACTGCCAGTAGAAGAGCGCCACACTGCAGAAAACCTTGCCTCCTGGGTGGAGAAGGTGGCAGAAAAATGCCACATTTCCTTGCATAATGTCCTTGCCATTGTGCATGATAATGCAAGTAACATAGTTGCAGCTCTCCACATCCTGAAAGAGAAGTTTGGAGTGGTGTCCTATCGGTGTGCCGGGCATACACTGTAACTGGTTGTAAACCATGCACTGAAAGACCCCAAGATTGATAAGGCACTATCAGCTGCACGGGGCCTTGTAAAGCACATCAGGAAAAGTGAGCCAGCTAGCACCAAACTTTAGCAGAAGCAAAAACAGATGGGTACAGCTGAGCATAAACTAATCCAGGATGTCGCTGTCAGATGGAACAGTTCATACTACATGACTGAACGTCTGTTGGAACAGAGATGATCAGTGGTTGCGACGCTTTCAGATCCAGAAGTCACACAGCGTGGGAAACAGTACCTAGATATAAAAAGTGATCAGTGGATTCTTCTGGATGAATTGAAGGAGGTGCTCAATCCTTATGAGCAAGCCGCTAATGTTCTTAGTGGACACAGTCTCTGTCCCCTCTGTCCCCCCCCCCCCCCCCTGCTGAAAGGTCTCCTGAAATCCACCCAAAACAAATCATTTCATTCTGCTGCAGTGAACTCTGTCCAGAACAGTGCAGAAGAGGAAATCTTGTGTAGGTGGCAGCCAGAGGTATCTGCATTTCAAGCAGATAGGAAAAATGTGTCACTCATTGCTGCTGCCCTCGATCCACGTTTTCGTAAACTGAAATTCCTTTCTCCAGAAGATGCTCTGAAACTGCAAGTAAGAGTACAGAGGGAGGCACTTGATCTCAAAAGGGAGCAGAGATCACAGCTACAGCAGGAAAATGTGGGACAGGAAGCCTCAGCGAGTCCCCCAACAAAGAAGAGGTCTGTATTGGACACTTTGTTGGGTACAGATTCTGAGGAGGAAGATTGTAATGAAAAAACTGACCAGGGTGAGGATGGAGAAAATGAGGCAGTGAGGAAAGAAGTACTGTTGTATTTTGGGGAAGCCCCTATTCTAAGAGATAATGACCACCTTACATGGTGGAAGAATAATGCAACAAGATTACCCACACTGGCTACTTTAGCCAAATCATATCTGTCTGTACCTGCCACATCAACACCATCTGAAAGGCTTTTTTCAGTTGCTGGAAACACTGTCACCAAAAAAAAGGGCAAGCCTGACTGCTGAGCATGTAGAAATGCTAACATTCCTCCACTCCAATGTATAACGCTTCATGTGATGAACATGATTGAACACACACACAGAAATAGGAGAGAAGGCAGCAAAATGGATATTTTATTAACGAAGAGCACTTTTTTTGCAGAGAGCAAAGTGAATGTTACGTTTTATTTGTTCAAAGACGCCATTGCTGCTGTTTATATTTTATTAATTTTTTGCTATGATTTCCTTTATTCATATTTGTTTTGCACAACATTTAATTTTGTTAAAAACAGAAGATTGTACTACAATTTTATTGTGGATTTTGTTTTTATTAAATCGCCAATGCATAACTTGCAAAATTTGCAGTTTTTTTATTAAAAGGTGTTCAAATGAAGAAATTTGTCTTTTTCATTGAGATACATAAATTAGTAAATGTGAAATTGCTATACAAGTCAAATAATGGGAAATAATCGATAATCGAATCAAATCGAAATAGAATCGGATTGAAAAATTAATCATTAGATTCCTCGATTAGGAAAATAATCGTTTTGCCCAGCCCTACTTTTATCCTGAACGTCGCCTGAAATAAAGAGCATCTCTGCAGACGTCCAGTTACATTTTACTGTTTCGATAACTACAATACCACCACCATAATACTACAGTAATACTTATTTAATATTACAGTAACATCTAACTTACACTTAAGTAAACTACTGTTTCTAGGGTACCCACATAGTGCTAAACTACTAATGTAACACTGCAATAATACTAATTTAATACTACATTATAACACTGTAATTGTGCAGTTATAACACTCAGCTGACCAGGACACAAGAAAAACACTATTACCCCCAATGACACTGCAATTATAACATTAAATGGGTATTTTAACACTAATGTTTAAAAGTACTAAAGCTATATGGAAGCAATGATCAGGGCTCTAGACTAACATTTTGCCATGGGCGCACCGGCACAAAAGTTAGGCGCACTCAAATTTTTCAACCATATCGCTTAACACCGCAGTTTTACATGTGCACTTTTTTGGGGGGGAAATTGCAGTCCATACAGACAATATTCATTTCTAAATTATTAACTAACAATCTTGTGCTTAAAGTGCTTTGTCAATATTGTAGAAAATGTTAAACATAATCATCATCTTGGCCTCCTCTGACGACCTGTTTGCTGTTGCATGCTGCTGAAAGGCAGTGGGGAGAGGGGACACTTGGGCAGTGCATTTATTGCAGCATATAATGTGTTTTCTGGATACATTGCTGCTTTTTCAGCATTCAAAGATTGATGGCACCGTGTCAGAGCTGGCTATGAATTTCAGATGGATCAGGCCTTAACTTAACAAAAAAGTTATCAATAGTTCTTTTCATCTTTTCTTATTACCCACAGCTACATCCATTTCTGTCAGGCCTAGGCTGCTCACTAGGGCTGGGTATCATCATTCGATTCAATTTAGCCTCAGACAGTCAGAAATATTATAATTCTGATCATTTATCAGTACTGATACATGTGAGACTTCAGGGCTCGCAAAATTTCAAAATCCCTGGTAGCCCTTCGGGCAGGCACTCGTCAGTTTTTGGTAGCCCAAAATAAATTTAAGTAGCCCGAATAAAAAAAAGAGGACAATTTTTTGATTGATGTTTTGTTTCCGTATAATATTGTAAAGGAAACAAAACATCAGTCTAAAAATATTTAAAACACAAATTACAACAACAAATTACAATCATCAACTCAAATATTTGGTTCTAATTGAACAGAAATTTCTATGAACTTGCAAGAACTGTGTAGAACATGAATCAGTCTGTGTCAGATCCTGAATTTGAAATTTCCACTGAAATCACGGGTAAGAGGCAAGTGGAACCAAGATCTAGGACATTTGCTTTTTGAAGTTTGCAAAGACTGCTAAATTTTGCCAATGGTAGTTCACTCTTTGCAACATAGCACGCTGTCAGTTTTTGGTAGCCCAAAAGCCCAGCTTTTTCAGGACTTCTTGTTATGCTTGGTTTATTTTTAGTATGTTTTTTGCAATTGGTGTTTGTTCTGGGAAAGATACTGCAGACTGAGCAATAATGCATTTCTTGCATTTCTCATGGGTTCTGATGGGGTCTTTCTTAAAATGACTGGTCCCAGTAACAAAGGCGCTTGTCGACTCAGAAATCGAGGGAAACTCACAACACACCCGGCAGAACATTATGTTATTTAGCTCGTCATATTCCAGCCACATAAATTCTTTTGTCCATGAAACCAAAAAAGCTGCACTTTCCTTTTGCCTCATAGTCTGATTTGTCATAACTTTTCCGTTTTGTGGTAGGCTTTTCTTTGGCTGCCCCTTCTGTCTTGTTTGGCTCTGCAGAACTAAAATACCTGCGTAAATCCATCTGCTTTTACACATGTACTTACATAACGATCAGCAATTCTCTGCGCAATCAACCTTTATCACATGTTTAAGCTTGCTGCAGGAGATTTCACTTGTCATGTTTGATAGTAAGCTAACGATTGATAAGACGATGCCAGAGGAATTGGTGCGCAATTAATCTGTGACTTACCAATCAGTGCTGCTGCTCTCTATAGAGATTGAAAATGTGACGTCATTGAGGGGTAAAACCGCAAAGGATTGTGGGTATCCGTGGCAAGAGGTATCCAGGCTTTCAATTGAAAATCAGTTACACAGCGATAAAAAGAAACAAAAAATGGCAAGAAGCTGTTGTATTATTAACTGTAATAGCCGGTCGCATGACAGCCACGGGAAGCCGACGGGTAAAGAGATCGGTTGTTATCGGATTACGTCGTTGAAGAGAAATTGTTCAAGCCATGTTTCCGAAGTAAAAAAGAGCCGACCGATGGCCTGGATTGCAGCCATTCAAAGACCAAATATAATGTCCCAGAACACTCCAGCTCACATGTTAGTCTGCTCCAAGCATTTCCACAAAGGTCAGTGTTTTGTAGTAGTTAATACGTCATTTTTCATAACATAATTGGTGATATAGGTTACAAGCAAGTCTGGCGCTGAACAGAAATTGTCGCGCTATGCTCCTTTGTTTATTGTGCATAAATAGTGAATTGTACTGACAGAATATTGCGTTTCGCTTCTGTTATTACCACGGTACATTGACAAAAACGTATACTTTTATTCACAGGATAAAACAGTTTTTTTGTATCACTAATTGCCCAGTACGATTACAACATACAATATTATTGTCACTGCTACATTTCTGTAATGCGTACCAGAAATTATTTCCACTACTTATTTATTACCGTTGAGCTCAAAGGTTATATTAATAAACGGTTAACGAATGTGTATTTATGAAGACGATTTGTGAGACTGGTAAACTTACGATACGTACGATGGTCTTGTGTTCTACACGGTGCATTTCAAGGTCCTGTAACCATCCGTCGGTAAACTGTACCTGGGCTTGTTGCAGTGACCTGAAGTTACTAAAAACTTCATGAGTGTATGCACTCACTCCAAGAACCGTATAATTATAAATCTGAGCGTGGTGAAAGTTGGGCAGCACGCTAACGTCTTTTGTCCACTCTGTGTGCTCCTAAGGGTCTGACCCTTTCACTCCTTTGATTTTTTCCTCGTACCTTTTCTTTGCCTTTTCGTCGAGTCTGTCTTTGTACGGTCCGGCATTGTTCTCCTTCGTTTTGTACATTCCTCTTTTGGGGGGCAAAGAAAAAGCAAGAAGGTATTGAAACCGGCGAATGAACGTTTTGTGGTGCTGCAAATGCTTGCATTTGATGCGGTACTTTGATTGTTTTGCCACGGGTTCCCGGCATGCAATGCGCGAAAGTCACGTGGTCTGTCAATCTCTATACACAGTTCGCGCGATCGCAAAGTGAAGTGAAAGCAAAAAACAAGCGCAAATTCAAACTCGATTTCAATGTGTCACATATTGACAGTGGCTCATCGATGCCAATGACATAATTACTCAGCTACATTTGCGAAAGAATGCAAAAGCATTGACATATCTTTCCTTCCTATGATAGCCCGACGGGCAGGGCTGAAATGGATTTTGGTAGCCCGACTGGAAAAATCGCTAGCCCCGGGACGTCGGGCTAGCGATTTTGCGAGCCCTGGACTTCATCAGAGGTGTGAACATCACAGCAGATGCCTCTGTGTCAAAGTAACTGAGAATAAAACACAGAAAAACATGAAGCAGATGTTCCTGGTCTGGCTTTTTATAGCAGATAACCTTAAAAATATTCTGCAATTTTCACAATTTTAAAAAGTTTACATTTCTTCAGTACTGAACAGCAGAAATTAGGCTTTCTTGTCAGAGGTCATTTAAGTGAAAAAAAGAAAAAGAAAAGAAAAAGACAGCGGCCGACAGCACTGTAAACAACGGTAGACTGGTGGGTAATAAGCGAATGAATAATGCAGAAAACAGCGATTTGAGACGGGAAACTGTTCTTGAAGTACAGAGAGAGAGAGAGAGAGCTGTGCATGAAGTGTGATTTTTATCGAGCTGGAAGCAAAACAGCAAAAGTCAGAGGGAATTCATGACGACATTGATCACATGTGAAGCGTAGTTTGCTGCTTCTTTTGCTGGTCTGAGAGAGACAAAACCTGCAGCTCAGAATCAGCGCAAAAAGACATAAACACAGAGTGGACCCGACGCATCAGAATTGCTGAGCTCCGACAGCGTGTCCGTCTACGGGCCGTCGGGTGAGAAAGCCGAGAAAGACAAAGCTGATTCTGATGCGTCAGGTCCGCTCTGTGTTTACGTCTTTGTGTGGAATCCGTGTGCCTGCTCTCGTTTACTGTTTGGTGGTTGTTGAAATAGTTTTGTGAGCTTTAATCTGAGAATCTGGCGTTTCTGGCAAAACACAGTTATATTTAAAAGTCAATTCAGGATTTAATGAATCGATATCGCATTATTCAAGCTACTCACCTCTCTCTTCCACCTGCACTTTCAACTGGACCACGGCCAATCAAAGAGGTCCCGCCCCTGACTATCTCTGATTGGTTTAGTCCACGTTAGGGGCATAATGTGTGTCTATTGTTGACCACACGGAGAGTTGCAGAGATTTTTTTTTTCGTTACCCGAACAGTTTTAGTCGCAGCATTGAAAAATTTGGTCGCATTTGCAACCAAATTGGTCGCACTCTAGAGCCCTGAATGATGCTACAGCTACAATACTACGATACCATTACGTAACGATACAACTTTGTTAACCATATGAGAAGATTACTGAATGGTTTGGTTTTGTACTTAATTTAAGTTTTATTTTATTCCATGTACACCTGACAGAGGAATGAGCCGCTGTAAACCAAAGGCCATTTATACAGAAATAATAACAACACCATGATATACCACAAAACTGCTTGAAGATTCAATAATAGCATCATATCAGTTTTTAGCACTTTTAGTTTTTCATAATTGTGTAAGCAAAATGATAACTGAAATGAAAATCTGAATAATCGCTCAGGGCTGCTTTTCCATGCAGTAGAAGTGCTAACATACTAACACAATTTAATGAGCAGACTTGTTCCAAACCGTCAGACTGAACTTACAAGATAAAAATAAAAATACATACCTCACAGTAACTGCACTTGTAGAGTCTCTTTCTGCTGTGGATCTGTTGGTGTTTTCTCAGGTACTGTGGAGTTTTAAAAGTCTTCTCACACAGGTCACATTGATAAGGTCTCTCCTCAGTGTGGGTAAACATGTGGCTTTGTAAATGTGCGTCTGTTGTAAAGTATTTGCCACACTGATCACACCAGTACACATCTTGTCCGGAGTGAATGCGTAGGTGTATATTTCGGCTCCATAGCTGGCTGAATGTTTTTCCACAGATGTCACAGCTGTATGCCTTAATTCCAGAGTGGGTAACTAGATGTCTCTGTAAGCTGATCTTTTGAGTAAAAGCTCTGCCGCACTGATCACAGCTGTAAGCTTTAACTCCACTGTGGATGACTTGGTGTGTTTTTAGGGCATTCTTCCAGGAAAACGACTTTCCACACAAGTCACAGCTGAACGGTCTCTCTCCATTGTGGATTAACTGATGTTGTTTTAGTTTAGACTTCAAAGTAAAACCATTCCCACACTCGTCACAGGTGTATTTTTTCTCTCTGTTTCTTCTGTGAGGTTTGTGGGCGTCCTGAGAGCGCTGACTTCTCGGTCCATGTTGGTCCTGCAGTGACAGAGATACAAACAGAGGCAGTGAGTGAAATGCATTCATTGAACAAACTGAAGCTTCAAACTCCCTCCATTAACACTAGTTTTAAACCTGAAGGTGGAGTGTGGCACCAAACACCTTAAAGGTCTCTTATCCCCACCTACTGGTAGTAGTAACACATTACATCCAACCTGGTGTTAAAGATAATTAATGACTATAACGCTCTAAAATCATGCCCATCCCTCCTGCTTCTACAAAAAATATTAACGCAAACACACTCAGAATAGTAATAAATGTTTACCAGGTCTGTACTTTTTTATATCTCCTGTTGCTGATTCTCATTATATATTTCTATAAATGTCTAATTTATTCAATGATAATGAATCAAATGTAACAGTTACTAGCTTGTTTCAGTGAAGGATGATGTCAGAGTTTGATTGTAACCTGAGGGTTTTTTTTACTTTTACTCTCTACATTAAAAAATATTTATATCTGTATTTTCTACTCCTTACATTTTCAAAACAGGCTTGTTACTTCTGGTTTAAGGCATTTGAGGGGAGTTATTTCATCACTGCGAGAATCAAAGATCAAATTGATTTCAGCCTAAACAGTAACATGTGAAGTCCAATCATGATCATGTACTAATCATGAGAGATGAAAGAGGCAAAACTGTGTGCCATAGTCAGGAGTTACATTGGGCCAGTGTTTATGTTTTTTGGCACAAAACCTGAACGACTGCAGGTGCTGATAAGGTGCAGTCGCTGTATTTCAACATCTAGTTAGCAATACAAAGACAACAAAGAAAGAATGGAGTAATATGTTTTATGTGGCAGGTAATTTCAAATGCAGCGTTTCTATCAGCTCAACAAACATCAGCAAACACGCAACTCTTTGTGTGCATAAGTTTACTGTTTAGTGCATTGTATTATTACATTATTATTACATTACATTAATATAGCACAAGGTTCAGTTAGTTTAGCATAAAACATATATCGGTACATCAGCTTTTAATGGAGTATTTCTTAACACTAGTATCTGCCACCTTCTGTGTTGAGCTCATTGTTTTCTCTGCAGTGGCTGAGCTGAGTCCAAGTAGCTGTTGTTGCTCTGCTGCTCCGTCAGACTCTTCTCCTCCTGCTGATCAGCTGGGACACAAAACAGATCTTTGTTAGGCTACACACTGCACTGAAGAGTCAAAGTGTCTCATATGTTCATATGTTGTTTTCCAAGCACAGTTGGTGTGGAGCACCCACAATTTAGATGAAAATGTACAATGACAATTAAAGACTATTCTATTGTATTGTATTCTATTTATCTTTGTTCCTCCATTTCAGTTGTGTTTGCAAACATGAAAATGATCTCACCCTCCAAACAATTATCGAGCTTAAAAAAAATCAGCAGTACTTCTAAATGTGATTAAATTAGAGCACAGATCCCCTCTTAGGGGCCGAGGTTGTATTTGTTTTAAAAATGCATCTCTGGCCTATCATTATTATTATTTTGCTAACAGTTAATCAGACTCACTCGCTTAATACTGATCAGAATATATCAAATAATCTTTGAAATTATTCTAATAACACGCCTGTCAGAATGAGGCCAGTTTTTACAGTCAAATGCCCTGTGGGCCAAAGGCAGCTGTGTTTCAGGTTGTAATACATTTAATTTTTATATTTCTTATTAATGTATTTTATTATAGCACTTTTAACGCCAACATGTTGGAATTTTTGGAATTTAAGTTACCTTAAATGGATGAAGGGTGGCGCTAGCTAGCTTGGTTAGCTAGCTGCATTCAAAAACTGTGCAGGTGCCACAGAGATGCTAACTAGCGCTTAGTAACAAACCAAAACAATAACAGAAACTCTGATTACACTAAGCTCATTTTAAAGCTTTCTTCTAATAATAACACTGTTTTCTTCTCTGTGTTTCATTAGCATTTGTTGATATTTTCTTGTAAATTAGTTTATAGCAGCTTGACTTGATGTAGAGGCTTTTTCTGTCACAGGGTTCACAAATGACTGACAACAGAGACCGAGGAGAGCAACAGAAAACTTCACTCAGGAGCTAAAATCAAGATTGACTGAACTCAGATCAAAGTTACCTTAGTGCTTCACTTTAGATGAGCCAGAACAAGAAACTAAAACACAAACGCAATCAAGCGGGAACTGTGTGGCTTCTTCTTCTTCTTTTGAGTTTTTCTAAGGTGCATTACCGCCACCTGCTGGACTAGATGGTTAATATCCTAAATGTCATCATTCCTTTTTTATGGCTTAAACTATTTCTCATGAAAGAAAAAAACTAATTGAGTCTCACTCTTTGTGAGCTAAAACTAGAGATTTAAAAGTATTTTAATAAACAATGAAAAATAAGACAAAATGTGTCAGTGTGTTTTATTCATTAACATAAACATCAGATGGCTTCAGCTTACCTTAGCTCCATTTCTTTAAGAGGTTTTGCTTTCTGCAGGCCACCACAGCATACAAGAATGTGTTGTTTTGCCTGATTTAATAAAGGTTACACTGACTCACTTCTCTATCATCAGATCCAAGTGTGACATTAGCCATATTTTCGCAGGAGGGTACTTGGGTTTGGAGTCACAGCACAGTTTTCAGGTTTAATTAATGGGTTTGAGTACAGCCTGATAATTACAGGCATTCAAACTGTTTGCTGATGAACTTTGGAGGTAAAATTATAGACAGCTTTAGAAGGTTTTTTTATAGAAGTATAGATAGATACTTGTTCCCACTGAATAAGGTTAGATCTTTTACTGGTTGATTGATGAACCTCACAGTAACTTGTGTCGCTTTGCAGATAAACTTGGCCTGGTTGGTGCAAAAAGTTATTCATCTGCACCATGAAGCCATGAAATCTCTGAATAACAAAGACACACGAGACAGGAACATTTCTTTTGTCTTCCATGTAACAATCCCTAACTCTGTCATTAACCAATGTGACATTTTATCTTGGATGTCTAAACTGGCTCATCCCAGTGTGGTTGTTGCTCAAGATTTAGCACAAGTCACCTTCTGATCAGAAGCTTTGTGGTTTGATCCCTGACTGCTCCAGTTTGCAAGCCACATATCCTTGGCCAAGATACTAATTCCAAGTTGCTTTCTGATGCATCCACTGGAGCGTGAATGTTTTATAGAATTTGTCAAACAGTTTTATGTGTTGTCACATTGTTTTGTTTTGTGTGTGAATTGTGGCGCACGCTTGTGAGTCCTCAGAAGTTACACAACATTCACTGAAGATGAAGACTTTTTTAAATCTTAGTTTGCACTTGTGGATCATACTGTGTGCATTTGTTACACTTTTGAAACAGATTTCTAAATGAGCAGTGTTCCCTGAATGCCTCACATACAGCTGCAGGACATTCAGTCAGCTTTCAACACAATCTTTCATACATTCTTCTCCCGTGTTGCATTTTGGTCTAGGGGAATGATTCTCGCTTCAGGTGTGAGAGGTCCCGGGTTCAACCCATGTGGTGTTATTTAACTCTATGAAGACATTAGATCTTACATATTTGTAGGTCAGGTGCGTTTGAACCACATTCAACTCTTTAACAATAGGTCTGCACCTGCTTTGTGGAGGCAACTAATTGATTTGATAAGAACTTTCCAAAAATCTCATCCAATTAATTCTCCTTTACAGATTGTATAACTGTCACTTTTTACAATAATTCTCCAACAAACGATTGGAAGAAAATGATTTTTCTTTCATTTGTTTTGACCCCAAACTAACCAAATGTAAGGCTTCTTTTCATCAGCACAATAGTTTTCAGTTTTCAATTTCACGTTGGTCTATATTCCCCACATCCTGTTATGTCCTTATTCTCTTTGGGAACCACAGATATGAATATAATCAATTGATTAATTAACAATTGAATTCCACTGATATGTTCATCCACAGCCTCAGGTCTTTGTGTCATGGATCGGCTGTGTGGCAGGCAGGGAGTGGACCCAAACGCAAGCTCGCGGAGACAGGAATGAACTCAAAACGCAGCTTTATTGCTGGACAGGAAGACCATACAAACTAAACTGGAAACTAAACATATTGCACGGGGAAACACACGGCCATGTATGAGGGAGAACGCGACACAGAACTGAGGGAGACGCAGACCTAAATACACAGAGGGTTAACGAGGGGAGTGGGAGCACACGGGGAACACAGGTGACACTGATAATCATAACGAGACAGGGCAGGAGTGAACACAACATGACGGATGCTGATGAGGGACTGTCAAAGCAAAACAGGAAGTGCACAGAGGTTCAGACAGGAGGAGAGAGAGCATGGGGAGAGCACAGACATAACGGGCTGGGGAAAACATGGAATAAAACACAAGGAGAGAGGAGGGCTCAGATACACAAAGGGGCACACAGGGGGTAAGAGCCACAAGGGGGAAAACACATAAGGAACAATGTAACAGGGCAGGAACCATGGCCTAAATAAAGAACAAAATACAAAAATACATGAAAACTAAGAATGCTGGGCCAACATGGCCCAGGATCATGACACTTTGTTACTGTTGGAGGTGCTGGATGGCCCGGTTCTTCTGGATCCATCTGTGTCTGCCTCTGGCTCCTGGGGGCCGTTATTGCAGCTTCCCACCCTCATCATCAAGTACAATTGTGACAAAGAAACATACATACTCTCTCTCTCTAAAAGACACACCACAAGATGATTGCTGGTTTATGTATCTGTGGATTTATCTTCATGTGCAGCGGTTATTTGTAAAAAAATTTAAAAAAAAAAATCAGGAGTCATAGTGAGACGTAGACTGTGACAACACGAGCTTAACACGGGGTCTCATACTGTGATTGTGAATATAAAGGATTGTAGCTCAAGTTAACATGAAAAGTTAGACGTCTAAGGTCTCTAAAACATTTGGATGTTCAGTCTCTGACAGAAGGATTGGAGACATGTAGAAAGTTGAGTTTTGAATTGGTGAAAGAAATGTTTTATTTACAGTTTCTCACACACAAGGCAGATAATATTCTTCATGTACATTTTTTTTTTTTACAAATAAAGGAAGATACAACAAACTGAAACAAAACACATTTTTTGATGAATTCATCTCTTATTATATACAAAACGTCTGATGGTGTTCTGTCTCCCAGTAAGTATTTTGGATCGACCAAACTGTATTTACAATAGCCAGAGTCGACTGAATTCAAATATTTCTAAAATCAAATGGTTAAAAATAAAGGGCCAAAAAATCACCCCGTTCCTACTGGAAGAGATCAAATCTGAGACTCTGGTATGTTGAGCTACATGAAGACAAGAAGATTAAAACTTAATACAAAAAAGCTGATATACATTAAAATATTTGTAATTAAAGGAGCATTAGCTGCTGGCAAGGCTCTAATTTGCTCCTTCAAAACTTGTGTTGTCAAGCCTGGAGTTTTTTTTTTACCAGTGTTTAAAACAACAGGGTTGAATTCATAATGTCGGTTGCCTGGTGGCATCGACCAGCCAAACATCTGGGGTGAGGTGGGGAAGGTCCTTTGAGGTACAGCCGCAAAATTGAATACTGAACCAAACCTACACTAAACACGAGGGCACAAGACACAAAACCTGAGAACAAAACCATAAACTGAAACACAGGATTATAATATTAAACACGGGACAACTAAAGAATCAGAACATAAACCATAATACAGATAAATACCAAAATACAAGAAACTGAAAATGCTGTGTGAAATGACCCAGAACCGTAACAGACAGATATGGAGGAAGAGAGGATGTTCTGCCTATTCCCAAATAAAATAGAATAAACTTATATGCTTTGTTTACATGTCACCAGTTCATGCAAATTTTCACTATTGTCACGATCTGAGGAGACAGACCGTGCGGTGGTGTGTGTGGTGGACCCAGGTGCGAACACAAGAGAGTAGAGAGTAGTAAACTTAAACTGAAAGCGAGCCTTTATTATGGCTGATGACAGGTCTCAAACAAAGCAGAAACACCGTGACTGAACTGAACTTAAACTGGGAAACAGATACTGATAAACTAAAAAGACTCAGAGGACCATGATGATGACTGTAAAGACTGGCCATGAGGACATGGAGGGTGGGAACACAGATGACGGGACAATACACATAAGGGATGATCAAGGGAAGTGGAAACACATGAAGGGGAACAGCTGATACACATGAACCTAATGACAGGACAGGGAGAGTGAAACTACATATACTGACATTAGACACAGACTTTCAAAGTAAAACATGGAGACTAGTCATGACATGAACTAAACATAACCACACAGACATGACGCATGACAGGTAGACGCACGAACCAGGGAGACTGCGTACAGGAGGAGATGACATAAACACTAAGAAACAAAGGACCAAACAGCGATCTCAGAATAAACTTCTGAGATCACAAATGAGGCACAAATGAATACAAAAGAGACATAAAACTCCCACACTGGGTCACTCGACCCAGGACCATGACAACTATAAGCAATTCAGTCTCTAAAATACACATAAGGAATATCATAACATATAAAGTGTATTTTGTATAAACAAACTGGTCCATTGGTGAATTAAATAAGCATGTGGGGAAGCAGCCTCACAGCAGAAGCATACTCCCGACCTATAATAGGATTGTGTCATACACTATTATATATAATGTATTTTTTTTGGTCTATTATGTTTACAAATGTCAAGAAGTCACAAGTGAAGGAAGACTACACCATGAATCATGTTTAAACAAGTTTATTCATCAAATTTATTAATGAAACAGACATAACATTGTGTCACACAGAAGAAATACAGGTTCAAAGCACCACAACGTTACCTGATATCAGACAGAATTATCACATGATATTAAACAGAAGCTGTGACTGGGCAATGATAATGAAGCAGTTCATTTCAAGTTGTAGATTCAAGCTGCTCTTCATACTTTTGGCCAATACAAGCTTCAACACTTCAGAAAGCTTCATTTGGCCATCACTAACAGCAGTACTTGTAGTCTGGAGTATAAGTAGACTAGAGTGCAATCAAATACAGCTGCCTTCAATGAACCCAGCCCAATCACAGCCACTCACACATTAGTGGCCATTTCCCACAGTAAATGTGGAGGTGAGTTAATATGCAGGTGATACCAGGCTACCATCTTACACAGCTGATTACAAATTTATAAATGACGCCACCCAATACTACAAACAAGTCATTATCTGTGAGATTACACTTTCTTTTCTTCAGACATCAGTGGTTAAAATAATAAATTGCAGACAACAATAAATATTCAGAAAATAAGGTGGAAAGTTTTAGTAGAGCTCATTTACTACAACTTTCCAAGTGCTTTTACAGTTTTCTAAATAATGAATCAATGAATGAGGATCAATGAGGGGAAAACAAATGATTCTTTCAGTCCTGTGCATTCTTGCCTACACCAACTCTAGGCCTTAAAATCCACTCAGCAGTTTACCCTGGTATAACTGGCTTTTCTAAAGTCACTCATGGCATCACAGATGAGCTCAGCCATGTGGACGATATAGACTTGTGGAGTTCTGGCAGCAGCCTTGAAGGGAGTCTCCCCATGGCAGACCTCACTGCATGGGTGGAGAGTGCTCTTAATAAGGAGACGAGCAACAACATCTTTGAGACGCTGAAGCTGTTTCCAGCTCGTCACAGAGGAACAACAGGGTTTTGCTGTCCCATGAAACCAGGATGGCAACAACACTGCCACAAGCACTACGTCTGAGAATGAAGGAAAGACCAAGGTGGTCAAAGGAAGGACCCGGGGGCTGTTCTCAGACAGCCAGATGAAAACTCTTGTCCACTGACCTACAAACAGGTGAATCTTTTTCAAGGTTACTAGAACATAAGAAACTGAATTCATTTTGAAGTTTGGGTCAATTGTACAAATTAAGTATTGTCCATTTTCTTCCATACTTAGTGAAGATTTGGGTTGAGCTAATGCTCCTTTAATTACAAACATTGTAATGTATATCAGCTTTTTTGTATTAAATTTTACTATTCTTGTTTTCATGTAGCTCAACATAAGAGTCTCAGATTTGATCTCTTTCAGTAAATAAAGGAACAGGGTGAATTTTAGGCCCTTTATTTTTAATCCATTGGATATTAGAAATATTTGAATTCAGTCGACTCTGGCTATTGTAAATACATTTTAGTCTATCCAAAACACAAACTGGAAAATCAGAGATTTGTATATAACATTAAGAGATGAAAATGTGTTTGTTTCATTTTGTTGCATCTTCCAATGATTGTAAAAATAATGTAGATTATGATTGCAACACCAGTGTCTTCAGCACTGCATTGATTGTAAACAACCCCGGACTTCACAGTGCGAGTTTTTACACAGAAAGTGGAGAGCCTTGCTAACAGCATAAAGATGGCTGTAGCTGCTGTTTCTGCCCCTTTTATTTGTGAATTCTCATTCTGGAGCCTCAAGATGAGGATTTTTGCCATACTGGTCTCAAAAACAACATGGCAGAAATATGATGCGTGGAGGTCTGATTGTGAAACCACATGCTGGTGGTTTCCAGAGAAATTTAAAGCACTTCCACATCATCTGTGTTTTTCCAACATGGAAGCTAGCTGGCACTGGCAGCATATCAGGTTTGCTGTGGATTTTATCTGACGGCCATTTTAAATGTTCTGTTCATGTTTCTTGACAGGACAGAGGCTATATTTGAATAACTTTAACAGATGTAATTAAGACATGTGTGCACAATCTTTTTATGATAAACATGTTTTATTGCTGGAGGTTAGTCCAGGGTTTTTAATAAATATTTAAAGCCAGTGATCTAGACCTGCATCTTCTCTGCTATAAATATTGACTTTGTTAAATGAAGCACTGTCTGTCTCTTGACTGCCACCTTTTCTAGTCCCAAATATTATTTAAATGCATGAATTTGTTAAAACTCAGAAATCTGGTGCAGTGTCTACACCTGCCAACTACAAAGAAGCATGAAGCCTGTCATGAAGTCAAGCTTCTTGTTCAAAGCCTTTACGTGCTTCCTCCAGGACACTGATATGGTTAGCAGATGAAGTTCAGTGGAAAGAAAAGAATTCCTACAAGGTCAGTAGATCTGTAACACAGTCTGGATTTCTTTAGAAGGGAAACGTTACTTTTCAGAGACACAGAGCTCAGAGGAAACTACAAAAGTGGGTTGCCCATACCAAAATAATCTAGATGGATAAACTGCACCAAAGGCAAGAGGAGAAAATATTGTTACAGTACTGTGCAATATTGAACTGCCACAACTTCAGCTACACCAACACAAGGGAGGAAGTGACCTTTCTTTACTCCCCCACCCTCTTTAACTGACCCAGTGTTTGGATACAAACAGGAAGCTCCATCACTGACAAAGGTGTTCAGGTAAGGCAGGACCTGCTCCTGTCGAGCCACAGTGCTGACATTTCTCTACATCATGTGCTGGTTTTCCTAAACTTCCTCCTTCAGTTCTGAAAACAAGTCTTCACCTCAAAAAAAGGAATGATTATAACTATATGGTCCACATGGGTCAGCATATTTACTGTTATGCTTTGGCACAAGTCACTTTAAACAGAAAATGATACCAAAACAGTAATTAAATAATGGTTAAATTGCTCTCTTATACAGAATAGCATCATACAAACACTCTGCATTTTAGCTGCATTCCTAAAATTTGCCACCAGATTTCACTTGAACCTAGCTCACTGGGTAACAATGCTGAGTACATACCTGTTGAATACTGAGAGATTCAGATTGATGAAAGCCATCCGAGTCTTCCAGTCTGACATTTTTGCAGCTTCACAGACTAAAAAGACAAAAACTGGTTTAAGTATCTCTGCTGGAGCAGGTGGTTTGTTGCTGAGGCTTTGAAGCATCTATTTAAACCATCCTGTTTTACAGCATCAACAACCACACTGATGTCAGGCTCAATGTTCCCTCTAATTTGTCATGTGTCTGAGTGAACACACAAACTCCCTGAGCGGTCCCTTGGACCACTGTGAGCAACAGCAGATGTGTACACTGTGGTCACGCCAGCATCGAATCCATCCAAGTTACATGGTTTATTAAAATAATCAAATTACAGCATTTACATTTATGTTAGACTACTTTTAATTAAGTGCTTTAGCCCACTTACAATGAAAATTAAAAAAAAAAATCTTGTTCATGACCTGTGTAGTATGTTAACACTATTGGAAGTAAAAATAACTTGAACTCCAATTTTGAAAACACAACTTTCTTTTTTTCTTCTGACTTGTATTATGAGTATGAGTCTGTGGTCTGGGAGAGAGTCCTGTAACTCTGTCTGCAAAATACAGTATATAATGACCAATGTTGGGCAATTAATTATATAGTTCTTCAAAAAAAGTAACTGAGTTATGCAAACAACAAAGTTTTTTGCAGCTGTTTACCTAAAAATGCAGCCAAGGCGGTTTTTTAAATAAACATTTCAAACTATTTACAGAACAATCAGCTGTTCTGCATCAAATTTGATGCCACACAAATTATTTGTGCCACTCCAAAAAATAATTTCTGTCCACTATGAGATAAAGGAGAACATCACAAGCCTGATACCTGCAGGCCTGACAACAGGAGATGTATCACTCCTGTAACACCTGTAACATTCAGTAGTTGCCTCATTGTTCTGACACACACAACAAAACTATTGACTACACTACACACTAACTACACAAGATTTGCGCTAAACGTCGAAAATCTCTCACATCTCAAAACACCGCCGTCACTCCTAAAACTTCTCCCTTCCTAAACATTAAGTGCCATGTTGCCATATTATTTTTTGATTGGTCGACATGGTACATTTTTCGACCAATAGGAAAGGGTGGGGTTTTTTGGTGTTGTTTTTGCTCACAGGCGGAGAGTGCTTTCCTTATAAAATGCTGTTTTTACCCTTTCTTCCCGCAGTAAATATAAACAACGATAGTATTAAGGAAGAAAACCAAACATTGCATATATTTTTGTCATAACTCTGGTTTTACGTGGCCTATCAACACAATTTAAAAACTGGTATATAGTCCACACTTTTTCCATCAGTTGAACACCGTCTGTCCTGCTCACATCTCCAATGGTTGTACACGTTGTCATTAACGTGGCTTCACTCCACATCAGCCACGCCGCTTTGCTAGCTAAAACACCGGTAAGGACGCTGTTATAGCCTGTCAGCGACGTTGATTAGCTGTGTATATACAAATGTGAATCGCATTATTGGCTGGACTATGGGATAAGGTGGCATCGTTCTAATCCCAGCAGCTGGAACAGCAGGTAACTTACTGACTAACACTGCAAAACAGAATTGTTAAAGCATTAATTTAAATTTCAGTTCAGGTTATTTGGTTTGGGTTTTTTTTGGGGGGGGGGGGGGGGGGGGGTTGTGCGCAATGCAGATTTTCTCTGCGCGCAGACCGTGCCAGCAGTGCGCAATTGCGCACGCGCGCAGCTTAGAGGGAACATTGGTCAGGCTCACTGCGACTTGAAGACATGATAACCAGTCATGTGTTCATAAACTGCATTAGGATGTACCTGTTCCACTTCACCCACCTGAACCCAGGGGAGTGGGCACTGGAAAATCTCTTCTCCTGACCAGAGTCTGTGGCTGTAGAGCAGCTCTTGATGAGGGTGTGCGTCTTCCTTGTGAGGTGCTGTGGAGAGAAAGAAAGAAATTGACAAAGAAAGTAGGCTTTAAGAAAACAACCCTCCCAAAAACCAATGTAAATATAGACTGCTCAAAAAAAAGTAAAGGGAACACAAAAAGATGACATCTCATATGTGAATTATTAAAATATTCTTTTAAATACTTTGTTCTTTACATAGAACAACAAAAAAATCACACAAAAAATCATCAATGGAAAGAGACATCAGTGTAATGTTTTAAGAGTTTCTACCAGGTCCTTGCAGGGAGAGCAGAAGCTCTCTTTTAAAGATCTGTGGGTCAATCTCAACACATTCTTGACCAAACCAGTGTGACTGCTGAGGGCCTTTTTAACTGAGGTCAGAGTGAGTGCAATCTGCAAGATCTTCTTCTGACTGGATCTATACCAGATTGGTAGTGAAATGTACCAAAGAGATTTGAACAGATGCTCTACACCCAACCATCTGCTTGATGTTTCCTAACAGCTTAAACCAATTTCTTCAAACTGGACTGAAGTGGACTCCCTATTAAACTGTGGAGGGAGAAAGTGGTGTCTAGATTTCAGTACAAACGCAATCATCTGTGCCCACGCACATTCAACTCTCAGCAATCAGCAAAGAATCCTCCTGCAGACAAACAGCCCCAAACAGGACATGTATGCCGAATCTCATCTATTAACAACAGGGCAGCTTATTGTGCACATCCACCAGTAAATGAAGCTTCTAACTTCACTTCAGCAATCATTTAACAGTCAGGGCCTACCTCCGTGTCTGGATCCATATCTGCTGACTTTAATCCTCTGCATCCTTGATGCCATGCTCCATGTAGAGATTCTTCCATAGATGGATTTTTGTTGGCAAATTTTAGCAACTTCAGGAACAAATGAAAAGCTGCTCAGAAGGTGAGACTGGACCTGAATACTTGTGTGAAGCCTTCCCCAAAACAGCAAATCACCAAGAACTTAAATGTTTGGCAACAAAAGAAAACTAATGGAAATAAATCTCAAGCAAAGCACACAAAAGAATAAAAAAAAAAAAAAAAAAACCTCAGCAATCCCAAAACACAAAGCCACACATAAATCCTCTCTGCTCCAACTAACACTTCTTCTTCTTTCTTACATTTGTATTGGCGGTTGGCAAACAACTGAAAGGTGCATTACCGCCACCAACTGGTATGGAGTATGGTCTGGAACAACGCTCAAAAAAAAAAAACAAACAAAAAAAAAACCTCAAACCCTTTCAAACAGGTTCCCTTCTTTTAAAAACTGAAATAAGGCCTGATAACTCTTACTTCCCGATTCCTGTCGCAACAAATCAACAAGATCCAGTTTGATTTTTAGGTTACTGAGATTTTGAATCAATTGTCTCCTCTCAACCTGATACCTCTGACACTGCAATATGACATGTTCTATAGTTTCCTCTACCCCACAGTAATCACATTTCCCAGTACTATGTTTCCCTATCATGAATAATGTACTATTCAAGCCAGTATGTCCAAATCTCAGTCTGGATATGATCACCTCCTCCCTCCTAGTCCGTCCTGCATTTCTCATTCCTCCCACCCTCCTTTGAATTTTAAACAACCAGCGTCCCTTCCTTTCCCCCTCCCACTGCTTTTGCCATCTTGCTCTCATATCTTGCCTGACCATACTCCTTATCTCTGCTTGGCCAACCCTAACAGCCATGTCAACCACCCCATGTTTTACGGCCTCCTTTGCAACTCTATCTGCCTTTTCATTCGCCCATACTCCATAGTGCGCCGGAACCCATAAAAACACAACTGCAAGTCCCATCATGTGTATCCGGAAAAGTGACTGCTGAATGTCCGCCAAAACATCTGCTCTACTGTCTGAGTGACTATGCTGTAGACTGACCAATGATGAACTGGAATCCGAACAAATGACAGCATGTAATGGCCTCACGTCTTCCACCCACTGAACGGCTAATAATATTGCAATCATTTCCCCAGTGTATACAGAAAGCCCATCACTAATCCTTTTACCCATTTCCACCGAAAACTCTGGGACCACAACTGCAACACCGGTTTGACCGGTTGTGTTCTTTGAGGCGTCTGTATATATTTGAACATAACTATAATACTGATCAATGTAAGCCTGTACTGCATGAGAGTTCAAAGTAAATACCTTATCCTCATTCTTCTTGTTCAACAATGTGAAGTCTACTCTAGCATCAGGAAGTATCCATGGAGGCACTGCTGGTAACGGCACTCTGTGACTAATTTGTAACTGATCCAGATTTAATTCTGTTGCTTGTCTCCCCACAATCCATCCAAAGCTCTTCGTTTCCCTCCTTTCTTTCTCCCAGCAAGGTTTAAGTACTTCATGCGTTGGGTGATCCTGCCCGTGGCCCTGTAAATTAGCCCAATAACTAAGTATGAGCTGCTCCCTTCTCAGTCCTAATGGCATCTCTCCCATCTCCACCAGTAAAGCTGCTGTTGGGGTTGTTTTAAATGCACCCGTGCAAATGCGTAGTGCCTGATACTGAATATGGTCTAACTTTACCAGAGTTGTGGCTGCTGCCAAGTTATATGCTACACACCCATAATCCAACAGTGATCTGACCAACCCAGTGTATATGGCCCTCAAAGACTTCCTATCCGCTCCCCAGTCCCTCCCAACTAAACACCTCATTACATTCAACACTTTCTTACATTTGTCCACCACCTTCTGAATATGTGCAGCCCATGTTAACCTCTCATCAAACCACAATCCAAGAAACTTAAATTTACTCACCCTTTCCAATTCTTGATCATACAACTTAAGCTTGATGTCCTTACCAACTCTCTTCCTTGTAAAAAACATCACCTTGGTTTTATCAACTGAAAATTTAAAACCCCACCTATAAGACCACTCTTCGACTCTTCTAATCGTTCCCTGCAGCTTCTTCACAATATACTCTATATTTTTCCCTCTCTTCCATATTGCTCCATCATCAGCAAAAAGTGAACATCCCACCCCTGCCTCTATATCACTAAACACATCATCTACCATCAAAGAAAATAACAAAGGGCTCACTATGCTCCCTTGAGGTGTACCATTTTCTACCACAAACATTTCAGAAAAAACCTTTCCAACTAACACTGCATGAACAGGTGCCTAAAATAAGCAATCAATACCGCCCAAATCACGTGACCCACCATAAACTATCACAAAATACTTTCAATACAAACCTCTTAAACATAACCATCAGAAATCACACAGTTAACAACAGCATGAAATCTGTATATTAAGTTCAGACAGGCCTCTTACAATCATAATCTACAATATTTGGTGGGATTGTTAAAAAGTGAGTGAATCTTTCAGAAATCTTGCTGCCATGTTCTTCTTCTTTGGATTTTGGCAGGCTAGATGCATCAGTGGTGTGTTACTGCCATCTACTGTTCATTATTTCCCAAGTCAGTCTTCTTCTGATTAAACAGGCTGGACTCAAGCTAGAAGCACAAAGTCAGCCTCAGATCTTTACATTGTCTTATATAGACTAGCACTGTGTAGATATTGTAACTGTCTTTGTTTTAGTGCAGCAGTCCAGGTTCAGAAGTGTGTGCATGTTGAACACAGTTTCTCCAGCTGATCCAAGCTCACTGATCAACTTTCTTCATTGATGGAAATACTTCTTGCACTCAGGATGTTCCTGACTGTATTGGTGCTGCCACAGTCACATTTGCCATCTGGGTGTTTTCCTGTGAGAGCCAGTCCACTCACAAATCCACGGCAGCCAGGTCTCAGTCTGATAAATATAAGTGAGTCTCTTCTTTTGCCAAAAAACAACATTCAAAGTGTGATCTTGAGGTAACATTTAGTGCCTTAAGATTCTTTGCAGGAGAATGACAGACTGCTTTGAATTGAAAGAAGACCACAGAAACTACAAGAACTACTTTTACAACCGAGGTGTGCAGGAGAGCATCTTTGAATGCACATCAACAAGATGCAGCAGAAGACCACACCAAGTACCACTCCTGTCGGCTCCATTTGTAGCACTCCTGTGATGAGTAACACTGCATGAACAGGTGCCTAAAATAAGCAATCAATACCGCCCAAATCACGTGACCCACCATAAAGTATCACAAAATACTTTCAATACAAACCTCTTAAACATAACCATCAGAAATCACACAGTTAACAACAGCATGAAATCTGTATATTAAGTTCAGACAGGCCTCTTACAATCATAATCTACAATATTTGGTGGGATTGTTGAAAAGTGAGTGAATCTTTCAGAAATCTTGATGCCATGTTCTTCTTCTTTGGGTTTGGCAGGCTAGATGCATCAGTGGTGTGTTACTGCCATCTACTGTTCATTATTTCCCAAGTCAGTCTTCTTCTGATTAAACAGGTTTCACTCGAGCTAGAAGCACAAAGTCAGCCTCCCCACATTGTCTTATATAGACTAACACTGTGTAGATATTGTAACCGTGTCTTTGTTTTAGTGCAGCAGTCCAGGTTCAGATACAGAGTACTAATATGTGTCGGGCATATCTGCTGTATTATTGTTTTATCCGATAGCTGAATGTTCACTCAGTTAACGATTTATTCATTAATCTGTATTAATTTTGTATTTGCTTGCTGAAATTCAGGAGAGTAAAAAAAAACCTTATGGCATAATGCTTTTCAGAAACTCTCAAAGGCAGCATTACATGGATTATTAGACTCAGTGCTGCTCATTTACTGACTTGATGTTTCATTCCTGCAGCTCCTCTGTTCTGACAGCTCCACTCAGGCTCTGCTGGACACCAACGTGCTCCTGCTGCAAGGCGCCTGGTTGCTGGTACGCTTCCCAGTCATGATCATCGGTGGCTTTGTGAGCAAGAACCTGGCAACCTCCAGCCACCATGCCCCATCGTAACATCCCCTGACAGATCAGCAGCATCTCAAACTTTAATTGAGCTGACTTCAGGTGTTCAGTCAGGGGAAGATTTAATAACATGGCATGTTTCATTTCAAGACTCTGTAGTCACAGAGCAGAGAGTAAAAAAGGTGACAATAAAATGTTTATTTGGGAGCTTTACTACCAAGTAATCAACACCAGACTTGTTAACAATTAAAAGCAAACCCAACATTTAGAGTCTTAGGAAGATAATCACAGAGGCAGAAACTTTCCACTGTATCATCTCAGGTTTCTTAAAAGTATTCAAAGTCTGAGGTAGGGTTGTTATTTGAGGTATTCCTGGGAAAATCTTTGAGGTCCATTTGAAAGCTCCAGATTCTTTAGATTGACTGTCTCATACTTTGATTGTGAATATAGAGGATTGTAGCTCAAGTTAACATGGAAAGATAGAGGTCTAAAGTCTCTAAAACATTTGGATGTTCAGTCTCTGACAGAAGGTTTGGAGACATGTAGAAAGTTCAGTTTTGAATGGGTGAAACTAATATTTTATTCACAGTTTCTCAAACACAAGGCAGATAATATTCTTCATGTACATTATTTTTTACAAATATTGGAAGATGCAACAAAATTAAACAAAACACATTTTCATGAATTCTTCTCTTAATGTTATATCCAAAACTCTGATGGTGTTCTCTCTGATCTCCCAGGATGTATTTTTGATCGACTAAAATGTATTTACAATAGCCAGAGTCTGCTGAGTTCAGATATTTCTAAAATCCAATTTTTAAAAATAAAGGGCCTAAAATTTCACCCCGTTCCTTTCAGTTACTGAAAGAGATCAAATCTGACAATCTGTTAACTTGAGTTACACGAAGACAAGAACAGTAAAACTTATTATAATAATATTTGTGATTAAATGAACATTAGCTTTTGGCAAGGCTCTCCACTGTCTCCTGCAACACTTGTGTTGTGAAGCGTCCATTGAGGTCCAGGTACCCACAGCATGAGGATAGTGGGCCTAATAATTTGAATTTTGAATAAATTGAACAATTTGAATAATTTGAACCATTTCTGATTAAGTTCATCTCCAGGTGCTGAGTGTACTGGTCCCTGAAACTGAATCACAGACAGGTGGACTGTCAGTAAAAACAGAATACTTCTAAAAGTTCTCCTTTTAAATTATTGACATTACATTTCATTAAGTACAATCAATTCTCCAGATAATGACAGAATCAGAAACAATTCTGTTTAATAATAAATTATTACACATAATGTAAACCAGAGCTGTGTTTAACTGCAGTAACATCATTAGAGTGACTTAAGAACAATACTTCTGAGTCAGCTTGTGAACAGTTTTGTGGAGGTGGGCAAGAATTTCGGGGTTTAAGTCATTTTTCATAACTTTTTAAAGCACATCAATTTATCAACATCAAAAAGACTTGATATTTTACATTAGTCCTTACTACCAGCTTGCTGAACATAAGGATTCCTTTCAGGTCTTGTTCTGATCAAGTTCTAAATCTTTTGGGTCAAAGATTTCTGTGTTACTTTATAAATTATGTGTAGAGTTCTGAGGTCAACCAAGTCTTTACGTTTTAGAGTATTTAATAAAAGGCTAAAAATTGGATTTGGTGATTCCTTTGAAGTGGTTTTATTTAGGATCCTTATTACTCATCTGCAAACAATATGACTTCTCTGTCTTTGAAATTACTTCAAATTAAGACATGTTAACACAAACACCTTTACCCTCATTTATCTCTCATGGCCCTGGTGCCATCTGTCTGCATTGACTTGATAATTCATCAGAGGTAGCAGGGTGTGATACAGGAACTCTAAAAGACACATTAGCGTATGTTTAGTGGTCACTGGCTGAACTGGGTGCGTCTCTAACTCTGCATGTGCATGTGTCTGTGGGGTTTATGACGGGCGTTGATGTGGATCGTTAGCCTTGCTATTGTTGACGTTGACTTATGTGGGTGTTTTAATTTCACTTTTCACACTTTTACAATGTAGAGGTGCTTTTCAAAGAAGGTGAAACTACCATTTGCTACCTTATAAACTCAGTAATGTTCTCCACATGATCACAAAGATCTAAATTAGAGGTGTAAGTCATTATTTGTATGTAATATTGGTATAATTTGGCTTATTTTAAAACATTTTATACATATCAGGTTTCAATACTCATTGAAATAATTCAGATTTCATGCAAAATATATTTAAAGAGGAGCTGTATTTGCTCTGATACATTTGAAATTATAAACTATGTGCACAAATCTTCTGATAATAGAAAGTAAATTAATCATCGGTGCAAAGATCAAACTGGTTGCTTGTCTGAAACAACCAGAGCAGGAAGTTAAATCAAAATCATCTAACACAGATCTAGTTGACATGAAAGCAGAACAAACTAAACTGTTCTCAACTCACCAGTGAGAAATATCCATAAAAATCATGATTTACACCAGCTGCAGCTCACAGTCAGCAACTCAACAGGCTTGTTTGTTTTTTTTTTACTAAATGAGAATTTTTCACATTATATAGTCCATCGTGTATTTCAAACACATGAATGAAGATGCAGAGTTTATTTAATTGATTTAATTTCAGTTGTCACTTTCAATCTGTTTCATTTAATAAAGTTAATAAAGACAAAACGAGTGGTCAGTGGTCATCGTGATATTCAGTGTCAGATTTTTTTAATAGTTTGTCTGAGTGTGAAAACCTTGTTTTTGCCTCAACAAGCTGCTGTGGGGGTTTACACAGAGGTGCAACTGAACGCCTGCAGGTCAAATTAACGTGAGGATGCATTTGCAAAAATGCTCCATGTGAGTGGAAAGTTCTTTGGGTGATCTAATACTGCGTTAATTGATCCAAACATGCAGTGAGTTAATTTCAGTAATTAACTGCTAAGTGCTGCTCAAACATGAACATACCAGTGAGGAAGCCAGTGATGTCCTCACCAAAATAATTCTTGTGAGCAGTTTTAACATTTTCATGTGTGAAAACAGTGTGGCAGTTTAGGTCAATTAAAGGAGGCTGAAGAGGAATCAGTGTGGTTTTCTGAGGGTGGTGTGGTCGAGGACTTCATGTGTAGCTGACTGATAAAGTCCACTTCTTATATATGTTGTTATAACTCTTTCAAAGATCTTTTGGGATTTAAGACTCATCAATTTAACCTTTGTTTATTTTTTCTGTTAGAAAGTCAGTCTTGCCAAAAAATATCAGCAACTGACCCAAGTGGACCATATAGACTTGTGCTTACTTGTCCTCCTGTGTTGTTACCCTCACAGACTCGTGGAGTTACAACAGCGGCCCTGAAGGGAGTCTTTCCTTGGAAGAACTCGCTACATGGGCAGAGAGTGCTCTTGAAATGGAGATGACCAACAAAACCGATGATACCTCTGAGGCTGTTTCCATCTCAGTCTAAGAGCAGAAACAAGAGTTTGCTGTCCCAAGAAGCCAGGATGGCGACATCACTGCCACTCTGCACCATCCCAGCACTGCTCCAGAGAAACCTAAAGGAAAGGCCCGGGTGGTGTTCACAGAGAGACAGTTAAATATTCTTGTCCATCAGTTTAATGTGAAACATTTCTATGACCCAAGAGAGATGAAACAGCTGGCAGAGATGACAGGACTGACCTACAAACAGGTGAGTGTTTTTCAACTTGCTAGAATCTAAGAAATTGAATTTGGGGTCCATTGTACTCATGAGATGTTTTCTGTTTTCTTCCATCTTTAGGTAAAAACTTGGTTTCAAAACAGACGGAGTAAGTTTAGGAGGAGTTCACATCCTCAGCATGTGAATCAGGGCGTCCCACTTCATGTAAGTATCTCCTATTATTGAAAAGCCCTGTTTCTGATTCTGGAATTGATTGTATTTAATGAAAAGTAACGTCAATAATTTAAAAGAAGTATTCTCATTTTACTGACAGTCCACCTGTCTGTGATTCAGTTTCAGGGAGAGGGACAGCCCCCACTCAGGCAGCAGTACAACCAGCACCTGGAGGTAAACTCAATCACAAATGGTGCAAATTATCATGCTGTGCACCATTTTGCAGCTGGACCTCAATGGACCTTCCCCTCCTCGCCCCAGATGTTTGGGTGGTCAATGACACCAGGCAATGGCAATAAAGGAGGCTGGAAGTATGACTAAAGACTAAAGTTCATCTAAAGAATCTGGACCTCAAAGATTTTCCCAGGAATACCTCAAATAACGTCCCTAGCTCAAAGCCCTAGCTTTGAATACTTCCATCTTAAAAAACCTGAGATGATACGTTGAAAAGTTTCTGCCTCTTTGATTATCTTCCTAAGACTCGTGTTGGGTTAGAATGTTGAGTTTGCTTTTAATTGTCAAGTCTGATGTTGGAAGTAAAGCCCCAAAATAAACATTTTATTGTCACCTTTTCTACTTTCTGCCCTATGAAACTGAAGTCTTGAAATGAAACGTGCAATGTTATTAAATCCCCTGACTGAACACCTGAAGTCAGCTCAATTAAAGTTTGAGATGCTGCTGATGGCCATGTATGTTTGTATCAGGGCTGTGTTGGGATCTGTCAGGGCATGTTACGGATGGGGCATGGTGGCTGGAGGTTGCCAGGTTCTTGCTCACAATGCCACCGATGATCATGACTGGGAAGCGTACCAGCCCCCGGGTGTCTTGCAGCAGGAGCACGGTGGTGTCCAGCAGAGCCTGGGTGGAGCTGTCAGAACAGAGGAGCTGCAGGAATGAAAAGTCAAGTCAGTAAATGAGCAGCACTGAGTCTAATAATCCATGTAATGCTGCCTTTGAGAGTTTCTGAAAAGCATTATGCCATGAGGTGTTTTTAAATCTCCTGAATGTGAGCAAAGAAATTCAAAGTGAATGCAGATTAATGAGTAAATCATTAACTGAATGAACGTGGATTGATATTGTACATTCAGCTATTAGATGATGATAATACATCAGAGGTGCCCAACCCAATCTAACACTGTATATCTGAAACTATGACAGGCAGGAAGTCTTTCCTGCCTGTCATCTATCGTCCACCTGGGACTTACACAGAGTTTCTGTCTGATTTCTTAGACTTTTTATGTGATTTAGTGCTCAGCTCAGATAAAATAATTATTGTGGGTGATTTTAACATTCATGTAGATGCTAAAAATGACAGCCTCAACATGGCATGTAATCTGTTATTAGACTCAATTGGCTTCTCTCAAATGTAAAAGAACCCACCCACCACTTTAATCACACTCTAGATCTTGTTTTAACATATGGTATAGAAACTGAACATTTAACAGTGTTTCCTGAAAACCCTCCCCTGTCTGATCATTTCCTGATAACATTTACATTTACAATGATTGATTACACAGCAGTGGAGAGTAGATTTTATCAAAGTAGATGTCTTTCTGAAAGCGCTGTAACTAAGTTTAAGACTATAATCCACCCACTGTTATCATCTTCAATGGCCTGTACCAACATAGAGCAGAGCAGCTATCTGAACGCTACCCCAACAGAGGTCGATTATCTTGTTAATAATTTTACCTCCTCACTACGTATGACTCTGGATACTGTAGCACTGTGAACTAAGGCCTCAAATCAGAAGTACCTGACTCCATGGTATAATTCTCAAACACGTAGCCTAAAGCAGATAACTCGTAAGCTGGAGAGGAAATGGCGTGTCACAAATTTAGAGGATCATCATTTAGCCTGGAGAAATAGCTTGCTGCTTTATAAGAAAGCCCTCCGCAAAGCCAGAACATCTTACTATTCGTCACTGATTGAAGAAAATAAGAACAACCCCAGGTTTCTCTTCAGCACTGTAGCCAGGCTGACAAAAAGTCAGAGCTCTTTTGAGCCAACCATCCCTTTAATGCTAACTAGTAATGACTTCATGAACTTCTTCACAAATAAAATTCTTATCATTAGAGAAAAAATTACCAATAATCCTCCCACAGATGTAATATCGTCTACAGCTACTCTTAGTACCATTGATGTTAAGTTAGACTCTTTTTCTCCAATTGATCTTTCTGAGTTAACTTCAATAATTACTTCCTCCAAACCATCAACGTGTCTTTTAGACCCCATTCCTACAAAACTGCTCAAAGAAGTCCTGCCATTAATTCTTCAATCTTAAATATGATCAACCTATCTCTAATAATCGGCTATGTACCACAGGCCTTCAAGGCGGCTGTAGTTAAACCTTTACTTAAAAAGCCATCTCTTGACCCAGCTGTCTTAGCTAATTATAGGCCAATCTCCAACCTTCCTTTCATATCAAAAATCCTTGAAAGAGTAGTTGTCAAACAGCTAACAGATCATCTACAGAGGAATGGCTTATTTGAAGAGTTTCAGTCAGGTTTCAGAGCTCATCACAGCACAGAAACAGCTTTAGTGAAGGTTACAAATGATCTTCTTATGGCCTCTGACAGTGGACTCATCTCTGTGCTTGTTCTGCTAGACCTCAGTGCAGCGTTCGATACTGTCGGCCATAATATCCTATTAGAGTGTTTAGAACATGCTGTAGGTATTACAGGTACTGTACTGCAGTGGTTTGTATCATATCTATCTAATAGACTCCAATTTGTACATGTAAGTGGAGAGTCCTCTTCACACACTAAGGTCAATTATGGTGTTCCACAGGGTTCAGTGCTAGGACCAATTCTGTTTACATTATACATGCTTCCCCTAGGCAGCATCATTAGAAGACATAGCATAAATTTTCACTGCTATGCAGATGACACGCAGCTCTATCTATCCATGAAGCCAGATAACACACACCAATTAGTTAAACTGCAGGAATGTCTCAAAGACATAAAGACCTGGATGGCCGCTAACTTTCTGCTTCTTAATTCAGATAAAACTGAGGTTATTGTACTTGGCCCTGAAAATCTTAGAAATATGGTATCTAACCAGATTCTTACTCTGGATGGCATTACCTTGGCCTCCAGTAACACTGTGAGGAACCTTGGAGGGATTTTTGACCAGGACATGTCCTTCAATGCACATATTAAACAATTATGTAAGACTGCTTTCTTCCATTTGCGCAACATCTCTAAAGTTAGAAATATCCTGTCTCTCAGTGACGCTGAAAAACTAGTTCATGCATTTATTACTTCCAGGCTGGACTACTGTAAGTCATTATTATCAGGAAGTCCTAAAAACTCATTTTGGATTAGCCTTCAGCTAATCCAAAATGCTGCAGCAAGAGTACTGACAGGGACTAGAAAGATAGAGCATATTTCTCCTGTTTTGGCTTCCCTTCATTGGCTTCCTGTTAAATCCAGAATTGACATACAAGGTCTTAAATAATCAGGCTCCATCTTATCTTAATGACCTTGTAGTACCATATCACCCCATTAGAGCACTTCGCTCTCGCACTGCAGGCCTACTTGTTGTTCCTAGAGTATTTAAAAGTAGAATGGGAGGGAGAGCCTTCAGTTTTCAGGCCCCTCTTCTGTGGAACCAGCTTCCAGTTTGGATTTGGGAGACAGACTCTACTTTTAAGATTAGGCTTAAAACTTTCCTTTTTGCTAAAGCACATAGTTAGGGCTTGATCAGGTGACTCTGAATTCTCCCTTAGTTATACTGCAATAGGTGTAGGCTGGTGGCGGATTCCCATGATACTCAAAGGAGCTTGCAAAGAAAAGCGTCTGGACTTCTTTAAGTTGCTTGAAGACGTTTCACCTCTCATCCGAGAAGCTTCTTCAGTTCTAAGGTCAAATGGTCGAGAGTCCCAGATTTAAACCCAGTGGGAGTATCCCCCCCAAAGAGGGACAAAAGGACCCCCTGGTGATCCTCTAATCACCTGAGCCAATGTGTGAAAGCGGGTGTGGGTCCCAATCAGCCAGGGTTTCGGGTGTGCTCATTGTGAAACCTGGCCCCACCTTGTCATGTGAATTCCTGAGGTCAGATGGCCCAGGATGTGAGTGGGCATTAAGGCGTCTGGGAAGGGATCTCAAAACTGGATTATAGATGGCAGACAGTTGGTGTCGTAAACCACCGCCTCTGTTCAAAGATGGTCGCTCACAGTGGACATAGATGGCTTCTTTCACTCCTCTTTCAAACCATCTGTCCTCTCTGTCCAAAATGTGAACATTGGCATCCTCGAAAGAGTGACCTTTGTCCTTAAGATGCAGATGGACTGCTGAGTCTTGTCCTGTGGAGGTGGCTCTTCTATGTTGTGCCATGCGCTTGTGAAGTGGCTGTTTGGTCTCTCCAATGTAGAGGTCTGGGCATTCCTCGCTGCACTGTACAGCATACACCACGTTGTTAAGTCTGTGTTTTGGAGTTTTGTCTTTCGGGTGAACCAGTTTTTGTCTGAGTGTGTTGCTGGGTCTGAAGTACACTGGGATGTCGTGTTTGGAGAAAACTCTCCTGAGTTTCTCTGATACACCGGCTACATAGGGGATGACAATGCTGTTGCGTCTGTCTTTCTTATCCTCCCTCGCTGGTGTCTGATCTTCTTTTCTGTGCCTCTTTGCTGACTTTATAAACGCCCAATTAGGATAACCGCATGTTTTGAGTGCTTCCTTTACATGTGTGTGTTCCTTCTTTTTTCCCTCAGGCTTAGAGGGAACATGTTCTGCCCGGTGGTGTAGGGTCCTGATTACTCCAAGTTTGTGTTCCAGAGGGTGATGGGAGTCAAAGAGGAGGTACTGGTCCGTGTGTGTGGGCTTCCCACACTTCTCGGATGAGAGGTGAAACGTCTTCAAGCAACTTAAAGAAGTCCAGACGCTTTTCTTTGCAAGCTCCTTTGACTACGATGACCTGGATGACTGAGAACCTTCACAGACTTTTAAAATGGAGTTTTTCCTTCCCACCAAAGGGAAAGCGTGTGCTCATCAGAAATCATGTGATTATTGGGTTTGTTTCCCTGTATTTTTCTCTCATCCACATCAAAAGGAGCCAGTTAAAGTGGTTCTGGCATCTGGCAAGGATTCCTCCTGGGCGTCTCCCAGGTGAGGTGTACTGGCCGAGCTCCCACCAGGAGGAGGCCCTGAATCAGACCCAAGACACCAGGCTTCTGTGTTGTTTGAGCCAGAGACTGCACTTGTGGATGAACAATAAAAACATTTTATATTTATTATATTAGTAATGTAACTTGCAATAAAAAGTTATGGGAAGCTTAAACTTAGTTTCAGAATAATTAAATCTGAGACTTTGTTTTATTGAAAAGTTATTAAAGTTTTAAAGTGTGTCACAAATAAAATAATAAATTATTAAGTAACACCAGCTACAATATTGGAAATATGTGTGTTGTTCAGCAGAACAGTGTCCAGTATGTTGGCTGAAATGCTTTATTTAAATTTGAAAATAAAAGTTGGGCTGATTTTAACGCATTACACGGAGTGTTTTAATTATTATTTTTTAAATAAGCAGTGTTTATATTATGTGTTGAATTAGAAATAAGTTCAAGGATAATAAAAGGTAATGTGATTTAATTGTATTCAACTTATGTGCAGCAAAACTAAAAATACGTTACTGAAGTGTTCAAATAATGTGTGTGCTTTTAAAAATGCTCATCGATTTAAAGACTACACAATCTGTGTTAATTATAATTATACCACAATCCCTTGCCTGTTGTGTTAAATATACATAAACAGTATGTGTTATCAGATGAAAGTACAAAACTCTCAAGAACCCCCCTCCTTGCACTGGTTGCATAAATTTCAGGTGGCATTTTTAAAACATGCCATGACATAACACACAGCTGCTATAATCATACAGTGAAGTCAAATGTCAATTATCGTTATAGGCAATTGCTATATGTTATAACATAAACACAGCACAGTTGTAAGAATAATAGTTTCTAGGTTCTAAGGCTTTTTGTCAGTTTAATAGTGAGCTTTACATGACTGATTTTCGTGCCAAACGCTTTCACAGGCCAAAGTTCCCTTATGACAACTAGAGCTGCAAACAAGACCTCAAGCAATCCTAAGGCTAATTAGCACGGGTAGCATTTTAAAAAACATTTGTTAAATGTTGTCATTGCTAGCATATACCTGTATTACAGCATGGTAAGTAGCGAGAACGCTAAGTTTTTGTTACCTTTGAAAAGAAAAATGTGAAGATGTAATATTAGCATGAGCTATGCTAATGTTATTCACTCAAACAAACATCTCAGGTACTGACTTACTGCTTTCTAATATCTGTTTATTTCTGGATATACCTACATGGTTATTAGACATCCCACATAAAGGGTGACAAAGGCAGTAACTATGAATGACCATAACTTTACTGTAAATTACACTGCGATGGGCTCAATTCATATAGTTCTATGACGTGCACACGCATGTTAGCAACCGTAACCACGGGCCGCTGTTGGTATATAAATGCTGCACAAGGTTCCAGTCGTCCCTTTACACTCGCTCTTGGACTTGTGTTGACCTGCTCCAAGCTCAGCTTGTGGAAAGATAACGTTTGGAGAATATTTCTAAAGAAAGCGGATTTTACTAGAAAGCGACAACAACTACTGCATCTTTGGATCTTTTGTACTTGTGTTTCATCATAACAGCAAAGCTTGAAGATGGCTCGTTGTGGACTCGTCGACAGACACCTGGTACATTTAAAAATTTCTTCAATTATTTTAAGAGTCACTAGATGACAATAATAATTTAACAAGTTCCAGTGTGAATATCACGTTTTAATGTGATCAAAACAAGTGTATTCTAAGACTTTTCCCGGTAAATTGCTTGTATGCTTTAAATTTTCCAGGAGAGGTATAGAATTTATTACCGACTGGTGTATGAATGTGAAAAAAGGTGTTGCTTTGATTTGAAGCCTTCAAATTTGACACTTTTTTCCAATGAAATGGTTAAAATTAGCTTAAAATTCGTAAAATGCCCGCAAATATACATATGTATATGTGTATATCGGTTTCTATGGTAACAGCATCTGAACATATAGGAGTAAACACACCTGATCCACTGTAGGTCCTGACATCATTTTCTTCTCTGGATCAGAGGCTTCAATTAAATAAACTATAACTTTTTCCCAGCATATGCGATAATAAAAAAAAAATGGTAAAAATAAAATAATATAAAAAAGAATATTGAAAACATTAATCATAGTCAGAAATATTCATGAAGTCAAACTGTTACGAAAATGTGTTTTATTTTTAAAATTGTGCTTGGAGTTCTACTGCCTTTTATGTATTGGCAATATTTAGGACATGGAATTGGTACATGGGGAGTTTAAATGTAGCGTTATATTTTGCATCGTTAATGAAAGAATTAAAAAAAAAATAAGGGAATGAGCTGTGAGGTTAGTTTTACTAAATTTACTGTAGTATGCTATTCATGTCCAGTTCTTTACAAATCAGTACCTATTATCCATTACCTACTCCAACGTAGTGTTTGCATAAAGGTTTAAAAAGAACAAATAAACAAAATGAACGTATGCAAAATACAATACTGTTACCTTAAAAGTGTAGTGTGCACAGAGTGAGCTGCCTTGGCAAAGATGTGGATGCTTCACTTAATGATTGTGGACATAGTTGAAATCTTGTTTTCTTCTCACATGAACAAGTAAAATGTCATTCAGTCTGATATGAATGTAGCCTGTAGCACTGGGTGTTTACTACATTCCTAATGTTATTTTAAATATTGTTTCCTTACAGGCTGTCTTGACTACATTGTTGAACATCCCGAAAACGAGACCTTTCTGAAGTCATCAGGATAATTGACGACAGTCTCCTGAGCACCATCTCTTCTGATGAAGCGTGGGACACTGATACCGAGCGTGTCAGTAAAGGTGAGTATATCGCCCTCTCACCCTCCCCCTCTTCTCATGAAGAACTGGATGCTGATGGGTGTCAGTGAAGTGGAAGGTGAGTACCCCCTCCCCAACTCGCTTTCTCGCACTGAGGTCTGCTTATTGTAAATATCTTGTACTTGTTTTTACAACTTTTATGTTAAAGTTGGGCTTTGGGCTTTTCACTGTTGCAAAGACACTTTCTCGCACTGAGGTCTGCTTATTGTAAATATCTTGTACTTGTTTTTACACCTTTTAATGTCAAAGTTGGCCTTTGTGCTTTTCAGTGTTGCAAAGACACTTTCTTGCACTGAGGTCTGCTTATTGTAAATATCTTGTACTTGTTTGAACACCTTTTAATGTCAAAGTTGGCCTTTGTGCTTTTCAGTGTTGCAAAGACACTTTCTCGCACTGTGGTCTGCTTATTGTAAATATCTTGTACTTGTTTGAACACCTTTTAATGTTAAAGTTGGCCTTTGTGCCTTTCAGTGTTGCAAAGACACTTTCTTACACTGAGGTCTGCTTATTGTAAATATCTTGTACTTGTTTGAACACCTTTTAATGTCAAAGTTGGCCTTTGTGCTTTTCAGTGTTGCAAAGACACTTTCTTGCACTGAGGTCTGCTTATTGTAAATATCTTGTACTTGTTTTTACACCTTTTAATGTCAAAGTTGGCCTTTGTGCTTTTCAGTGTTGCAAAGACACTTTCTTGCACTGAGGTCTGCTTATTGTAAATATCTTCAGGGCTCGCAAAATTTCAAAATCCCTGGTAGCCCTTCGGGCAGGGACTCTTCAGATTTTGGTAGCCCAAAATAAATTTAAGTAGCCCGAATAAAAAAGGGAGCAATTTTTTTTATGTTTTGTTTCCTGTTTTGTTTCCGTTACAATATTATACATTAAAGTATAATATTGTAACGGAAACAAAACAATCAAAAAATTGTTGAAACACAAATTACAATATTGTATAAAAATTACAATCATCAACTCAAATACTTGGTTGTAATTGAACAGAAATTTCTATGAACTTGTAAGAACTGTACAACAGGAATCAGTCTGTGTCAGATCCTGAATTTGAAATTTCCACTGGAGTCACGGGTAAGAGGCAAGTGGAACCAAGATCTAGGACATTTGCTTTTTGAAGTTTGCAAAGACTACTAAATTTTGCCAGTGGTAGTTCACTCTTTGCAACATAGTAGGCTGTCCTTAACAGATTTTTCAGGTTGATTTCTAGTATGTTATTTGCAGACTGAGCAATAATCCATTTCTTGCATTTCTCATGGGTTCTAATGGGGGCCTTTCTTAAAATTACTGGTCCCAGTAACAAAGGCACTTGTCGACTCAGAAATCGAGGGAAACCAACAACACACCCGGCAGAACATTATGTTATTTACACGGGTGCACATAAGTGGTCCGCATGTGCGCATTCGCTGTCACAATAAAAGACGCGCACCAGATAAGAAGTTGCAACGCGCGTTTGCGTCCATATGAAAGGCACTGTTTTTGTCCGCTAGAGTGGGATTTTCATGGCACATTCTGCACCAAATCTCTGCGCGTTCATCATTTGTTTAAAGCCAGCTCACCTCCTGCAACCACTTTTCCTAGAATACGCGCTTCTTTTGTGGTTCGGACTCCATCTGACATTTCTTTGGAGGTGGAGGAACACCAAAGTAATTGCTTAAAGGAGCTTCTTCGACATCTTTAAGAGTTCTAAACAAATGTCTGTCCTCCTCCAGAAAATCTTATGGACGCAAACACGCGTTGCAACTTCTTATCTTGTGCGCATATTTTATTTTGACAGCGAATGCGCACCTGCGGACCTCTTATGTGCACCCCTGGTTATTTAGCTTGTCATATTCCAGCCACAGAAATTCTTTTGTCCATGAAACCATAAAGCTGCACTTTCTTTTTGCCTTATAGTCTGATTTGTCATAACTTTTCCGTTTTGTGGTAGGCTTTTCTTTGGCTGTCACTTCTTCACCCTGACCGCTCTTATTTGGCTCAGCAGAACTAAAATATATATCCTGCTGCCTTTACACACGCACTCACATAACGCTCAGCGATTCTCTGCGCGATCAACCTCTCACATGTTTAAGCTTCCTGCGGGAGATTTCACTTGTCATGTTTGCATAGTAAACTAACGATTGATAAGACGATGTCAGAGGAATTGGTGCGCAAATTATCGTCACTCACCAATCAGTACTGTCGCTCTCTATACACAGTTTGCGCGATTGCAAAATGAAAGCAAAAAACAAGCGCAAATTCAAATGCGATTTCAATATGTCACATATAGGGCTGCTCGATTATGGCAAAAATGATAATCACGATTATTTTCACTGAAATTGAGATCTCGATTATTTGATATTTATTTAACAATAACAATGTATTGAATAATGGCTTTAAAGATTGTCAAAAATAGTATAAAATAGTGTGCAAATACTGATAACAGTGCAAATGTTTGCAATATAAAAAATAAAATGTAAACATCTATGTTTAGTGAACTTTGCCATGTCGCTCTGTGGTGCAGCTACAACACCAAAGTTTACACACTATGTCTACTTGATCCACGTCTGACTCCGCGAACCCGTAATGTTTCCACACCACTGAAGGGTTTTTTTTTACCTCTCTTTTCAACCAACGGCAGTCACTCTCCTCTCCAAATAACTTCTGCTTAGCTTTCCGAGCTTCCCTCTGTTAGCTCCTCTTAATTGTTGTGCCTTGTGTTCGAGACGCAGAGAGGTGCGCTCGATTTGCCACACGGAGCAGCGCGAGAGTAAAGCACGAGGGAGGTGCTAATAATCGGCTCAGTCATTTTTAATGATCGTTGAAAGCCCAGATCGTAATTTAGATTAAAATTCGATTAATTGAGCAGCCCTAGTCACATATTGACAGTGGTTCACCGATGCCAATGACATATTTACCCAGCTACATTTCCGAAAGAATGCAAAAGCATTGACATATATTTTTCCTTCCTATGATAGCCCGACGGGCAGGGCAGGGATAGATTCTGGTAGCCCGACTGGAAAAATCGCTATCCCCGGGACGTCGGGCTAGCGATTTTGCGAGCCCTGATCTTGTACTTGTTTGAACACCTTTGAATATTAAAGTTGGCCTCTGTGCTTTTCAGTGTTGCAACGACATTTTCTCGCACTGAGATCTGCTTATTGTAAATATCTTGTACTTGTTTTTACACCTTTTAATGTCAAAGTTGGCCTTTGTGCTTTTCAGTGTTGCAAAGACACTTTCTCGCACTGAGGTCTGCTTATTGTAAATATCTTGTACTTGTTTGAACACCTTTTAATGTCAAAGTTGGCCTTTGTGCTTTTCAGTGTTGCAAAGACACTTTCTCGCACTGAGGTCTGCTTATTGTAAATATCTTCTACTTGTTTTTGCACCTTTTAATGTCAAAGTTGGCCTTTGTGCTTTTCAGTGTTGCAAAAACACTTTCTTACACTGAGGTCTGCTTATTGTAAATATCTTGTACTTGTTTTTACACCTTTGAATGTTAAAGTTGGCCTCTGTGCTTTTCAGTGTTGCAAAGACACTTTCTCGCACTGTGGTCTGCTTGTTGTAAATATCTTGTACTTGTTTGAACACCTTTTAATGTTAAAGTTGGCCTTTGTGCTTTTCAGTGTTGCAAAGACACTTTCTCGCACTGAGGTCTGCTTATTGTAAATATCTTGTACTTGTTTGAACACCTTTTAATGTCAAAGTTGGCCTTTGTGCTTTTCAGTGTTGCAAAGACACTTTCTCGCACTGAGGTCTGCTTATTGTAAATATCTTGTACTTGTTTGAACACCTTTTAATGTCAAAGTTGGCCTTTGTGCTTTTCAGTGTTGCAAAGACACTTTCTCGCACTGAGGTCTGCTTATTGTAAATATCTTGTACTTGTTTTTACACCTTTTAATGTCAAAGTTGGCCTTTGTGCTTTTCAGTGTTGCAAAGACACTTTCTCGCACTGAGGTCTGCTTATTGTAAATATCTTGTACTTGTTTGAACACCTTTTAATGTCAAAGTTGGCCTTTGTGCTTTTTAGTGTTGCAAAGAAACTTTCTTGCACTGAGGTCTGCTTATTGTAAATATCTTGTACTTGTTTGAACACCTTTTAATGTCAAAGTTGGCCTTTGTGCTTTTCAGTGTTGCAAAGACACTTTCTCGCACTGTGGTCTGCTTATTGTAAATATCTTGTACTTGTTTGAACACCTTTTAATGTCAAAGTTGGCCTTTGTGCTTTTCAGTGTTGCAAAGACACTTTCTCGCACTGTGGTCTGCTTATTGTAAATATCTTGTACTTGTTTGAACACCTTTTAATGTCAAAGTTGGCCTTTGTGCTTTTCAGTGTTGCAAAGACACTTTCTCGCACTGAGGTCTGCTTATTGTAAATATCTTGTACTTGTTTGAACACCTTTTAATGTCAAAGTTGGCCTTTGTGCTTTTCAGTGTTGCAAAGACACTTTCTCGCACTGAGGTCTGCTTATTGCGAATATCTTGTACTTGTTTGAACACCTTTTAATGTCAAAGTTGGCCTTTGTGCTTTTTAGTGTTGCAAAGAAACTTTCTTGCACTGAGGTCTGCTTATTGTAAATATCTTGTACTTGTTTGAACACCTTTTAATGTCAAAGTTGGCCTTTGTGCTTTTCAGTGTTGCAAAGACACTTTCTCGCACTGTGGTCTGCTTATTGTAAATATCTTGTACTTGTTTGAACACCTTTTAATGTCAAAGTTGGCCTTTGTGCTTTTCAGTGTTGCAAAGACACTTTCTCGCACTGACGTCTGCTTATTGTAAATATCTTGTACTTGTTTTTACACCTTTGAATATTAAAGTTGGCCTTTGTGCTTTTCAGTGTTGCAAAGACACTTTCTCGCACTGAGGTCTGCTTATTGTAAATATCTTGTACGTGTTTGAACACCTTTGAATATTAAAGTTGGCCTTTGTGCTTTTCAGTGTTGCAAAGACACTTTCTCGCACTGACGTCTGCTTATTGTAAATATCTTGTACTTGTTTGAACACCTTTGAATATTAAAGTTGGCCTTTGTGCTTTTCAGTGTTGCAAAGACACTTTCTCGCACTGAGGTCTGCTTATTGTAAATATCTTGTACGTGTTTGAACACCTTTTAATGTTAAAGTTGGCCTTTGTGCTTCTCAGTGTTGCAAAGACACTTTCTTGCGCTGAGGTCTGCTTATTGTAAATATCTTGTACTTGTTTTTACACCTTTGAATGTTAAAGTTGGCCTCTGTGCTTTTCAGTGTTGCAAAGACACTTTCTCGCACTGAGGTCTGCTTATTGTAAATATCTTGTACTTGTTTGAACACCTTTTAATGTCAAAGTTGGCCTTTGTGCTTTTCAGTGTTGCAAAGACACTTTCTCGCACTGAGGTCTGCTTATTGTAAATATCTTGTACGTGTTTGAACACCTTTTAATGTCAAAGTTGGCCTTTGTGCTTTTCAATGATGCAAAGACACTTTCTTGCACTGAGGTCTGCTTATTGTAAATATCTTCTACTTGTTTGAACACCTTTTAATGTCAAAGTTGGCCTTTGTGCTTTTCAGTGTTGCAAAGACACTTTCTTGCACTGAGGTCTGCTTATTGTAAATATCTTGTACTTGTTTTTACACCTTTTAATGTTAAAGTTGGCCTTTGTGCTTTTCAGTGTTGCAAAGACACTTTCTTGCACTGAGGTCTGCTTATTGTAAATATCTTGTACTTGTTTTTACACCTTTGAATGTTAAAGTTGGCCTCTGTGCTTTTCAGTGTTGCAAAGACACTTTCTCGCGCTGAGGTCTGCTTATTGTAAATATCTTGTACTTGTTTGAACACCTTTTAATGTCAAAGTTGGCCTTTGTGCTTTTCAGTGTTGCAAAGACACTTTCTCGCACTGAGGTCTGCTTATTGTAAATATCTTGTACTTGTTTGAACACCTTTTAATGTCAAAGTTGGCCTTTGTGCTTTTCAGTGTTGCAAAGACACTTTCTCGCACTGAGGTCTGCTTATTGCGAATATCTTGTACTTGTTTTTACACCTTTGAATATTAAAGTTGGCCTTTGTGCTTTTCAGTGTTGCAAAGACACTTTCTCGCACTGAGGTCTGCTTATTGTAAATATCTTGTACTTGTTTGAACACCTTTTAATGTCAAAGTTGGCCTTTGTGCTTTTCAGTGTTGCAAAGACACTTTCTCGCACTGTGGTCTGTTTATTGCGAATATCTTGTACTTGTTTGAACACCTTTTAATGTCAAAGTTGGCCTTTGTGCTTTTCAGTGTTGCAAAGACACTTTCTCGCACTGAGGTCTGCTTATTGTAAATATCTTGTACTTGTTTGAACACCTTTTAATGTCAAAGTTGGCCTTTGTGCTTTTCAGTGTTGCAAAGACACTTTCTTGCACTGAGGTCTGCTTATTGTAAATATCTTGTACTTGTTTTTACACCTTTGAATGTTAAAGTTGGCCTCTGTGCTTTTCAGTGTTGCAAAGACACTTTCTCGCGCTGAGGTCTGCTTATTGTAAATATCTTGTACTTGTTTGAACACCTTTTAATGTTAAAGTTGGCCTCTGTGCTTTTCAGTGTTGCAAAGACACTTTCTCGCACTGAGGTCTGCTTATTGTAAATATCTTGTACTTGTTTGAACACCTTTTAATGTTAAAGTTGGCCTCTGTGCTTTTCAGTGTTGCAAAGACACTTTCTCGCACTGAGGTCTGCTTATTGTAAATATCTTGTACGTGTTTGAACACCTTTTAATGTCAAAGTTGGCCTTTGTGCTTTTCAATGATGCAAAGACATTTTCTCGCACTGAGGTCTGCTTATTGTAAATATCTTCTACTTGTTTGAACACCTTTTAATGTCAAAGTTGGCCTCTGTGCTTTTCAGTGTTGCAAAGACACTTTCTCGCACTGAGGTCTGCTTATTGTAAATATCTTGTACTTGTTTGAACACCTTTTAATGTTAAAGTTGGCCTCTGTGCTTTTCAGTGTTGCAAAGACACTTTCTCGCACTGAGGTCTGCTTATTGCGAATATCTTGTACTTGTTTTTACACCTTTGAATATTAAAGTTGGCCTTTGTGCTTTTCAGTGTTGCAAAGACACTTTCTCGCACTGAGGTCTGCTTATTGTAAATATCTTGTACTTGTTTGAACACCTTTTAATGTCAAAGTTGGCCTTTGTGCTTTTCAGTGTTGCAAAGACACTTTCTCGCACTGAGGTCTGCTTATTGTAAATATCTTGTACTTGTTTGAACACCTTTTAATGTCAAAGTTGGCCTTTGTGCTTTTCAGTGTTGCAAAGATACTTTCTCGCACTGAGGTCTGCTTATTGTAAATATCTTGTAGTTGTTTTTACACCTTTTAATGTTAAAGTTGGCCTTTGTGCTTTTCAGTGTTGCAAAGATACTTTCTCGCACTGAGGTCTGCTTATTGTAAATATCTTGTAGTTGTTTTTACACCTTTTAATGTTAAAGTTGGCCTTTGTGCTTTTCAGTGTTGCAAAGACACTTTCTCGCACTGACGTCTGCTTATTGTAAATATCTTGTACTTGTTTTTACACCTTTTAATGTTAAAGTTGGCCTTTGTGCTTTTCAGTGTTGCAAAGACACTTTCTTGCACTGAGGTCTGCTTATTGTAAATATCTTGTAGTTGTTTTTACACCTTTTAATGTTAAAGTTGGCCTTTGTGCTTTTCAGTGTTGCAAAGACACTTTCTTGCACTGAGGTCTGCTTATTGTAAATATCTTGTACTTGTTTTTACACCTTTTAATGTTAAAGTTGGCCTTTGTGCTTTTCAGTGTTGCAAAGACACTTTCTCGCACTGAGGTCTGCTTATTGCGAATATGTTGTACTTGTTTTTACACCTTTGAATATTAAAGTTGGCCTTTGTGCTTTTCAGTGTTGCAAAGACACTTTCTCGCACTGAGGTCTGCTTATTGCGAATATCTTGTACTTGTTTGAACACCTTTTAATGTCAAAGTTGGCCTTTGTGCTTTTCAGTGTTGCAAAGACACTTTCTCGCACTGAGGTCTGCTTATTGTAAATATCTTGTACTTGTTTGAACACCTTTTAATGTCAAAGTTGGCCTTTGTGCTTTTCAGTGTTGCAAAAACACTTTCTTACACTGAGGTCTGCTTATTGTAAATATCTTGTACTTGTTTTTACACCTTTGAATGTTAAAGTTGGCCTCTGTGCTTTTCAGTGTTGCAAAGACACTTTCTCGCACTGAGGTCTGCTTATTGTAAATATCTTGTACTTGTTTTTACACCTTTTAATGTCAAAGTTGGCCTTTGTGCTTTTCATTGTTGCAAAGACACTTTCTCGCACTGAGGTCTGCTTATTGTAAATATCTTGTACTTGTTTGAACACCTTTTAATGTTAAAGTTGGCCTCTGTGCTTTTCAGTGTTGCAAAGACACTTTCTCGCACTGAGGTCTGCTTATTGTAAATATCTTGTACTTGTTTTTACACCTTTTAATGTTAAAGTTGGCCTTTGTGCTTTTCAGTGTTGCAAAGACACTTTCTTGCACTGAGGTCTGCTTATTGTAAATATCTTGTACTTGTTTGAACACCTTTTAATGTTAAAGTTGGCCTTTGTGCTTCTCAGTGTTGCAAAGACACTTTCTCGCACTGAGGTCTGCTTATTGTAAATATCTTGTACTTGTTTTTACACCTTTTAATGTTAAAGTTGGCCTTTGTGCTTTTCAGTGTTGCAAAGACACTTTCTTGCACTGAGGTCTGCTTATTGTAAATATCTTGTACTTGTTTTTACACCTTTTAATGTTAAAGTTGGCCTTTGTGCTTTTCAATGATGCAAAGACATTTTCTCGCACTGAGGTCTGCTTATTGTAAATATCTTGTACTTGTTTGAACACCTTTTAATGTCAAATTCGGCCTTTGTGCTTTTCAGTGTTGCAAAGACACTTTCTTGCACTGAGGTCTGCTTATTGTAAATATCTTGTACTTGTTTGAACACCTTTTAATGTCAAAGTTGGCCTTTGTGCTTTCCAGTGTTGCAAAGACACTTTCTCGCACTGAGGTCTGCTTATTGTAAATATCTTGTACTTGTTTGAACACCTTTTAATGTCAAATTCGGCCTTTGTGCTTTTCAGTGTTGCAAAGACACTTTCTTGCACTGAGGTCTGCTTATTGTAAATATCTTGTACTTGTTTGAACACCTTTTAATGTCAAAGTTGGCCTTTGTGCTTTTCAGTGTTGCAAAGACACTTTCTCGCACTGAGGTCTGCTTATTGTAAATATCTTGTACTTGTTTTTACACCTTTTAATGTTAAAGTTGGCCTTTGTGCTTTTCAGTGTTGCAAAGACACTTTCTTGCACTGAGGTCTGCTTATTGTAAATATCTTGTACTTGTTTGAACACCTTTTAATGTCAAAGTTGGCCTTTGTGCTTTCCAGTGTTGCAAAGACACTTTCTTGCACTGAGGTCTGCTTATTGTAAATATCTTGTACTTGTTTGAACACCTTTTAATGTCAAAGTTGGCCTTTGTGCTTTTCAGTGTTGCAAAGAAACTTTCTCGCACTGAGGTCTGCTTATTGTAAATATCTTGTACTTGTTTGAACACCTTTTAATGTCAAATTCGGCCTTTGTGCTTTTCAGTGTTGCAAAGACACTTTCTTGCACTGAGGTCTGCTTATTGTAAATATCTTGTACTTGTTTGAACACCTTTTAATGTCAAAGTTGGCCTTTGTGCTTTTCAGTGTTGCAAAGAAACTTTCTCGCACTGAGGTCTGCTTATTGTAAATATCTTGTACTTGTTTGAACACCTTTTAATGTCAAATTCGGCCTTTGTGCTTTTCAGTGTTGCAAAGACACTTTCTTGCACTGAGGTCTGCTTATTGTAAATATCTTGTACTTGTTTGAACACCTTTTAATGTCAAAGTTGGCCTTTGTGCTTTTCAGTGTTGCAAAGAAACTTTCTCGCACTGAGGTCTGCTTATTGTAAATATCTTGTACTTGTTTGAACACCTTTTAATGTTAAAGTTGGCCTCTGTGCTTTTCAGTGTTGCAACGACACTTTCTTGCACTGAGGTCTGCTTATTGTAAATATCTTGTACTTGTTTTTGCACCTTTTAATGTTAAAGTTGGCCTCTGTGCTTTTCAGTGTTGCAAAGACACTTTCTTGCACTGAGGTCTGCTTATTGTAAATATCTTGTACTTGTTTGAACACCTTTTAATGTCAAAGTTGGCCTTTGTGCTTTTTAGTGTTGCAAAGACACTTTCTTGCACTGAGGTCTGCTTATTGTAAATATCTTGTACTTGTTTGAACACCTTTTAATGTTAAAGTTGGCCTCTGTGCTTTTCAGTGTTGCGAAGACACTTTCTTGCACTGAGGTCTGCTTATTGTAAATATCTTGTACTTGTTTTTGCACCTTTTAATGTTAAAGTTGGCCTCTGTGCTTTTCAGTGTTGCAAAGACACTTTCTTGCACTGAGGTCTGCTTATTGTAAATATCTTGTACTTGTTTGAACACCTTTTAATGTCAAAGTTGGCCTTTGTGCTTTTTAGTGTTGCAAAGACACTTTCTTACACTGAGGTCTGCTTATTGTAAATATCTTGTACTTGTTTTTGCACCTTTTAATGTTAAAGTTGGCCTTTGTGCTTTTTAGTGTTGCAAAGACACTTTCTTACACTGAGGTCTGCTTATTGTAAATATCTTGTACTTGTTTGAACACCTTTTAATGTTAAAGTTGGCCTTTGTGCTTCTCAGTGTTGCAAAGACACTTTCTTGCACTGAGGTCTGCTTATTGTAAATATCTTGTACTTGTTTTTACACCTTTTAATGTTAAAGTTGGCCTTTGTGCTTTTCAGTGTTGCAAAGACACTTTCTTGCACTGAGGTCTGCTTATTGTAAATATCTTGTACTTGTTTGAACACCTTTTAATGTCAAAGTTGGCCTTTGTGCTTTTCAGTGTTGCAAAGACACTTTCTCGCACTGAGGTCTGCTTATTGTAAATATCTTGTACTTGTTTGAACACCTTTTAATGTCAAAGTTGGCCTTTGTGCTTTTCAGTGTTGCAAAGAAACTTTCTCGCACTGAGGTCTGCTTATTGTAAATATCTTGTACTTGTTTGAACACCTTTTAATGTCAAATTCGGCCTTTGTGCTTTTCAGTGTTGCAAAGACACTTTCTTGCACTGAGGTCTGCTTATTGTAAATATCTTGTACTTGTTTGAACACCTTTTAATGTCAAAGTTGGCCTTTGTGCTTTTCAGTGTTGCAAAGACACTTTCTTGCACTGAGGTCTGCTTATTGTAAATATCTTGTACTTGTTTGAACACCTTTTAATGTCAAAGTTGGCCTTTGTGCTTTTCAGTGTTGCAACGACACTTTCTTGCACTGAGGTCTGCTTATTGTAAATATCTTGTACTTGTTTTTACACCTTTTAATGTCAAAGTTGGCCTTTGTGCTTTTCAGTGTTGCAACGACACTTTCTTGCACTGAGGTCTGCTTATTGTAAATATCTTGTACTTGTTTTTGCACCTTTTAATGTTAAAGTTGGCCTCTGTGCTTTTCAGTGTTGCGAAGACACTTTCTTGCACTGAGGTCTGCTTATTGTAAATATCTTGTACTTGTTTTTACACCTTTTAATGTTAAAGTTGGCCTTTGTGCTTTTCAGTGTTGCAAAGACACTTTCTTGCACTGAGGTCTGCTTATTGTAAATATCTTGTACTTGTTTGAACACCTTTTAATGTCAAAGTTGGCCTTTGTGCTTTTTAGTGTTGCAAAGACACTTTCTTACACTGAGGTCTGCTTATTGTAAATATCTTGTACTTGTTTTTGCACCTTTTAATGTTAAAGTTGGCCTTTGTGCTTTTCAGTGTTGCAAAGACACTTTCTTGCACTGAGGTCTGCTTATTGTAAATATCTTGTACTTGTTTGAACACCTTTTAATGTCAAAGTTGGCCTTTGTGCTTTTCAGTGTTGCAAAGACACTTTCTTACACTGAGGTCTGCTTATTGTAAATATCTTGTACTTGTTTGAACACCTTTTAATGTTAAAGTTGGCCTTTGTGCTTTTCAGTGTTGCAAAGACACTTTCTTGCACTGTGGTCTGCTTATTGTAAATATCTTGTACTTGTTTGAACACCTTTTAATGTTAAAGTTGGCCTTTGTGCTTTTCAGTGTTGCAAAGACACTTTCTTGCACTGAGGTCTGCTTATTGTAAATATCTTGTACTTGTTTTTACACCTTTTAATGTTAAAGTTGGCCTTTGTGCTTTTCAGTGTTGCAAAGACACTTTCTTGCACTGAGGTCTGCTTATTGTAAATATCTTGTACTTGTTTGAACACCTTTTAATGTTAAAGTTGGCCTCTGTGCTTTTCAGTGTTGCAAAGACACTTTCTTGCACTGAGGTCTGCTTATTGTAAATATCTTGTACTTGTTTTTGCACCTTTTAATGTCAAAGTTGGCCTTTGTGCTTTTTAGTGTTGCAAAGACACTTTCTCGCACTGAGGTCTGCTTATTGTAAATATCTTGTACTTGTTTTTACACCTTTTAATGTTAAAGTTGGCCTTTGTGCTTTTTAGTGTTGCAAAGACACTTTCTTGCACTGAGGTCTGCTTATTGTAAATATCTTGTACTTGTTTTTGCACCTTTTAATGTCAAAGTTGGCCTTTGTGCTTTTTAGTGTTGCAAAGACACTTTCTCGCACTGAGGTCTGCTTATTGTAAATATCTTGTACTTGTTTTTACACCTTTTAATGTTAAAGTTGGCCTTTGTGCTTTTCAGTGTTGCAAAGACACTTTCTCGCACTGAGGTCTGCTTATTGTAAATATCTTGTACTTGTTTTTACACCTTTTAATGTTAAAGTTGGCCTTTGTGCTTTTCAATGATGCGAAGACACTTTCTTGCACTGAGGTCTGCTTATTGTAAATATCTTGTACTTGTTTTTACACCTTTTAATGTTAAAGTTGGCCTTTGTGCTTTTCAGTGTTGCAAAGACACTTTCTTGCACTGAGGTCTGCTTATTGTAAATATCTTGTACTTGTTTGAACACCTTTTAATGTTAAAGTTGGCCTTTGTGCTTTTCAGTGTCGCAAAGACACTTTCTTGCACTGAGGTCTGCTTATTGTAAATATCTTGTACTTGTTTGAACACCTTTTAATGTCAAAGTTGGCCTTTGTGCTTTTCAGTGTTGCAAAGACACTTTCTCGCACTGAGGTCTGCTTATTGTAAATATCTTGTACTTGTTTTTACACCTTTTAATGTTAAAGTTGGCCTCTGTGCTTTTCAGTGTTGCAAAGACACTTTCTCGCACTGACGTCTGCTTATTGTAAATATCTTGTACTTGTTTGAACACCTTTTAATGTTAAAGTTGGCCTCTGTGCTTTTCAGTGTTGCAAAGACACTTTCTTGCACTGAGGTCTGCTTATTGTAAATATCTTGTACTTGTTTTTACACCTTTTAATGTTAAAGTTGGCCTTTGTGCTTTTCAGTGTTGCAAAGACACTTTCTTGCACTGAGGTCTGCTTATTGTAAATATCTTGTACTTGTTTGAACACCTTTTAATGTCAAAGTTGGCCTCTGTGCTTTTCAGTGTTGCAAAGACACTTTCTTGCACTGAGGTCTGCTTATTGTAAATATCTTGTACTTGTTTGAACACCTTTTAATGTTAAAGTTGGCCTCTGTGCTTTTCAGTGTTGCAAAGACACTTTCTTGCACTGAGGTCTGCTTATTGTAAATATCTTGTACTTGTTTTTACACCTTTTAATGTTAAAGTTGGCCTTTGTGCTTTTCAGTGTTGCAAAGACACTTTCTCGCACTGACGTCTGCTTATTGTAAATATCTTGTACTTGTTTGAACACCTTTTAATGTTAAAGTTGGCCTCTGTGCTTTTCAGTGTTGCAAAGACACTTTCTTGCACTGAGGTCTGCTTATTGTAAATATCTTGTACTTGTTTTTACACCTTTTAATGTTAAAGTTGGCCTTTGTGCTTTTTAGTGTTGCAAAGACACTTTCTCGCACTGAGGTCTGCTTATTGTAAATATCTTGTACTTGTTTTTACACCTTTTAATGTTAAAGTTGGCCTTTGTGCTTTTTAGTGTTGCAAAGACACTTTCTTGCACTGAGGTCTGCTTATTGTAAATATCTTGTACTTGTTTTTGCACCTTTTAATGTCAAAGTTGGCCTTTGTGCTTTTTAGTGTTGCAAAGACACTTTCTCGCACTGAGGTCTGCTTATTGTAAATATCTTGTACTTGTTTTTACACCTTTTAATGTTAAAGTTGGCCTTTGTGCTTTTCAGTGTTGCAAAGACACTTTCTCGCACTGAGGTCTGCTTATTGTAAATATCTTGTACTTGTTTTTACACCTTTTAATGTTAAAGTTGGCCTTTGTGCTTTTCAATGATGCGAAGACACTTTCTTGCACTGAGGTCTGCTTATTGTAAATATCTTGTACTTGTTTTTACACCTTTTAATGTTAAAGTTGGCCTTTGTGCTTTTCAGTGTTGCAAAGACACTTTCTTGCACTGAGGTCTGCTTATTGTAAATATCTTGTACTTGTTTGAACACCTTTTAATGTTAAAGTTGGCCTTTGTGCTTTTCAGTGTCGCAAAGACACTTTCTTGCACTGAGGTCTGCTTATTGTAAATATCTTGTACTTGTTTGAACACCTTTTAATGTCAAAGTTGGCCTTTGTGCTTTTCAGTGTTGCAAAGACACTTTCTCGCACTGAGGTCTGCTTATTGTAAATATCTTGTACTTGTTTTTACACCTTTTAATGTTAAAGTTGGCCTCTGTGCTTTTCAGTGTTGCAAAGACACTTTCTCGCACTGACGTCTGCTTATTGTAAATATCTTGTACTTGTTTGAACACCTTTTAATGTCAAAGTTGGCCTTTGTGCTTTTCAGTGTTGCAAAGACACTTTCTTGCACTGAGGTCTGCTTATTGTAAATATCTTGTACTTGTTTTTACACCTTTTAATGTTAAAGTTGGCCTTTGTGCTTTTCAGTGTTGCAAAGACACTTTCTTGCACTGAGGTCTGCTTATTGTAAATATCTTGTACTTGTTTGAACACCTTTTAATGTTAAAGTTGGCCTTTGTGCTTTTCAATGATGCGAAGACACTTTCTTGCACTGAGGTCTGCTTATTGTAAATATCTTGTACTTGTTTTTACACCTTTTAATGTTAAAGTTGGCCTTTGTGCTTTTCAGTGTTGCAAAGACACTTTCTTGCACTGAGGTCTGCTTATTGTAAATATCTTGTACTTGTTTGAACACCTTTGAATATTAAAGTTGGCCTCTGTGCTTTTCAGTGATGCAAAGACACTTTCTCGCACTGAGGTCTGCTTATTGTAAATATCTTGTACTTGTTTGAACACCTTTTAATGTCAAAGTTGGCCTTTGTGCTTTTCAATGATGCGAAGACACTTTCTTGCACTGAGGTCTGCTTATTGTAAATATCTTGTACTTGTTTTTGCACCTTTTAATGTTAAAGTTGGCCTTTGTGCTTTTCAGTGTTGCAAAGACACTTTCTCGCACTGAGGTCTGCTTATTGTAAATATCTTGTACTTGTTTGAACACCTTTTAATGTCAAAGTTGGCCTTTGTGCTTTTCAGTGTTGCAACGAAACTTTCTCGCACTGAGGTCTGCTTATTGTAAATATCTTGTACTTGTTTGAACACCTTTTAATGTTAAAGTTGGCCTTTGTGCTTTTCAGTGTTGCAAAGACACTTTCTCGCACTGATGTCTGCTTATTGTAAATATCTTGTACTTGTTTGAACACCTTTTAATGTTAAAGTTGGCCTTTGTGCTTTTCAGTGTTGCAAAGACACTTTCTTGCACTGAGGTCTGCTTATTGTAAATATCTTGTACTTGTTTTTACACCTTTTAATGTTAAAGTTGGCCTTTGTGCTTTTCAGTGTTGCAAAGACACTTTCTTGCACTGAGGTCTGCTTATTGTAAATATCTTGTACTTGTTTGAACACCTTTTAATGTTAAAGTTGGCCTTTGTGCTTTTCAATGATGCGAAGACACTTTCTTGCACTGAGGTCTGCTTATTGTAAATATCTTGTACTTGTTTTTACACCTTTTAATGTTAAAGTTGGCCTTTGTGCTTTTCAGTGTTGCAAAGACACTTTCTTGCACTGAGGTCTGCTTATTGTAAATATCTTGTACTTGTTTGAACACCTTTGAATATTAAAGTTGGCCTCTGTGCTTTTCAGTGATGCAAAGACACTTTCTCGCACTGAGGTCTGCTTATTGTAAATATCTTGTACTTGTTTGAACACCTTTTAATGTCAAAGTTGGCCTTTGTGCTTTTCAATGATGCGAAGACACTTTCTTGCACTGAGGTCTGCTTATTGTAAATATCTTGTACTTGTTTTTGCACCTTTTAATGTTAAAGTTGGCCTTTGTGCTTTTCAGTGTTGCAAAGACACTTTCTCGCACTGAGGTCTGCTTATTGTAAATATCTTGTACTTGTTTGAACACCTTTTAATGTCAAAGTTGGCCTTTGTGCTTTTCAGTGTTGCAACGAAACTTTCTCGCACTGAGGTCTGCTTATTGTAAATATCTTGTACTTGTTTGAACACCTTTTAATGTTAAAGTTGTCCTTTGTGCTTTTCAGTGTTGCAAAGACACTTTCTCGCACTGACGTCTGCTTATTGTAAATATCTTGTACTTGTTTGAACACCTTTTAATGTCAAAGTTGGCCTTTGTGCTTTTCAGTGTTGCAACGACACTTTCTTGCACTGAGGTCTGCTTATTGTAAATATCTTGTACTTGTTTTTGCACCTTTTAATGTTAAAGTTGGCCTCTGTGCTTTTCAGTGTTGCAAAGACACTTTCTCGCACTGAGGTCTGCTTATTGTAAATATCTTGTACTTGTTTGAACACCTTTTAATGTCAAAGTTGGCCTTTGTGCTTTTCAGTGTTGCAAAGAAACTTTCTCGCACTGAGGTCTGCTTATTGTAAATATCTTGTACTTGTTTGAACACCTTTTAATGTTAAAGTTGGCCTTTGTGCTTTTCAGTGTTGCAAAGACACTTTCTTGCACTGAGGTCTGCTTATTGTAAATATCTTGTACTTGTTTTTGCACCTTTTAATGTTAAAGTTGGCCTCTGTGCTTTTCAGTGTTGCAAAGACACTTTCTCGCACTGAGGTCTGCTTATTGTAAATATCTTGTACTTGTTTGAACACCTTTTAATGTCAAAGTTGGCCTTTGTGCTTTTCAGTGTTGCAAAGAAACTTTCTCGCACTGAGGTCTGCTTATTGTAAATATCTTGTACTTGTTTGAACACCTTTTAATGTTAAAGTTGGCCTTTGTGCTTTTCAGTGTTGCAAAGACACTTTCTCGCACTGAGGTCTGCTTATTGTAAATATCTTGTACTTGTTTGAACACCTTTGAATGTCAAAGTTGGCCTTTGTGCTTTTCAGTGTTGCAAAGACACTTTCTCGCACTGAGGTCTGCTTATTGTAAATATCTTGTACTTTTTTGAACACCTTTTAATGTTAAAGTTGGCCTCTGTGCTTTTCAGTGTTGCGAAGACACTTTCTCGCACTGAGGTCTGCTTATCATAAATATCTTGTACTTGTTTTTACACCTTTTAATGTCAAAGTTGGCCTCTGTGCTTTTCAGTGTTGCGAAGACACTTTCTCGCACTGAGGTCTGCTTATCATAAATATCTTGTACTTGTTTTTACACCTTTTAATGTCAAAGTTGGCCTCTGTGCTTTTCAGTGTTGCGAAGACACTTTCTCGCACTGAGGTCTGCTTATCATAAATATCTTGTACTTGTTTTTACACCTTTTAATGTCAAAGTTGGCCTTTGTGCTTTTCAGTGTTGCAAAGACACTTTCTTGCACTGAGGTCTGCTTATTGTAAATATCTTGTACTTGTTTGAACACCTTTTAATGTCAAAGTTGGCCTTTGTGCTTTTCAGTGTTGCAAAGACACTTTCTTGCACTGAGGTCTGCTTATTGTAAATATCTTGTACTTGTTTTTACACCTTTTAATGTCAAAGTTGGCCTTTGTGCTTTTCAGTGTTGCAAAGACACTTTCTTGCACTGAGGTCTGCTTATTGTAAATATCTTGTACTTGTTTGAACACCTTTTAATGTTAAAGTTGGCCTTTGTGCTTTTCAGTGTTGCAAAGACACTTTCTTGCACTGAGGTCTGCTTATTGTAAATATCTTGTACTTGTTTGAACACCTTTTAATGTTAAAGTTGGCCTCTGTGCTTTTCAGTGTTGCAACGACATTTTCTCGCACTGAGGTCTGCTTATTGTAAATATCTTGTACTTGTTTGAACACCTTTTAATGTTAAAGTTGGCCTTTGTGCTTTTCAGTGTTGCAACGAAACTTTCTCGCACTGACGTCTGCTTATTGTAAATATCTTGTACTTGTTTGAACACCTTTGAATATTAAAGTTGGCCTTTGTGCTTTTCAGTGTTGCAAAGACACTTTCTTGCACTGAGGTCTGCTTATTGTAAATATCTTGTACTTGTTTGAACACCTTTTAATGTTAAAGTTGGCCTCTGTGCTTTTCAGTGTTGCAACGACATTTTCTCGCACTGAGGTCTGCTTATTGTAAATATCTTGTACTTGTTTGAACACCTTTTAATGTTAAAGTTGGCCTTTGTGCTTTTCAGTGTTGCAACGAAACTTTCTCGCACTGACGTCTGCTTATTGTAAATATCTTGTACTTGTTTGAACACCTTTGAATATTAAAGTTGGCCTCTGTGCTTTTCAGTGTTGCAACGACATTTTCTCGCACTGAGGTCTGCTTATTGTAAATATCTTGTACTTGTTTGAACACCTTTTAATGTTAAAGTTGGCCTTTGTGCTTTTCAGTGTTGCAAAGACACTTTCTCGCACTGACGTCTGCTTATTGTAAATATCTTGTACTTGTTTGAACACCTTTTAATGTCAAAGTCGGCCTTTGTGCTTTTCAGTGTTGCAAAGACACTTTCTCGCACTGAGGTCTGCTTATTGTAAATATCTTGTACTTGTTTGAACACCTTTTAATGTCAAAGTTGGCCTTTGTGCTTTTCAGTGTTGCAAAGACACTTTCTCGCACTGAGGTCTGCTTATTGTAAATATCTTGTACTTGTTTTTACACCTTTTAATGTCAAAGTTGGCCTTTGTCCTTCTCAGTGTTGCAAAGACACTTTCTCGCACTGAGGTCTGCTTATTGTAAATATCTTGTACTTGTTTGAACCCCTTTTAATGTTAAAGTTGGCCTCTGTGCTTTTCAGTGTTGCAAAGACACTTTCTTGCACTGAGGTCTGCTTATTGTAAATATCTTGTACTTGTTTTTGCACCTTTTAATGTTAAAGTTGGCCTCTGTGCTTTTCAGTGTTGCAAAGACACTTTCTTGCACTGAGGTCTGCTTATTGTAAATATCTTGTACTTGTTTGAACACCTTTGAATATTAAAGTTGGCCTCTGTGCTTTTCAGTGTTGCAACGACATTTTCTCGCACTGAGGTCTGCTTATTGTAAATATCTTGTACTTGTTTTTACACCTTTTAATGTTAAAGTTGGCCTTTGTGCTTTTCAGTGTTGCAAAGACACTTTCTCGCACTGAGGTCTACTTATTGTAAATATCTTGTACTTGTTTGAACACCTTTTAATGTTAAAGTTGGCCTTTGTGCTTTTCAGTGTTGCAAAGACACTTTCTCGCACTGAGGTCTACTTATTGTAAATATCTTGTACTTGTTTGAACACCTTTTAATGTCAAAGTTGGCCTTTGTGCTTTTCAGTGTTGCAAAGACACTTTCTTGCACTGAGGTCTGCTTATTGTAAATATCTTGTACTTGTTTGAACACCTTTGAATATTAAAGTTGGCCTCTGTGCTTTTCAGTGTTGCAACGACATTTTCTCGCACTGAGGTCTGCTTATTGTAAATATCTTGTACTTGTTTTTACACCTTTTAATGTCAAAGTTGGCCTTTGTGCTTTTCAGTGTTGCAAAGAAACTTTCTCGCACTGACGTCTGCTTATTGTAAATATCTTGTACTTGTTTGAACACCTTTGAATATTAAAGTTGGCCTCTGTGCTTTTCAGTGTTGCAACGACATTTTCTCGCACTGAGGTCTGCTTATTGTAAATATCTTGTACTTGTTTTTACACCTTTTAATGTCAAAGTTGGCCTTTGTGCTTTTCAGTGTTGCAAAGACACTTTCTCGCACTGAGGTCTGCTTATTGTAAATATCTTGTACTTGTTTGAACACCTTTTAATGTCAAAGTTGGCCTCTGTGCTTTTCAGTGTTGCAAAGACACTTTCTCGCACTGAGGTCTGCTTATTGTAAATATCTTGTACTTGTTTTTACACCTTTTAATGTCAAAGTTGGCCTTTGTGCTTTTCAATGATGCGAAGACACTTTCTCGCACTGACGTCTGCTTATTGTAAATATCTTGTACTTGTTTGAACACCTTTTAATGTCAAAGTTGGCCTTTGTGCTTTTCAGTGTTGCAAAGACACTTTCTCGCACTGACGTCTGCTTATTGTAAATATCTTGTACTTGTTTTTACACCTTTTAATGTCAAAGTTGGCCTCTGTGCTTTTCAGTGTTGCAAAGACACTTTCTTGCACTGAGGTCTGCTTATTGTAAATATCTTGTACTTGTTTGAACACCTTTGAATATTAAAGTTGGCCTCTGTGCTTTTCAGTGATGCAAAGACACTTTCTCGCACTGAGGTCTGCTTATTGTAAATATCTTGTACTTGTTTGAACACCTTTTAATGTCAAAGTTGGCCTTTGTGCTTTTCAATGATGCGAAGACACTTTCTCGCACTGAGGTCTGCTTATTGTAAATATCTTGTACTTGTTTGAACACCTTTTAATGTCAAAGTTGGCCTCTGTGCTTTTCAGTGTTGCAAAGACACTTTCTCGCACTGAGGTCTGCTTATTGTAAATATCTTGTACTTGTTTGAACACCTTTTAATGTCAAAGTTGGCCTTTGTGCTTTTCAATGATGCGAAGACACTTTCTCGCACTGAGGTCTGCTTATTGTAAATATCTTGTACTTGTTTTTGCACCTTTTAATGTTAAAGTTGGCCTCTGTGCTTTTCAGTGTTGCAAAGACACTTTCTCGCACTGAGGTCTGCTTATTGTAAATATCTTGTACTTGTTTGAACACCTTTTAATGTCAAAGTTGGCCTTTGTGCTTTTCAGTGTTGCAACGAAACTTTCTCGCACTGAGGTCTGCTTATTGTAAATATCTTGTACTTGTTTGAACACCTTTGAATATTAAAGTTGGCCTTTGTGCTTTTCAGTGTTGCAACGACATTTTCTCGCACTGAGGTCTGCTTATTGTAAATATCTTGTACTTGTTTGAACACCTTTTAATGTTAAAGTTGGCCTTTGTGCTTTTCAGTGTTGCAAAGACACTTTCTCGCACTGACGTCTGCTTATTGTAAATATCTTGTACTTGTTTTTGCACCTTTTAATGTCAAAGTTGGCCTTTGTGCTTTTCAGTGTTGCAACGACACTTTCTTGCACTGAGGTCTGCTTATTGTAAATATCTTGTACTTGTTTTTGCACCTTTTAATGTTAAAGTTGGCCTCTGTGCTTTTCAGTGTTGCAAAGACACTTTCTCGCACTGAGGTCTGCTTATTGTAAATATCTTGTACTTGTTTGAACACCTTTTAATGTCAAAGTTGGCCTTTGTGCTTTTCAGTGTTGCAAAGAAACTTTCTCGCACTGAGGTCTGCTTATTGTAAATATCTTGTACTTCTTTTTGCACCTTTTAATGTTAAAGTTGGCCTTTGTGCTTTTCAGTGTTGCGAAGACACTTTCTCGCACTGAGGTCTGCTTATCATAAATATCTTGTACTTGTTTGAACACCTTTTAATGTTAAAGTTGGCCTTTGTGCTTTTCAGTGTTGCAAAGACACTTTCTCGCACTGAGGTCTGCTTATTGTAAATATCTTGTACTTGTTTTTACACCTTTTAATGTTAAAGTTGGCCTCTGTGCTTTTCAGTGTTGCAAAGACACTTTCTCGCACTGAGGTCTGCTTATTGTAAATATCTTGTACTTGTTTTTACACCTTTTAATGTTAAAGTTGGCCTCTGTGCTTTTCAGTGTTGCAAAGACACTTTCTCGCACTGAGGTCTGCTTATTGTAAATATCTTGTACTTGTTTTTACACCTTTTAATGTTAAAGTTGGCCTCTGTGCTTTTCAGTGTTGCAAAGACACTTTCTCGCACTGAGGTCTGCTTATTGTAAATATCTTGTACTTGTTTGAACACCTTTGAATATTAAAGTTGGCCTCTGTGCTTTTCAGTGTTGCAAAGACACTTTCTTGCACTGAGGTCTGCTTATTGTAAATATCTTGTACTTGTTTGAACACCTTTTAATGTCAAAGTTGGCCTTTGTGCTTTTCAGTGTTGCAAAGACACTTTCTCGCACTGACGTCTGCTTATTGTAAATATCTTGTACTTGTTTGAACACCTTTGAATATTAAAGTTGGCCTCTGTGCTTTTCAGTGTTGCAACGACATTTTCTCGCACTGAGGTCTGCTTATTGTAAATATCTTGTACTTGTTTGAACACCTTTTAATGTCAAAGTTGGCCTTTGTGCTTTTCAGTGTTGCAAAGACACTTTCTCGCACTGACGTCTGCTTATTGTAAATATCTTGTACTTGTTTGAACACCTTTTAATGTTAAAGTTGGCCTTTGTGCTTTTCAGTGTTGCAAAGACACTTTCTCGCACTGAGGTCTGCTTATTGTAAATATCTTGTACTTGTTTGAACACCTTTTAATGTTAAAGTTGGCCTCTGTGCTTTTCAGTGTTGCAAAGACACTTTCTTGCACTGAGGTCTGCTTATTGTAAATATCTTGTACTTGTTTGAACACCTTTTAATGTCAAAGTTGGCCTTTGTGCTTTTCAGTGTTGCAAAGACACTTTCTCGCACTGACGTCTGCTTATTGTAAATATCTTGTACTTGTTTGAACACCTTTTAATGTCAAAGTCGGCCTTTGTTCTTTTCAGTGTTGCAAAGACACTTTCTCGCACTGAGGTCTGCTTATTGTAAATATCTTGTACTTGTTTGAACACCTTTTAATGTCAAAGTTGGCCTTTGTGCTTTTCAGTGTTGCAAAGACACTTTCTCGCACTGAGGTCTGCTTATTGTAAATATCTTGTACTTGTTTTTACACCTTTTAATGTCAAAGTTGGCCTTTGTCCTTCTCAGTGTTGCAAAGACACTTTCTCGCACTGAGGTCTGCTTATTGTAAATATCTTGTACTTGTTTGAACCCCTTTTAATGTTAAAGTTGGCCTCTGTGCTTTTCAGTGTTGCAAAGACACTTTCTCGCACTGAGGTCTGCTTATTGTAAATATCTTGTACTTGTTTGAACACCTTTGAATATTAAAGTTGGCCTCTGTGCTTTTCAGTGTTGCAACGACATTTTCTCGCACTGAGGTCTGCTTATTGTAAATATCTTGTACTTGTTTGAACACCTTTTAATGTTAAAGTTGGCCTCTGTGCTTTTCAGTGTTGCAAAGACACTTTCTCGCACTGAGGTCTACTTATTGTAAATATCTTGTACTTGTTTGAACACCTTTTAATGTTAAAGTTGGCCTTTGTGCTTTTCAGTGTTGCAAAGACACTTTCTTGCACTGAGGTCTGCTTATTGTAAATATCTTGTACTTGTTTGAACACCTTTTAATGTCAAAGTTGGCCTTTGTGCTTTTCAGTGTTGCAAAGAAACTTTCTCGCACTGACGTCTGCTTATTGTAAATATCTTGTACTTGTTTGAACACCTTTGAATATTAAAGTTGGCCTTTGTGCTTTTCAGTGTTGCAAAGAAACTTTCTCGCACTGAGGTCTACTTATTGTAAATATCTTGTACTTGTTTGAACACCTTTTAATGTTAAAGTTGGCCTTTGTGCTTTTCAGTGTTGCAAAGACACTTTCTTGCACTGAGGTCTGCTTATTGTAAATATCTTGTACTTGTTTGAACACCTTTTAATGTCAAAGTTGGCCTTTGTGCTTTTCAGTGTTGCAAAGAAACTTTCTCGCACTGACGTCTGCTTATTGTAAATATCTTGTACTTGTTTGAACACCTTTGAATATTAAAGTTGGCCTCTGTGCTTTTCAGTGTTGCAACGACATTTTCTCGCACTGAGGTCTGCTTATTGTAAATATCTTGTACTTGTTTGAACACCTTTTAATGTCAAAGTTGGCCTCTGTGCTTTTCAGTGTTGCAAAGACACTTTCTCGCACTGAGGTCTGCTTATTGTAAATATCTTGTACTTGTTTTTACACCTTTTAATGTCAAAGTTGGCCTTTGTGCTTTTCAGTGTTGCAAAGACACTTTCTCGCACTGAGGTCTGCTTATTGTAAATATCTTGTACTTGTTTGAACACCTTTTAATGTCAAAGTTGGCCTCTGTGCTTTTCAGTGTTGCGAAGACACTTTCTCGCACTGAGGTCTGCTTATCATAAATATCTTGTACTTGTTTGAACACCTTTTAATGTTAAAGTTGGCCTTTGTGCTTTTCAATGATGCGAAGACACTTTCTCGCACTGAGGTCTGCTTATTGTAAATATCTTGTACTTGTTTTTACACCTTTTAATGTTAAAGTTGGCCTCTGTGCTTTTCAGTGTTGCAAAGACACTTTCTCGCACTGACGTCTGCTTATTGTAAATATCTTGTACTTGTTTGAACACCTTTTAATGTCAAAGTTGGCCTCTGTGCTTTTCAGTGTTGCAAAGACACTTTCTCGCACTGAGGTCTGCTTATTGTAAATATCTTGTACTTGTTTTTACACCTTTGAATATTAAAGTTGGCCTCTGTGCTTTTCAGTGTTGCGAAGACACTTTCTCGCACTGAGGTCTGCTTATCATAAATATCTTGTACTTGTTTGAACACCTTTTAATGTCAAAGTTGGCCTTTGTGCTTTTCAATGATGCGAAGACACTTTCTCGCACTGAGGTCTGCTTATTGTAAATATCTTGTACTTGTTTTTACACCTTTTAATGTTAAAGTTGGCCTCTGTGCTTTTCAGTGTTGCAAAGACACTTTCTCGCACTGACGTCTGCTTATTGTAAATATCTTGTACTTGTTTGAACACCTTTGAATATTAAAGTTGGCCTCTGTGCTTTTCAGTGTTGCAAAGACACTTTCTTGCACTGAGGTCTGCTTATTGTAAATATCTTGTACTTGTTTGAACACCTTTTAATGTCAAAGTTGGCCTTTGTGCTTTTCAGTGTTGCAAAGACACTTTCTCGCACTGACGTCTGCTTATTGTAAATATCTTGTACTTGTTTGAACACCTTTTAATGTTAAAGTTGGCCTTTGTGCTTTTCAGTGTTGCAAAGACACTTTCTCGCACTGTGGTCTGCTTATTGTAAATATCTTGTACTTGTTTGAACACCTTTTAATGTCAAAGTTGGCCTTTGTGCTTTTCAGTGTTGCAAAGAAACTTTCTCGCACTGACGTCTGCTTATTGTAAATATCTTGTACTTGTTTGAACACCTTTGAATATTAAAGTTGGCCTCTGTGCTTTTCAGTGTTGCAACGACATTTTCTCGCACTGAGGTCTGCTTATTGTAAATATCTTGTACTTGTTTGAACACCTTTTAATGTCAAAGTTGGCCTTTGTGCTTTTCAGTGTTGCAAAGACACTTTCTCGCACTGAGGTCTGCTTATTGTAAATATCTTGTACTTGTTTGAACACCTTTTAATGTTAAAGTTGGCCTTTGTGCTTTTCAGTGTTGCAAAGACACTTTCTCGCACTGTGGTCTGCTTATTGTAAATATCTTGTACTTGTTTGAACACCTTTTAATGTTAAAGTTGGCCTTTGTGCTTTTCAGTGTTGCAAAGACACTTTCTCGCACTGAGGTCTGCTTATTGTAAATATCTTGTACTTGTTTGAACACCTTTTAATGTTAAAGTTGGCCTTTGTGCTTTTCAGTGTTGCAAAGACACTTTCTCGCACTGAGGTCTGCTTATTGTAAATATCTTGTACTTGTTTGAACACCTTTTAATGTTAAAGTTGGCCTTTGTGCTTTTCAGTGTTGCAAAGACACTTTCTCGCACTGAGGTCTGCTTATTGTAAATATCTTGTACTTGTTTGAACACCTTTTAATGTCAAAGTTGGCCTTTGTGCTTTTCAGTGTTGCAAAGACACTTTCTCGCACTGACGTCTGCTTATTGTAAATATCTTGTACTTGTTTGAACACCTTTTAATGTTAAAGTTGGCCTCTGTGCTTTTCAGTGTTGCAAAGACACTTTCTTGCACTGAGGTCTGCTTATTGTAAATATCTTGTACTTGTTTGAACACCTTTTAATGTCAAAGTTGGCCTTTGTGCTTTTCAGTGTTGCAAAGACACTTTCTCGCACTGTGGTCTGCTTATTGTAAATATCTTGTACTTGTTTGAACACCTTTTAATGTTAAAGTTGGCCTCTGTGCTTTTCAGTGTTGCAAAGACACTTTCTTGCACTGAGGTCTGCTTATTGTAAATATCTTGTACTTGTTTGAACACCTTTTAATGTCAAAGTTGGCCTTTGTGCTTTTCAGTGTTGCAAAGACACTTTCTCGCACTGACGTCTGCTTATTGTAAATATCTTGTACTTGTTTGAACACCTTTTAATGTTAAAGTTGGCCTTTGTGCTTTTCAGTGTTGCAAAGACACTTTCTCGCACTGTGGTCTGCTTATTGTAAATATCTTGTACTTGTTTGAACACCTTTTAATGTTAAAGTTGGCCTTTGTGCTTTTCAGTGTTGCAAAGCCACTTTCTCGCACTGAGGTCTGCTTATTGTAAATATCTTGTACTTGTTTTTACACCTTTTAATGTCAAAGTTGGCCTTTGTGCTTTTCAGTGTTGCAAAGACACTTTCTCGCACTGAGGTCTGCTTATTGTAAATATCTTGTACTTGTTTTTACACCTTTTAATGTCAAAGTTGGCCTTTGTCCTTCTCAGTGTTGCAAAGACACTTTCTCGCACTGAGGTCTGCTTATTGTAAATATCTTGTACTTGTTTGAACACCTTTTAATGTCAAAGTTGGCCTCTGTGCTTTTCAGTGTTGCAACGACATTTTCTCGCACTGAGGTCTGCTTATTGTAAATATCTTGTACTTGTTTTTACACCTTTTAATGTCAAAGTTGGCCTTTGTGCTTTTCAGTGTTGCAAAGACACTTTCTCGCACTGACGTCTGCTTATTGTAAATATCTTGTACTTGTTTGAACACCTTTGAATATTAAAGTTGGCCTCTGTGCTTTTCAGTGTTGCAACGACATTTTCTCGCACTGAGGTCTGCTTATTGTAAATATCTTGTACTTGTTTGAACACCTTTTAATGTCAAAGTTGGCCTCTGTGCTTTTCAGTGTTGCAAAGACACTTTCTCGCACTGAGGTCTGCTTATTGTAAATATCTTGTACTTGTTTTTACACCTTTTAATGTCAAAGTTGGCCTTTGTGCTTTTCAGTGTTGCAAAGACACTTTCTCGCACTGAGGTCTGCTTATTGTAAATATCTTGTACTTGTTTGAACACCTTTTAATGTCAAAGTTGGCCTCTGTGCTTTTCAGTGTTGCGAAGACACTTTCTCGCACTGAGGTCTGCTTATCATAAATATCTTGTACTTGTTTGAACACCTTTTAATGTTAAAGTTGGCCTTTGTGCTTTTCAATGATGCGAAGACACTTTCTCGCACTGAGGTCTGCTTATTGTAAATATCTTGTACTTGTTTTTACACCTTTTAATGTTAAAGTTGGCCTCTGTGCTTTTCAGTGTTGCAAAGACACTTTCTCGCACTGACGTCTGCTTATTGTAAATATCTTGTACTTGTTTGAACACCTTTTAATGTCAAAGTTGGCCTCTGTGCTTTTCAGTGTTGCAAAGACACTTTCTCGCACTGAGGTCTGCTTATTGTAAATATCTTGTACTTGTTTTTACACCTTTGAATATTAAAGTTGGCCTCTGTGCTTTTCAGTGTTGCGAAGACACTTTCTCGCACTGAGGTCTGCTTATCATAAATATCTTGTACTTGTTTGAACACCTTTTAATGTCAAAGTTGGCCTTTGTGCTTTTCAATGATGCGAAGACACTTTCTCGCACTGAGGTCTGCTTATTGTAAATATCTTGTACTTGTTTTTACACCTTTTAATGTTAAAGTTGGCCTCTGTGCTTTTCAGTGTTGCAAAGACACTTTCTCGCACTGACGTCTGCTTATTGTAAATATCTTGTACTTGTTTGAACACCTTTGAATATTAAAGTTGGCCTCTGTGCTTTTCAGTGTTGCAAAGACACTTTCTTGCACTGAGGTCTGCTTATTGTAAATATCTTGTACTTGTTTGAACACCTTTTAATGTCAAAGTTGGCCTTTGTGCTTTTCAGTGTTGCAAAGACACTTTCTCGCACTGACGTCTGCTTATTGTAAATATCTTGTACTTGTTTGAACACCTTTTAATGTTAAAGTTGGCCTTTGTGCTTTTCAGTGTTGCAAAGACACTTTCTCGCACTGTGGTCTGCTTATTGTAAATATCTTGTACTTGTTTGAACACCTTTTAATGTTAAAGTTGGCCTTTGTGCTTTTCAGTGTTGCAAAGACACTTTCTTGCACTGAGGTCTGCTTATTGTAAATATCTTGTACTTGTTTGAACACCTTTTAATGTCAAAGTTGGCCTTTGTGCTTTTCAGTGTTGCAAAGAAACTTTCTCGCACTGACGTCTGCTTATTGTAAATATCTTGTACTTGTTTGAACACCTTTGAATATTAAAGTTGGCCTCTGTGCTTTTCAGTGTTGCAACGACATTTTCTCGCACTGAGGTCTGCTTATTGTAAATATCTTGTACTTGTTTGAACACCTTTTAATGTCAAAGTTGGCCTTTGTGCTTTTCAGTGTTGCAAAGACACTTTCTCGCACTGAGGTCTGCTTATTGTAAATATCTTGTACTTGTTTGAACACCTTTTAATGTTAAAGTTGGCCTTTGTGCTTTTCAGTGTTGCAAAGACACTTTCTCGCACTGTGGTCTGCTTATTGTAAATATCTTGTACTTGTTTGAACACCTTTTAATGTTAAAGTTGGCCTTTGTGCTTTTCAGTGTTGCAAAGACACTTTCTCGCACTGAGGTCTGCTTATTGTAAATATCTTGTACTTGTTTGAACACCTTTTAATGTTAAAGTTGGCCTTTGTGCTTTTCAGTGTTGCAAAGACACTTTCTCGCACTGAGGTCTGCTTATTGTAAATATCTTGTACTTGTTTGAACACCTTTTAATGTTAAAGTTGGCCTTTGTGCTTTTCAGTGTTGCAAAGACACTTTCTCGCACTGAGGTCTGCTTATTGTAAATATCTTGTACTTGTTTGAACACCTTTTAATGTCAAAGTTGGCCTTTGTGCTTTTCAGTGTTGCAAAGACACTTTCTCGCACTGACGTCTGCTTATTGTAAATATCTTGTACTTGTTTGAACACCTTTTAATGTTAAAGTTGGCCTCTGTGCTTTTCAGTGTTGCAAAGACACTTTCTTGCACTGAGGTCTGCTTATTGTAAATATCTTGTACTTGTTTGAACACCTTTTAATGTTAAAGTTGGCCTTTGTGCTTTTCAGTGTTGCAAAGACACTTTCTCGCACTGAGGTCTGCTTATTGTAAATATCTTGTACTTGTTTGAACACCTTTTAATGTTAAAGTTGGCCTTTGTGCTTTTCAGTGTTGCAAAGACACTTTCTCGCACTGAGGTCTGCTTATTGTAAATATCTTGTACTTGTTTGAACACCTTTTAATGTTAAAGTTGGCCTTTGTGCTTTTCAGTGTTGCAAAGACACTTTCTCGCACTGAGGTCTGCTTATTGTAAATATCTTGTACTTGTTTGAACACCTTTTAATGTCAAAGTTGGCCTTTGTGCTTTTCAGTGTTGCAAAGACACTTTCTCGCACTGTGGTCTGCTTATTGTAAATATCTTGTACTTGTTTGAACACCTTTTAATGTTAAAGTTGGCCTCTGTGCTTTTCAGTGTTGCAAAGACACTTTCTTGCACTGAGGTCTGCTTATTGTAAATATCTTGTACTTGTTTGAACACCTTTTAATGTCAAAGTTGGCCTTTGTGCTTTTCAGTGTTGCAAAGACACTTTCTCGCACTGACGTCTGCTTATTGTAAATATCTTGTACTTGTTTGAACACCTTTTAATGTTAAAGTTGGCCTTTGTGCTTTTCAGTGTTGCAAAGACACTTTCTCGCACTGTGGTCTGCTTATTGTAAATATCTTGTACTTGTTTGAACACCTTTTAATGTTAAAGTTGGCCTTTGTGCTTTTCAGTGTTGCAAAGCCACTTTCTCGCACTGAGGTCTGCTTATTGTAAATATCTTGTACTTGTTTTTACACCTTTTAATGTCAAAGTTGGCCTTTGTGCTTTTCAGTGTTGCAAAGACACTTTCTCGCACTGAGGTCTGCTTATTGTAAATATCTTGTACTTGTTTTTACACCTTTTAATGTCAAAGTTGGCCTTTGTCCTTCTCAGTGTTGCAAAGACACTTTCTCGCACTGAGGTCTGCTTATTGTAAATATCTTGTACTTGTTTGAACACCTTTTAATGTCAAAGTTGGCCTCTGTGCTTTTCAGTGTTGCAACGACATTTTCTCGCACTGAGGTCTGCTTATTGTAAATATCTTGTACTTGTTTTTACACCTTTTAATGTCAAAGTTGGCCTTTGTGCTTTTCAGTGTTGCAAAGACACTTTCTCGCACTGAGGTCTGCTTATTGTAAATATCTTGTACTTGTTTGAACACCTTTTAATGTTAAAGTTGGCCTTTGTGCTTTTCAGTGTTGCAAAGACACTTTCTTGCACTGAGGTCTGCTTATTGTAAATATCTTGTACTTGTTTTTACACCTTTTAATGTCAAAGTTGGCCTCTGTGCTTTTCAGTGTTGCAAAGACACTTTCTTGCACTGAGGTCTGCTTATTGTAAATATCTTGTACTTGTTTGAACATCTTTTAATGTTAAAGTTGGCCTCTGTGCTTTTCAGTGTTGCAAAGACACTTTCTTGCACTGAGGTCTGCTTATTGTAAATATCTTGTACTTGTTTGAACCCCTTTTAATGTTAAAGTTGGCCTCTGTGCTTTTCAGTGTTGCAAAGACACTTTCTTGCACTGACGTCTGCTTATTGTAAATATCTTGTACTTGTTTGAACATCTTTTAATGTTAAAGTTGGCCTTTGTGCTTTTCAGTGTTGCAAAGACACTTTCTTGCACTGAGGTCTGCTTATTGTAAATATCTTGTACTTGTTTTTACACCTTTTAATGTCAAAGTTGGCCTCTGTGCTTTTCAGTGTTGCAAAGACACTTTCTTGCACTGAGGTCTGCTTATTGTAAATATCTTGTACTTGTTTTTACACCTTTTAATGTCAAAGTTGGCCTTTGTGCTTCTCAGTGTTGCAAAGACACTTTCTTGCACTGAGGTCTGCTTATTGTAAATATCTTGTACTTGTTTGAACACCTTTTAATGTTAAAGTTGGCCTTTGTGCTTTTCAGTGTTGCAAAGACACTTTCTCGCACTGAGGTCTGCTTATTGTAAATATCTTGTACTTGTTTTTACACCTTTTAATGTCAAAGTTGGCCTTTGTGCTTTTCAGTGTTGCAAAGACACTTTCTCGCACTGAGGTCTGCTTATTGTAAATATCTTGTACTTGTTTTTGCACCTTTTAATGTTAAAGTTGGCCTTTGTGCTTTTCAGTGTTGCAAAGACACTTTCTTGCACTGAGGTCTGCTTATTGTAAATATCTTGTACTTGTTTTTACACCTTTTAATGTCAAAGTTGGCCTTTGTGCTTTTCAGTGTTGCAAAGACACTTTCTTGCACTGAGGTCTGCTTATTGTAAATATCTTGTACTTGTTTGAACACCTTTTAATGTTAAAGTTGGCCTTTGTGCTTTTCAGTGTTGCAAAGACACTTTCTTGCACTGAGGTCTGCTTATTGTAAATATCTTGTACTTGTTTTTACACCTTTTAATGTCAAAGTTGGCCTTTGTGCTTCTCAGTGTTGCAAAGACACTTTCTTGCACTGAGGTCTGCTTATTGTAAATATCTTGTACTTGTTTGAACATCTTTTAATGTCAAAGTTGGCCTTTGTGCTTTTCAGTGTTGCAAAGACACTTTCTTGCACTGAGGTCTGCTTATTGTAAATATCTTGTACTTGTTTGAACACCTTTTAATGTTAAAGTTGGCCTTTGTGCTTTTCAGTGTTGCAAAGACACTTTCTCGCACTGTGGTCTGCTTATTGTAAATATCTTGTACTTGTTTGAACACCTTTTAATGTTAAAGTTGGCCTCTGTGCTTTTCAGTGTTGCAAAGACACTTTCTTGCACTGAGGTCTGCTTATTGTAAATATCTTGTACTTGTTTGAACACCTTTTAATGTCAAAGTTGGCCTTTGTGCTTTTCAGTGTTGCAAAGAAACTTTCTCGCACTGACGTCTGCTTATTGTAAATATCTTGTACTTGTTTGAACACCTTTGAATATTAAAGTTGGCCTCTGTGCTTTTCAGTGTTGCAACGACATTTTCTCGCACTGAGGTCTGCTTATTGTAAATATCTTGTACTTGTTTGAACACCTTTTAATGTCAAAGTTGGCCTTTGTGCTTTTCAGTGTTGCAAAGACACTTTCTCGCACTGAGGTCTGCTTATTGTAAATATCTTGTACTTGTTTGAACACCTTTTAATGTTAAAGTTGGCCTTTGTGCTTTTCAGTGTTGCAAAGACACTTTCTCGCACTGTGGTCTGCTTATTGTAAATATCTTGTACTTGTTTGAACACCTTTTAATGTTAAAGTTGGCCTTTGTGCTTTTCAGTGTTGCAAAGACACTTTCTCGCACTGACGTCTGCTTATTGTAAATATCTTGTACTTGTTTGAACACCTTTTAATGTTAAAGTTGGCCTTTGTGCTTTTCAGTGTTGCAAAGACACTTTCTTGCACTGAGGTCTGCTTATTGTAAATATCTTGTACTTGTTTGAACACCTTTTAATGTCAAAGTTGGCCTTTGTGCTTTTCAGTGTTGCAAAGACACTTTCTCGCACTGTGGTCTGCTTATTGTAAATATCTTGTACTTGTTTGAACATCTTTTAATGTTAAAGTTGGCCTTTGTGCTTTTCAGTGTTGCAAAGACACTTTCTCGCACTGTGGTCTGCTTATTGTAAATATCTTGTACTTGTTTGAACACCTTTTAATGTCAAAGTTGGCCTCTGTGCTTTTCAGTGTTGCAAAGACACTTTCTTGCACTGAGGTCTGCTTATTGTAAATATCTTGTACTTGTTTTTACACCTTTTAATGTCAAAGTTGGCCTTTGTGCTTTTCAGTGTTGCAAAGACACTTTCTCGCACTGAGGTCTGCTTATTGTAAATATCTTGTACTTGTTTGAACACCTTTTAATGTCAAAGTTGGCCTTTGTGCTTTTCAGTGTTGCAAAGACACTTTCTTGCACTGAGGTCTGCTTATTGTAAATATCTTGTACTTGTTTTTACACCTTTTAATGTCAAAGTTGGCCTTTGTGCTTCTCAGTGTTGCAAAGACACTTTCTTGCACTGAGGTCTGCTTATTGTAAATATCTTGTACTTGTTTGAACACCTTTTAATGTCAAAGTTGGCCTTTGTGCTTTTCAGTGTTGCAAAGACACTTTCTTGCACTGAGGTCTGCTTATTGTAAATATCTTGTACTTGTTTTTACACCTTTTAATGTCAAAGTTGGCCTTTGTGCTTCTCAGTGTTGCAAAGACACTTTCTTGCACTGAGGTCTGCTTATTGTAAATATCTTGTACTTGTTTTTACACCTTTTAATGTCAAAGTTGGCCTTTGTGCTTCTCAGTGTTGCAAAGACACTTTCTTGCACTGAGGTCTGCTTATTGTAAATATCTTGTACTTGTTTTTACACCTTTTAATGTCAAAGTTGGCCTTTGTGCTTTTTAGTGTTGCAAAGACACTTTCTTGCACTGAGGTCTGCTTATTGTAAATATCTTGTACTTGTTTTTACACCTTTTAATGTCAAAGTTGGCCTTTGTGCTTCTCAGTGTTGCAAAGACACTTTCTTGCACTGAGGTCTGCTTATTGTAAATATCTTGTACTTGTTTTTACACCTTTTAATGTCAAAGTTGGCCTCTGTGCTTTTCAGTGTTGCAAAGACACTTTCTTGCACTGAGGTCTGCTTATTGTAAATATCTTGTACTTGTTTTTACACCTTTTAATGTCAAAGTTGGCCTCTGTGCTTTTCAGTGTTGCAAAGACACTTTCTTGCACTGAGGTCTGCTTATTGTAAATATCTTGTACTTGTTTTTACACCTTTTAATGTCAAAGTTGGCCTTTGTGCTTCTCAGTGTTGCAAAGACACTTTCTTGCACTGAGGTCTGCTTATTGTAAATATCTTGTACTTGTTTGAACCCCTTTTAATGTTAAAGTTGGCCTTTGTGCTTTTCAGTGTTGCAAAGACACTTTCTTGCACTGAGGTCTGCTTATTGTAAATATCTTGTACTTGTTTGAACATCTTTTAATGTCAAAGTTGGCCTTTGTGCTTTTCAGTGTTGCAAAGACACTTTCTTGCACTGAGGTCTGCTTATTGTAAATATCTTGTACTTGTTTGAACACCTTTTAATGTTAAAGTTGGCCTTTGTGCTTTTCAGTGTTGCAAAGACACTTTCTCGCACTGTGGTCTGCTTATTGTAAATATCTTGTACTTGTTTGAACACCTTTTAATGTTAAAGTTGGCCTTTGTGCTTTTCAGTGTTGCAACGACACTTTCTCGCACTGTGGTCTGCTTATTGTAAATATCTTGTACTTGTTTTTACACCTTTTAATGTCAAAGTTGGCCTCTGTGCTTTTCAGTGTTGCAAAGACACTTTCTTGCACTGAGGTCTGCTTATTGTAAATATCTTGTACTTGTTTGAACACCTTTTAATGTCAAAGTTGGCCTTTGTGCTTTTCAGTGTTGCAAAGAAACTTTCTCGCACTGACGTCTGCTTATTGTAAATATCTTGTACTTGTTTGAACACCTTTGAATATTAAAGTTGGCCTCTGTGCTTTTCAGTGTTGCAACGACATTTTCTCGCACTGAGGTCTGCTTATTGTAAATATCTTGTACTTGTTTGAACACCTTTTAATGTCAAAGTTGGCCTTTGTGCTTTTCAGTGTTGCAAAGACACTTTCTCGCACTGACGTCTGCTTATTGTAAATATCTTGTACTTGTTTGAACACCTTTTAATGTTAAAGTTGGCCTCTGTGCTTTTCAGTGTTGCAAAGACACTTTCTCGCACTGAGGTCTGCTTGTTGTAAATATCTTGTACTTGTTTGAACACCTTTTAATGTTAAAGTTGGCCTTTGTGCTTTTCAGTGTTGCAAAGACACTTTCTCGCACTGTGGTCTGCTTATTGTAAATATCTTGTACTTGTTTGAACACCTTTTAATGTCAAAGTTGGCCTTTGTGCTTTTCAGTGTTGCAAAGACACTTTCTCGCACTGACGTCTGCTTATTGTAAATATCTTGTACTTGTTTGAACACCTTTTAATGTTAAAGTTGGCCTCTGTGCTTTTCAGTGTTGCAAAGACACTTTCTCGCACTGAGGTCTGCTTATTGTAAATATCTTGTACTTGTTTGAACACCTTTTAATGTTAAAGTTGGCCTTTGTGCTTTTCAGTGTTGCAAAGACACTTTCTCGCACTGTGGTCTGCTTATTGTAAATATCTTGTACTTGTTTGAACACCTTTTAATGTTAAAGTTGGCCTTTGTGCTTTTCAGTGTTGCAAAGACACTTTCTCGCACTGACGTCTGCTTATTGTAAATATCTTGTACTTGTTTGAACACCTTTTAATGTTAAAGTTGGCCTTTGTGCTTTTCAGTGTTGCAAAGACACTTTCTTGCACTGAGGTCTGCTTGTTGTAAATATCTTGTACTTGTTTGAACACCTTTTAATGTCAAAGTTGGCCTTTGTGCTTTTCAGTGTTGCAAAGACACTTTCTCGCACTGTGGTCTGCTTATTGTAAATATCTTGTACTTGTTTTTACACCTTTTAATGTCAAAGTTGGCCTTTGTGCTTTTCAGTGTTGCAAAGACACTTTCTCGCACTGAGGTCTGCTTATTGTAAATATCTTGTACTTGTTTGAACACCTTTTAATGTCAAAGTTGGCCTTTGTGCTTTTCAGTGTTGCAAAGACACTTTCTTGCACTGAGGTCTGCTTATTGTAAATATCTTGTACTTGTTTGAACATCTTTTAATGTCAAAGTTGGCCTTTGTGCTTTTCAGTGTTGCAAATACACTTTCTTGCACTGAGGTCTGCTTATTGTAAATATCTTGTACTTGTTTTTACACCTTTTAATGTCAAAGTTGGCCTTTGTGCTTCTCAGTGTTGCAAAGACACTTTCTTGCACTGAGGTCTGCTTATTGTAAATATCTTGTACTTGTTTGAACCCCTTTTAATGTTAAAGTTGGCCTCTGTGCTTTTCAGTGTTGCAAAGACACTTTCTTGCACTGAGGTCTGCTTATTGTAAATATCTTGTACTTGTTTTTACACCTTTTAATGTCAAAGTTGGCCTTTGTGCTTTTCAGTGTTGCAAAGACACTTTCTTGCACTGAGGTCTGCTTATTGTAAATATCTTGTACTTGTTTTTACACCTTTTAATGTCAAAGTTGGCCTTTGTGCTTCTCAGTGTTGCAAAGACACTTTCTTGCACTGAGGTCTGCTTATTGTAAATATCTTGTACTTGTTTGAACCCCTTTTAATGTTAAAGTTGGCCTTTGTGCTTTTCAGTGTTGCAAAGACACTTTCTCGCACTGAGGTCTGCTTATTGTAAATATCTTGTACTTGTTTGAACATCTTTTAATGTCAAAGTTGGCCTTTGTGCTTTTCAGTGTTGCAAAGACACTTTCTTGCACTGAGGTCTGCTTATTGTAAATATCTTGTACTTGTTTTTACACCTTTTAATGTCAAAGTTGGCCTTTGTGCTTTTCAGTGTTGCAAAGACACTTTCTTGCACTGAGGTCTGCTTATTGTAAATATCTTGTACTTGTTTGAACCCCTTTTAATGTTAAAGTTGGCCTTTGTGCTTTTCAGTGTTGCAAAGACACTTTCTTGCACTGAGGTCTGCTTATTGTAAATATCTTGTACTTGTTTTTACACCTTTTAATGTCAAAGTTGGCCTCTGTGCTTTTCAGTGTTGCAAAGACACTTTCTTGCACTGAGGTCTGCTTATTGTAAATATCTTGTACTTGTTTTTACACCTTTTAATGTCAAAGTTGGCCTTTGTGCTTCTCAGTGTTGCAAAGACACTTTCTTGCACTGAGGTCTGCTTATTGTAAATATCTTGTACTTTTTTGAACCCCTTTTAATGTTAAAGTTGGCCTTTGTGCTTTTCAGTGTTGCAAAGACACTTTCTTGCACTGAGGTCTGCTTATTGTAAATATCTTGTACTTGTTTTTACACCTTTTAATGTCAAAGTTGGCCTTTGTGCTTCTCAGTGTTGCAAAGACACTTTCTTGCACTGAGGTCTGCTTATTGTAAATATCTTGTACTTGTTTGAACACCTTTTAATGTTAAAGTTGGTCTCTGTGCTTTTCAGTGTTGCAAAGACACTTTCTTGCACTGAGGTCTGCTTATTGTAAATATCTTGTACTTGTTTTTACACCTTTTAATGTCAAAGTTGGCCTTTGTGCTTTTTAGTGTTGCAAAGACACTTTCTTGCACTGAGGTCTGCTTATTGTAAATATCTTGTACTTGTTTGAACCCCTTTTAATGTTAAAGTTGGCCTTTGTGCTTTTTAGTGTTGCAAAGACACTTTCTTGCACTGAGGTCTGCTTATTGTAAATATCTTGTACTTGTTTGAACACCTTTTAATGTTAAAGTTGGTCTCTGTGCTTTTCAGTGTTGCAAAGACACTTTCTTGCACTGAGGTCTGCTTATTGTAAATATCTTGTACTTGTTTTTACACCTTTTAATGTCAAAGTTGGCCTCTGTGCTTTTCAGTGTTGCAAAGACACTTCCTTGCACTGAGGTCTGCTTATTGTAAATATCTTGTACTTGTTTTTACACCTTTTAATGTCAAAGTTGGCCTCTGTGCTTTTCAGTGTTGCAAAGACACTTTCTTGCACTGAGGTCTGCTTATTGTAAATATCTTGTACTTGTTTGAACACCTTTTAATGTTAAAGTTGGTCTCTGTGCTTTTCAGTGTTGCAAAGACACTTTCTTGCACTGAGGTCTGCTTATTGTAAATATCTTGTACTTGTTTGAACACCTTTGAATATTAAAGTTGGCCTCTGTGCTTTTCAGTGTTGCAAAGACACTTTCTTGCACTGAGGTCTGCTTATTGTAAATATCTTGTACTTGTTTGAACACCTTTTAATGTCAAAGTTGGCCTTTGTGCTTTTCAGTGTTGCAAAGACACTTTCTTGCACTGAGGTCTGCTTATTGTAAATATCTTGTACTTGTTTTTACACCTTTTAATGTCAAAGTTGGCCTTTGTGCTTTTTAGTGTTGCAAAGACACTTTCTTGCACTGAGGTCTGCTTATTGTAAATAACTTGTACTTGTTTGAACACCTTTTAATGTCAAAGTTGGCCTTTGTGCCTTTCAGTGTTGCAAAGACACTTCCTTGCACTGAGGTCTGCTTATTGTAAATATCTTGTACTTGTTTGAACACCTTTTAATGTCAAAGTTGGCCTTTGTGCTTTTCAGTGTTGCAAAGACACTTTCTGTTTCGGCCAGGCGGATCAGCTGCACGCTGATCAGCACTCTCTGTTTCTCTCCCTCTCCTTCTCTCTCTCGCCGGGGTGGAACTCACTGTGGGTTCACGCCCTCGGCACACGCCCTCGGGAGATGAGACACCTGGGTCTCATTAAGGTGATCAGCATTTAAGCCAGGAGGTGACTGCTGTTCGTTGCTGGATCATTGTCCACCACGCGTAAGTGAAGTCAAGCTACAGCAAGTTTAGTTAAGAGTGTTTTCCTTTGTGCGTCGTACTTAACCCTGTCTCCCTGTCTACAGAGCTTCCTGCATTTTCCCCCGTGTGTTTCCCGTGTGGCAGTGTCGAAGTGTGAGCCTGTGATCGTTTGAGTGGATAATCTGAAGAACGTGTGCTTTCCCCTGGACTTCCCTGGAGACCCCTTCTCCCCTCACTCAGCTGTATATAGCACCCCCCCGCACATTCTTGTATATACACCTGGTGAATTGTAAATAAACCCTTCTTGTGAGCATCAGAACCGGAGTCCTGCGCTTAAGTCCTCCTCCAAACCGTAACACTTTCTTGCACTGAGGTCTGCTTATTGTAAATATCTTGCACTTGTTTGAACACCTTTTAATGTTAGAGTTGCTATGGCATCGCATGCGATGAGAGCACCGATGCCACAGACACCGCACAGCTACCTTTTTTTTTGCGGGGAGTGGACGAGAGCACAAGCTCTTTAGGTGAGTAAAAATATATTCCACAGTACCCGTGTGTTAATGTGCAGGTACACATGCTTCAAATGTCAATAATGCGCATCAATTCTGTCACTACCCTGCTTTTGCACAACACTTTCTCATATGCGTTTTTCTGTTGCAGGTTTCTTTTGAAATGTTAAAAGAATGTTGGAAATCTGATCAGAATACAGTGAAAATGAGAGAAACAGATATTTTTCTCAGATCATTGTGTTAAATTGTCATAATCCCCGTGTTCTCTTTAACACTATCAGCTCTACTCTAAACAACCCTAAAAGCCTCTGCTGACACATGTAATCAGTTCCTTTCTTTCTTTGTAAACAAGGTCGAGTCTATCAGGTCAGCAATAGTACTTCCTACATATTCCCTGCTCAACTGTTTTACATTCGTTTGAGCCTGTTTCATTTACAGTTCTGAATGAGCTGGTTAGGCAAATGAAACCCTCTGACTCTCCTGCGGATGTTATCCCTGCATGGCTCTTTAAAGAGGTTTATCCCTTGATTGGAACCTCAGTCCTTGCCATTATAAATAGCAGTATGTCTTCCAGTGTGGTTCCCGATGGTTTTAAACATGCAATTGTACATCCTTTATTACAAAAAACTGGCCTTGACCCCTCAGTTTGCTCAAATTTTAGACCGTACTGAAAAAAAGGTATTGATGAACATATTATTTACCCAATTCAATACATTTTTGGATACTAATGGTATTATGGAGGTTTTTCAATCTGGTTTTAAACATTTACATTCCACTGAAACAGCACTCTCACAGGTTTTTAATGACATTATTATAGAAAATGATTCTGGAACTAAAGTGGACGATAGAAGATTGAAAAATGTTGCCTAGTCTGATGGGTCTAGATTTCTGCAACATTCAGATTTTAGCTCCAGAATTTGTCTAAAACAATAAAAGCATGGATCCATCCTGCCTTGTATCAGGAAACGCTGATAAACGCTGAGCAAGTGAAACCACAACTTTAAAAGATTATTCTCCAAAATGAATCTTTTTGACAGCTTAAACAGAAAACCAGAAGTTTTCATACCTGCAGCAAGTTTGATAAAAAATAAAAGATTTTAAAGATCTTATTTTTCATAACTTTCAGGACAGATTTTTAATAAGCTGCAGGAACCCTGTTCAGTGTGAGTAGAGAACAGCCAAGTCTCCTCCTCTGATAAACCTCCATCTGTGCCACTGAAAACAGATCATCAGACTCTGACTGTAAACATGTTTCCATTTGTCACTTCAGTCTTTACTCTGAAATACAGGAAATGACATCATGGCTCAAAATCTTTGTCATTAAACTATTTCTTTATTTAACATTTTTTAACATTATTTCACAACTTTATTTAACAAAATACATTCAATAAAAACTTCAGAACAGGAAACAGATTTTTCATCCAACTGCTGAAAAAAAACCTAACAACTGGGGAAAAAAAGGTGACCACTGAACACAAAAACTACATAAGAACAGTTTACAAAGATTAAAATGGAACTACGGGAACATTTTCATTCATAGCTGCCTCATTAGATCTTTACAGCTGAGTTTATCTGAACTCTGTGGAGCCTGATCTCCAGGGCTTTAAGTTGGACTCTGAAACCAGAAGAGGATGTTTCTCTCTCTTCAGATTCACTCTGATCCTGTGATGGGAACGATTTCAGCCCTGCGTGATCACGCTGATGTTTGCACAGAGCAGATAATGAAGTGAATGTTTTGGCACATTGGTAACAGTGAAACAGTTTATTAGTAACGTGGGATCGTTTGTGTGCAGAGTATGAACTGAGATTACTGAAGCTCTTGTCACACTGCTCACAGCTGTAGTTTCCTTCCATGTGTGTACATTCATGCTCGTTACGATGACCTGAGTGTGAGAAGCTTTTGTCACAGTGTCTGCACTTGTACGGTTTCTCTCCTGTGTGGACTCGTTTGTGTGTTTTAAGGTCACCTGCAGTGGTGAAGGATGACCCACACTGATCACAGAGGTGCTTTTTAACCCCACTGTGAAAGAGTTCATGTCGTTTTAATTTACTTGATGTGGGGAAGCTTCTCCCACATTCTTTGCAGTATTTCAGTTTGTCTCCAGTGTGTTTACGTTGATGTATTTTTAGGCCGGCTTGCTGACTGAAAGTTTTTCCACAGATGTCACAACGACAGTCTTTCCCACCACCACAGAGATGACAGGGTTGAGAAGTGGATCCATCTGTGTCGCTCTGCTTCTAAACAAAGACACAAAGACAGTGTAAGTCAGTCCTTCAACACTTTTATCCTGAATGTCGCCTGAAATAAAGAGCATCTCTGCAGATGTCCAATTACATTTTACTGATTCAATTAACACACTCAGTTTACTGGGCTACAATAACTTCAATACTACCACCATAATACTACAGTAATACTTATTTAATTTTACAGTAACATCTGACTTACACTTAAGTTCTACCACACTAACATTTTTAAAGTATCCACATAGTGCTAAACTACCGTAACACTGCAATAATACTAATTTAATACTGCATTAATAACACTGTAATTGTGCAGTTATAACACTCAGCTGACTGGGACACAAGAAAAACACTATTACCCCCAATCACACTGCAATTATAACATTAAACGGGTATTTTAACACTAAAAGTACTAAAGCTATAAGGAAGCAATGATACTACAGCTACAATACTACAATACCATTATGTAGCGATACAACTTTGTTGACCATATGAGAAGATTACTGAATGGTTTGGTTTTGTACTTAATTTAAGTTTTATTTTATTCCATTTACACCTGACAGAGGAATGAGCCGCTGTAAACCAAAGGCCACTTATGCAGAAATAATAACAACACTATGATATACCACGAAACTGCCTGAAGATTCAATAATAGCATCATATCAGTTTTTAGCACTTTTATTTTTTCATGATTGTGTAAACAAAAATGATGACTGAAATGAAAATCTGAGTAATCGCTCAGAGCTACTCTTCGATGCAGTAGAAGTGCTAACATGCTAACACAATTTAATGAGCAGACTTGTTCCAAACAGTCAGACTGAACTTACAAGATAAAAATAAAAATACATACCTCACAGTAACTGCACTTGTAGAGTCTCTTTCTGCTGTGGATCTGTTGGTGTTGTCTCAGGTGATGCGGAGCTTTAAAAGTCTTCTCACACAGGTCACATTGATAAGGTCTCTCCTCAGTGTGGGTAAACATGTGGCGTTGTAACTGTGCGTCTGTTGTAAAGTATTTGCCACACTGATCACACCAGTACACATCTTGTCCTGAGTGAATGCGTAGGTGTGTATTTCGGTTCCCTAGCTGGCTGAAAGTTTTTCCACAGATGTCACAGCTGTATGCCTTAATTCCAGAGTGGGTAACTAGATGTCTCTGTAAGTTGATCTTTTGAGTAAAAGCTCTGCCACACTGATCACAGCTGTAAGCTTTAACTCCACTGTGGATGACTTGGTGTCTTTTTAGGGCATTCTTCCAGCAAAACGACTTTCCACACAAGTCACAGCTGAACGGTCTCTCTCCACTGTGGATTAACTGATGTTGTTTTAGTTTAGACTTCAAAGTAAAACCATTCCCACACTCGTCACAGGTGTATTTTTTATCTCTCTTTTGTCTGTGAGGTTTTTCGGCCTCCTGAGAGCGCTGACTTCTCGGTCCATGTTGGTCCTGCAGTGACAGAGATACAAACAGAGGCAGTGAGTGAAATGCATTCATTGAACAAACTGAAGCTTCAAACTCCCTCCATTAACACTAGTTTTAAACCTGAAGGTGGAGTGTGGCACCAAACACCTTAAAGGTCTCTTATCCCCACCTACTGGTAGTAGTAACACATTACATCCAACCTGGTGTTAAAGATAATTAATGACTGTTCAAACACTCTAAAATCATGCCCATCCCTCCTGCTTGTACACAAATATTAATGCTAACACTCAGAATAGTAATGAATGTTTACCAGGTCTGTACTTTTTTATATTTCCTGTTGCTGATTCCTATTATATATTTCTATAATTGTCTAATTTATTCACTGATAATGAATCAAATGTAACAGTTACTAGCTTGGTTCAGTGAAGGATGATGTCAGAGTCTGATTGTAACCTGAGGGTTTTTTAACTTTTACTCCCTACATTAAAAAAATATATATCTGTATTTTCTACTCCTTACATTTTCAAAACAGGCTTGTTACTTCTGGTTTAAGGCATTTGAGGGGAGTTATTTCATCACTGCGGGTTTCAAAGATCAAATCGATTTGAGCCTAAATAGTAACATGTGAAATCCACTCCTGATCATGTACTAATCATGAGAGATGAAAGAGGCAAAACTGTGTGCTTTAGTCAGGGGTTACATTGGGCCAGTGTTTATGTTTTTTGGCACAGAACCTAAATGACTGCAGGTGCTGATAAGGTGCAGTCGCGGTATTTCAACATCTAGCAATACAAAGACAATAAAGAAAAAATGGAGTAATATGTTTTATGTGGCAGGTAATTTCAAATGCAGCATTTCTATCAACAAACATCAGCAAACACAAAACTCTTTGTGTGCATTTTGTCTCACAGTGTGATTTAAAGACTGCAGTAAAACTCCTCTGCAGGTTAGTGCAGGATAAGCAGGTAAGTTTACTGTTTACTGCATTGTATTATTACATTATTACATTATTATTACATTACATTAATCACATTACAAGGTTCAGTTAGTTTAGCATAAAACATATATCAGTACATCAGCTTTTAATGGAGTATTTCTTAACACTAGTTTCTGTCACCTTCTGTGTTGAGCTCATTGTTTTCTCTGCAGTGGCTGAGCTGAGTCCAAGTAGCTGAAAATGTTCCTCTGCTGCTCCGTCAGACTCTTCTCCTCCTGCTGATCAGCTGGGACACAAAACAGATCTTTGTTAGACTCCACACTGCACTGAAGTGTCTCATATGGATGGATCAAGATGGATTATTTAGAAAATCAATCGAGAAGGAACAACATTGTGGTGGATGGATTAATAGATGAAAAAGCAGAAACGTGGGAAGGATCAGAGGAGAACGTCCGACACATGCTGAAGAACAAGCTGGGCCTGGATAGTGACAGCATTCAAATTGAACGCGCTCACAGAGTCGGTCCATACAAGGAAAATGGACGAGCCAGGCAGATTCTGGTCAGACTACAAAGATTTAAAGATAAACAATTAATTTTCACATCTGCCAAAAAACTGAAAGGTACCAATCTTTACATCAACGAGGATTTTTCAGAGTCCATCAGGAAGAAGAGGACAGAACTGTTACCACAGCTGAGAGCGGCCAGAGACAGAGGTGATATTGCCGTCCTGAAATATGACAAATTAATTGTTCAACCGAGGTCACAGAACGCCGGAATTAATATTTAGACTTCAGCAATGTTGTCATTTATAGCTGTTGAGATCGATCGGTCTGCAAATGTCTGAACCTATACTTATTCCCGGATTCTCCGGTAAAGATTTTTCAGTAGCTCATGTTAATATTTGTAGCCTTAAATACAAGATTCAGGAAATTCAGTCACTGTTGTCAACAAATACGATAAGTGTGCTGGCTATTTCCGAGACTCATTTAGACGATGCCTTTGAGAATAATGAATTTGAAATAAACGGTTATAAGTTGTATAGGAAAGACAGAAACAGATTTGGAGGGGGCGTAGCCCTATACATTAATGATAATATGGCAAGCAAACTACGAATGGACTTAATGTTTGACGATCTGGAAATTGTGTGGGTTCAGTTATACACCCGCTCTATGACAGGCCTGTATTAGTAGGTTGCTGCTATAGACCCCCAAGTAGTAATATGTTGTATGTAGAACGAATCTGTGAAATGCTGGAAAGAGTAACTGAGGAAAACAAAGACATGTTCTTATTAGGAGATTTTAATATCAATTGGTCAGCTCCTTCTTGTCCTTTAAGGAAAAAGATAAGTTCATCAGCGTTGGCTTGTTGCCTGTCTCAGATGATCACCATTCCCACCCGGGTCACGGTCAACGCAGGATGTCATAGGTCATCATCATGTATTGATCACATATATACAAATGCCCCTGAGCTTTGCTCTAATATTGTTTCTATTCCAGTTGGTTATAGTGACCATAATCTTGTAGGTTTGACCAAGAAAATGAAACCACTGAAAACTGCACAAAAGATTATTTTTCATAGATCATACAAAAATTTCAATGCAGACAAGTATATTAATGACGTAAAAGAAATTCATTGGACTGACATCTGCCTCGAACGTGACCCTGATATGGCATTATCTATGTTTATTGAAAACTTTTGCTACCTGGCTGACAAACATGCCCCCTTAAAAAGATTTACTGTTAAAAAGAACTACGCACCCTGGCTAGATAATGAACTTAAGGCTGCAATGTCAGAAAGGGATATAGCAAAAGCAAAAGCACATAAGTCTGTCAGTCCACAAGAGTGGGCAAGATATCGCGAGTTAAGAAATCAAGTAACTAAATTCAATAGGCGCAAGAAGAAAGAATATTATCAACTTAAGCTCAAGGAGGCCAATAAGGACAGCAAGAAGGTGTGGAAAGTTTTAAATAATATAATGGGTAGAGATCTTGCTCCGGTGGTGTCTCACATCTACACGGGTGGTACGTTTATAAGCAAAGCTAAGGACATAGCCAATTATTTTGTGAATTACTACAGTAATAAAATAACAAATTTAAAATCTAATATGAGCAGAGGCGATCCCACCCTATCACGTCGTCCTATACAGGATGTTATCATGAATAATAAGCAATGCCAATTTAAGTTTGAGGCAGTGAATGCGGAGATGGTAGAGCGCTTATTGATATCACTTCCTGACGATACATCCTCCGGCTCTGATAACATAGACAGTAAACTGCTCAAAGTTGCAGCCAAGTTTGTGTCCCTTCCTATATGTCACATATTTAATAGATCTTTGGCATGCAGCTTATTTCCACTGCAGTGGAAAGAATCGAAAATAATTCCCATTCCTAAAAACAAGAATGACGTTCTTAATGGTGCCAATAGCAGACCTATTAGTCTACTCCCCGTTCTAAGTAAAATTATGGAGAGGATTGTCTATGAACAAATTCAACATTACCTAACAGAAAATCAGTTACTCACTCAGTTTCAACATGCTTACAAACCTGGTCATTCACATGACAGATAACTGGTATAAATATCTAGATAATGGGAATTTGGCCGGGGTGGTATTTTTGGATTTTAGTGCGGCATTTGATTTGATAAATCATGATCTTTTGATAGATAAACTAAAATGTTATGGATTTTCACCAGCTGCTTTGTGCTGGATGGAAAGTTATTTGTCTGGAAGAAGGCAAAAGGTTTATTTTAATGGTTTTTTCTCGGAGGGCTGTGAAATGAACTGTGGTCTACCCCAAGGCAGCTGCCTCGGTCCACTTCTCTATTCAGTCTTCACGAATGATTTGCCGTACGCCCTGGATAAATCCCATCTTGTAATGTATGCTGATGACTCCACCATGTTTTATTCAGTCAGTAGCTACTCTGAATTGACAAGCGTATTACAACAAGATTTGCTGAACGTGTTTGACTGGATAAGTAAAAACAACATGATTTTAAACGTGTCTAAATCCAAATCCATGTTAATAGGAAGTAGAGTACGCTTAGTCAACTGCCCACAACTAAATCTTTCCATAGCTGGATCGGTATTAGAACAGGTCACCCAGATTAAATTACTTGGTGTTACCATAAACCACCACCTTTCATGGTCTCAGCACATCAACTCTGTTATTAAGAAAATGGGACAGGGCATAGCTATAGCTAGGAAATGCTCCTTTTATATTACTTCTTCAATTATGAAAGATGTCATTAATGCACTAGTATTATCTCATCTAGAGTACTGCTCAATCATTTGGTCAGCAGCTAATAAGACAGATCTGAACAGACTTCAGTTAGTCCAAAATAGGGCGGCCAGATTAGTGTTAAGGTGTTCATATTATACAAATATTGATAAAATGCACGATAAACTTTCTTGGCTTTCTGTACAAGCTAAATTATACTATGGCTTACTTGTATTTTTAAAGAAAGCAATACTGGTAAACACACCACACTTTTTTTATGCTCAGTTGCAGTATCCAGATGAAATACATAATCATGCTACACGATTCTCAACTAACCACAATTTAGTAACTCCTCGAGTTAAAAGTAACTTTTTGAAAAACTCTGTTATATTTAGAGCATCTTTTCAGTGAAATAAGTTGCCTTATGCAATTAGAGAATTGGCTTCTATTCATAATTTTAAAAATCATCTAAAAGCCTATTTAGGCCGTTTTTAATTTATTTGTAAATATTGTAAGAGGGTAATGTCACTTGTAATGGAAATTGTGTATTTTGTTTGAGTGTTTTTTATATATTTTTTTATATTACATGCTTATATTTTCAGAATTGTAAAACCTTATTGTGGATGTAAGAGCCAAATTATGTGGATATTTTGCATCCAATTCATTGTGTAACATTTTATTCGATGGTATTTGATGGTTTGGGCCCCAGGAAGACTAGCAACCACTGTTGTAGAAGCTAATGGGGTTCCTTATAAATAAACAAATAAACAAATATGTTCATTTGAGAACACAAAGAACAAATTTTAGCTTTCCTGAGTGGGCAACTTGATTGAAACAAGCACAAAAGGTTTGAGCACTGATACCAAATTTAGCAGTATGGCACACCAGTACCAGGAGAGCAATTCCTGTTTAACATCCTAAGACCCGAACTCTTCCACGGCATGCATTTTTAAATTCTCTTTGATATTTGGGCATATTGGGGCCCGATGAATGTAAAAACAAAGAATTACCAGATTTTTTTTTTTACCTTATTTTTGTTTTTAAGAAAAATGAGAGCCACATATGAGGATATTCATTTAAAATTCTGATAGAACAGTAGCAGTATAATGTCCTCGCAAGTGGATATCAGGCCCTTGTAGAGCAAAATTGAGTATTTTGGTCTTAATAACCCAAAATGTGATGTCCACATATGTGGACGCCACGTCCTAGGAGGTTAAAGAATGCCCTGGCCAAGAAGAAACACAAAACAATCAATGGAGCTACAAAAACTAGTACAGTGTTTCTAAACCACTGTGCCGCGGCACATACGTGTGCTGTGAGAAATGATCAGGTGTGCCGTACAAGATTATCTTGTCTGGGTGGGTGTAGAAATCTGAGCCATGATCTGAGTAACCCTCATCACTCAGTCCACTCACACTTGGATTCTACACATGGATCAAGTCCACTGCACTACTTTCAAGCATTCTGACACCTGTCCTCTAATGTGTGCCTTCATCCTCTTTGTATTTACTCCTCTTCTCTGTTATCTATTCTAGCTGTCTTACTATTTATATTATTTTCCAAGCACAGTTGGTGTGGAGCACCCATAATTTAGTTGAAAATGTACAATGACAATAAAAGACTATTCTATTGTATTCTATTCTATTTATATTTGTTCCTCTATTTCAGTTTTGTTTGCAAACATGAAAATGATATCAACCTCCAAAAAATTATGGAGCTTAAAAAAATCAGCAGTACTTTTAAATGTGATAAAATTAGAGCACAGATCCCCTCTTAGGGGCCGAGGCTGTATTTGTTTTAAAAATGCATCTCTGGTATCTCTGGCCTCTCATTATTATTTTGCTAACAGTTAATCAGACTCACTCGCTGAATGCTGATCAGAATATATCAAATAATCTTTGAAATTATTCTAATAACAGGCCTCTCAGAATGAGGCCAGTTTTTACAATCACATGTCCTGTGGGCCGACACAACTTGCTGATAAGACAAAGGCAGCTGTGTTTTAGCCTGGAATACATTTATTTTTATATTTCTCATAAATGTATTTTATTATAGCACTTTTAACGCCAACATGTTGGAATTTTTGGAATTTAAGTTACCTTAAATGGATGAAGGGTGGCGCTAGCTAGCTTGGTTAGCTAGCTGCATTCAAAAACTGTGCAGGTGCCACAGAGATGCTAACTAGCGCTTAGTAACAAACCAAAAAAATAATAGAAACTCTGATTACACTTAGCTCATTTTAAAGCTTTCTTCTAATAATAACACTGTTTTCTTCTCTGTGTTTCATTAGCATTTGTTGATATTTTCTTGTAAATTAGTTTATAGCAGCTTGACTTGATGTAGAGGCTTTTTCTTTCACAGGGTTCACAAATGACTGACAACAGAGACCGAGGAGAGCAACAGAAAACTTCACTCAGGAGCTAAAATCAAGATTGACTGAACTCACATCAAAGTTACCTTAGTGCTTCACTTTAGATGAGCCAGAACAAGAAACTAAAACACAAACGCAATCAAGCGGGAACTCTGTGGCTTCTTCTTCTTCTTTTGGGTTTTTCTTTGCTGGTTAGAGCTTTAAGGTGCATTACCGCCACCTGCTGGACTAGATGGTTAATATCCTAAATGTCATCATTCCTTTTTTATGGCTTAAACTATTTCTCATGAAAGAAAAAACTAATTGAGTCTCACTCTTTGTGAGCTAAAACTAGAGATTTAAAAGTATTTTAATAAACAATAAAAACTAAGACAAAATGTGTCAGTGTGTTTTATTCATTAACATAAACATCAGATGGCTTCAGCTTACCTTAGCTCCGTTTCTTTAAGAGGTTTTGCTTTCTGCAGGCCACCACAGCATACAAGAATGTGTTGTTTTGCCTGATTTAATAAAGGTTACACTGACTCACTTCTCTATCATCAGATCCAAGTGTGACATTAGCCATAATTTCCCAGGAGGGTACTTGGGTTTGGAGTCACAGCACAGTTTTCAGATTTAATTAATGGGTTTGAGTACAGCCTGATAATTACAGGCATTCAAACTGTTTGCTGATGAACTTTGGAGGTAAAATTATAGACAGCTTTAGAAGGTTTTTTATAGGAGAAGTGTAGATAGATACTTGTTCCCACTGAATAAGGTTAGATCTTTTACAGGTTGATTGATGACCCTCACAATAACTTGTGTCGCTTTGCAGATAAACTCGGCTTGGTTGGTGCAAAAAGTCATTCATCTGCACCATGAAGCCATGAAATCTCTGAATAACAAAGACACACGAGACAGGAACATTTCTTTTGTCTTCCATGTAACAATCCCTAACTCTGTAATTAACCAATGTGACATTTTATCTTGGATGTCTAAACTGGCTCATCCCAGTGTGGTTGTTGCTCAAGATTTAGCACAAGTCACCTTCTGATCAGTTTTGTGGTTTGATCCCTGGCTGCTCCAGTTTGCAAACCACATATCCTTGGCCAAGATACTAATTCCAAGTTGCTTTCTGATGCATCCACTGGAGCGTGAATGTTTTATAGAATTTGTCAAACAGTTTTACGTGTGGTCACATTGTTTTGTTTTTGTGTTCGGATTGAAGCGCACGCTTGTGAGTCCTCAAAAGTTACACAACATTCACTGAAGATGAAGACTTTTTTAAATCTTAGTTTGCACTTGTGGATCATACTGTGTGCATTTGTTACACTTTTGAAACAGATTTCTAAATGAGCAGTGTTCCCTGAATGCCTCACATACAGCTGCAGGACATTCAGTCAGCTTTCAACACAATCTTTCATACATTCTTCTCCCGTGTTGCATTTTGGTCTAGGGGAATGATTCTCGCTTCAGGTGTGAGAGGTCCCGTTCCTTTGTGGAGGCAACTAATTGATTTGATAAGAAATGTCCAAAAATCTCATCCAATTACTTCTCCTTTACAGATTGTATAACTGTCACTTTTTACAAAAATAATTCTCCAACAAACTTTTAGAAGAAAATGATTTTTCTTTCATTTGTTTTGACCCCAAACTAACCAAATGTAAGGCTTCTTTTCATCAGCACAATAGTTTTCAATTTCACGTTGGTCTATATTCCCCACATCCTGTTATGTCCTTATTCTCTTTGGGAATCACAGATATGAATATAATCAATTGATTAATTAACCATTGAATTCCACTGATATGTTCATCCACAGCCTCAGGTCTTTGTTACTCTTGGAGGTGCTGGATGGCCCGGTTCTTCTGGATCCATCTGTGTCTGCCTCTGGCTCCTGGGGGCCATTATTGCAGCTTCCCACCCTCATCATCAAGTACAATTGTGACAAAGAAACAAACACACACACATAAACCAGCAGAGTGTGTGTGTGTGTGTGTGTGTGTCTGTCTCTTACATGTGCAGCGGTTAGTTGTAAATAAAAAAAATAAATCAGCAGACGTAGTGAGACGTAGACTGTGACAACACCAGCTTAACACGGGGTCTCATACTGTGATTGTGAATATAGAGGATTGTAGCTCAAGTTAACATGGAAAGATAGACGTCTAAGGTCTCTGAAACATTTGGATGTTCAGTCTCTGACAGAAGGATTTGAAACATGTAGAAAGTTCAGTTTTGAATTGGTGAAACAAATATTTTATCTACAGCTTCTCACACACAAGGCAGATAATATTCTTCATGTCCATTATTTTTTACAAATACTGGAAGATACAACAAACTAAAACAAAACCCATTTTTGATGAATTCATCTCTTATTATATACAAAACTTCTGGTGTTCTGTCTCCCAGTAAGTATTTTGGATCGACCAAACTGTATTTACAATAGCCAGAGTCGACTGAATTCAAATATTTCTAAAATCAAATGGTTAAAAATAAAGGGCCGAAAATTCACCCCGTTCCTTTTATTTACTGGAAGAGATCAAATCTGAGACTCTGGTATGTTGAGCTACATGAAGACAATAAGATTAAAACTTAATACAAAAAAGCTGATATACATTAAAATATTTGTAATTAAAGGAGCATTAGCTGCTGGCAAGGCTCTAATTTGCTCCTTCAAAGCTTGTTTTGTGAAGTCCGGAGTTGTTGTGTTGTACATTTTTGACATTCATACCAGCAACAGGGTTGAATTCATAATGTCCGTTGCCTGGTGGCATCGACCAGCCTCACCATCGATCTGGGGTGAGGTGGGGAAGGTCCTTTGAGGTACAGCCGCAAAATTGAACACTGAACCAAACCTACACTAAACACGAGGGCACAAGACAAAACCCTAAACTGAAACACAGGATTATAATATTCAAAACGGGACAATTAAAGAATCAGAACATAAACCATAATACAGATAAATACCAAAATACAAGAAACTGAAAATGCTGTGTGAAATGACCCAGAACCGTAACAGACAGATATGGAGGAAGAGAGGATGTTCTGCCTATTCCCAAATAAAATAGAATAACTTTATATGCTTTGTTCACATGTCACCAGTTCATACGAATGTTCACTATAAGCAATTCAGTCTCTAAAATACACATAAGGAATATATCCTAACATATAAAGTGTATTTTGTATAAACAAACTGGTCCATTGGTGAATTAAATAAGCACGTGGGGAAGCAGCCTCACAGCAGAAGCATACTCCCAACCTATAATAGGATTGTGTTAAACTATTATATATAATGTATTTTTTTTGGTCTATTATGTTTACAAATGTCAAGAAGTCACAAGTGAAGGGAGACCACACCATGAATCATGTTTAAGTTAATATGCAGGTGATACCAGGCTACCAGCTGATTACAAGTTTATAAATGACCTCTTGCAGCCTCACTTTGATATCACTGGTATAAAGAAATGGAAAACCTTCCACCCAATACTACAAACAGGTCATTATCTGTGAGATTACACTTTCTTTTCTTCAGACATCAGTGGTTAAAATGATAAATTGCAGACAACGATAAATATTTAGAAAATAAGGTGGAAAGTTTTAGTAGAGCTCATTTACTACAACTTTAAGTGTTTTTGGGTTTTTTTTTCCAGTTTTCTAAATGATGAATCAATGAATGTGGATCAATGAGGGGAAAAACAAATGATTCTTTCAGTCCTGTGCATTCTTGCCTACACCAACTCTAGGCCTTAAAATCCACTCAGCAGTTTACCCTGGTATAATTGGCTTTTCCAAAGTGACTCATGGCAACACAGATGAGCTGAGCAACAACATCTTTGAGACGGCTGAAGCAGTTTCCAGCTCTGTCACAGAGGAACAGGGTTTTGCTGCCCCAAGAAACCAGAATGTCAAAAGCACTCACATGTAGTCAAAAGCAGTACGACTTTCTGTCCTCACAGACTTGTGGATTTCTGGCAGCAGCCTTGAAGGGAGTCTTCCCTTGGAAGATCTCCTACATGGGCAGAGAGTGCTCTTGAAAAGGAGATGAGCAACAAAACCGGTGATACTTCTGAGGCTGTTTCCAGCTCCGTCACAGAGGAGGAACAGGGTTTTGCTGTCCCATGAAACCAGGATGACAACAACACTGCCACAAACACTACGTGTGAGAATGAAGGAAAGACCAAGGTGGTCAAAGGAAGGACCCGGGGGCTGTTCTCAGACAGCCAGATGAAAACTCTTGTCCACTGACCTACAAACAGGTGAATCTTTTTCAAGGTTACTAGAACATAAGAAACTGAATTCATTTTGAAGTTTGGGTCAATTGTACTAATTAAGTATTGTCCATTTTCTTCCATACTTAGTGAAGATTTGGGTTGAGCTAATGCTCCTTTAATTACAAACATTGTAATGTATATCAGCTTTTTTGTATTCAATTTTACTATTCTTGTTTTCATGTAGCTCAACATAACAGAGTCTCAGATTTGATCTCTTTCAGTAAATAAAGGAACGGGGTGAATTTTAGGTCCTTTATTTTTAATCCATTGGATATTAGAAATATTTGAATTCAGTCGACTCTGGCTATTGTAAATACATTTTAGTCTATCCAAAACACAAACTGGAAAATCAGAGATTTGTATATAACATTAAGAGATGAAAATGTGTTTTGTTGCATCTTCCAATGATTCTAAAAATAATGTAGATTATGATTGCAACACCAGTGTCTTCAGCACTGCATTGATTGTAAACAACCCCGGACTTCACAGTGCGAGTTTTTACACAGAAAGTGGAGAGCCTTGCTAACAGCATAAAGATGGCTGTAGCTGCTGTTTCTGCCCCTTTTATTTGTGAATTCTCATTCTGGAGCCTCAAGATGAGGATTTTTGCCATACTGGTCTCAAAAACAACATGGCAGGAATATGATGCGTGGAGGTCTGATTGTGAAACCACATGCTGGTGGTTTCCAGAGAAATTTAAAGCACTTCCACATCATCTGTGTTTTTCCAACATGGAAGCTAGCTGGCACTGGCAGCATATCAGGTTTGCTGTGGATTTTATCTGACGGCCATTTTAAATGTTCTGTTCATGTTTCTTGACATGACAGAGGCTGTATTTGAAAGACTTTGAGCACACAAGTCTTAATTACATCTGTTAATATTTTTATGCTAAACATGTTTTATGGCTGGAGGTTAGTCCAGGGTTTTTAATAAATATTTTGAGTCCAATGATCTAAACCTCCAACTTTTCTGCTCCAAATATTGACTTTGTTAAATGAAGCACTGCCTGTTTCTTCACTGCCACCTTTTCTAGTCCCAAATATTGTTGAAATGCATGAATTTGTTAAAACTCAGAAATCTGGTGCAGTGTCTACACCTGCCAACTACAAAGAAGCATGAAGCCTGTCATGAAATCAAGCTTCTTGTTCAAAGCCTTTACGTGCTTCCTCCAGGACACTGATATGGTTAGCAGATGTAGTTCAGAGGAAAGAAAAGAATTCCTACAAGGTCAGTAGATCTGTAACAGTCTGGATTTCTTTAGAAGGGAAACATTACTTTTCAGAGACACAGAGCTCAGAGGAAACTACAAAAGTGGGTTGCCCATACCAAAATAATCTAGATGGATAAACAGCACCAAATGCAAGAGGAGAAAATATTGTTACAGTACTGTGCGATATTGAACTGCCACAACTTCAGCTACACCAACACAAGGGAGGAAGTGGCCTTTCTTTACTCCCCCACCCTCTTTAACTGACCCAGTGTTTGGATACAAACAGGAAGCTCCATCACTGACAAAGGTGTTCAGGTAAGGCAGGACCTGCTCCTGTCGAGCCACAGTGCTGAAATTTCTCTACATCATGTGCTGCTTTTCCTAAACTTCCTCCTTCAGTTCTGAAAACAAGTCTTCACCTGAAAAAAGACGAGAAAGAAAAAAAAAATGAATGATTATAACTCTATGGTCCACATGGGTCAGCATATTTACTGTTATGCTTTGGCACAAGTCACTTTAGAAGAGAAAAAGATACCAAAACAGTAATTAAATAATGGTTAAATTGCTCTCTTATACAGAATAGCATCATACAAACACTCTGCATTTTGGCTGCATTCCTAAAATTTGCCACTAGATTTCACTTGAACCTAGCTCACTGGGTAACAATGCTGAGTACATACCTGTTGAATACTGAGAGATTCAGATTGATGAAAACCATCCGAGTCTTCCAGTCTGCCATTTTTGCAGCTTCACAGACTAAAAAGACAAAACTGGTTTAAGCATCTCTGCTGGAGCAGGTGGTTTGTTGCTGAGGCTTTGAATCATCTGTTTAAACCATCCTGTTTTGCAGCATCAACAACCACACTGATGTCAGCTCAGTGCGAGTTGAAGACATGATAACCAGTCATGTGTTCATAAACTGCATTAAGATGTATCTGTTCAACTTCACCACCTGAACCCAGGAGAGTGGGCACTGGAAAATCTCTTCTCCTGACCAGAGTCTGTGGACATAGAGCAGCTCTTCTTTGTGAGGTGCTGTGGAGAGAAAGAAAGAAATTGACAAAGAAAGTAGGCTTTAAGAAAACAACCCTCCCAAAAACCAATGTGAATATAGACTGCTAAAAAAAAATAATAAAGGGAACCCAAAAATGTTTTAAGAGTTTCTATCAGGCCCTTGCAGGGAGAGTTGAAGCTCTCTTTTAGAGGCCTGTGGGTCAATCCCAACACCTTCTTGACCAAACCAGTGTGACTGCTGAGGGCCTTTTTAACTGAGGTCAGAGTGAGTGCAATGTGCAAGATCTTCTTCTGACTGGATCTATACCAGATTGATGTTGAAATGTGCCAAAGAGATTTGAACAGATGCTCAACACCCAACCATCTGCTTGATGTTTCCTAACAGCTTAAACCAATTTCTTCAAACTGGACTAAAGTGGACTCCCTGTTAAACAGTGGAGGGAGAAAGCAGTGTCCATATTTCAGTACAAACACAATCATCTGTGCCCACGCACATTCAACTCTCAGAAATCAGCATCAAGGAATCCTCCTGCAGACAAACAGCCCCAAACAGGCCATGCATACCAAATTCTTTCTATTAACAACAGGGCAGCTTATTGTGCACATCCACCAGTAAATGAAGCTTCTAATTTCACTTCAGCAATCATTTAACAGTCAGGGCCTACCTCCGTGTCTGGATCCATATCTGCTGACTTCAATGCTCTCCATCCTTGATGCCATGCTCCATGTAGAGATTCTTCCATAGATGGATTTTTGTTGGCAAATTTCAGCAACTTCAGAAACAAATGAAAAGCTGCTCAGAAGGTGAGACTGGACCTGAACACTTGTGTGAAGCCTTCCCCAAAACAGCAAATCACCAAGAACTTAAATGTTTAGCAACAAAAGAAAACTAAAGGAAACAAATCTAAAGCAAAACACACAAAAGAATTAAAAACTCATCAATCCCAAAACACAAAGCCACACATCAATGCTCTCTGCTCCAACTGACACTGCATGAACAGGTGCCTAAAATAAGCAATCAATACCGCCCAAATCACGTGACTCACCATAAACTATCACAAAATACTTTCAATACAAACCTCTTAAACATAACCATCAGAAATCACACAGTTAACAACAGCATGAAATCTGTATATTAAGTTCAGACAGGCCTCTTACAATCATAATCTACAATATTTGATGGGATTGTTAAAAAGTGAGTGAATCTTTCAGAAATCTTGCTGCCATGTTCTTCTTCTTTGTGTTTGGCAGGCTAGATGCATCAGTGGTGTGTTACTGCCATCTACTGTGCAGCCAAATAATTTGCAGCAACTGTGCCATGTTGTCATGTCAACAAGGACCAAAATGTCTGAGGAGTGTTTTCAGCTTGTTGGTGAATCATGATGACTCAAAGAAGATCTGAAGGCAAAAGAAGATCCAACCTGGTGCTACCAAAGTGTGACTAATAAAGTTGCCAGACCACGTTCTGTATAAAAGTTATTTTCTTGAAAATGTGACATCATCAGCAAGAATTCTGGCTGTAATTTCTTCAGTGGCTGACGGCACTGTAGTTGAACACACCAATATTTACTGTAATGTTTAGGTTATAAACTCAAAGTATTTCAGCAGGCATGAATGACTTCCTGCCTGTCATAGTTTCAGATATAGAGTATTATTATGTGTCGGGCGTATCTGGTGTATTATTGTTTTATCCGATAGCTGAATGTTCACTCAGTTAACAATGTATTCATTCATCTGTATTCATTTTGTATTTGCTTACTGAAATTCAGAAGATTTAAAAACACCTCATGGCATAATGCTTTTCAGAAACTCTCAAAGGCAGCATTACATGGATTAATAGACTCAGTGCTGCTCATTTACTGACTTGATTTTTCGTTCCTGCAGCTTCGCTGTTCTGACAGCTCCACTCAGGCTCTGCTGTCTCTTAAACATTTCAGTGTTCAGTCTCTAAAAGAAAGGTTTGGAGACATGTAGAAAGTTCAGTTTTGAATGGGCTTGCATTTTATTTACAGCTTCACATACACAAGACAGATAATATTCAGTCTAAATCATGTAGATGACATTACAATTATTACAAGATCAAATAAATTCAAGCTGGTTACAGCTACAACATCTGCAAAAGCATTGGCTGTTGGCAAGGATCTCCACATGCTCCATATGCATTGTGAGGTCTGGAGTTGTTGCGTTGTACATTCATACTAGCAACAGGGTTGAATTCATACTGGTTGTTGCCTGTTGGCATCGACAAGCCAAACATCTGGGGTAAGTTGGAGAAGGTCAATTGAGGTCCAGCTGCAAAATTGTCCACAGGATGAGGAGAGTGGTTCTGATCATTTGAACTATCTCTGATTACGTTTATCTCCAGGTGCTGGTTGTACTGCTGCCTGAGTGGGGGCTGTCCATCTCCCTGAAACTGAATCACAGACAGGTGGACCATCAATAAAACGACAATACTTGTTTTAAATTATTGGAATTACATTTCATTAAATACAATCAATTCCCCAGATAATGACAGAATCAGAAACAGTTCTTTTTAATAATAGGAGATACTTACATGAAGTGGGACGCCCTGATTCACATGCTGAGGATGTGAACTCCTCCTAAACTTACTCCGTCTGTTTTGAAACCAAGTTTTTACCTAAAGATGGAAGAAAACAGAAAACATTTAATCAGTACAATGGACCCAAAATTCAATTTCTTAGGTTCTATTGAGTTGAAAAACACTCACCTGTTTGTAGGTCAGTCCTGTCATCTCTGCCAACTGTTTCATCTCCCTTGGGTCATAGTAATGTTTCACATTAAACTGATGGACAAGAATATTCAACTGTCTCTCTGTGAACACCACCCGGGCCTTTCCTTTAGTTTTCTCTGGAGCAGTGCTGGGATGGTGCAGAGTGGCAGTGATGTTGCCATCCTGGCTTCTTGGGACAGCAAAATCTTGTTTCTGCTCTTAGACTGAGATGGAAACAGCCTCAGAGGTATCATCGGTTTTGTTGCTCAGCTCCATTTGAAGAGCACTCTCCACCCATGTAGCGAGTTCTTCCAAGGAAAGACTCCCTTCAGGGCCGCTGCCAGAACTCCACGAGTCTGTGAGGGTAAAGAGACAGAGGCAAAGTAAGCACAAGTCTATATGGTCCACATGGGTCAGTTACTGATATGTGTTGGCACGACTGACTTTGTAACAGAAATAATAAAAAAGGGTAAATTGATGAGTCTTAAATCGTTACGTCCAGATGAACTAAATCAACCTTTAGGGATTTACTTACCTGATGATTGAGCATGCATCACGACAATGAGTCACACAAACTTGGAAAAAAAGTGGTGGGATATTTGTACATTCTTTAAAACTATAAAGAATTTAAAGTGGACTCTCTGTTCAGCTGTGGAGGGAGAAATGGTGACATCTGCCATCAGGACTTACAACACAGAGTGAAAGAACATTTTTGCAAGTTGTCTTAGAGGTTAGCCAACTCTGCTCATATCAGCTCACCAGGCAACAATGCTGAGTACATACCTGGAGAAAAGTGCATCCCATAATCTTCCATCTTTGAAATCCCAGTGATTAAAACAGGAAAGCTGGAATAAGTATCTCTGCTGAAAGAGCTCCAAACCAAGCAGGAAGGTACTATGGTACTATGTGTCCTAAGACTGACTTAAGAGCAATTGTCCTGGGCTTTTAAGGAGGTTTGTGGGTGCGGGCAGGAATGTGGGGGGTTGAGCTTCTTCTGTTGTGAGTCTCTTTACAAGCAGTCAGGCTGTTTCTACCAACTGGCATCATTTACATTTCTTTAAAATGCTGTTTCTGAGGTCTGAAAGAAGAAAGTACAGTTAGAAAGCAGCCATACAAATGAGCTTTACCAAATCCTTCCAGCTCACACTTTATAAAATATGAAACACTTAATGCCTAAAATTATTTTATCATTTAAATCCCTGATACTTCAAGAAATGACAAAGTGTGATCTCCAACCTGGGTACAGAATATCTACTCAAGCTGGCTTGAAGTGTGGGGTGAGAGGCTGATGACTCCTGAGCTGCTTTTTCTTCTTCTCTGCTCCATCTGTGGGGGAGGAAAAAGTAACAGAGCCCCCCAAGACAACAATAACTGACTTAAGCTTAAGTTTAGCCGTCCTGGCAGTTCAACAGGAATTGTAATGTCAGTGAAATGGATTCAGTTTTGTGCCATTTTTGGAGTCCTGAAGTAGTACTGTAGTTCTGTTTATCCATCTAGATTGTTTCCCAGTTTTTTAAATAAGTCTCTACAGTAAATCGGAACAAGATGGACTTGTGATGTGTTTCTCAGAGTAGCAAAAGTTTTCCTCAGCAGCAAAGTCTCTTTTTATTACTTACTTTTATTACTTTTATTAACATTTTAATGTAGGAACTGTTTTCTTTCTACTGAACTACATCCACCAGCTGTATCAGTGTGCAGGAGGAAGCACACATCAGCCTGTGATGAGAGACTTGAGCTCAAAACAGGTCAAACTCTTCCTTTGGTTGGTGGATGTGACAGGACACAGCGAGATTTCAGAGTCTTTCTGACAGTATTTAACAGAAGCAGTATTTCATTCTACCACTGTCCTCATTGGAGGAAAAGAAAAGAAAAATTTGCTTGGTCATAGTTGGGGGGGTAGATTAAGGCTTGTGTAAGTGATTGATAAAGTCCACTTTTTATATGCTGTAACTGTTGTAAAGTCAACATGAATCTGTAATGATATTTCTTCCAATAAATGAGGACTTTGCTAAAATGAAATACTTTCTCCATGTGTCATTGTTATTGAGTCTCAAACATATTTGATGTTAAAAAGTGTAATGAAATCTTGTCTTTGGTTTCTCATCACAGGTGGGTGTGTGCTTTCTCCTTCACACATCAGCCAAGGTGGAGAGCCTTACAACAGCTAATGTTCAATATCACAGATATTGTAAATATCAGTTAGTATCAATGACTGAGCTGACAGGATATCAGGATTCTAAACTGTTCTGTTTTCTGTACTTTTAGTAAATGATGGGCATGGGGTGAATATTAGGCTCTTTATCTTAAAACCTGTTGATTTGAGAAATATTAGAATTCAATAGAATCTGTGGCTTCTGTAAATACCTGCTCAATCATCCAGGTAAGGAAGTACCAAAAAGTCAATTCTGTTCATCTGGACGTAGCATTTTCAGTACAACAGACGTTTACAGAAACACGTACAGGTCAGTGGCGTGTTGGATGAGGACTTACACATTAATGGTCATTGAGCTCTTGTGTCAGGGAACTCCAGTGTGGGTACTGGTGGCTTTTATGATTTGATCTTTGTAGTCATTTAACTTCCTGTCCCCTCTTAGTTTTTCTATGACCAGAGCTTCTAGCTCTTCTAGCACATCAGTGGCCGTGCAGGCTGCCAGTTTCTTGGTTGCTGTTTTTACCTCACTGGTTTATGAGTGTGTAAATACCCCCACTAGTTAGCTTTGGCTGCAGTTAACTTGGGAGGAAGGGGTGGGTCTCCCAGGACAAGATGAAAACCAATTATCTGGGATACATACATTTAATGATGCATGCAATTATCTCTATCAATTAAATCTGCCTTGAGGTCTGCCATTTTTTAAATTCAGTTATTTCTCTCAGAAATGTTGGATCTAAATTACAAACGTGTTACAGTTATACTGTCACAGGTTAGTGTAAATGGCTCATTGGGACATAGAAACCTTTAAATTCAATCCCATCACCTCATATCGAGTGTCAAAGAATATCAAAGCTGTACAAGCTGTTTACAGTCAGAATTTATAAAAACTGTAATCGTAAACAAATTCAAACATGTGAGCTTTCTCTTTGTGTTGAATATCAACACTGTGACTTTCAGAGTGAAACTTTACTTCAGCACAACCAAAAACTGAGTTGTAGAAGCCGTCACTCCAAATGTCTTAAGATAACATGAAAAAATATCTTTTCAGTACACGGCTTAAATTTCTTCTCCGACTTCTTCTTCCATCGGCTTGGTCTTCTGGTTTGAAGACAATAAAAAAGACGATTTAGTGACTTTATCTGCATCATGCAGCTTGAACGTGTCATGTAATGGTGTTATAGCCATAGTTATCCCTCTCCTGTGTCAGTGTGACTTAACTGTACAGCATATGGCTGATATGTGAGGAATACTTATCTAATATGATGACAGACATTTGGTTTTACATCATTAAAATATAAACAGCAGGTGATTTTTATATTTTTATTATGTTTATAATTTCAGATATTGAAATTACTAAATAGCTGGATGAACATGAAAAACATGTCCATCATTGCAAATGTTCTTGAGACTCACTAGAATAAATTCAACTAGACACACAAGACAAAATACGTCCTTAAATGTCCTTTAAGTGGCAGAACAAATGAACAAACAGTTCCTCACTTACTTGAGATGAAATCAGCTCAGCTACTTTGAAAATAGCTTCTAACTGGTTCCTCCTTTAACAGGAAAGCTTCTCAGAAATGGTAAGGCCGTCATGCAGTCCAGCAACCTTTATGGTTCTTCTTTGATTCAACAGGAACTGTTAGAAAAGCCTTTCAGTGCCTCCAGCCTCCTCTGAAAGACACAGGCATAAACACAAACATGAAGCTTAAAGCTGCCTTACCTTTTCTTCAATGGCCGCTCCAGATGGTTATGGTCCATTCTGTCACATGCAAAGGCGTCTCCTGGATCCTGTTTTCTCCTGTCTGGTTCCTGTTGTGGGCTGAGGTGTCCATAACCCTGCTCGCAACTGTTTTTTCGTCTTGGGAGTCGTGGAATAAACCTTTTGAATGTGTACGCATTAACGTGGGCTACACACACAACTTCTACCCAGGCTCCAGCTCCAACAAGGATGGCTCTGATAAATGTGTGGTTTTAGCAAATAAAACAATAATACATTTTTTTTTTATTTGAAAGCGCCTTTCAAAACACTCAAGGTCGCTGTACACAGTAGAGTAAAAAGCAACATAAAAGCAAAGAGTTTACACAATCATAAAACATAAACAAATTTAAAATAGCCGAATGGAGAGGTTATGTGGGATAAGCTAATTTGAACAAGTGGGTTTTGAGTTGGGACTTAAAGAGAGAGAAGGTAGAGATATTTCTTAAATCAGGAGGTAGGGAATTCCAGAGTCGAGGAGCAGAGCAGCTGAAAGCCCTGCTCCCCATGGTGACAAGGCGGGGGGAGGGGACGGAGAGTGAAAGGGAAGAAGAAGATCTGAGACAACGAGATGGGGCGGTGATGTTAACCAGATCAGAGAGATATGGTGGAGAGAGATGATGAATAGCTTTAAATGCGTACAAGAGTATTTTGAAATTGATACGATACTTGACCGGGAGCCAATGAAGCTGCTGCAGAACAGGAGTGATGTGGTGGATAGAAGGGGTCCTGGTGATGATACGGGCAGCAGAATTCTGGATGCGTTGAAGCTTGTGGATGGATTTTTGAGTAAGACCAAAAAGAAGTGAATTACAATAATCAATCCGGGAAGTAACAAGGCTATGGACAAGAATGGCAGTGCCATGTGGGGTGACAAAAGGACGGAGACGATTGATGTTGCGCAATTGAAAATATGCAGACCGAGTGACATTATTGTGTGAATTGAAAGATAGAGTACTGTCGAGGATGACACCCAAACTTTTCACAGAGGAAGAAATGGAGACCGGCGAGTTATTGATAGTAATAGAGAAACTGTTGGTTCTGGATAATGTTGATTTAGTGCCTACTAAGAGGAGCTCGGATTTATTACTATTGAGTTTAAGAAAATTAGAAGAGAACCATGAATTTAGTTCAGCTAAGCAGAGGGTGAGGGAGGATGGGGGAAGAGCAGAATCGGGTTTAGTGGACAGATAAAGCTGGGTGTCATCGGCATAACAGTGAAAATGGATATTGTATTTACGGAAAATATGTCCAAGCGGTAGAAGGTAGATAATGAAAAGAAGGGGCCCCAGGACAGATCCCTGGGGCACGCCAGTGGTCAGAGGAAAGGGCTGAGAAGTAAAGGATTTGAGTTGAATGAACTGAGTGCGATCAGACAGGTATGATTTAAACCAGGCTAGCGGAGTATATGAGAGACCGATGGAGGCTAGTCTACTGAGAAGAATGGAGTGAGAAATAGTGTTGAAGGCAGCGCTCAGATCGAGGAGGATAAGAATGGAAAGTAAACCGGAGTCAGCTGCCATAAGAAGATCATTGGTTATTTTTATAAGTGCCGTTTCAGTGCTATGGGAGGGGCGAAAACCAGACTGGAACTGTTCATACAGATTATTATTAGTTAAATGTGAGTGGAGTTGTGTGGCAACTATTTTCTCAAGAATTTTTGAAAGGAATGGTAGATTGGAAATAGGCCGAAAATTCTCAAAATTATTGGGATCTAGACCAGTTCATTATAAACTATTTTTTTTCTTCCAGTGGATTGGATCTCCTGTTTGTGACTGAGACACAGATGAGAGTTGGTGAGCCTAGAATTATTTCTGAACTGTTACCCTCCGACTGCTCATTTCTTAATGCTCCAAGGAGATCAGGTAGAGGAGGAGGAATACTGACTGTTTTTAAGAAAAAACTTTCAGTTTGCTCAGATTTTAGATCGTAGTGAAAAAAAGGTATTGAAGTACATATTATTTACACAATTCAATGCAATTTTTTGAATATTAATAGTATTATGAAGGCTTTTCAATCTGGTTTTAAACATTTACATTCCACTAAAACAGCACTCTCACAGGTTTTTAATGACATCCTGCCTTGTATCAGGAAATGCTGATAAACGCTGAGCAAGTGAAACCACAACTTTAAAAGATTATTCTCCAAAATGAATCGTTTTGACAGCTTAAAAAGAAAATCAGAAGTTTTCATACCTACAGTAAGTTTGATAAAAAATAAAAGATTTTAATGATCTTATTTTTCATAACTTTCAGGACAGATTTTTAATAAGCTGCAGGAACCCTGTTCAGTGTGAGTAGAGAACAGCCAAGTCTCCTCTGATAAACCTCCATCTGTGCCACTGAAAACAGATCATCAGACTCTGACTGTAAACATGTTTCCATTTGTCACTTCAGCTTTTACTCTGAAATACAGGAAATGACATCATGGCTCAAAACCTTTGTCATTAAACTATTTCTTTATTTAACATTTTTTAACATTGTTTAACAACTTTATTTAACTTTATTTATCAAAATAAATTCAATAAAAACTTGAGAACAAGAAAATGATTTTTCATCCAACTGCTGAAAAAAACCCCTAACAACTGGAAAAAAAGAGAAGGTAACCACTGAACACAAAAACTACAAAAGAACAGTTTACAAAGATTAAAATGGAACTACGGGAACATTTTCATTCATAGCTGCCTCATTAGGTCTTCACAGCAGAGTCCATCTGAACTCTGTGGAGCCTGATCTCAAGGGCTTTAAGTTGGACCCTGAAACCAGAAGAGGATGTTTCTCTCTCTTCAGATTCACTGTCATCCTGTGATGGGAACGATTTCAGCCCTGTGTGATCACGCTGATGTTTGCACAGAGCAGATAATGAAGTGACTGTTTTGGCACATTGGTAACAGTGAAACAGTTTATTAGTAACGTGGGATCGTTTGTGTGCAGAGTATGAACTGAGATTACTGAAGCTCTTGTCACACTGCTCACAGCTGTAGTTTCCCTCCATGTGTGTACGTTCATGCTCGTTACGATTACTTGATTGCGAGAAGCTTTTGTCACAGTGTCTGCACTTGTACGGTTTCTCTCCTGTGTGGACTCGTTTGTGTGTTTTAAGGTCACCTGCAGTGGTGAAGGATGACCCACACTGATCACAGAGGTGCTTTTTAACCCCACTGTGAAAGAGTTCATGTCGTTTTAATTTACTTGATGTGGGGAAGCTTCTCCCACATTCTTTGCAGTATTTCAGTTTGTCTCCAGTGTGTTTACGTTGATGTATTTTTAGGCCGTCTTGCTGACTGAAAGTTTTTCCACAGATGTCACAACGACAGTCTTTCCCACCACCACAGCGATGACAGGGTTGAGAAGTGGATCCATCCGTGTCGCTCTGCTTCTAAACAAAGACACAAAGACAGTGTAAGTCAGTCCTTCAACACTTTTATCCTGAACGTCGCCTGAAATAAAGAGCATCTCTGCAGACGTCCAATTATATTTTACTGTTTCAATTAACACAGTTTACTGGGCTACAATAACTTCAATACTACCACCATAATACTACAGTAATACTTATTTAATATTACAGTAACATCTGACTTACACTTAAGTTCTACCACACTAACATTTTTAAAGTATCCACATAGTGCTAAACTACTGTAACACTGCAATAATACTAATTTAATAATGCATTAATAACACTGTAATTGTGCCGTTATAACACTCAGCTGACTGGGACACAAGAAAAACACTATTACCTCCAATGACACTGCAATTATAACATTAAACGGGTATTTTAACACTAAAAGTTCTAAAGCTATAAGGAAGCAATGATACTACAGCTACAATACTACAATACCATTACGTAGCGATACAACTTTGTTGACCATATGAGAAGATTACTGAATGGTTTGGTTTTGTACTTAATTTAAGTTTTATTTTATTCCATTTACACCTGACAGAGGAATGAGCTGCTGTAAACCAAAGGCCATTAATGCAGAAATAATAACAACACCATGATATACCACGAAACTGCCTGAAGATTCAATAACAGCATCATATCAGTTTTCAGGACTTTTAGTTTTTCTTATGATCATGTAAACAAAAATGATGACTGAAACGAAAATCTGAATAATGGCTCAGAGCTACTCTTCGATGCAGTAGAAGTGCTAACATGCTAACACAATTTAATGAGCAGACTTGTTCCAAACAGTCAGACTGAACTTACAAGATAAAAATAAAAATACATACCTCACAGTAACAATTGCACTTGTAGAGTCTCTTTCTGCTGTGGATCTGTTGGTGTTGTCTCAGGTGACGCGGAGATTTAAAAGTCTTCTCACACAGGTCACATTGATAAGGTCTCTCCTCAGTGTGGGTAAACATGTGGCTTTGTAAATGTGCGTCTGTTGTAAAGTATTTGCCACACTGATCACACCAGTACACATCTTGTCCTGAGTGAATGCGTAGGTGTATATTTCGGTTCCCTAGCTGGCTGAAAGTTTTTCCACAGATGTCACAGCTGTATGCCTTAATTCCAGAGTGGGTAACTAGATGTCTCTGTAAGTTGATCTTTTGAGTAAAAGCTCTGCCACACTGATCACAGCTGTAAGCTTTAACTCCACTGTGGATGACTTGGTGTGTTTTTAGGGCATTCTTCCAGCAAAACGACTTTCCACACAAGTCACAGCTGAACGGTCTCTCTCCAGTGTGGATTAACTGATGTTGTTTTAGTTTAGACTTCAAAGTAAAACCATTCCCACACTCGTCACAGGTGTATTTTTTCTCTCTCTTTCTTCTGTGAGGTTTTTCGGCGTCCTGAGAGCGCTGACTTCTCGGTCCATGTTGGTCCTGCAGTGACAGAGATACAAACAGAGGCAGTGAGTGAAATGTAGTCATTGAACAAACTGAAGCTTTAAACACCCTCCATTAACACTAGTTTTAAACCTGAAGGTGGAGTGTGGCACCAAACACCTTAAAGCAGGGGTGTCCAAACTCCGGCCCGCGGGCCAACTGCGGCCCATGGTCCATTTTTAATTGGCCCGCAAGTAATTTTATAAATAGAACAGAATATGGCCCGCACTTCAACTTTTGCTGGAGTGTATTGCACTTCTTAGTTTTAACACCAGGGGGAGCTACTGTTGATCAAGGCAGTTGCTCCACCAAAAAGGACAATCACAGAAGAAATTTACCCCCAAGTTACTAAACATGGCAGAACCAAAGAAGCGCAAGGTAGAAAAGTGAGTGCAGAAAATTTCAGACAAGGTGGGAGGCTGAATATTTCTTCAAAGAATTCAAGGGGAAGTGTGTCTGTTTGATCTGCACTGAAACTGTGGCAGTTATGAAAGAGTATAATGTATGACGTCATTATGAAACCAAACATCAGGCCTATGCATCCTACACTGGTGCTGAGCAAGAGCAGAAATTAAAGCAAAGGGTAGCTCTCCTGCGAGGTCAGCAACAGTATTTTTTTCGTGCTCAAATTGTCCAGGAAAAGGCTCCAAAAGCCAGCTATGAGGTCGCCCAACTCATCGCAAAACATGGCAATCCTTTTTCAGATGGAGACCTCATAAAACACTGCCTCGTTAAAGTCACCGAAATAATGTGCCCGGAAAAAGTGCAGGACTTCAACAACGTCAGCATGTCCAGAACTACAGTTGTGCGACGCATTGAAGACTTGTCAGACAACATTGAACTGCAACTGTCTGATAAAGCTGTGCTTTTGATTTTTACTCCATAGCATGCGATGAGAGCACCGATGCCACAGATGCTGCACAGCTGCTAATTTTTTTGCGGGGAGTGGACGAGAGCACGAGCACTTTAGGTGAGTAAAAAATATATTCCACAGTACCCGTGTGTTAATGTGCAGGTACACATGCTTCAAATATCAATAATGCGCATCAATTCTGTCACTACCCTGCTTTTGCGCACCACTTTCTTATATGCGTTTTTCTTGTTAACACACAGAGTACACAGCGCTGTGCACAGCGCACGCACACACAAAGTCAGCTGATCTCATCTGATGCTAAGCCTAATAACTTAAATAACAAGCTTGAAATGTACCCGTCCCATTTTCCCCTTTATTGTTTTTTCTCTGTACTGTAAATCTTCTGTCTAAGAAGAAATCTGAGGCTGCTGTTCTGAGAATGAGCTATCAAAGCTTTTTCTGAATAAATCAATAAAGATCCATTTATGGAAAACTGTGATGAAGGCAGTTTTGTCTTTAATTATATTTACCAATATAACATATTTGACCACTTTTAAGTGATTTTTCTAGCTTTTTTCTAACTTTCTAACACTAAAGTTAAGGTTATATATCTAATTTCTATTAAGTGGCCCAGCCCCTCCTATATTTTTATGTATGTGGCCCTCAGTGAAAAAGGTTTGGACACCCCTGCCTTAAAGGTCTCTTATCCCCACCTACTGGTAGTAGTAACACATTACATCCAACCTGGTGTTAAAGATAATTAATGACTGTAAACACTCTAAAATCATGCCCATCCCTCCTGCTTGTACACAAATATTAATGCTAACACACTCAGAATAGTAATAAATGTTTACCAGGTCTGTACTATTTTATATTTCTTGTTGCTGTTTAAGGCATTTGAGGGGAGTTATTTCATCACTGCAGGTATCAAAGATCAAATCGATTTGAGCCTAAACAGTAACATGTGAAATCCAATCCTGATCACGTACTAATCATAAGAGATGAAAAAGGCAAAACTGTGTGCTTTAGTCAGGGGTTAAATTGGGCCAGTGTTTATGTTTTTTGGCAGAGAACCTGAACGACTGCAGGTGCTGATAAGGTGCAGTCACTGTATTTCAACATCTAGTTAGCAATACAAAGACAACAAAGAAAAGTAGTAATATGTTTTATGTGGCAGGTAATTTCAAATGCAGCGTTTCTATCAGCTCAACAAACATCAGCAAACACAAAACTCTTTGTGTGCATTTTGTCTCACAGTGTGATTTAAAGACTGCAGTAAAAATCCTCTGCAGGTTAGTGCAGGATAAGCAGGTAAGTTTACTGTTTACTGCATTGTATTATTACATTATTATTACATTACATTAATATAGCACAAGGTTCAGTTAGTTTAGCATAAAAAATATATATCAGCACTTCAGCTTTTAATGGAGTATTTCTTAACACTAGTATCTGTCACCTTCTGTGTTGAGCTCATTGTTTTCTCTGCAGTGGCTGAGCTGAGTCTAAGTAGCTGAAAATGTTCCTCTGCTGCTCCGTCAGACTCTTCTCCTCCTGCTGATCAGCTGGAACACAAAACAGATCTTTGTTAGACTCCACACTGCACTGAAGAGTCAAAGTGTCTCATATGTTCATTTGAGAACACAAAGAACAAATTTTAGCTTCCCTGGGTGGGCAACTTGGTTGAAATAAACACAAAAGGTTTGAGCACCGATACCAAATTTAGCAGTATGGCACACCAGTACCAGGAGAGCAATTCCTCTTTAAAGAATGCCCTGGCCAAGAAGAAACACAAAACAATCAATGGAGCTGCAAAAACGAGTATAGTGTTTCCAAACCACTGTGCCGCGGCATATACGTGTACTGTGAGAAATGATCAGGTGTGCTGTACAAGATTATCCTATCTGAGTGGGTGTAGAAATCTGAGCCATGATCTGAGTAACCCTCATCACTCAGTCCACTCACACTCGGATTCTACACATGGGTCAAGTCCACTGCACTACTTTCAAGCATTCTGAAACCTGTCCTCTAATGTGTGCCTTCCTCCTCTTTGTATATACTATATCCTGTATACTCTTCTCTTATCTATTCTAGCTGTCTTACTATTTATATTATTTTCCACAGTTGGTGTGGAGCACCCACAATTTAGTTGAAAATGTACAATGACAATAAAAGACTATTCTATTGTATTCTATTCTATTTATCTCTGTTCCTCCATTTCAGTTTTGTTTGCAAACATGAAAATGATATCAACCTCCAAGAAATTAAGGAGCTTTGAAAATCAGCAGTACTTTTAAATGTGATAAAATTAGAGCACAGATCCCCTCTTAGGGTTCGAGGCTGTATTTGTTTTAAAAATGCATCTCTGGTATCTCTGGCCTATCATTATTATTTTGCTAACAGTTAATCAGACTCACTCGCTGAATGCTGATCAGAATATATCAAATAATCTTTGAAATGATTCTAATAACAGGCCTCTCAGAATGAGGCCAGTTTTTACAATCACATGTCCTGTGGGCCGACACAACTTGCTGATAAGACAAAGGCAGCTGTGTTTTAGCCTGGAATACATTTATTTTTATATTTCTCATAAATGTATTTTATTATAGCACTTTTAATGCCAACATGTTGGAATTTTTGGAATTTAAGTTACCTTAAATGGATGAAGGGTGGCGCTAGCTAGCTTGGTTAGCTAGCTGCATTCAAAAACTGTGCAGGTGCCACAGAGATGCTAACTAGCGCTTAGTAACAAACCAAAAAAATAATAGAAACTCTGATTACACTTAGCTCATTTTAAAGCTTTCTGCTAATAATAACACTGTTTTCTTCTCTGTGTTTCATTAGCATTTGTTGATATTTTCTTGTAAATTAGTTTATAGCAGCTTGACTTGATGTAGAGGCTTTTTCTTTCACAGGGTTCACAAATGACTGACAACAGAGACCGAGGAGAGCAACAGAAAACTTCACTCAGGAGCTAAAATCAAGATTGACTGAACTCAGATCAAAGTTACCTTAGAGCTTCACTTTAGATGAGCCAGAACAAGAAACTAAAACACAAACGCAATCAAGCGGGAACTGTGTGGCTTCTTCTTCTTCTTTTGGCTTTTTCTTTGTCTTTGGCGGTTAGAGCTTTAAGGTGCATTACCGCCACCTGCTGGACTAGATGGTTAATATCCAAAATGTCATCATTCCTTTTTTATGGCTTAAACCAGGGGTCCCCAATCCCAGTCCGCGAGGGCCGGTGTCCCTGCAGGTTTTAGATCTCACCTTGGGTCAACACACCTGAATCACATGATTAGTTCATTACCAGGCCTCTGGAGAACTTCAAGAAATGTTGAGAAGGTAATTTATCCATTTAAATCAGCTGTGATGGATCAAGGACACATCTAAAACCTGCAGGGACACAGGCCCTCGTGGACTGGGATTGGGGACCCCTGGCTTAAACTATTTCTCATGAAAGAAAAAAGCCTCACTCTTTGTGAGCTAAAACTAGAGATTTAAAAGTATTTTAATAAACAATAAAAACTAAGACAAAATGTGTCAGTGTGTTTTATTCATTAACATAAACATCAGATGGCTTCAGCTTACCTTAGCTCCATTTCTTTAAGAGGTTTTGCTTTCTGCAGGCCACCACAGCATACAAGAATGTGTTGTTTTGCCTGATTTAATAAAGGTTACACTGACTCACTTCTCTATCATCAGATCCAAGTGTGACATTAGCCATAATTTCGCAGGAGGGTACTTGGGTTCAATTTCACGTTGGTCTATATTCCCCACATCCTGTTATGTCCTTATTCTCTTTGGGAATCACAGATATGAATATAATCAATTGATTAATTAACCATTGAATTCCAATGAGGTGTTCATCCACAGCCTCAGGTCTTTGTTACTCTTGGACGTGCTGGATGGCCCGGTTCTTCTGGATCCATCTGTGTCTGCCTCTGGCTCCTGGGGGCCGTTATTGCAGCTTCCCACCCTCATCATCAAGTACAATTGTGACAAAGAAACAAACACTCAAACTCTCTCTCTAAAAGACACACCACAAGATGATTGCTGGTTTATGTATCTGTGGATTTATCTTACATGTGCAGCGGTTCATTGTAAAAAAAATAAATAAAAAAATAAATCAGCAGACGTAGTGAGACGTAGACTGTGACAACACGAGCTTAACACGGGGTCTCATACTGTGATTGTGAATATAGAGGATTGTAGCTCAAGTTAACATGGAGAGATAGACGTCTAAGGTCTCTGAAACATTTGGATGTTCAGTCTCTGACAGAAGGATTTGAAACATGTAGAAAGTTCAGTTTTGAATTGGTGAAACAAATATTTTATTTACAGCTTCTCACACACAAGGCAGATAATATTCTTCATGTACATTATGTTTACAAATAAAGGAAGATACAACAAACTGAAACAAAACCCATTTTCATGAATTCATCTCTTATTATATAGAAAACCTCTGATGGTGTTCTGTCTCCCAGTAAGTATTTTGGATCGACCAAACTGTATTTACAATAGCCAGAGTCGACTGAATTCAAATATTTCTAAAATCAAATGGTTAAAAATAAAGGGCCGAAAATTCACCCCGTTCCTTTTATTTACTGGAAGAGATCAAATCTGAGACTCTGGTATGTTGAGCTACATGAAGACAAGAAGACTAAAACTTAATACAAAAAAGCTGATATACATTAAAATATTTGTAATTAAAGGAGCATTAGCTGCTGGCAAGGCTCTAATTTGCTCCTTCAAAGCTTGTTTTGTGAAGTACGGAGTTGTTGTGTTGTACATTTTTGACATTCATACCAGCAACAGGGTTGAATTCATAATGTCCGTTGCCTGGTGGCATCGACCAGCCTCACCATCGATCTGGGGTGAGGTGGGGAAGGTCCTTTGAGGTACAGCCGCAAAATTGAACACTGAACCAAACCTACACTAAACACGAGGGCACAAGAAACAAAACCTGAGAACAAAACCCTAAACTGAAACACAGGATTATAATATTCAGAATGGGACAACTAAAGAACCAGAACATAAACCATAATACAGATAAATACCAAAATACAAGAAACTGTAAATGCTGTGTGAAATGAAGAGAGGATGTTCTGCCTATTCCCAAATAAAATAGAAGAACTTTATATGCTTTGTTTACATGTCACCAGTTCATACGAACTTTCACTATATTATAAGCAATTCAGTCTCTAATTTCAAAAATATACATAAGGAATATATCATAACATATAAAGTGTATTTTGTATAAACAAACTGGTCCATTGGTGAATTACATAAGCACGTGGGGAAGCAGCCTCACAGCAGAAGCAT